>NC_066617.1:187578666-188222999 GCF_025201925.1 Gopherus flavomarginatus
CCAAAGTTCAAAAACATTTCATCCTTCCAGACCCATTTTAATAAAAGTAGAAGCAAATCCTGAAGCTCTGAAGTTTTGACTTAAATGCTCTAATAGAAGTGGTTTTCTACTTTCATTGGAAAGTTGGGTCGACAGTCAGGGAGAAAACAACATGAAGCTTTGTCTATTTATTAAAGGCACTGTGGATAGTGCCACCTGTTATTTAAAATGCCCGCATTTCCCTTTATAAGACTCTTTTCAATTGCTTATAGCTTTGCCAGATTTTAACTGTTTGGGCTCATATTCTCCATGCCAGGTGCCTGCCTCAGGCTGATTTTTTTTAGAAAAAATTCAGCCACGTTTCAGCCATTTCTGAGAATGAGTTTAGAGACAAATACATTGTTTTTCTCCATGTTAAAAAATTCTGGCAAGCTTTTAACAGCTCAACCACCCTGTGCTTTGGAGCAGGAAATTCAAATTTGGCTAGGGGATGGCCTTTGTGTCAGGTATGTACATTTTGCTGTCCCCATGAAAATCTGACTAAATTTGACCAAGTTATAAGCATTTGAAAAGTCCCAGTTCACTCACGCCGATTAGAGACCTCTTAGATTTAAGAAGCTAAAATCTCTGAAGATTCTGTGTTCACAGAACATGCTCCATCCCTTTATAAGTGCTACCTGTAGCCAGACAGTGTATGCACCATCTCCACAGAGCAACTGAGCATACTCCAGTCTAGGATTACAGGGGTGAAGCCAGACTGAGAACTGGGACTGATAAGTAGTTGGAGTGCAACGGGAGAACTGGGACTGTCTGGGCAAAGAGAATGGGACAAAGAGCCAAGGATGAAGGACAATGAGGCAAGGAACCAGGAAGAGGTTATGGGACAGAGACTGAACATGGTGAAAGAAAGGAGATTAAACCCTGAATGAGGCAGGGATCTCATGTAGAAAAAACAGTATGTGATCATGTAATTAAAGGCGGTGTCATAATGCATCTATGCACATGGTGGTCAAATTAAGGTTGCACAGGCATCCTCAATACTGGCATCTCAACTTTTGAATGGTTAACTTTGTAACCTTAATAATATTCTGATAACATGTTGTTTCTAATGTGTAATCACATATACATTATATACCTAAGCATACATTAAATACATACTTACACACGTCCAAAACCTACAATTGATTGCTTTTATACTCATGCAGAGTTCCAATGAATGCACAATTGGGACCACATTTATCTCATAAATATTACTTATTCAAGGGAAAAAATGTAGATGTAGCATTGGGTTTTAGAGAAAACCCTAAGGAAGTAAGATTGACAGACAAACTGTTCTGTGTTGTGTTTTCATTGATCATTGGCACAGGACCTAACATATAGGGAATCTGGGGAAATGCCCTTACAACTACAATTATAAAAACTTTCATTTTGTCCCTTTGCATGTGTGTTTGTTTTTACAAATAATTGTTTAAATATCATATTCAAAAGCTGGTGAGTGAGAAATCTGAGACTAGAATGTAACAGCAACAATACTTTTATATGATCCAAGGGCCACATTCATTTGAACTTTATAGCCACCTACTAGAATATTCAAGATTATATCTACTTTTGTTGCAAAATTAATATTTGTTTCACTCATGGAACCATATGGGTTCCTTTAGTTACATTTGCAAAAGGTTAGCTGCTAAATTCTTTGATCAGAGAATATGCATTCTAAATGCAACATATTAGGGAACTGTCCTTTGAACGTGTGTGTGTGTGAAATGTTTTTAATCAGATCTGTCACTTGGTATAATGTGAGCCAAGATTCTTCTAAAGTATTTTCAAATGTAAGGTCCTATTTTCCTTCTCACGTCTGTGGAAATCAGGAGGCATTAAATTGTGTAAATAAAAAAACAGATTCTAAAGCTTTAAATTACGGAAAGTTTGGTTCTTTTTTCTTCTCTCTCTAGCTTTCTACTTCTTCTAGGAATTTTAATTACACCAATATTAATTTAAGATATGAATTCCAATTGTTTTTTCCTAAGAGATTTCACATTAAAATCCAACTGACATTAACTGTAATTCCAAATTACTCTAATGCATTTTAAGAGGAGATTAAATGTTTTAAATTACCCTGGGAAAAAAAGTAAGAACCCCAACAAATCACAGTGAGATTTTCAGTTTAGCTAGAAGTAAAACATTTAGAACACTACAATAGTTTCCAACCTTCAGTATCCCTATGAATGACATGGTAACAATAGAGCTGTAAGCAAATTCCAGATTCAAATAGGAAAAGGGGGAAATAGAATATATATTTTTTATCTTGTTAAGATTAGTGTTCCCAATACAACTGAGAGAAATTCAACATGACAAAAAAGGGGATTCATAGTTGTTTACATTAAATCTTTGAATTCTAAAATACCCTAGCAGTATCTCAGATCACCCCAGCCTCCATGCACTCTCTAATAAATAAATATACATTCCCAGTTAACTACAGAACAAGATATACATTAAATAATATGTGTCTTTAGTTAACAATCCTATAGGAGAGGAAAATTCCTTTAGTATCTCCACCATCGATCTCCATAGACATGGAAAAACAGGGAAAGAGATTTTTTTTTAAAAAGTATTATTCATGTTGAGCAAAGTGCAAGTCTTTCTCCATTTTAAAAGACTTATCACCACACATATGGCAGAAACTCATCACAATACTGTCACACTATGCAGCATGATTGAAAGATAATGTACTGAAGGTCATGCTATTGTTTTTATATCATATGCCCTTTTTAAAACTGTGTAACAGCAACCCTCTGAATCTTCCTGCATGAGGAAATAGTTTCATAGACTAGGAATTCTTGACAGGATAAGTTGGTAGAAAACAGCGTACAATGAAGAGATCCAGTCCATAAACAGCAAGCATGAGCATTGCCTGGATGGTCCAGGCAAGAATTAAGAAATCAAGAGAACTGTGAAAGTCAAGGAGACAATAAAGCCAATCATCATGGTAGCTCAAAATGCACAATGGGGTGATGAAGGGAAATGGAAATTATGAACATAGAAATATTAGTTTTGAGCTAATTTCTATACTCATGGTGCTGACTGAATGCCTTGTTTCATCAGTGAAGTTACTTTATTCCAGGAAAGTATTTTAAGCTAAACCAATTAAGCCCAAGAGTCTTTTTCCCCAAAAGACAGAGGGTGAAATCCTAGTCCCACTAAAGTCAAAAGCAAATCTCCCACTAATTTCAATAGGGCCAGGATTTTTCTCTGAGTATGCTACTTTAGCTATCCCTAGAAAATTACCTCCCTGCTTCAAATTGCCAGTCGCTAGTTCAGGAAGAGATGAGATTTACATTTATACAAATGAACATTAACCCTCATCCACATTTGTAGGGTAATGTTATACCCTATGAGCATATACATTGCAAAATCTCATGAACTAATCACCCTCCAAATATGTCATCTAGGCACAGACAAAAATTCAGTGATTTTTTTTTAATTTATATTGAAAAACATTTTTTCTGTATCAAAAAGTAAGTGAGGTACAAATGTACTTCAAGGAGATTGTTCCTTTCAAATCCAGTCTTGTTAGGTATCCTCGACACAGAATGGACTGATGTTGGCTCTTTTTGCCTAACGCTATTCTATACTCTTTTCTATCTTGGTATTGTGCTGTGAACACTGCAGATTCAGGAGACTCAAGGGAGTCAAAATGGTGAACAAACAGGGATCATATTCTGCTTCTTAAAATGAATAAAACCTTAAAATGATTTGCAGCTCTGAAAGGTAGTGGTCGTGGGATGACAAGATATTAGATGACAGTGACAGTAACAGGTGGCTTGGGCAGCCTAGTAGTTAGAGCATGTGGAACTCACTCCCGTTTGGTTGAGGAGCCTCAGTCTTTAAGGCCAGGAGGGTAGGGGGACCTCTCCCCCAAGTCCCAGCCCAGCACCTGTGTACATCAACCACTGAGTGGGTGGGGGCCTCCTAGCAAGGAATCGAAATCTACTGCCCTGGGCTACTTTCTGTCAGCCTGGTCAGTTTGGGACGTGGCTCATCTTGTCCAATTTGTTGGGCAGCTTGTTTCCTTGGGTATTGGAGAGTGCCTTGCTGCGGTGGCAGGCTTCTTCACCAGTAGTCAGCTTGCTGAAGATCTACTCAGTGAAAATTTGATTTATGATGGAACAATCCAACAAAACAAACCAGATACACCCAGTGAGAGGCATTCACAATTGCAGCAGAAAAAAAGAGGTCATCAGTGTTTGGGTTTGCTAGGCCATTCACTCTCATTTCCTATGTTCCAAAGAAGGAAATGTTCATAATAATGCTATTGATGATGCATCATGACAGGGTTGTAGAAGGAGACAAAAAGAAACCCAACTCAATACTGTACTACAATGACACTAAAAATCAAGTCAACAACATGGATCATCTTGCAAGAACGTACACCTTCAGGTGTAAGACAAATAGGTGACCAATGGTTCTTTTCTTCAGCATGCTTGTTGCTGCTGCCATTGCCAGTTTCATCATTTGAGTCAGCAACAATCCTGCTAGGCACTGCACTTGGCCAAGACAAAGGGCTTGTCTACATCAGAAAGTTGCAGCGCTGGTGAGGGAGTTACAGCGCTGCAACTTAGGAGGTGTACACATCTGCAGGGCACCACCAGCGCTGCAACTCCCTGTTTGCAGCGCTGGCCGTACTCCCGTTTTGTCTCGGGTGTAGAGGATCCAGCGCTGGTGATCCAGCGCTGGTAATCAAGTATAGACACTTACCAGCGCTTTTCTTGACCTCCGTGGAATAAGCAGGTATCCCAGCATACCTGAGGAAGCCTCTGGTAATCAAGCTGGTCTCCTTCCCCGGTTTGCTCTCGCGTTCCCCGAACCCCGAGCAAGCAGGTCTCCGTCCCTGCGGTTTGCAGGGTGGTTCCGGGAACGCGAGAGCAAACCGGGGAAGGAGACCAGCTGCGCCGCGGTTTGCTCTCGCGTTCCCCGAACAAGCAGGTCTCCTTCCCTGCGGTTTGCAGGGTGGTTCGCGGAACGCGAGAGCAAACCGCGGCGAAGCTGGTCTCCTTCCCCGGTTTGCTCTCGCGTTCCCCGAAACCCCTTGAAGCCGCCCAACAGCGCTGCAGTGTGGCCACATCTAACACCACTTGCAGCGCTGGTTGCTGTAAGTGTGGCCACTCTGCAGCGCTGGCCCTATACAGCTGTACTAATACAGCTGTAACAACCAGCGCTGCAAAATTTTAGATGTAGACATGGCCAAAGAAGGTGCCTGTTCCTTGTAAGTCTAGGAGAATGACTCAGATATATAAAAAGAGAAGAATCCTTGATGCCTCTCATCTCACCATGCCCATCAAAGCAGCAACTGCCATCAAAACCCAGCCACTACAGGCTCACTTAGCAAACTCGGCAGCACACGCTGCCAAATTTTCCCAGGGTCAGTTGATCAGAACAGTCACAAGCAATGTGGAGAATGTAGTGAATTTATATGTACTGAGCACTCCACATCAATGCTGATGTGTGAAAATTGCATATAGGCTCACACTGAATGAGACTCCTGTTAGTTCTTTCATTTTGTTACTTAGATAAAGAGTTCTTGTTTTTTACCTAAAACATTAAGGAATTGTTCTTGGTTTCTGAATACAGATTTCCCCCATGACACAGATACTGTAACGTTTTTCTTGACACTGGATGAAGATTAATAGAGATTTAACTTACTAGAAAAGTAAATTGTTTTATACTATATTTCTTCCTTGTGGATTGTATACATTTCCCAAGCATATGGCTAGGCAGGTAGCCAGCAGAGACCATCAAGGTCATTTATGTCCCTTGTTTATTTATGTAATGAAAAACAAACAAAAATTCACACTTCATACCTGCAAATTTTGTACATCACAGGTCTGCATAGCCACACTTTCTTGTTCCTATTACCCTCATTCTCCCTCAGAAGAATTTCCAAGTCCAGGACAGACAGACATCTGCATCCCAACATTTATTAATTTAAATCCTGAGGCAATAGATAGCTTCGAAAGTCATGCTGCACTGGACCAACCGGAGGAAAAAAGTCTATAGATAAGAGCCTCTCCACTCAGAACTCCCAAGTCTCCAGCTTCCCCTAAGTAGCAATAATCAGAAGTGCATACACATTTACATGCATGCATCCAAGTCTGTGTGCAAACATTTTGGCCCCTGTGCTTTAGAAAATCTGGGCCCTCATATTCAAATCTTGGGCTATTAGTAACAGTGTACTAGCTTATCACAACTGCACAGAAAGCCTGTTATTGAGTACCCGTGGCCCAAACCCTATATGGATTTTTATATTAATATCGGAACCTTGAACTGCACCCAAAAACTAACTGGAAACCAGTGAAATTTATGCAATATGATTCCCATTTAAACTCCAATGCCCTAGTCCTGCAATGGTCTCCTCAGGGGTTTACTCCTCCACCTATTCAAGGTCATTGCCTTCAGTAGACCTTCACCCCCAGAACAGGGAGCTAACTGGGTCACTGTTGAGTTGTAAAACTTCAGATTGTCAGACTTCATCGTGATCTTAGCAAGGGGGATGGTGTTTACTCCTATGACCAATTTAATCTAAAAGGCTTATTTACTTTGGGCCAGATCTTGAGTGGTGTAAGTCAGCGTAAGTGATTGTAATGACGCTGTAGCAATATATACCAGTTGATGATTGGGCTGCTTGTATTTTCACCATATTTGTGTTTTTCCTCCTGCCCAAACATTTTTTTCTTTTAGTCACTGTACATTTTTTGCACGTTAATTATACTTGGGGATTTTTTGTGGATATCTATTGTAAGTAAATACCTCTATGCCTATTTGCACCAAATGCCTTTAATCTGTATTCTCTTGACTACCATTGTCTGAATGATCACAGGGATCACTCACCATGAAACAGTGCCATGTATTGGTGGTGGCTTTTTCTGGCTGTCTGATATTGTCATTTTCACACACTCTCATTTTTGAGAAAAAGAGAGAAATAAAAACTAAGGCTGTTTTCTTTTATTCATGTCTATAAAATAATTAAAATGCTCATTTCTTAAACCTACAAGACAGTGGTGAAGTTTTAGGCAGTATAAATTGCCTTCCTGATGAGCACATTAGCTGAAAGAGGTCTGTTCTCCTGCTATGCAGAATTAGTTTATGCCTGTATGGGGGACCAAACCATTGCAACATTAATCCTCAACACCAGTGGGTGGCATATTAATCGCAGTATTGTTGGTTTTGCTCTTGGC
This sequence comes from Gopherus flavomarginatus, assembly GCF_025201925.1. Taxonomy (NCBI): domain Eukaryota; kingdom Metazoa; phylum Chordata; order Testudines; family Testudinidae; genus Gopherus; species Gopherus flavomarginatus. Next base: position 187,585,878 of record NC_066617.1, read on the forward strand.
TGAGTAATGTCCAGGACCCAGAATTGTCAGGTTGCAGGTTCCTTTAGTTAGAAATAAAGATTTTAGATTATCAGGATCCCAGGGTTCCTTCTGGCACTGTCTCCTCACTGTACATATCTTGCTATTAATTAAAAAAGATGCTTGGCAGGCAGTACATTAGTGGGATTCCTATAACGTGCCAATTAACTCTCCTTCCCCGTGCCCCAATGTGGAATAAGAAAATAAGAGCCTTTCAGAAATGGGCTGGGATATATAAAATATTATTAAACATTCAAAACCAAGTATCAGGATAGTCAGACAGTGCTGTCTGCTGACTCAACCACATTATGACTGAATGTTTCTCATATCTCTAAAAGGAAAGTTTTAAAAGTATACATATATTTCTTTGGGAAAAGTCCAAAATAAAATACAATGACAGATCTTATAAATATGATGGTAAAATATGGAAACCATATGTGGCAGCTGAAAATACAGTATTTCTGTGCTATGTCTCATCACATTTCAGAAAAAGAAAATAATATTACTCGTTTTATTATAAATTGTGTAGTGAGACAGAAGACTTTTGTTTTATAGCCATAGTAATCTTCTTCATTTCTACTTTTAGAAACATTGTTTTTAGTCTGGTACATTTATGGAATTCAATTGCACATCTTTCAACATATCAATCTACTGACACAAAGATTTTTTCTTTTAGTGTCTTTCTGCTTAAGGAAGAATGAATACTTACTTGTTGGAAATCTTTGCACCATCTTTGTTGCATAAGTGCAAGTTACAGTATAATAGTGTGAATTAAAACAACCTTAGGTCTAACAAAATATACTTAAGTGTCTCAACTAAATTCTTCTTATGAGAAAAATGAGAAGAACTCAGACTGGACAACAGGAATTCTATTTCTTTGTCTTTCAGCTGCTGACATTTTGTCTATTGCTCTGCAAAATATCCTTTTAAAATGCTATTCATGGTTAACTGTTACTGTTAATACATTAATTAATTACAAACCAATTCATTCCTTTAATAGGTAATTAGTACTTGGTTATATCATGTATATAAGTATGGTGATATCACATACAGACAAATGAATATGTGTATCTATTAACTATATATTCATTTCTATAAGAACAAATTGCCTCCAATTTCATTATGGATGTGCTTCAAAATGCGCAAGATAAATACAAAAACTCCGATTACACAAATAGCTCAAAAAATAACTTTTCATGTTACCGTTGTGTTCTAACTGGTCAAAAAATAGTTCATCTCAAATGCAAGACAGGCAAAGGATTTCCTTATAGCCAGGAATGCCATTGTGTATCCGCTCAGGATGTTATTTATTATTTCACTTAATCAAGGCAACAATTATCAGGATTAGTGGCTACAATAAGGGTCCCTGAAGATGATAGGTATTTAGCCATTGCTCCAGCATAGCTTTAGGGCACACAGATGGACTCCCATGAGCCCTAAGATACTGAGCCTTTTTCTACCTGCGGGCCCCAAAGCAGGTGTGTTCTGCTGATGATGCATATCCAAATGGAGCATACCACAGGTGTTGCTAATTAAGAAAGCTATGGGAATATAAAGGAGCTCACATTTTATTGCTGATGGTGGAGTGCCAAAGGTCAGTGAAAAGCTGGATTGTCTGCTGGCCCAGGGTAGATAAGCACACAAAAGGGCACAGAAATGGATTTGAATGCAGCCACTTATCTGTATGCTTTTTAAACTTAATTATGCAGCATATAATGGTGTGCTTTTAGCACTAAAATTGGGAGTCCTTTTATGAATTCACTAATTTATTAACATCAATTTGTGTCACCGTTCTAGTGGTTCCTCTCATTTCTTTAGTCAAGAAGTAGAGCACCAAGACAGCATTAGACCAATCCCAAGTGGCTCTGATTTTCTTGAAATGGTTATTGTGGCCTGTTGGTATAAATTTGTATTTTGTCCTTATTAGCTATGATGGTTCTTCCCCACAATCAGAAGAAAGTTAATCTCATGTAAAACAAAGATATTTATAGTTGTCATACAACCAGAGCTCATTGCTATAAAAATAAGCCAATTATTCAGAGAAAAGATATTTATATACCTTGCCATTAAATATTTGGTATTGATGGATATTATGATAAAATGGTGAATATGAACAAAAAGTAATACCAGATTTATTTGGGCTTTGTTTATGATTGACTACTTGGTATCCTTTATACTGGTTAATAGAACATTAACAAGAATTGCCTTGGATTTATGTTAAGTAATAAGACAAATTGAAGAAAATAATAAATGCTTAAGGTGAGTAAAAGTTTACTGTCATATGTATCTAACTAAGTCTACCTTCCAAAGCCTATGACTCCCTTCCTGTCCTGGTCATTAAGTTTATGAGCTATAAAAGAAATGAAGCATATGTTTGTTGTAACCATGAAATCCTCAGTGGACATCTGATATAGGAAACTTTATGTGGTGTTTAGATGTTGCTTGTAAGTATTAGAACTGGGAGCACTGGCTGTTGGGAGTCTGAAAGGACAGGAAACAGGAAGGGGGGGAGTTGAGGAGGCAGAGTGAGAGTTACAGAGGGTGCAGCAGCAGCTTGGTAAAGAGGTTTCCACTTCAAAAATAAAGTCCTGTTGAAGTCTGTTAGTACCTTGCTTGCTGATAAAACACTTTACAGGAAAGCATTGATAAGATTGGAGATGTATTTACAGAGAGAGAAAGAGAATGCACCACAAAAATGTTAGCACCAAATCTAGGAAAAAATTATTTGGAATATAAAAGTTCCAGTCAAGTAGCTGGAAGAATAATGACAGGTTTCAGAGTAGCAGCCATGTTAGTCTGTATCCGCAAAAAGAACAGGAGTGCTTGTGGCACCTTAGAGACTAACAAATTTATTGTAGCATAAGCTTCCATGGGCTACAGCCCACTTCATTGGATAAAAACTGTATTGAAAGAGAGACTAAGGCCACCCAACATTCCATAGGACTGGCAGGTAGGGTTTCCAGTTTTGGTTGGACATATTCCTGAAGGTTTCATCACATCACATAATCTTTAATTAAAGTTTAATCTTTAATTCCTGGAGGTTTCAGGATAATCTGAGAAGATTGGCAACCCTACTGGCAGGAGAGGACAAATTGTGAAAGCTTGTAACTAGAACTGGGTGAAATTTTTCAGTCAAAATTTATTTTGGTGGAAAATACAGATTCTGAGACACAAACATTTTGTGAATTGATGTGTATTTTACTTAATTGTTTTGGTTGAAATAAAAGTTAAGATAAATTCTGAAAAAAGTTTCCTTTGACATTTTCTAAATGAAACATTTTTGATTTTTCAATTCAAAATTACTTTCATTTTTAAATTGCCTTTAAAATAAAAGAATTAAAACTTGTTTAAATGCTCCAAAATCAAAACAAAATGTATCATTCAACCTGAAACAATTTTTTAATTGCCAACAAACCTGTTATTTTTCCAGCTGTAGTTATATTATAACCTTTGTGCTGTCAAGTGTTCCGTTGAACCTCAAGGAAAGAGAACACAGGAAATTCCTGGAGAAATTGATCCAACATTTGTTTGCATATCACTATCTAGAAGAGCCTACAATTTTTTGTGGAGTTAGGGTTCTTCCACCAAAGCCAGGGGACTTCCAAACAGATGTATAGCTCTTCTGATGACACATGATAGCTTTCACCAGCAGAATATGATTCTAAAAGCAAGAAAATACAGAACTAAGATACCACTTCCAGAACAAGTCTATTTCTTTGGTTCCCAGTTATACGTTCCCCCTACTTAGAATATAAGACCATAAGAACGGCCATACCGGGTCAGACCAAAGGTCCATCTAGCCCAACATCTGTCTACTGACAGTGGCCAATGCCAGGTGCCCCAGAGGGAGTGAACCTAACAGGCAATGATCAAGTGATCACTCTCCTGCCATCCATCTCCATCCTCTGACTAACAGAGGCTAGGGACACCATTCCTTACTCATCCTGGCCAATAGCCATTTATGGAATTAACCACCATGAATTTATCCAGTTCTCTTTTAAATGCTGTTATAGTTCTAGCCTTCACAACCTCCTCAGGTAAGGAGTTCCACAAGTTGACTGTGCTCTGCGTGAAGAAGAACTTCCTTTTATTTGTTTTAAACCTGCTGCCTATTAATTTCATTTCTTGTATTATGGGAATAAGTAAATAACTTTTCCTTATCCACCTTCTCCGCACCACTCATGATTTTATATACCTCTATCATATTCCCCCTTAGTCTCCTCTTTTCCAAGCTGAAGAGTTCTAGCCTCTTTAATCTTTCCTCATATGGGACCCTCTCCAAATCCCTAATCATTTTAGTTGCCTTTTTCTGAACCTTTTCTAGTGCCAGTAGATCTCTTTTGAGGTGCGGAGACCACATCTGTACACAGTATTCGAGATGTGGGCGTATCATGGATTTATATAAGGGCAATAATATATTCTCAGTCTTATTCTCTATCCCTTTTTTAATGATTCCTAACATCCAGTTTGCTTTTTTGACCGCTTCTGCACACTGCGTGGACATTTTCAGAGAACTGTCCATGATGACTCCAAGATCTTTTCCCTGACTCGTTGTAGCTAAATTAGCCCCCATCATATTGTATGTATAGTTGGGGTTATTTTTTCCAATGTGCACTACTTTACATTTATCTACATTAAATTTCATTTGCCATTTTGTTGCCCAGTCACTTTGTTTTGTGAGATCTTTTTGAAGTTCTTCACGGTCTGCTTTGGTCTTAACTATCTTGAGCAGTTTAGTATCATCTGCAGACTTTGCCACCTTATTTTTTACCCCTTTCTCCAGATCATTTATAAATAAATTGAATAGGATTGGTCCTAGGAACTTAGGAGAACACTCTTTTGAAATAAGGCTAAAGTTTGATTCTATTTTGTCCAGCAAGATATGTCTAAATTTCAGGGTTTAAGGATTTGATTTTGCTGCTGTGAATGGGTGTCTAATACTCAAATACAAGAGAAAGCAAGAAACTGATACTAACAAAAGTGAAACTTAACACCAACAGATTTCATAAACTGATTGAAAAGCACACACCAGGACTCATATCCAAATACTGGCTTGCACTATTGAATACTATTTTTGGATTATCTGAAAATATCACTGCACTCTACAGTCACATAAGAGTACAAGGGTCAGATACATCAGCTTATTAAGACTGATTTGTGCTACACCTAAGGTACAAAGTAGCCTTAAAACTGGCTTAATTGACTACCTGAGGATTTGATTCCTCCAGCATTGAGGCTTCTCAGGTGGTATCAGACCAGAATAGTCACTCTCTCCGTGCTTTAGCTCAAGTGGAATAGCTGAGAAAAAGGGGTTGTGGCCAGCAAGCTGTTATATCCATTTGGTCTCCTAAGGCTACTCTTGCACCATTGACCTGGGCTGGCATTTAGCAGACTCTGAATCATGTATCCACAAAACCTCAGGACATGCACACAGTTCACACCATTTGATCATCCAAGGGCTGTCTCTTTTAAAGAATAATTTATTGAAGTTTAAATATGGTAAAATACACTTTTTAAATAGATTTTGAAAATTCTGTTTACTTTTCATGTTTTCAGATTGCAGATGCGTATCTGCAGACAATTTTGTATTCACAAATTTTGTGAGTGCAGTTTATCAACTAAATATCTTGAGAATTTATAGGTGGGCACTGCGCACATTCAGATAGCTGGATATGTGGGTGATACCACTTATACCACAAATTAGTGGGTACAAAAAAACTTTTAAAATTTGTTTATCTTTTGGTGGAAGATTGCTAAAATCTTCTATTCCTGCAGAGTGATCTAGATAAGAATTATTTCCAAAAAGTGATCTGCGCACATTTAAACAATGCCTAGTGTATACATCACTCAGGAAACCACTTATCTGCACAACCATGAGCTACCAGTGATTAGTAAGCACACTCCTGCTTCCACTTTGCATTACTCACCAAATACGAATTACTCACAGGGGGTCAAATCCTACAGGTTTGATATCCCTAGCACAGGCAGGAACTACCACTGAAGTCAGTGGACAAATCCTGGCTTAACCCAGGCACTGAGTCCATGGCACTGAGGCTGAGATCCTGAAAGGTGTTTAAACGCCTAGCTTCCAACTTCAATAGAAGTTAGGAGCTTAAATACCTTTGAGGATCTGGGCCTGAGTCCTCAACAGCTCTACACTACTGCTAGGCTCTAATGCTATTTCCTTGAGGGATCAGAGGATCCCTCAGAGGTAACCATCTACCCTAGGGGTTTCACAGTTGCCCAAATCTACACCTTATGCAGGGATAGAGTCCTTTACTTTTCTCTGCCAACTCTAATCAATGGTACTTGGGATACTGGAGGATAACATAAGAGTAGGAATATCTCCTCACTTCCCAGACAGGCTGGGTGACAGCAATGGTTAATTTAGGGGCTTCACAGTTGACAAGAGTGACTGCTTATTTTGGATCCATTGTTCAGGGAGGGGGTTGAGACCCTTCAGATTGAAGACCTGATCCTCTCTCCTACTCATTAGATTAAAGGGACAGAAATGCCCCTGGTTCCTTGGTTAAATAATCTTTGAGACAAACCTTTGATAAATATAACGTTTAATCTGTTTTGAAGCTCAAATAGTCAAATGCAGCCAGAAATAATTCAAAATGGTGGCCACAAGCAAGTCTTTTTTAAAGTTCTATTTTGGTTTAAACTGTTTTTCTTGCGGTATAGATTATGCACAAAGAGAAGTTTTTAAAAACGGAGAAACAAAACTTTAGTAGGACTGAAGGGGGCAGCAACAATGAGGATCCCGTGCAGATGATTCTGTAGGAACAAGACAGTGATGGCTCTAGAGATTGTGGATAAGTGACGAGAAATGAGAAATACTTACATTTCAAAACAAAGAGCAAGATAAGATTTTAAAATGTATATTTCTTTTGGTAAATATTTGTTAGAGGTTGGGGTGCTGAGTCTATGAGCAAACAGCACATCATGGAGAATGTAGGTTGCAAAGCTCATTCAGCTGGGAAGGAATTGTTCATTTCACATGTCATTTGCTGTAAGAGTTCTACAAAGTCAGCAGATTTTTTTAAAATCTAATGAGTATTGTTCCACGATGAATTCCAGCTTTGATGACCATTCCCTTTTAGGTGTTTGATCTGCATTTTTGTGAGCTACGCTTTATTCACTTGTGCCTCTGGAATCTTAGCTATGTTGATCAGTGCCTCTTATTTGTTCAGCACATTTTCACTCTTTGTAATTATTTTATGCTATTTATACATTCTTGTAAATATATGGTCCTTTACAGAGATTGAACAGAGTGGTCCGACCGCAAAGAACTTTCAGGCTAAATAAGACAAGTACTGCCAGTGATAATGATAGACAGACAATGGAGCAAGAGGGTGGCAATGGTGAAGGGCTATAAAAATAATGATCATGTGATTTCTTTTTTAGAATTGTGTCTCTCTCTTAATCTGCATTGTATTTTAATTTGGTGCAATTCCTTTTTTTTCCATTTGATTTTTAAATATTTACAGCTCTAAAAGAACTATAAATGCTTTTCTCTTTTATTATTCTACAATGACTTGGATGAGACAAAGTCTGTCTTAAAGAAGACAGGTACTATCCCCAGATTATAATGGACAGTGATTTAGACTTCACAGTAAAATATCTCAATGTGATATATAGCCAGGCTAATGCTTCTTCAGCAGTTACAGTGTCTTTGCTCTACTATACACCATAGTGAAATCTCTTTTCACTAGCCTGCTGCCAAATGCTAATAGTTTGTAACAAATTTCAGGAACCCAGGCGCAACATGTATTACATGTTTTGTCCATCTTTTATCTCTCTAATAGTGCATTCATTAGGGGATAGAAGGAGCAGCAAGCCCCTTTTCTTGTTCAGAAATAGCACTGTTTCTCAAACTGACAGTGAATGGGAAATTAGCAGTGAATGGCATAATGAATGCACTCATTGCAGTTGAGACTTAAGAGCTGATGCATCAATGTAGGCCCCAGGCTTGCCCCAGTCACTGTTTTATTGCAAAGATTGCAAATGTTCTTGGCTTCAACTGTCGTATGAACGTGCAAAAGTCTGACAAATAATACTTAGCTCTTATTGTATTACTGAAAGCCATCTAATTACAAGTATTCTTATAAATTCTTTTCATAAACTGCACAGGTTGATAGATCCAGGACAAATGTCTTTTTCTTAGCTGTAGTGCAACTCTTTTTTTTTTCCAGCTGAGAGTATCACAGTAAAATCTATTTTATGTACCCAAATCTCTCTGATGAAAATCATTCTTAGGTGCAGAGTAGGGTTGCCAGCTTTCCAATTGCTGAAAACCGAATACCCTTGACCTAGCCCCTGCCCCACCTCTTCCCCCGAGGCCCCATCCCTGCCCTGCCCCTTCCCCACCACTCCTTTCCCCCTCCCTCCATCACTCGCTGTCCACTCCCCCCTTTGCTCATTCCCCCAGAAATCACTGCTGCCTGCAGAGCCAGGCTTGGCTGTGCTGACATGGAGCCGCCCGCCTGCCCAATCAGAGCACAGAGAGGCAGAGGGAGGGGTTGGTCCCAGAACAAGAGAACAGGGGAAAACCGTGACAAGGCAGGGGTAGGTCCCTGGAGCAAGGGACCAGGGGGGAAGTGGTCGGACCCCAGAGCGAGGGGCCAGGGCTGGGGCAATCAGGGCTGGCAGGGCAGAAGGGAGGCTGTTCAGGACCCCCCCTCCTGCTCGAGTGGCAGCACCTAGTTCGTGGAGCCCGGCCTGGAAGCCAGCAACTGCTCTGTCAGGCATCAGTAGATGAGCAGAAAGCAGCTCCTCCATGTGGCTCCAACCGCAGCTGCTGCTTTTCCTGCCCCCCAACACTAACAGATCCCCTTTTTGACCAGACATGCCCATCGAAAACCGGACAACCCTAGTGCAGAGCCAATTCCTCCAGGATATTCCAATGCAAGCAAATTAAAACACTGCAGGATGCCAAAATATTTTGCTTATATAGGACATGAAATAATTTATCCTCACGCTATTCCTTGGAGATAACACTATTTCACAGATCGGAAAATAAAACCAGCCATAAGGTGGGGTCCCAAGGCCACAGAGAATGTTAGTGCCAGCACTAGAACCCTCGAGCTCCTTGCTGCCAGCTTTGTTAGTACTTGACTTGACAATGCTGCCTCTCTAAAATTGATGCTGATACTTAGCACTTCTGCAACCAAGAGCTCACTGCAAAGGTGCCATCACATGCTTATCTTTATTTAAAAAATGTTCACTTTTAAGTTTAAAATAGCAAAACAAATTCCCCCATTAGATAGTGCAGCTAAGTATTCTGCTTCGTATTTTGCTCTCAAATCTTCTTTTCAACAGATTTACATTGCAGAGATTCAAAGCCTTACGTACGATGTAAGGTTCATTCCGACTGCCACCAGGAATTCTACTATTCTCTCCTTTCTCTCAAATTATCACAATACCTAAATATACAATGCAACAGTTAAAGCTGGTATCACTGATGTCCAGGATATCCCAAAGACTTTCCAGTTTAAATACACGAGCACTGCCAGTGGTAACAATAGACAGACAATGGAGCAGGAGGGTAGTGACCTGAGACACAAGGTGGGTAATATCAATTTATTTGACCAATTTGTGGGACACTATGAGAAACATTTAGGGAAAGCAATGAGCTCACTAACTATTTCGTATCTTACTCTACGAGGTGTATTGTGCAACATGCTCCAGAAAGCCTGATCCAAAGCCCACTGAAGACAGTAGGGACTAGGCCTACATCTACAAAGGAGGGTGAGAATGGAATTCCCAAAAGCCAGCAAGCTGAGCAGGAAGCCACGTAAGTGTCACAATGGCTAATTTTTAGGCACTTAGAAAATCATAGGGAACAACACAGGTTCACAATGCTGGAATTAGGCACCTTGGCACCCTAAACAGTGCCTGGGGAGACGTACAATACAATACACAAAAGCCAGCACTCTAGGTGGCTCCCTGCCTAAGCTAGCCAATGGAAGATACTATTGAACGGAGTATATGCTATGCCCCACCCCTCTCACAGAGCTGGGCTCCTAAGGCCAGGTTTCAGGGAAGCACTTATTTCTGACAGCCATCCACAACTGGGAACATCTCTCCTGGTGTAAGGTGGCTGAGGTACCTAAGGTACTTTTGGTGAGAATGAGTTATGAAGGCACCTAACATTACAAAATGACCAGAGGACGAGGAAGTGGTGCCACCTTATAACTTTTAGCCTACTACTTAGTGTGCTTTTCCTGAGAGATAGGATTTGAATATAGATCTCCCTTCTCCCACTCTGGCAGAGGTGGGAATTGAAGCTAGGTCTCCCACATTCCAATGACCTATGGTATATTCTGATGGGGGGTGGGGAGGGCTCCTCGAATCTCACCTTTTGAAGCTGTTTCACGATGGCTAAATACCTAGGGTCACTGGGCCAGAGCTAGAGAGGCAGCAAGAGAGAGAATGACAATAATCCAGTGGTTAGGGCACCCATCTGAGAGGCAGAATAGGTAGACTGGACCCCCTAATTATTCATGCAAAGTGGAACAGCTGCAACAGGAGAGACTGAGGGAGCTCTAAATTGGAAATATCCCATATCTTGGTGGTTAGAGCACCCTCTGGAATTCCCTGTTCAAAACATTTTTCCTTCTCTAGCAAAGGAGGGGAATTGAACCTGGGTTGCTCACATCCTAGGTGAACAATTTAATCACTGGGCTAAAAGTTTTAAGGTGGGCACTGCTGCCAGATAGATTTTGAATGGGGCAAATCCAGTAGGTGGCCTCTGAGGATGCCTAATGGATCAGGTCCTAGGATAGGCAGGCAAAAGTCTATTTTCCCTGGATTTGTGAATTGCTTTGTGGGGTTAGGCAAGAGATAGGTGTCCTGATGCCTAAAGGGAGGCAGCAGTGTGAATACTCAGAGGAAGAAACATAGGCACCAAGGAAACTTTTACAGCAGAAATTTAGGTGCCAACTGAGTTCAGGCACCTACAGGGTTTGGTGGGAATTTTCTTGATTGCAGTAGATCCTAAAACTGAGATTTAGGCACCTACATCCCAGGTGACCTGCTATTAGGCTACAGCATCAGTCTCAAGCGAGGTCTACACTGCAAACAATTGTGTGTTGTTATTTCAGATTAGCTAACCTGGATCAAAATAGCATTTAACTCAGGTTAGCAGCTTGAGTCCAAACATAGGCTACCCTATAGGCATTTGAAAGCTGAGTTGCTCTGTCTTCATTGCTATTTTAACCTTAGTTAGTTAGCACACTTTTTTTTTTGCAGTGGTAGACATACCATCTCTCTGTCTCAGAGGTTCTCAAACTGTGGTCTGTGAGTTCCGTTCAGGCTGTCCGTGGATAGTTCCCTCTAAGCTGCGTGCCTGGGCGGCTGCACATGAGAGAATGAAGGGCCACCCACCTATTTAGTGGAGCTTGCCAGGCACGGCTCCACTAATTAGGTGCCTGGACACTGGAGAAGACGCACATGTAAAGTGAGGTGGTGGCCTTGGGGGGAATAGGGAGTAGGGGCCAGTGGAGTGAGAAGAGGGAAGTGGGCGGAATTTGAGATATTCAGGGCTGCAGTAGCCAGACAAAGAGCTGACTTTCCCCAGCTCCAGGGCTGCAGCTGTCGGGGAGAGACCCCCCGCTCCTTCCCAGCCCCAGCTCAGGGGCTGCCACAGCAGGGGAGAAAGGGAGAGCCCCCACTCCTTCCCAGCATCAGCTCAGAGGCTGCTGCGGCAGGAGAGAGAGGGCACATCCATTGCATTAAAAAGATAAGACTACTGCTATTAAAATATGAGCTGTGTGCTTTTATTTATAGAACAAAAAATGTTAATTAGGGGTTTTTTATATATAGCGCTTTTATCCAAAGCACTTTACAATAGTTAGCTAATGGTACAAACAACATTTTGAAAGATTGTTAAGTGGTCTGTTGAGATCCTCAGCAATTTTCAAGTGTTCCACAGAGAAAAAAAGTTTGAGATGAATATTTAATCATTTGTACAAAGTGGCACACTTAGAACAGTAGTGCCTAAGAGACGGAGAATAACTAGTCCTACTCTAAATGAGGCAGGGCAGGGCCTTGAACATGGAGCTCACACAGTCTAGATAAGTGCCTGAATCACAGGGCTATTTGCTGTTCTAGTGTATCTGGCTTTTTGTAGAATGCAGAATGGGAACAATTTTAAAAAATATTTGCAGCACAGGGAAGCCATTTCACACCCAGCTCTACTCGTCAGGCAAAGTAGCATAAAAGCTGTTTCCTTACATAGTTCCACACTACAAATGCACATACACACTTTGCTTTGCTAAATCTGGACTGCCACAGGGAAACAGACTCCCTGCATATACAGGAACTCCTCACTAAAAGTCATCCCGGTTAACATTGTTTCGATGTTAAGTTGCTGATCAATTAGGGAACATGTTCATTTAAAGTTGTGAAATGCTCCCTTCTAACGTCGTTTGGCAGCCGCCTGTTTTGTCCACTGCTTGCAGTAGAAGAGCACCCATTGCAGCTAGCCAGGGTAGACCAGCAGCCCCCCTATCAGCTCCCTGTTCCCCTAAGTTCCCTCTGAAGCAGCTGTCCCTCCTCCCACTGCCGTGTGCTGCTCCTGCCCTCTGCCTTGGAGTTGCTCCCAGAGACTCCTGCTTGCTGTATCAGGGGGGAGGGGGAAGAGAGAGACTAATGTTAGGGTGTCTCCCCCTCCCCCCTGCTCCTGCACCCAGCTTACCCCATCTTCCGTAGAGCAGGGAGGACACACAACCTGACCTAGGCAGTAGCTGTGGTCTCAGGTCTCAGCAAGCTGATTTAATTAACAAGGCAGTGTACTTAAGCCTGGGGTTAGCTACTTAAAGGGAAAATACACAGTTTCTCTCTCACACACAGGGTGTGTGTCTCTGTCTGACCTCCCTCCTTTCCTGCTGCCTTGTAGAGTGTTGTGAGGGTTAACCCTTGAGGGCTCAGTCAATTGTTAGTTCATTTAGCAGTAAGGCATTCCCTGGGAAATATCCCACCCTCTGACTCCTCCACCTCAGCTAAGCTTCACAATCATCACTGTGTACCAGTATTAAATTGTTTATATATATATATATAAAATATGGTCTTTTGTCTGGGGAAAAAAAATTCCCTGGAACCCAACCCCCTCATTTACATTAATTCTTATGGGGAAATAAGATTTGCTTAACATCATTTCGCTTAAAGTTGCATTTTTCAGGAACATAACTACAACATTAAGTGAGGAGTTCCTGTACCTATATTCCTTTATCCTCAGTCTCTTCACCATGCTGTCTTACAACACAGTGCAATATCACTTCACAATATGATATCAGCAACCATGACAAACTACCACGAAAACTAGTAGGTCATCCTATTGTACCCTACTTTGTTCATTGTCCCCACACATTCAAGTTCTCATTGCATCCTAGTACTACTTTCTCTATAACAGCTATAAGATCCATCCTTTCCTCTCCAGCCATATTGATCATATTCTTCTACCTATTTGGGTGATCTTTCATTGTGTAACTATTGTGATCTCCTCCACTTCTCCAGCCTCTGCACATCACTGTTCTTTCCTCTGTTCTAGCAAAAATCCCTCTGCTGATGTAATTTCTCTCTCTAGGTGTTTCAACAATCTTAGCCCTTCTTCAAACCCCATCACTGACTGTCTCTCTCTTTTTGTTTTTAACATTAAATTAATTATCTTTGTTCTCAAATGTTCAACTCAACCTATGCCAATATCTGTTTTTATTCCCTTTTATGCATCTCATAGCTCCCTACACCGGTATCTGCACTTCTTTTCTAACTGCTCCAGTAAGTGACTTGATTTGGATTAAAATCTTTCCAGTGAACTCAATAGACTCTGTAAAAGCAGCAGAGTCCTGTGGCACCTTACAGACTAACAGACGTTTTGGAGCATGAGCTTTCGTGGGTGAATACCCATCCAATGAAATGGGTATTCACCAACGAAAGCTCATGCTCCAAAACGTCTGTTAGTCTGTAAGGTGCCACAGGACTCTTTGCTGCTTTTACAGATCCAGACTAACGTGGCTACCCCTTTGATACTCAATAGATTCTGGATATAGTCTCCTTCGCCCGCACTCCCTCTAAAACTTTTCATATTCTTTTAGGCTGTCTTTTATGTTTGAAACAGCCTCCCACATGCTATAACAAGTTCCTCCTCCTTTCCTTATTTAAAACTTTCCCCAACCTCCCACCGCCTACTTTTGTCAAGCCTCCCAAAAGGCTGTCTCCACAGTGTTTTTCATTTGAAGTCTAATCTTGCATATAGTATTTGGGGTTCGAGTGTAAAATCCTCATGATGCTGACATTGTTTTACACGTTTGCTAAACCCCATGTGTCTTCATTTTATAAAAATGCTTTCAGTATCCATCATAAATTTGAGCCCATGCTTGTAAATATTCAGAAGCTTGTGTATTGTTTCAGTGGCCACTGAGTCCACAGAAGATGGCATTCACATATTCTAATTTGATTAGGTACCAATCCTCTCTAATTACATTTACAAATAATCCCTATTTTCCAGCTGGAGATAGAGATAAGATTTTTTTTCCAAGATTGAGAAAGAAGGGTTAATTATTGCACATTGGATAAATTGGACAAAGAGAGGGAGTTACTTTTGAAGACTTTAAAGACTGATTTGATTTAGGTAATAATCCCTAGATGTTAATAAGGAATTACATTAATATACTGAAAAACAAATCCAGAAGCACTAGAATGTAGAAAAGGTATCTGTATGTGTCAGAGCCAGGGAGAAACTTTACAATTTCAGGGAATGAGAAGATTTTAATTGATAAACTTGACAGGACAGAGTTGGAAAATAAAGACATTCAGACAAAAGCACTGAATGTGAGACAAATAAGAAATAATGAGAAGACTAGGCTCTGAATTTACAGAAATATATAGCAAGTACATGTTACAAAGGCATTCAGGATAGAGCATGGAATATTATGAAAATAGCAGTATGAAATCAATTTGATATAAAATCTTTATTATGTTTTCACATCATTTTGCAAATGTGTTACTTACGCAAAAAAGTATTGAAATTATCATTGTATATGCTTAGATAATTACAGACTACATGGTTCCTAAAGTGGTAAAATAACCATGCATCAATAATAAAATATCCATACCAGAAGTGTATTTAGCGTAACAAATACTAACAAATCATAAATTCTAATTGTAAACAAAAATTAATCAAATAATGACTTTGCAGAGTCCTTAAGGGAGTTGAAGGAACATTGGCTATTAGGTCCTACAAAGAAAAGAAAAAAACAAAAAAGCTAATGGCTAATAAGGAAGTCACCAACACATGTAATACAATCTTCAATCTCAGATTCTTCCTTAGTCTCTTAGGATTCCAATGAAATATTATTCTGGGAATTGAGAGGAAAATTATAAAGAAATGAAGTTTTTCTTCTGGCTTCACTGCACTCTGAGATGTAAACAAGAATAGATGCATGTTCACATACTCACATAAGTGAAACATGAAAAATGGATTGTGATCCACTAACTTTTCACCTTTGGTTAGCAACCTTGTTGAAGCTATCTTTTGGGGACCATGGGCAAACATTTGCAGATGAACTTATATAAATAACTACCCTTCCTCTCTCCCGCCACACCTTCCCCAATGGGAAAGATGTAGATGCACAGGAAGATGCACAGGAAGATGAAGATGGTTCTCAGAAGGTGACAGCCCAGGAAGAAAGGAAAATCATCTGGGGATTACATACAAAAACAATGTTCTTGTTGTAAGGAGTTTACAATCCAGCTCTAATACAATATATAGCACAAAGAGAACCATCAGCCAGGTTGAGGAGCACATAGCTCCATGGACAATCAGGGGACATGACATATGCTCCATGACCATCTCCAGATCTTCTATTCACATGGAATCATTCATTGTCCATTTCTCTGCTTACTTCCTGGGGTAACTCCAAACAAGTTAGCCAACTTCAGGCAATGGGACTATATTAAATGAGGGATGATAAGTTCCATACAAGCCATAGAATCATAGACTATCAGGGTTGGAAGGGACATCAGGAGGTCATCTAGTCCAACCCCCTGCTCAAAGCAGGACCAATTCCCAACTAACTCATCTCAGTCAGGGCTTTGTCAAGCCTGACCTTAAAAACCTCTAAGGAAGGAGATTCCACCACCTCCCTAGGTAACCCATAGCCAGGTTTCAGGCAAAGGAGAAGTCATACGTTTACCTTAGCAGCTCACAGATTTCAACCATGGAGTTGCAGTGGATATGTCCCATATTAATTTTCAGGATAAATCAGGCAGGCTCATGAGACCTTTGCTCCTGTAGAAGGTAGGGTTAGAATTTGGTTCCAAGTTAAAAATCACTAATTTTGGAATATTGAAGTTAAATACAAAAGTTATTCATTTGTATGCATAAAGATACAAAAGTTAAAATTCATGCAGCAAAAATATACGCGTGTGTTTATACAGACACATTTTCCCTCCAGTTACTATTTGGCAATATATCCCTGTTCAGCAAAACACTTAAGCTCCAGTTTAACTTGAAGTGTGTGCTTCAATCCTGTTGAAGTGACCAAGACTTAGGCTTGTGACTAATGTTAAGTATGTATTTAAGTGCTTTGCTGAACTGGGTCATGAATCAGTATGTATTCACACTGAACTGAATACTATATAGACAATCTCTATACAGGATTCTGAACCTTGCAAGCTTTGGATTCAATCTATGTGCTAGATTCAGATAAATATTTCTGGGTTTTGCCAAGCTTGGCATATAATAAACATACCCTGTGTGAAATATAATATACAATGGGCCACATTCACCACTGGCATACGGAACACAATCTGTTGACATCAGAAAAGTTGTACCTAGCTTACATTAGTAGTGAATTTGGCCAAATGTTTGGCTATATATTCTCTATATGGGTTAAAACTGGAAGCATTTATCTGAAACACCCCGACTCACCCTTTAACTGAATTATGACTACTCAAATAAATGGGACTGGGATCCAAGCCAGCCCTGAGTTTTGTTTTACAACACCAAAACCTGGCATACTTTGGAAAGCCAAAGTTATCATCCACGCAGACGTATCCAAAATTTCTTTATATCTTATTCATAAGCAGACATAGTTCTACATTCATCATATTTCACATTTTGGTAGAATTAGGCATGCTTGGAGATTCTGTTGCACTTGGTGGAGCAACAGAAACCAATTAGTTCAACCACTGAATAAAAATGGGAAATTATTCTTCACTTAAGAAAACTGTATTTTTCCAAGCAGTTCAGGACACACTGGTTCAGCAAACACGCTGTACCCAAAGCTTTTGATGATATTCTTAGGTCTTCTGATAGCATTTGCAATACAACTTGAGATGGGCAGTTGGGCTAAGCAAAGGAGGAAATTAAAATCCATAATGTAGGAACTTTTGGAGCTTCCTCAATTGTAGAATTTCACATCCATAAAGAATCTTTTCAAATGAAACATTTTACTTCCAACAATCTAATGCAGAGAACCAGTGGACGTATCCATACATCAGTCCATCCATCACAAAATCTTTGCCTTATTCCATAGTACATTAAATATTTTGGATAGGCACAGATTGTGTGGGTATGTTTATATGACATATATCCCCCTAGCAATAATGCTACAATCTCAGAACTAAAGTAAAATTATCTTTCTAAATGGAATATTAATTTTAGCTAAGCTGCTTTTGAAAACTATGCTCTTTTAAAAACCAAAGCTCCATACAAAGGGTAAGGGGGAAGAAGAGGGAGACTGTAGTTGATGAAATGCAAATGAGGCTTTGCTCAGACAGCTGGCTGCTTCTGGATGACATGTGTGATGAATGGCCCTTAAAACATGAGCAGGCATCAGGCTCCAATTCAGTGTCAGACTGGCAAAAAAGGCAGCCTTACTGGATGCTTCCTTTAATTAATGCACCACTTCTGCATTAGTCCAGACATTGCCGATAAATGGGAGAGAACTGATATCAGTGGTAATATCAGAAGTCTTTCAACCTTGAAGCTGGGATGCATTAGCCAAAAGCCACAGTATCGTAAAAGGTTTAATTGTATTTGTAATGTACCAGTGCACCATGACAAAAATGGGAGATAGTGTAAACAGGACTGGGTAAGCCAGTGATAAATGAGTGTGGGTGAGTGATTACAAAGCAAGGAGGAGTGTGAAAACAGACAATAGACAAGCAAAAGGAAGGGGAGTTCTGATAGCAACAGCTATTCTAATGTGAAAAGTAGGTGCAGAGAGAAACCTAGCTATAGTTTCATATGGGAAAAAAGCACAAAGCAGCTTAACATAAATCTTCCCTCCTAAAAAGATTTCATTGACAAAAGTGAGATTTACCATTGCAACACCTCGCTGGTGGACTTCTTGGGGAAAGAGCTTTCCAGACAGTCATCAGCTAGAAAACATTACAACTTACTAGATCAAAATTACAGCTCAGGGTTCTGTAGTAATTACAGAACAAAACAACAGGCTCTTCAAATACACACATTTTTCACCTATTTTGTGGTTGAAAAATCATTTTGATCAATTTAACCTTAAACTATCGCAGAATTTTGCACTTTCAATTAAAAAACAGTATCTTAAAGCCATTCAGCATCATTATAAAATAGAATGGAATGTTAATAGTTTATTTGAGATTTCTATTTTTTTTAAATCTCACAAAATATGAAAACATATTCAAGTTATTATATTTACAGATTACCAACTATTCTGGTTCCCTGTCTATCCACAAGCATTTCTAAAGTATCTGCCACCTTAGTATCTAGGCAGAGGCACACAATTAAGCACAAGTCCTGTTCAAAGTTCTTGATTATAGCCTATACATTACACTTCTGAGAAACGGGAATTTTTCACCTAATATTCTTAAAGAGATTTGCAATTATTTGATAATACCTTCATCCATGTAGTGACCTTCTGAATCCATTCAAATTATTCTCTCCCCTCTCTGACACACACACAACGTGTGCTTTTTTTTAAACCTTGAAAGAATCAGCCACAATTTAAAGTGAATGCCACACATATATACCCCATCCATGTTAATGCTCTTTCTTACTCTTGGATCACTTTGATAGAGAGAGAGAGAGCGCACATGCCAGACATGGTGGAGGGAGGAGTGAAGGGGAAAAAAAAGAGAGAGAAACCAACCTACTGCCCAACACCACAATCCCCTGCTCTAACCGTTCCACTCTGTGAACTACTGATAACTTCATGGACCACAGTGTTGGAATAACTGCCATAAATCATATTATTTAGAATCACTTGTATTTTTTCCCCATTGGAGTTTAATATAGTCTTGGAAATATACATTACATAAAGCTCTGCAATGCAGGAAAATATCCCTACTCAGGACGGCACTTATACGTGCTTACAGTTCAGCACATGCTCAAGTACTTTCCTAAATGGGGCCTACAGTGGTAAATCATAAGTTTTTATTTTTTAAACAGGGAAAATCTTTCTTAAAATACATCCATGTAACATACTGGGGACATACAAGACTTTCTTAATAAGAATATGTATTTTAGCCTTTTAGATACTACATTTCTATATATTTTCCTTCTAAATATTTATATAGTTTATACATTATATGCAAGTAAACATCCCCATACTAGTGGCAATGGCTGAATATAACCTTTATAGTTGATCAGTTAAGTTTGAGGGGGTAACGGAAGGGGAGGGAGATTACCAGTGAGATTTTCTTCCTGTTTCATACACTGTTTTTGTTGTTAAACTGTTTACATCCTGTTCTAATGTTTCTACCCTTTCTTATGTTTGTGTAAACCAGAAGTTTCATTGTTGCAAAAAGCCTATATGTCTGAAAATGGAAAATTAAAAAGCTTTGTGTTGAGTAGTAGAATAAATTAGAGTGGTCAAAGTAGTTGGGATCATAACCATTTATTACCAATGTAATAAAACTCAGACATGACCAAGTCTGATGTACCAGATGAACATTACTGGCCAGGTTCTTAGGCAAAGCCAGCTTGCACTTGGTGAAGAACCAAAGATGGTTACTTAAGCTTGGTTTACCTATAGGCCCAGAGTAGTCAGGGATAGTCAGAGCTCATATATGTTCTGGTAACATCCCTAACACTGAGGTTGTAGGAGTGGAGCTAGCTGTAAATCTTAATCCAAGGAGTACCATTATGAAAGGATAATCCCCAGGTAAGCAGACAAGCTGGCATTCCAGCTGCTGGAAGAGGGGCTAGAATCAGTCTCCATGTGTTGTGGGTGAAAGGAAATCCATGAATACACGGAATGTCTTTTCAGAATGTAGACAATGGAGAGTGAAAGTGAAAAAATATGGATACAATCTTGGCCTCTCTTTTTTTCTTTTTTTTTTTAAAGAGTCAGCCGCATACTGTAGCTTTCCAGTTAGATAGTACATTTTTGCTCCCGACTTCTTCTTTCCCACCTGGAATTGCAGATATAAATCAATGTAGTCAATCCCACAGTATGAGAGGTGCCATTATAGCTGGAAGTTTCAAATCCAAATAGGGCCAGATAATGATTTGCTTTCTCAGGTAGAATAGCTCTTTACTCCATGAGTTGATTGCAATGGGACTACTTGAGAAGTAAGGTGCTAATCATTATGAGTGATAATATCAGAATCTGGTCCAGAATTTGGTCTGCTTCTATTGAGAGTAGCAAAGAGTCCTGTGGCAACTTATAGACTAATAGACGTATTGGAGCATGAGCTTTCGTGGGTAAATACCCACTTTGTCGGATACATGATGGATGCATCACTCTATTGAGAGTGATTATTTTGCACTGTTTACTAAAAATTCTCTCCATCTTTGAAAACTCAGGAAACCAGAATGACAATGAAAAATAAATATCAAATTCCTGCTTCCTAATTATGTTGTTATGGGGAACCGCATGGACAACCATAGTGTAATCACCTTCCACTATCCCAGCTCAATCATGTCTCTAGCGTAGATGAGCCCTAAAGTTACCAAATAATGTTCCCCAATGGGATTTGATTTAGACAGCATTTTACACTATTGGATGTTAGCTATGAATAAATAGCTATAAATCACTTTGGCCAAGTTAACCTAAAGGCATGTGCCAAATTCCAGTGTTAGACTCTCCAGCACACATTCCATAATAAACAGAAAACTGTATTTAGCAGAAAACAACCAACAAACCACCAGGGTTAGCTTAAAATCATTGAACCACAAGGCTAGGCACAGATGGCTCAGACTTTCCTATGGGAGTCCAGAATGCTGGTGACCAGTCGTGGTGGGCCAGCACTCAAGCACTGTCAACAGAAATACACCTCTGGCTATTCTGTTAAAAAGAAAACAAAAAGACCAAGCTAGAGTACAAAACCAAACATTCATGAAGGAGGTAAAGGATGTTCTAAACATAGAACAAAAATCCACATATGCAAAGTCTATGAAGAAAGCAAAAATAATTAATCTCTCATTAAAAATGCAGTTTATATCATAATTGTTTTCTGAGGCTGTGTTTACTCATTCATAGTGCCCAGAGGCATCTTCAAAGATGTAAACATGATCTCTGTAATTCACCCAAACATCTTGCAGGCTTCAGCACTGATCAGAGGCCAATTTACAGCCAAAGTTTCTAAACATTCTGAAATTGGTGTGTGTGTTTATGGGCGGAGGGAGGAACCTTAAGAAAAGTCCAAGATGGTTGCAATAGAAGACTGAAAATATCGAATCTCTTATAAGTTTCAGAAGAATTGTAGACCAGAAACCCAGCTGATGTAAAACACCTTCCACTGAAGTTAGTAGAGCTACTTTATATGAGCTGATGATCTGCTCTTGTAATTTTTACATAACTGACTCATAGTTTTGAACAGGGGGTTGGACTAGTTGAGCTCGTGAGGTCTCTTCCAACCCTAATTTTCTATGATTCACAGGTGGTATGAGAAATATGGAAGTTTTTAATTCACAGTGGGATTCATAAAGTTTGTTTGTTTAAGGCTGCAGGGGTTCAGACCCCTGGAATTTTGGATACATACAAATGTAGCCTGAGTTCAGGTTTGTGCTGGCAGTTTAAGCCAGTCAAGTTTTGCTCTGTTTGGAGATTTATTATGAAAGTTTTTCACAGAATGATGAATATAGCAGAAACTTTTTCAGAAGACAGAGATGGGTGGAGTTGAATATCTGCAACAGCTCTAAGCATGAATTTAGTGTTTGGTAGATCATTTTTGGCACATGTTCTATCTGAATTCAGAGATATGAGCCCTCTGGGAGCAATTATTCAGGAACACCAACCACCAAATCCCACTTGTTATGTGCTCAAAATTCAGCACTCTTTGGAATGTCACTACTTATTTTACTCTGGCTCTGTTCTTCAATGTAACTTTATTTTGTTTCAAAACTTTGTCTAAACAGCATTGTACCAAACAACAGCTTAATTCTCCACAATCTATTACATATCAGCTATTTAACATGTTTGATTACAACATTAGATTACATTTCCAAGAACAAGAGAAATGTGCAGCAGGGTCAAACCATTCAGGCAATGTATTGATACTTTTCATCACTATCCAACTGAAATCTACCAGTGCAAATTTCCAGTGAGATGTGCGGAATGTGTTATGGGAGGCTGTGTGGTTTAGTTGATAAGGAACAGACCATCAGGAGACCTGCAGTGTGACCTAGGTACAGAGAGGTGACAGGACTTGCCCTATTTTTCTCCCTTGTCTATTTAGATGGTAAACTCTTTCGGACAGGGACTGACTTATACTATGTGTTTGCATAGTGTAGAACAATGGGATCCCAATCTCAGCTAAGTGACAATACAAATACAATGTGTCTGGAACACAGAACATTAGTGATGGTGTGTCTCTGAACCATGATCTTTACTATTCACCCATGGCATGAAAGGATTCTACATTAAGATTTAAACATGATTAGAAAGCCTCCCATATTCCTAGAGAATATCATCTACCAAAAAACACAGAACCAACCAACCAAGCAAAAATCCACTCCTGAGCACAGGAACAAAAGAAATGTCCTAAAAGAATTATGGAAATGGAGCTCCAAAAACATGATTTATACATGTACCTTAGTCACTTCTGAACAAAAGGTAGAGGTGAACTAGCAGGCAATGTAAAGGGGTAAAAGATATTTTTATCCCTGCTGTTTTTCCTTTACTTTCTCTACCCCTCTTAATGAAAGAGGGTCTGACAGGCAGTTCATACAAAAGAAACATTATATATCATCTTTAACATCATGATTTCACACCTTGGTTGTCATAAAAAAACACTTTGTGTTATCATAATATTATACTATTCTTTTAAAGAGGAATCCATCTGCATTGAACATTGTCACATTATATGTATCATTACACTGTAAGAATAAAAAGCAAAAATGAAAGTATGATGAGACCTGAACAACTTCATAACAATTTCAAGTTTGTAGACACATGAGATGCAATTGCCAATTACAGCATATATTCAATTTTTAAAATGATGGACCACTGTGAGAAAGAGAACAAACATTGATTATGCCTTCTTTCCAATTTTTCTTTTGTGTTTGCCTCAGGTTCTGGATATCAACTTTTAAGGAGAGCTGTGCAAAAGTCAGCATTTCTATTCAAAAGATTTTTCCTCCTTGATTTTGGTTGAGATGGACTTGTACCATGTGACTTTCACTCAGCATTTCAGGTTCAAGAGGATCCAAATGAGAAAAATCAGTTTCTAAAAAGGGAAGATCAACTAACCAATAATCAGTTCTGTTTGTTTGGATTTTTTAACTCAAATCCATGAAAACGACCAAGTTTCACACGATTACTAACCCAAAGAATAAGGCAGCCCAGAATCTGTTGATATGAGGCCTAGTGTAGCTGAAAGATTTGCAAAGCTTTCAGCAAACTTGGGCTTTATTTTGGATCAATAATTAAAGTGTTAATACAATAGGATTTGCACTTTTAAGGGCTTTTGTATTGTTATGTTTTGATTTTTTAATGGAAAGAGTTCCTTGCATTTTCAGTATCAGAATGAAAATAACTTGGTCTGGTTTTATGCTTGCTAAGTTGCTCCTCATCTACTCATGGCAAGGAAATTCTGAGAACTTGCTGAAACAGGGACAATTAGGGGAGGCGTATCAAAAGTATAATTCTACTTTCTGTTATCCCTTCTGCAAATGAGAAGGACAAACTCTATTAATGCTGTGGGAGAAATCTACCCTCTGGTGTACTTTCTATGAACTAGATTCTGATGTAAGACTCAGCTTGAGAAAACGTGGGTACATAAGCTGCACCAATCCAGGAGGAGCCCTGGATGGCATTGTGACTCAAAAAACATTTTCTCCTTGCTTTAGGGTGTGTGTGTGTGTGTGTGTGTGTATTTTCTGCTGCCATATACTCTCTGCAGCCCCAAACACTGGCTTAACTCTTCTGAGCGGAATGCTTGGAACCAAGACTCCATCAATTCACTGCCTGCCCCTACTCACCTGTTCCAGTGAAGGAGTAAGCAAATGAATACATAGGTGTGTAAGGAGGTGATCATATGTCTTCTTACGCATGGCTGTACAGTCTGAGTCAGAAGCTAACTCTCTGCCTTCTTCATTAGTGAGTCACCTAAACACAAGAACATAAATTCATGTGAAGTGTTTAGTAAATATCAGAAAGGAGTATCAAATCTATTTGTAGACTCTTTGAAGGACTAGATATCTATTAATATTATCAGAGACTGGAACTGCTCACTTCTATTAATAGCACACAATCGCATTAACTACTGTATGCTAAATATCAGTGTTCATGCTGCTAGATCAGATCCCAAACTAATTTTTATTCATGTTTTTGGCAGAACATCTGCTGGGCTGATTCTTTAAGGCTAAAAAATGGCTATTTAAAGAGTCATAACCAAAAGTAATAACTTTAAGTGTTTTGCACACAGCAAGAGAATAATAAAATTATTTTGACAGCACATTAAAGCATGCTAGGTACTGACAAATGCATAGGAAGACAGGTGTCTGTACCTACAAAGGTCACAATCTATTTTAAAGACCACAGAATCATAGAATATAGAATATAGGGTTGGCAGGGACCTCAGGAGGTCATCTAGTCCAACCACCTGCTCAAAGCAGGACCAATCCCCAATTAAATCATTCCAGTCAGGGCTTTGTCAAGCCTGACCTTAAAAACCTCTAAGGAAGGACATTCCACCACCTCCCTAGGTAACCCATTCCAGTGCTTCATCACCCTCCTAGTGAAAAAGTTTTTCCTAATATCCAACCTAAACCTCCCCCACTGCAACTTGAGACCATTACTCCTTGTTCTGTCATTTGATACCACTGAAAACGATCTAGATCCATCCTCTTTGGAACCCCCTTTCAGGTAGTTGAAAGCAGCTATCAAATCCCCCCTAATTCTTCTCTTCTGCAGACTAAACAATCCCAGTTCCCTCAGCCTTTCCTCATAAGTCATGTGCTTCAGCCCTCTAATCATTTTTGTTGCCCTCTGCTGGACTCTTTCAGATTTTTCCACATCCTTCTTGGAGTATGGGGCCCAAAACTGGACACAGTACTCCAGATGAGGCCTCACCAATGTCAAATAGAGGGGAATGATCACGTCCTTCAATTTTCTGGCAATGCCCTTACTTATACAGCCCAAAATGCCGTTAGCCTTCTTGGCAACAAGGGTACACTGTTGACTCATATCTAGCTTTTCATCCACTGTAACCCCTAGGTCCTTTTCTGCAGAACTTCCGCCTACCCAGTCGGTCCCTAGTTTGTAGCAGCACATGGGATTCTTCCGTCCTAAGTGCAGGACTCTGTACTTGTCCTTGTGGAATCTCATCAGATTTTTTTAGGCCCAACCCTCTAATATGTTTAGGTCCCTCTGTATCCTATCCCTACCCCCTAGCATATCTACCACTCCTCCCAGTTTAGTCATCTGCAAACTTGCTGAGGGCGCAGTCCATGCCATCCTCCAGATCATTAATGAAGATAATTGAACAAAATCGGCCCCATGATGGACTGTGTAGGCACTACGCTTGATACCGGCTGCCAACTAGACATGGAGCCATTGACCACTACCTATTGAACCTGATGATCTAGCTAGCTTTCCATCCACCTTATAGTCCATTCATCCAGCCGATACTTCTTTAACTTTCCAGCAAAAATACTGTGGGAGACTATATCAAAAGCTTTGCTAAAGTAAAGGAATAACACATCCACTGCTTTCCCCTCATCCACAGAGCCAGTTATCTCATCATAGAAGGCAATTGGGTTAGTCAGGCATGACTTGCCCTTGGTGAATCCATGCTGACTGTTCCTGATCACTTTCCTCTCCTCTGAGTGCTTCAGAATTGATTCCTTGAGGACCTGCTCCATGATTTTTCCAGGGACTGAGGTAAGACTGATTGGCCTGTAGTTCCCTGGATCTTCCTTCTTCCTTTTTTTAAAGATGGACACTACATTAGTCTTTTCCAGTCATCTGGGATCCCACCCCAATCACCATGAGTTTTCAAAGATAATGGCCAATGGCTCTGCAATCACATCCATCAACTCCTTTAGCGCCCTCGGATGCAGTGCATCTGGCCCTATGGATTTGTGCTCATCCAGCTTTTCTAAATAGTCCTGAACCACTTCTTTCTCCACAGAGGGCTGGTCACCTCCTCCCCATGCTGTGCTGCCCAGTGCAGTAGTCTGAGAACTGACCTTGTTCGTGAAGACAGGCAAAAAAAGCATTGAGTACATTAGCTTTTCACACATTCTCTGTCACTAGGTTGCCTCCCTCATTCAGTAAGGGGCCCACACTTTTCTTGACTTTCTTCTTGTTGCTAACATACCTGAAGAAACCCTTCTTGTTACTCTTAAAATCTCTTGCTAGCTGCAACTCCAAGTGTGATTTGGCCTTCCTGATTTCACTCCTGCATGCCTGAGCAATATTTCAGTACTCCTCCTTGGTCATTTGTCCAATCTTCTACTTCTTGTAAGCTTCCTTTTTGTGTTTATGAACAACAAGGGTTTCACGGTTAAGCCAAGCTGGTCGCCTGCCATATTTACTATTCTTTCTACACATCGGGATGGTTTGTTCCTGCAAACTCAGTAAGGATTCTTTAAAATACAGGCTTCTCTCCTGGACTCCTTTCCCGCTCATGTTATCCTCCCAGGGGATCCTGCCCATCAGTTCCCTGAGGGAGCCAAAGTCTGCCTTTCTGAAGTCCAGGGTCCATATTTTGCTGCTCTCCTTTCTTCCTTGTGTCAGGATCCCAAACTCAGCCATCTCATGGTCACTGCCTCCCAGGTTCCCATACACTTTTGCTTCCCCTACTAATTCTTCCCTGTTTGGGAACAACAGGTCAAGAAGAGCTCTACCTCTAGTTGGTTCTTCCAGCACTTGCACTAGAAAATTGTCCCCTACACTTTCCAAAAACTTCCTGGAAGAAAGCCTCATCTATCTCATCCCCCTGATCTGGTTGTCTATAACAGACTCCCACCATGACATCCCCCTTTTTGCTCGTACTTCTAAACTTAATCCAGAGACTCTCAGGTTTTTCTGCAGTTTCATACTGGAGCTCTGAGCAGTCATACTGCTCTCTTACATACAATGCAACTCCCCCACCTTTTCTGCCTTGCTTGTCCTTTCTGAACAGTTTATATCCATCCATGACAGTACTCCAGTCATGTGAGTTATCCCACCAAGTCTCTGGGTATGTCTACACTATGAAATTAGGTCAATTTTATAGAAGTCGGGTTTTTTAGAAAACCTTTTTATACAGTCAATTGTGCGTGTCCCCACAAAAAATGCTCTAAGTGCATTAAGCCGGCGGAATGCATCCACAGTACCGAGGCTAGCGTCGATTTCCAGAGCACTGAACTGTGGGTAGCTGTGAGTAGCTATCCCACAGTTTCCACAGTCTCTGCTGCCCATTGGAATTCTGGGTTGAGATCCCAATGCCTGATGGGGCAAAAACAGTGTTGCAGGTGGTTCTGGGTACATGTCATCAGGCACCCCTAGCCTTCCTTCCCTCCATGAAAGCAACAGCAGACAATCGTTTCATGCCTTTTTTCCTGGGTTACCTGAGCAGACACCATACGATGGCAAGCATGGAGCCCGCACAGCTGACCATCACCGTACGTCTCCTGGGTGCTGGCAGATGTGGGACTGCATTGCTACGCAGCACGAGCTCACTGCCTTTTGGCCTCAGACGGTGCATTACAGTTGGTAGCCATCGTCGTCGTACTCCTGGGTGCTCTTTTAGCAGACCTCGGTGAGGTCAGTCAGGGGCAACTGGGCAGACATGGGAGTGACTCAGCCAGGTCATTCCCATCTTCTGCCGAGCACCCAGGAGATGACGATGGCTAGCAGTCGTACTGCACTGTCTTCTGGTGAGCAGCCAGGAGATGATGATGGATAGCAATCATAATGCAGCATCTTCTGCCAAGCATCCCAGAGATGACGATGGCTAGCAGTTGAGCTGCACCTTCTGCTGCCAGCCTAAGATGTAAAAGATAGATGGAGTGGATCAAAACAAGAAATTGATCAGATTTATTTTGTGAAATCAACGGCCTGCTAAACCCAGGGTTTTGAATTCAATCCTTGAGGGGGCCATTTTGTGTGACAGTTGTTTGTGTTCTCCTTGATGCAAAGCCACCCCTATTGTTGATTTTAATTTCCTGTAAGCCATGTCGTTGGTCATCCCTCCCTCTGTCAGAGCAACGGCAGACAATTGTTTCGTGCCTTTTTTCAGTGCAGAGCCAGAAGCTGCAAAAGCAAAACCAGGCAAGGAGGGGGGTGAGAATGAATGGGTTGTAAAATGAGGTGAAGAGTTTGAATGTTTCAGGAACTGCGGAATTGGCAGAGTAAAGGTAGATGGTATCGGGGCATTTCTGAAAAGCAGGGTTATGGTTACATGGGCAACCTTAACTGTACACTTCCTGGTTTTTAGAAGTTTCAATTTTGCTCAACTCAACATTTTGCAAGAGGACAACATACCTCTTACCTTAACACTTACCATAGGGTTTTGACATTGAATTTCCTAGTATTTTTTAACAGGAAAAGTTACATTGTTCATAGAAGTTAGTCATTAAGGCAGTTGTGTTATGTCCCACAATTAGCATACTGAGCCAGCCACCACCCCTTCAATACACACACCCTCTGTGCCCCATCAGCCCTGCTTCCACACACTTGCCCAACTATGCCCCTGACCCATTTAATGCATTCACCTGTCCAACCTGGTCCTTTCCCATTACTGTACCTAGCCCCACCATTACTGCCACATGCAGGGAACACATCTTCCTGAAGTCTTCACTCACTGGTATACAAGTGTTTCTATTGCCATTACTTACCATCTTCTCTAGACCAACTCTCACATGTTGTCTGGAGCGAAGGACAATTATGTTACAGTACAATGTGTACCTGGTTGGGTTTCACAATGGTTGGAGAGTGGAGAGTGTGGCAGAGCCAGTAAGCAAGAGAAATCACAGACAGTTTCTGTTCCAAAATATTGACAGTTTTATATTTGAGAGAAAGTGCCTCTGACCCTTGTCCAATAGACATACTCCATCTCTGAAAATGGTAATGTTGCTATGCCATACAATATACATTTGCCATGAACCATCCAATTTCCCAATTAACGTTCTTCTTACACTTTATTAATAGCTTTCATGCTATGCACTGGCAGAGCTGGGAGGTGCAGAAAGACTTGGGTCCAATGGCAGAGCTGTGGGGTTGAGAACCAATGGCAGAGAAGGGGATGCCATGCCTCCCTCACCTGAGCCCCCAACATCTCTCACCTCCCCTACTATCCATGCCCTTCCCTATATTCCCTCCAATCCTCACTGCAGCCTCAAACCCCTCACTCTCTCACTCCTTCACATCCTAAAAGCCCTCCCCTCCCAGGGAGCATTCACAGGCCTCTTCCCCCCAAAAAATGCTTGGAATACTTCCTTCCAAAATAAAACTGCCATCTATGACAGCCTCTCAGTCCAAAGCTCCTTTTGTCTTAGATGATGGCTTGTGATTAACTTCTCCTTAGATAATTCTATTGCAAATAGAAACTCTCTAGCCTCTTTTCCTGTTTTGGAGCATGTGCAGTGTAAAAATATACATTTTCTAAAATACCGTTCTCAGTCTGGAGGCAGTCTTAGTGCTATACTCTACTGTGGGTAAAACTTAACCTATTGAAACCATTTTGACCTTCATTCTAGCAGTACTTTGATCTCTAGTGCACCAAAAAAGAAATCCATACACTTATTTTTTAAATACTTATTTTTTTCCAGGCTTATCTCCATAAGTCCTGGGTCAAATTATTCCAAATTTGAGTCACTAAATGTACCACCCTGATGCATACCAGATTTCAAAGAACTCCAGCTAAGCATGTTGGACTTAAAAAAGTAATCCTTTAACTAGGTGTCTTGATGCAACCTTAATTTTAGTGATGCTGCTGTGCCAATAATAATAAATATGTTTGTTGCCCAATGTACTCCACTGCTGTTGACTTGTCTAGGTATCACTTATTTCCAAAATAAGAAAGAAGTGATTCCTCTTCAGTATACACAGTCTAGCAAATTAATATTAATAACAGAAAACATGATAGCATTTGAAGAAGCTGAATTTGTATAAGGGTCAATAGAAGTAGTGTGCCATATACTATACTTACCTGGTTCTGTCAAAAGAATTATTTTTATTGTTATTTTAAAGAATCAGTTAATGGCTCTAACAAGTAGTATTATTCCATTATTATTATTATTATTGCTAGCTGCATGGAAGACCAACAAACGTACAGTGTATGGACATCATGCAGCTCTGGTGTTATATAATCTTCCTCTCCCAGGTGGTATTAATAATCATTAGTCAATTGTATTGACTAACAAAAGAAAACCCATAAAGGATTAATCACAGGAATTAAGTTGGGAGTACATTTTTCTAGTAAATTGTGGTCTATAGTGAATGTGTTTAATGCAAAGATAATTAGGGTGTTGTTGTTTTTTTAAAGAACTGAAATGAAAACCTGAGTGGCCACATACAATAAGAATATTCACCTGCCCCATCATCAAATGGTTCTCTTCAGGTCTAGATGAAGAGCTATATCACAGCAGCTCTCTGCAGCCTGTTTACATCTGCCTGCACAGAATATATAACATATAAAGGAGAGAGAAAATTCACCATATAATTACAGGTATTTTTCAGTTTTACTGTGTGACAGTACTAAATGAGCAAAGGCTAGTACAGGAACCAACTTATTGCTCTAGACAAAACTATGTCCAAGATTTTCACCCCTAGACAATTTGTTTCCCAAAATCATTCAAAATGGGCAAGCACCTCATTCTTTGCAGAGGCTGCCACTGTAGTCAGAGACTCAGGCCCATCGCAGGTGAAAGAATGAGATTTTTCCAAATTACTTTCAACTGGCTGAGAAGCACAGTCCTTCTGCCAGTTCAGCACATAAAAAAAAATTGTTGGGAAATCTGTCATGAGTTTTCACTACAGCTGATCATAAATCATTTTTCCAAAGAATAAATAAAATGAGAAATACAGGCAGAGACATTAAGAAACATTTATTGAAACTTTAAAAATTAAAGGTTTTATCAATTTCAACTAGAAGCAAACGAAAAGGATGTTATAAGATATTAAAAATTATTTTTAAAAAAATCAACAAAATTAGGCTCTAATTCAGGAAAGGATGTAAATTCATTTAACTTTAAGGATCTTCTTAAGTCCATCTCTATTCAACAAGCACATTAGTACATGTTTAAATTTAAGGATGTGCTTAACTCTTATTAAAGTCAGTGGGAATGGTGAATATGGATGGCTTAAGCATCTGCTTAGGTTCCTTTGCTGAATCAGGACCTATGTATTTTAATTCCTCAATTTGTACTGTGTGGGCTGACCTTTTTACCCACATGCAGCCTTGCTGCAGTGAATCAGGTTCTGCACAGGTACAGGGGCCCATCTGAGTGGATAGCATCACAAAAGCAAGGCACAACTTTCCTGGACCACAGACTGTAATTTCATGCAATTTTAGAGGAAAAAAAAATAGGGGGATCAATAGTTGCATAAATAAAACTATATGCTTTATTCGGTTATATATATATATATATTCAGTGTATATATATATATAAACAACTGTGGCATGTAAAGGCAGGCAATTTTACATCTGCTGCTAAAATGTTGGCTTTTAAAATGATCCACCAATAGAATTTAAGGAAAGTTCGGTGGTGAATTGCTAGCAGCTGCATCTTTACTGCACAGTCAGGGTTTTCTAATAAGCCTGTAGGCAATATATCTCTGCATACATATTTCTCTTCGATGTGAAGAAAGTCTTTGAGGGAAAACTTCAAAAATACGCACTAACTTTCTTGGATTTTGTTCCCTCCAGCTAAATAAGAAAGTTAGAAATTGATTTTTACTCTGTACTCTGAAAAAACTAATTCCAACTAAATGTTTCCAAGAAATCAAAATGCCACGATATTTTAAAAGAATATAAGTTGTGAAAACCCATACTAATGACATTGAAATTGTTATTCTGCATATGTAGGGCCACTGTTTTAAATATCCCAATATCTAATAAAATACCATGCACAGAGGAGATAGGATAGAAAACAATTGGACAAGTCTTTTCACTGAAAAATAATAATGCCATTCATTATTCCAGATGCATTTGCAGCATCTCATATTGTGCAGTGTGAAAAGAAACACTGAGTACCTATTGGTAATTAAATTAGAAACTATATACATATTTTACAGTGCCATAAAATGTGGGGATTAGCTATGAAAACAGTTTTCCCTTAGAGTAAATTACTACTGTGCCAGTAGGATGTAAAATAGAAGTGGAAGATTCTGTTAAACTTCATAATGCATTTGGGACATCAGAAAACAAATTACATCTAGAAAAGGTTGTCAGAGAAGAGTTGGGGGGCCACCGCATTCTAGAACATTCATGTTATATGATGTTTTTTTTTTTAAATACCCAAAAAACTCTAGTCAGAATTTAAGTTATCCCTTGCACAGTTAGTGACAACTACTGAATTTTTAAGTTTGGTGTTAAATTCTTCAGAAGAGTAAGTATTTAAAATAAATAAGATAGCTGAACAGAAATGTGCATTGCTAACTAGTAACAGGGACCCAGCATGATACAAGATCCCACATCCAGAAAGTCCTGAAGAAATCTACTGCGAAAGTGGCCCTGAAAAGCAGCACTTCCTCACCATTTTGACAAGGCTAGTGCCAATGTTCCCAGCATCTCAGTAATCACAGAACATTATATGTCCACTGGCCTGGTTGCGGTATGTGCCCACCCCTCCAGTATTCTCCTGATCTGGACCCCACAGTAAGACACTGAGAGCTCATGCCAGTCACAGGTGAATGGAATGTAAGTTCCACCAGCCTTGTCCCAGTTGTGGATAGCTCTAGCCTACTCAGTAAACTCCATTTAACAACACACAACTCCAGCATCCAGACCTCACCACTGACTTGAGTCACCACTGCTGCTGCTTCCTTTCTACCTGATCAGTTGGTTGAAGTCACTGAGCTTCTCTCCATGATGATATGGTGGTGAGGGCATGGAAGCCCAAGAGGGAGCTTGGAGAGAGCAATTTCAAAGTGCCCAGCCCTACTGTTTTGTGAAGCCAACTGGGCCCTGCATTTGCAGTGACCAGGAAGCTGTTCAGAAATATCTTATTGACTGGCTGGGGAAGGACTGCTACTGCAACACCCACAATGAACCACAATTAACTTGAGGAGGGAAGAACCGATTTAGGACATGCTCAGATTTGAGTTTAAGTGGAAAAAATGGATCTGAAATATTTAATTTTTTTCATTTTCTCACCAATATTTGATCAGTGCAGAGATAAAATGCCAAACTCCATTGGTTTTGCGTGGCTGTGTTTCATGGCACCACATAATCTCAGATAAACAAACATCATTTACTCGATCTCCTCCAGATAATCTAAACCATTTCACTGTCCTTCACAGTATTTCAATGCATTATCACATTAACAACCACTCTCACTGGTCTTCACTGTGGATTGAACTTTTCACCTCATGCTAAAGTATGAACCTCCATGCTAAAGGAGTAAGCAATTTAAAGGATTGCTGCAGTGAGTATCTTTGGACCAGCCCCTAGAAAGGGACACAATACACACTGAACAGTAGATAACAATAGCAGTCTTGATTTACCTAGTATCTGCCAATATATATACTCCATGTGTCCTTGGGAACATGTTGTTTTCTTGCATTCTTCTAAAGTTATATTTCTCAAACTGTTTAATGGCATGGTCCAGCTGCCATTCAGTCAGTGGCAGTTTTGCTATTGACTTCAATGAAAGCAGGATCAGACGTCAAATGCCTGAAAGAGTAAAACAAACATTTTATATTCTAGACTATGATTATATTTGCATCTTTTCATTTATCACTTTTGTGTCCTTGTCCCTGCAGTCAAATATTATATAGACAAAATATTTTCAGTCTGTGCCAATAAACCTGAGCTCTCCTCTCCTCCTTTTCCAGGTGGTTGCTTTGGTCTCATGTGGTGTTATGTGCTGCTGTTGTGTTTGCCTAACAGGGCAATTTCATATTCCTAATGCTTTCAGTATGGTATTCAATAACAGCATCCAGTTCTTTCTTTGTTTTAAAAGAGAAAGTCTGCCAGGAAAATGGAAATTTAAATAACTCACAGAAACTCTCAAATGTCGATGACACAAAGCCACTTACTAAAGTAAATCATATCCTGGCAACTTAATGTCTTGCCATAATGAGAAAATTTGAAGTAATGTCTGGTGACAATACATCACAACTCTACATCCTCACATGAAATACAAGATAAAATGGAAAAATGCAGTGCCTATTAATAAAAGAAACTGCTCTAAAAGCCAATATAGCAGAACAAGCCTTAAATAAATTGCCTAGACCACCTAAGAAGACAATGCCAAGTCAGATTTGGCCCCCAGCTAAGGTTTCATTTACAACATTTAGAACTACCAGAAATGTTTCCATGAATAAAAAAAATCCAGTATAAACACAGTGGCTGCCTAAACAAGTAAGAAACTCAGCAAACTTGGTGGCTGAACTTTGTGACTTTGTCCTCATTCACAACTATTTCATATTTGGGGACAATTTATACCTTAAAGTCAGTGGGACTGCTATGGGTACCCGCATGGCCCCAGTATGCCGACATCTTTATGGCTGACTTAGAACACTTCCTCAGCTCTTGTCCCCTAACACTCCTACTCCACTTGCACTACATTGATGACATCTTCATTATCTGGACCCATGGGAAGGAGGCCCTTGAAGAATCCCACCAGGATTTCAAAAATTTCCATCCTACCATCAACCTCAGCCTGGACCAGCCCACACAAGAGATCCACTTCCTAGACATTACAGTGCTAATAAGCGATGGTCACATAAACACCACCCTATACCGGAAATCTACTGATGGCTATACTTATCTACATGCCTCCAGCTTTAATCCAGACCACATCTCACGATCCATTGTCTACAGCCAAGCTCTAAGATACAACCACATTTGCTCCAATCCCTCAGACAGAGACAACCACCTGCAGGATCTCTATCAAGTGTTCTTAAAACAACAATATGCACCTGGTGAAGTGAAGAAACAGATTGAAAGAGCCAGAACGGTACCCAAAAGTCATCTATTACAAGACAGGCCCAACAAAGAAAGTAACAGAACACCACTAGCCATCACCTACAGCCCCCAACTAAAACCTCTCCAGTGCATCATCAAGGATCTACAAACTATCCTGAAGGACAATCCCTCACTCTCACAGATCTTGGCAGACAGGCCAGTCCTTGCTTACAGACAGCCCCCCAACCTGAAGCAAATACCCAGCAGCAACAACAGACCACACAACAAAAACACTATCCCAGGAACCAAACTCTGCAACAAACCCCAGTGTCAACTCTGTCTGCATATCTATTCAAGGGACACCATCATAGGACCTAACCACCTCAGCCACACCATCAGGGGCTTGTTCACCTGCACATCTACCAATTCCATCATGTGGCACCAATGCCCCTCTGCCACATACATTGGCCAAACTGGACAGTCTATGCAAAAGAATAAATGGACACAAATCAGGAATTATAACATTCAAAAACTGATAGGAGAACACTTCAATCTCCCTGGTCACTCAATAACAGACTTAAAAGTGGCAGTTCTTCAACAAAAAAACTTCAGAAACAGACTCCAACGAGAAACTGCAGAACTGGAATTAATTTGCAAACTGGACACCATTAAATTAGGCCTGAATAAAGACTGGGAATGGATGAGTCACTACAAAAACTAAATAATTTGTTAGTCTCTAAGGTGCCACAAGTACTCCTTGTTGTTTTTACAAAAACTAAATTCCCTTTGCAAAATACTCACACCTTCTTGTCAACTGTTTGAAATGGGCCACCTTGTTTACATTGGCCTCTTTAGCACTACAAAAGTGATTTTCACTCCTTCTTGTCAACTGTTGAGAATAGTCCACTTCCAACTTAATTGAATTGGCTTGTTAGCACTGACACCCCTTCCCTCCGCTTGGTAAGGCAACTCCCATCTTTTCATATGCTGTGTATTTATACCTCCCTACTCTATGTTCTGCTTCATGAATCTGAGGAAGTAGGTTTTACCCCATGAAAGCTTATGTCCAGATAAATTTGTTAGTCTCTAAGGTGCCACAAGGACTCCTCGTTGTTTTTCCAAATATGATTGATATTCTCTTATGCTGTTTGCAACCTTAAGGGAAACTGAGGAAGCAATGACTAGATTCAAGAAAAGGGAAACTTACTAGTCTACTGTATGTCCAACATGAGAGAAAAGTGTCAAAAGTAAAGGGGGTGAATTAGATTTTGAATATACTTTTGATCTGAAAACTCCAAGGTGGTGTTAAGAACACACATAAAGACTTGTCCTTAAATAGAAATGGGGGTGACACCATTGATTTCCTAGTCTGCAAAATATAGTCAGTCAGCTTTCAATCAGTTGCGGTCCCTTCTTCTTAGCCCCACCTTTATGAGGACTTACAAAGAGCCCAAAAAGAACAAAACAAGTAGTAGAAAAACAAAGACCACACCTATAACCAACAGTCTCCACATAGACCTATGTACAGAACTCAAACTCACCCTCCCCGGCCCCAGGCAGCTCCTCTAATATTTCCTCTGCTCCCTCTAATAGGCAGGGATAATTGGCTGCTGCATCAACCCTATACAGTCCAGGCTAGGGAGAGTCCTTGTACACTGTTACAATGAATTTCAGTTTGACAGTGCCCCATTTAGAATGCAGCAACTAAAGGAAGTCAAAGAAACAGTGTACAGAGATCAAGTAAATAAAATAGCATTCACTTCTTAGGTCTGCTATTCCCTAGAGCTGCAGCAGCCAGTGTGGCTGATTGGAGAATGTTAGAGATGCTGAGAATCTGATTCTCCATTTTGGCTGAACTATATTCAGCACAGAAACATAGCTGGAGAGAAATGGTAAAGGTAATTTCATGCCCAAGACAACTTGGTCCACGATGTCTGTTAAATCAGACTCAAGGTTGTTTTGACTTGCTGCCAGCTCCTCCATTGGCTCTAAAGGATTATTCCAGCAGCTAGGAATAGCTGGAATGCAATGCACTATGTTCACATCCCCTTTTCCTGGGTCAACTGTGCTCTAAAGCCTTTATGTTGGGACGGGGGTTATGCAGGAAGATAGCACAGAGCTATTATGCTGGTTTGCTTCCACACAGGACTTGGAGGACTGAATCAGCGGGGTTCCTCAGCCCTTTGAAGTGTCACAATGAAAAACCGAGGGCAGATAATTCTGACACTTCTTAAAACCATGGAATTAGGTGTATGATGAATGTATCATAGAATGGTCAGGCTGGCTCTATGTCCATATCACATAATCTGATAATATGTAACTTTTAAATCACTTTAAAAAAGCAAAGAGATATGAAAAAAGCAGATAAAATATTTAAAATCATGCAGAAAAAATTGTAGCACCTTACAACTAAAAAAATAACCATTTTGATGCAGCTAATGAGTGTTGCACTAGTTTCTGAATAAAAAGATGAGAAACACCTGGGTCCAACACAGGGTGATAAATAGGTCCGTATTTGGAGCCTCGTTTTGCACGGGGTGATGCACAGCTGATTCTTGGGTTTCCTCAGGAGCATGCCTCTTACCACCACTCCAGTGAACAATCAGGCTACTGGAGCAGCACTGCTCACTAGGCTGAGCTAAGCTTAGTCATGCTGGTCTCAGCCCTTACCTACTACATCTGTGCAGCAGGAAGAAGGGACATAGGGGCCCAATCCAAAGTCTCTAAAGTCAATAGAAGACTTTCCATTCTCTTCCATGGGCTTTAAAGCAGGTCTGTGCTGCAAGACAGGCCTTGTTGAGAAGAGATGCAAAGTCCTACAAAAGGCCATCTTCCCTTAGCCCCTAGGCTCTCACTCCTATGTTTATACTACAGAGCTTACAGCGACACAGCTGTGCCACTGTAAGATCTCCCGTGTAGCCGCTCTATGTTGACGGGAGAAAGCTTTCTCGCTGGCATAATTAAACCACCCCCAATGAATGACAGTAGTTATGTCACTGGGAGAGCATCTCCAACTGACATAGCACTGTCCATACTGGCACATTTGTTGGTGAAACTTATGTCGGTTAGGGGGGTGTTTTTTCATACCCAGACCAAAAAAAGGTCTAGTGTAGACATAGAGGCTTCAATGGGATTTGTAGAAAGTCATTGCTGAATATGGTATTATTCAATGTGAGTAAGGGTATCAGAATCTTGCCTTAAATATCATAACAAACCACAATAATAATAATAATAATAAACTTGTATTGTGGTAACACACAAAGGTCCCAGTCAAGATCAGGGACCATTGAGCTACACCTTGTACAAACACATAGGTAAATTACAGTTAGAGTGGTCTCTGTTGAAAATCAAGTTTTTTAACTTACAGATCTACTTTAATCCTATTTTGAGGCACCTAACGCAGGTATAACTCTGAAAATCTAGCATACACCTAAGTAAAGTTGGAAACAAGGTTTCTGCAGCTAAACTGAACCCTTTTTCACTGTGTGATAGGAATGTCACTGCACAAGATTTCACTGCAGGAAGCTGCACATTTCAAATCTTTTCACGAAAAGACTAAATCCTTTCATGAAATAGGTTTTGTTCAGCTGTCTATATAATCTATTATGACCTATTTCATTTACAGAGGAACTATTAGCAAAGCATCTTAGGGCCCTCCTCTAGCAATCGTTTATATAAATAGAAAGATTATTTGATCAGTATTTTTCTGTATTTTCTTTAATTTTATGACATATTTGAGTTTTGTTGCTCAGAGTCTATTATCTCCCTTCTGCTGAGCTTACAGTACAATGAAGATACTGTGTTCTGTGACACCACACTGTTGCTATGAAAATGATTGTGCTGTTGGAAATCTGGCATCATTATGATTTCACTGAAGGAGATAACTGAAGCCTAAAATACATTAGGGGGAAAGTCTTTCATCTAGAGATGGCCTCAAGCTGCCCAGTTCAGATCCGGATTTGTAACTGAAGCATAATTTCCCTGAATATGGGGAAGTGTTGTGAACCAATGTTCCTCTTCGGGCCCATTGTTATGTGAACCACAGGAAGCTTCAGGGTTGGATCAGATGAGTGCAAAAGTGGGTGACAGACCGTAGTCATAGAGTAGTTACCAATGGCTCACTGTCACACTAGGGGATGCATTTAGTGGGGTTCTGCAGAGGTCTGTCTTGAGTCCCGTACTATTCAATATTTTCATTAATGACTTGGATAGTGGTGTGGAGAGTATGTTTATACAATTTGTGGATGATACCAAGCTGGGAGGGATTGCTAGAACTTTGGAGGATGGGATACAAATTCCGAACAACCTGAACAAATTTGAAAATTGGTCCGAAATCAACAAAATGAAATTCAATAAAGACAAGTGCAAAATGCTTCATTTAGGAATGAAAATACCGTAATGCACAACAAAATGGGAAATAACTAGCTAGGCAGTAGTATGGCTGTCATAAACAGATAGTTAAGGGTTAATGTCTCTTTTACCTGTAAAAGGTTAACAAACAGTGAACCGGACACCTGACCAGAGGACCAATCAGGAAACAAGATACTTTCAAATCTCGGTGGAGGGAAGCCTTTGTTTGTGTTTTTTGGGTTTGGCTTTGTTCTCTCTGGGTTCTGGAAGGGACTAGATGAGCAACCAGTTTTATTGCCAATCTCCCTGCTACAGTCTCTTATATATTCAGAATAGTAAGTATTTTAGTAAGAAAGGAGGTTATAGTCTTTTGATTGTTTCTGTATTTGCAAATGTGTAGTTTGCTGGAAGTATTTTAAATTGTATTTCTGCTGGAGGAGGCTTTTTCTCCAGTTTCTAGAAGCTGACAGACCCTGTAATATTCCATCTTGAATTTACAGTGATTTTCTTTATTCTTTTTTTCTTTTATTTAAAGTTTTGCTTTTAAGACCTGTCTGATTTTTCCCCTTGTTGAGGCTCAAGGGAATTGAGTCTGTACTTAACAGGGAAGGAGAAGGGAGGGGGAGAAAAAGGGGGGGAACCCACCTGATTTCTCTGTGTTGTGATTCAAGGAGTTTGAATCACAGTGATCTCCTAGTGTACCCAGGGTGGGAAAGATCTGGGAGGAAGAAAGGAGAAGGGGGAATCCCTTTGTTTAGTTTCACGGAGCTTGAATCTGTATATCTCTCCAGGAGCCCAGGGAGGGAACACCTGGAGGCGAGGAGAAGGGGAGGGAAATGCTTTATTCCCCTGTGTTGTAAGACTCAAGGAATTTGGGTCTTGGGGTCCCCAGGAAAGGTTTTGGGGGGACCAGAGTGTATCAGGCACTGGAATTCCTGATTGGTGGCAGCTTATCAGATCTAAGCAGGTAATTAAGCTTAGAGGAATTCATGCTAGTACTCCAACTTTTGGACTCTAAGGTTCAGATTGGGGAAAGATACTATGACAATGGTTGAAGAGGATCTGGGGATTATCGTGGATCATAAATTAAATATGAGCCAACCATGTGATGCAGTTGTGAAAAAAGGCTAAAATCATTCTAGGGTGTATTAAATAGGAATGTTATATGTAAGTGTAGCGGCCGGGCTCTGGTTCTGCCTTCCAGCTGCAGGCTCAAAAACGGGCTCAGACTCCACTGTTTGTGTATATGCTGAGCCATTTATTTGAGTTCCCTCTACCAAAACCTTCACAATCCCTTGCAGCAGTGCTATTTATAATATCCCCCATGCATTTCACCCGCTCCTCAGGACCTGAGAGGAGCAGGGGGAGGGAGGGAGGGAGGTCTGGCTGTTTGGCTGCTACTGGGCTAGCCTTGTTCTTCTCCTCCTAGCACTTCCTTCCTAGGCCTTTTTAATCAGCCTTGAGCTGAGAGGCCAGTTGGCTTATTAACTCACCCAGCATGCAGGCCTGATTAGCTAATTACCTTTAGTTATCTCAATTAGCTCTCTCCTGGGGAATGTAATGGGTGTCAGAGTGTTCAGAGTGCAGGCTTATCTGTCACACACCTCCTCCGCATTGCCTACCAGCCAAGTTTCTCTTCTACCATGCTGCCCTTTTAGTAGAAGGGACATTGGACTGCTTCTGCTCACCTTTGCCTCCAGGGTGGTTGCCCATTCTCCACCCATAGAAGTCACATTTTATAGGTAGTGGTCACCCCCATAACCCCGTTCCTGTCCATAGGTCCTTACACCAAGGGCAGCCTGTATCCCCACTCTCCGTAATTAGTTTGGGGCAGGGCCTTTTTGCTGTCCCTCCTTTTCCTTCCTCTACTGGGGACTCTGGGTCCTCCACAGCTTCATAAACTGGTCCCGAGATTCCTTCTCCCACTGTTCCAGTGAAGAAGTTCCTTGCAACTGTTTCATCAGCAAACTAGGGCTACTTTTTCCCCCTACATCTTATCCTGGGCTGCCTTTTTCCTTCCTGAGAGAGGTCCTATATTCCTCTTGGCTTCTGTCCTTAGGTCTAGGATTTTCTGATTTTTCTATGTCAAACCCCTTTACCTGATTTCTTGTTAGCCCTGCTTCCTGCCTTAGGGGACTTACAACTTCCATTTTTCTCTTCTAAGGAAAGGGACTCTAGTCAGTTCCTATAATGACCGTATGAGGCAGTTCATCCACCTCTACCCATTTCCACTTAATCTCTGGGGGGTAGCTCTGTCATTAGGCAGACTCTCCTTTCACCATGGATGCACTTAAGCTTTTAGTTCCTACCTAGCAGCATCCAATTGGGATTCACCAAATACCTTCAGACTGGTGATCTACCTGAAGCAGCATTTACTAGTCATCTCTGAAGCCTGCTCCCCCAACTTTTACAGGGATGGTAGGCATGCTCCCCTTTTCCACCCATCTCTGCTAGTCACAGTCCACCCACAAAATGCTGTGAATCTACATTCCATAACTGGGCAGTCCCGCATTATATGTCTTGGATGCCTACATTGTTAGTAACCACACCCCGGTTCCCTGAAAGAATCCCCTTCATCTTTTCCTTTTTTAATTTCCCGATAGTCCTTGGTGTGGTAAAATCATCTCTCTTCTTCCCTGAGTCCAGTCCCTGAAATGTCTGGACTTCATTCTTAGGAAAGTCTGCATCCACAAATGCATCTGCAAACTTTACCACCTCCTCTGGGGTCACTGACTGGTACCTCCAAACCCAAATATGTGTACTTTCAGGGAGGGTCTGGAGAAATTGCTCCTTTATTATCATATCTATTATTTCCTCCACACTTTGGGTGTCTGGCCTCAGCCAGCAAGTCACCTTCTCAGTTAATAAGTTTTTGTGCAAACATCCTAAGCCATACCCCTCCAGTACATCTGGCAGCCCAAAATTTCTGTTGATATTCATTGACCAAAAGGTCTTGCCTGTCCAGAATGGCTGCCTTTACCCCATCATAGTTCCAGGCCTACTCAGGGCACTAGAGGCCTGGGCTTTCCATGACAAGTAGGGTGCCACCGGGAAGGTCCACAATCCTTATCCCATCCAGCGCCCATTGCTATTCTCTAGAAAGTTAATAAAGACACATCAGGGTCACCCATTGGGCCCTCTGTGTCCTGCTGGTGTTCCCCATCACAGGATTCATCAGACCCTGGATCAATTGCTGCTTCGCATGCACTTTCTCCTTCATCAACTCTTACAAGCTCTTCTACTGTTTGGCCTGCCACACAACGAAGAACTGACTTTCCATCTGGTAGGATTCCTGGAACAAAGGCATGGTTTTATGCCTCTCTTTTTGCTGCTCCACTAACCACTGTAAAGTCTGTTGCATTACCCTAATGCCAAATCCTCACACCAGCAGTCCCCATCTGATCCTCAGTCACCACAGATGGGGAAATCATGATCTGAGGCAAGCCTCCACATATAGCAGGACAGGCTTTGCTCCCGCCTTTCAGACCCTCAAAAACACAGCTCAGACTCCACTGGCTGTGTACACTCTGTGCCATTTGAGTCCCTTTCACCAACATCATCACAGTCCTTTGCAACAGTACTATTTACAATATCCCTGTCCTTTCTCCTCCCCATGCAGGACCTGAGGCGAACAGATGTCTCCCTCTCCGAAGTCTCTGTGATACCAGCCCTGTTCCTTTCCCCCTCACACTGCCTACTTGAGTCTCTTTAACATTTGTGAGCTAATGGGCTAATTGTCTCATTAGCTCATCCAGCCCACTGGCCTGATTAGCTAATTACCTTTAATTTACTCCAATCAGCTTTCTCCAGGGAAACTAATGGGTGTCAATGTGATCAGAGTTCAGGCTCACCTGTTAACTCACTGAACTCTGTCACAGCAAGACAAGGGAAGTAATTGTCCCACTCTACTCAGCACTGGTGAGGCCTCAGCTGGAGTATTATGTTCAGTTCTGGAGACCACACTTTAAGGCAGATGTGAACAAATTGCAGAGATTCCAGAGGAATGCAACAAAAATGATTACTGACTCATTAGGAAAGGTTAAAAGCATTCAGCATATTTAGTGAAGATCTACCCTATAAAGTTAGGTCAATCCAGCTACATCACTCAGGGATATGAAAAATCCACAACCTGACTGATGTAGTTAAGCTGATCTAACCCCTGGTGTTGATAGCGCTGGATAGACAGAAGAATTCTTCCGTTGATTTAGGTACCATCCTTCAGGTACCAGTA
The DNA here is from genome assembly GCF_025201925.1 of Gopherus flavomarginatus. Classification (NCBI taxonomy): domain Eukaryota; kingdom Metazoa; phylum Chordata; order Testudines; family Testudinidae; genus Gopherus; species Gopherus flavomarginatus. The sequence goes on from NC_066617.1 coordinate 187,629,973, forward strand.
TAGATACCTCTCTATACTGACAGAAGAAGCCACCCCATTGGCATAGTAAATGTCTACTCTGAGGCTCTACAGTAGGCTGTATATGTTACAAGCTGTGAGAAAGAGGAAGAGGATCAGTTGTTTTCCATGTTCACTGAAGGTAGGACAAAAAGTAAAGGTCTTAATCTGCAGCAAGAGAGATTTAGGTTGGATATTAGGAAAAATGTTCTAACCATAAGGATAGTTAAGCTCTGAAATAGGCTTGCAAAGGTGGCTGTGGATTCATCATCACTGGAGATTTTTAAGATCAGATTAGACAAACATCTGTTGCGATGGTCTAAGTATATTTGGTCCTATCTCAGTGCAGGAGGCTTGACTAGATAACCTGTCATGGTCCTTTCCAGCCCTGCATTTCTGCGTTTCTATAACACACAATATGTGCCCATGCAAGGTGTTCCCATATTGCCCTGAACAGGCTACCTCCATCATGGGTCACAGAGGAGGATGGAGAAGAATTTCTCCAATGTGCCAGCCAACACAGCTGAGCCAGTGTAGAGGGGGAAGTCATGTACTCCAGGTAAAGTGACAATGCAGCATATTTACCCTTTGGAGTGGGAAAAGCCAGGGACAGAATTGCAACACCCTGGTCTGCTCCAGGGGCAGTGCATCCACAGACAGCTGCTTACTCAGAGCTTACAGTAACTCCACAAACCAGCCCTCAGTATTCAGCAGAAATAGGGCCTAGTCTTGCAACTCTGATTCATGCAAATAATGCTTACTCTCACTGTTAATCCCACTGAAATCAATAGATCTACTCCCATGACTGAAGGTTTTAGGGTTGTGTTCACAGCAAGAAAATGTAAGAAAAAACATGTTAAGTGTACTTCGTGTGTCTGGCCCTCCAGAAGGTGCATACAACCTTGCAAGAGCACTTGCTAAAACAATATTTACAATGGAACCACCATCTGTGGCACAGAGGACATAACCACTAAGAGTTATAAACCTTGGGGACATAAAAGAAAAATAAGTGTCTGCATGATTAGAAACATACAAAGACAATTGGTAGTACCTTGAACCTGTGTCCTTGCTAATCAAGTGCAGCCCAAATGATACAACTGGTTCGGCTTGAATTAGAAAAAAGTAGATGGCTTCTGCCCCTACCCAGAATAGCAGGTGCTCATTTAATGAGCAGCTATTCCATATTTTGTTTTCTCTTCATTGTTCATTGTGTGGCCCCCAGGTTTCATTTACTGCAAACTATTTGAACCTTGATCAAACGATAGAAAAATCTGCATGCAAATTAATAATTCAGTGTGCTTATCTTTAGAGTATCTAGGTTCTTCACAAACATTAAAGACCTTTAAAAACAACACCTTGTTCCCATTTTACAGATGAGAAACTAAGGAATAGAAAGAGTAAGGTAGAAGTTTCCATTGATTTTGGTTGCCCAATTTGAAATCTTGATTTCTCAGAATACTTAGCCTTTTATACCACTTCATATGTTCACAGCACAGCTGCCATTGACTTCAGTTGCAACTGAAATTGCTTAGTATTTCTGCAAATCAGATCCCAGTGTATCAAGTTGGGCACCCAGCAAATGAGGACTATATAATTAGAGACTGTCTATGAAAAGCGTAGGTTAAGTGACTTTCTTGCATCACATCTGAACTCTGTGGTAGAGGTGGGCATAGAATCCGATTCTCCAAGGCAACTTTCAGTTGGCTCAAAGAGGAGACTGTCTTTTCCACTTCTGCAATTCCCAATCTTGTTCACTAAACACTTTTCAACTTCTGCCATGAAGTCAAAATGGTCCTACAGTCAACAGTCTCCATCAGTACACAACTCCAAATCACCGCCAGAGTAAGTCCATCCTGTGTACCCAGTGAAAAAAATAGCATGTGATGGCGTAGTTAAAGACTCTATCACAACGCATAAGGAGCCAAAATTAAGGTAGCACAGCCAATCCCTTAATTGTAGCATATTCTAACTTCTGAGTGCTTGATTTTGCAACCATGGTGATGCCTTTTTAATGCAGTTTTGTATGTATGTGATTTCTTTGGCTTTTGGAAGAATGCGGTTAACAAAAAAATCCACCATGTGGCATCATATTGACATTCGTGTGGTTCTTCAGTATGTTTGGAACTGTTAGATCCACTACACAGATCACAGGCACTTGAGCTAATTGAGTAATTGATAGCAATAGTGGATTGTTATCCAATATGTGAACCCATAATAGAGGGAGATGAAATACATACTTTGCCAATGGGTTTTACAGATTTTCTGGGAGTTGAGGAATGGTGCTACTCAAGGATTATGGGTTCCATTCCAGGTTCCGGAAGGGGGTATGCTATAGGGGTCACATCTGCCTGCTACCATAAAGTTTGACCCCTTCTGCCCCAACCCCTGTCCTGTCTCTTCCCCGTCACTAGCTCATTGTCCTAGTCCCATTATCCTGGTCTTCCCAGTCCCAGTCTCCACTCCTAAGGCTTCTCATCCCAGTCTCAATCTCCTTGCCCAGACAGCCCCAGTTCCTTCCTCCCAGCTCCTCATCTTATCTGTCCCTCTCCTCCACTCCCCTCCCCCTACTGGCTTCCAGTCCTAGTATCCTTCCTTAGATTCCTCATCCAGTCTCCGTCTCCACCATAGCCCCTCTCCTGCTCCTTGCCCCAGTCTCCCCCCCCACAAACACACACATCCCATTGGCTCCTTCTCTCATTATCTTTGCCAAGCCTGTCTCAGTTTTCCCCTCATTTCCCAGCTCCCTGTAAGATCTGACTTCCCTCTTCCCTACCTTGTGGCATCCCTACTCCTTTTCCTCCCATTTAATCTGGCTTTTGTCCTCCTGCATTTAATCCTCCTCTCTGCCTGGATGCCAGCAGAGGGTTCACTGAGAGCACAGGAGAAACAGGCTCCCTGCTCTCACTTCCAGTGTCTGGCCCCATGCTAACCCAGAGCAGCCGTTACAAGGAAAGTCTGGCTTGCCCATTATAGCCCTGGACTACAGCATGCTCAGACACTTTGTAGAGACGGCATATGGACAGTCTGATTAGCACTAGGAGCTATGAGAGGCTTGCACATGCTCAGTGAGGATGGAATCTTCAGAGACTTTTTAATCTATTAAAACCTAAGGAAGTATTTACTGAGCACTGACATTTTTTAAATTCATATAATATGGCTAAATTTGGTTGGATTTTCATAGGGACAGCAACAGACACATCACAGAACTATCAAAATGTAGGATTGGAAGGAACTGTGATAGGTCATCTATCTCTGTCCCTGCACTGAGGTAGGACTAAGTATTATCTAGACCTTCACTGACAGGTGTTTGTCTAAACTATTCTTAAAAACCTCCAGTGACAGAGATTTCACAACCACCCTAGGCAATTTATTCCAGAGTTTAAGCACTCTGACAGTTAGGAATTTTTTCCTAAAGTCTAACCTAAATCTCTCTTTCTGCAATTTAAGCCCATTAATTGTCCTCTCCTCACTGGATAAGAAGAACAATTTAACACCCACTTCTTTCTAACAACTTTTGATGAACTTAAAGACTGTCATCATGTCCCCCCTCAGTCTCCTCTTTTCCAGACTAAGCAAACCCAATTTTTATCCAATCTTTCCTCCTAGGTCAAGTTTTCTAGAACTGTAGTCATTTCTGTTGCTCCTTTCTAGATTTTCTCCAATTTGTCCACATTTTCCCCCAAAGTGTGGTGCCCAGAACTAGACACAATACTGCAGCTGAAGTCTTATCAGTGCTGACTAGAGTGGAAGAAATACTGCTCGTGTCTTAATTACAACACTCCTGCTAATACATCCCAGAATGATGTTTGCTTTTTTTTGCAACACTACTACATTGTTGACTCATATTCAGTTTGCGATCCTCTTTAACCCCAAATCCTTTTCAACTGTCTTTTCCTATTTTATATTTGTGCTGTTGACTATCCCTTCCTAAGTGTAGTACTTTGCATTTGTCCTTACTGAACTTCATCCTATTCATGTCAGACCATTTCTCTACAGTATTTCATCAAGATAATTTTGAATTCTAATCCTGTCCTCCAAAGTGCTTGAAACCTCTCCCACATGTCTACAAAATTTATAAGTGTACTCTCTATACTATTATCCAAATAATTTGGGAAGCTGCTGAATTGAACTGGACTCAGGTTAGATCCCTGAGGAACCCCACACAATATGCATTTCCAGCTTGACTGTGAATCATTGATAACTACTTTGAGTATGATTTTCCAATCTGTTGTGCATCCACCTTATAGTAGGATCATCTAGGCTATATTTTCCCTAGTTTGCTTATGAGAAGATTTTATGAGTCAATGTCAAAAGCCCTTTTAAAGTCAAGATATATCACATCTAATGCTTCCCCTCACCCATCAAGTTTGTTTCTGTGTTAAAGAAAGATAGCAGATTGGTTTGACAAAATTGGTTCTTGACAAATCCATGTTGACAGTTACTTATCACCTTATTATCTTTTAGGGCCTTACAAATTGTTTGATTATTTGTTCCATTATCTTTCCAAGTAGTGAAGTTAAGATGACTGGTCTGTAATTCTGGTCTGTAATTCCCTGGCTTGTCCTTGTTCCCCTTTTTATAGATAAGTACTATATTTGCCCGTTCCCAGTCCTCTGGTATCTCTCCTGTCCTCCATGAGTTCTCAAAGATAATCACAATGGCTTAGAGATCTCTTTAGCCAATTCCTCAAGTATTCTAAAATGTATTTTTTTGTCAGGCCCTGACCATCTGAAGACATCTAACTTGTTTAAGTTATTCTTAACTTGCTCTTTATCTATTTTAGCATCATATCTTACTGTAATTACACTGATGTTGCCTATATTAGTTGTTCTTTTTGGTGAAAACTGGTCATTGCTGTGTTTTCTGATACTGTCTTTCCCTCCTCATTGGTTCTAGGTCTTCCTCTTCCTTCTAATGTATTTGAAGCATCCCTGAGACAAGGGACACCCCGCTGCCAAATTTCAAGTTCTTCCTTTAAAGCATAGAATGCTAGCACTATTCAAAGAAAAGGTCAGCAGAATTCTTTAACATAGACAAAATAATGTATTTCCCCTAGCTCCCTTCTAGGAAAAGGCTGAATTGTTTTGGCTGAAATTTGCTACAGACATTTTAGCCTGGGGCAGACACACACAGCATGTGAGTCCAAACCATTATTTATAAGTAACTGAAAACAGATTCTTATAACAGGAAGTTTATAGAGATAGAGTTTCCAGTCCCACCTATAATAAAAATTACAGTATTTTAATGTATTATTAATGTTTAGGTGTAAAAGTTAGGCACATGTAAGGTCGCTTGAACAACATTAATGGTTTGTGCCCCTGATGCATCCATCCTCTGTGCTGCAAGAAGCAGGGGTCCATGGAAAAAAGGCCCACATAGCCATGAAATCAATTACTATCATTATGCACAAGAAGCAGAATTAAATGCATGATTTTGCAACTTAAATCTTCTTTTACTATAGTTTTTTGTATATAATCTCTTGGGGGGGGTTAAGGAAAGGGAGTAAAAAATTCTATTGTGTACAATTGTCACATTCCCTGTTCCCCCATCTGCCACCATGCATCATCACCACAGTTAGTACCTTGAATTTTCATCACAGACTATACCACTTGAGCTAAAATACTAACTAGATTAGCTGCAGAGGGCTATAACTGTATTAGCCCCCTCCTTTCCTATTGCCAGCTATCAACCCAGTGTAGAGGGGTGAGTCACTGAGGCCAGTTGCTGGGAACAGGTTAGGGGCAATGAGGAGCAAGGTATGGCTCTCTTTCTTCCCCACCTCAGGAAGGTGGGTAGTTTCTACCCTATGTGTTGCCCCCTGAGTGGGTACGGCATACTGCAGTCAGGGAGTTCCCTCCATCCCCACCTGCTACAGGTACTTTGGTAACTCCCAGGAGTTCCCAGTACACTCGGTACTGCTGCTGCTTTGGTGGCAGTATGGGCCTGGTTCTTTAGACTGTTTGTATTCAGTTATGTCACAGGCTGCCAATATTTTCCAAAGGATCACAAGCAAGAAGAAAAATATTAAGATTTTTATCAACTGAGTTACATCAATTGTCACTCAGGTGTGGTAGTTATCCTATAGAGAGAGGTCACTACCTACTCCCTCTATAATATAGAACACACTGTCTTTGTATATTAAATGTGAATGTGCTTGCCATACAAGGAAAGGCATTTTTATTTTTATTTTTTTAATTTCTGCAGTAGACTTTATCAACTTAGACTAGCACAGCTATCACACTGTTTTGCCCAAAGAAATCAGCATCTATGACTGTTTGCAGGTGATAGCTACATATCAGTGGTGCTCAAGCATCATTTGATCTACTGAGATGGCACTAAGTGAATATAGTTGATGGTTACATGGAGTTCTAGTTGTCAGCTCCAGCTGAATGCTAGCTGTTTCTTCGCTGGAGATATAAGCTGAAACAACTAATCAAGAGTGAGATCTCATCTGAATAGTTAAACGGTCTCTTCGTTTGAGCATTAACTAATTTGCATGACAAAATTCCAGTTTACCATCTATCACTTAAATGACAGCTTGTGCAATAGTAATTCAGCACTTTCCTTTTACATTGTTAGATTTCTGCCCAAAACAGATTTTTATCTGTAGTAGATATAAGTACAGTGTGTACAGAGGGGTAGATGTAAAAATCACACACACAACACATACTTAACACCACTGAAAGAATTAAAATCAAAATGTGACATGTCATTCCATATTCATTATGTTATATTCATATAATAAGCATATTTTCATAACAGATACTTCATGCAAGATGGCTCATGTAAGATATCATTGGAAAGGCTCTGATTTACTGAATGTGATTATCTTATTTGTATGCATGTACCATTTCTGTATCTGAAATTAGGAATGTTGACTATGTATCTGTACTTCAACTATGTTACTTTGGGTGATGCCCACTGCTAAAGCTTCAGGTACAACAATGGAAAAGCCAGACAGGGTGGGTGGCCTATCAACAAGGACAATGGACTGTAAAAGAGCTTAGTCTTCCTGTGAACGTGCGGATCAGCCTGTGAAGAATGGCTACAAGGGCCCTACAGAGGCATGTAACCATGCCACCTGACACTGGAACCCATTTTGAATTCTGTACTTTTCTATGAGAAACCGGGGGAGGGGTCAAACTAGGAAACAAAGGACTCCCACCTTATGCAAATCCTATTTAAGTGTGAGGTGTGAGGTAATCCTGGTTGTCAGTTCTCCCCTACTACCCTACCCAAGATGACTGCTGGAAACAACTAAGACTGAACAGGGGGAAAGAAATGGCCCAGGCTGGACAGGCATCTGGCCCATGAAGAAGACTATTAGAACCACATTTAGGGTGAGAACTCACATGTAACCAGTTGCTTTAGTGTATTAAGCTTAGTTTGCGTGCTCTGTTTTATTTTCTTAGTAATCTGCCTTGTTCTGTCTGCTATTTCCTTAACTATTTAAAATACACCTGTTATAGTTACTACATTTATTTCCGGTTTATAATACAACCCAGTTTATGTGATTTCTAACTGGGGGAGGCGAGAAACTGCATGGAGGGAAGAGGCGAATATAACATATTTTTCGGTCTGTACTCCAAGGGAGGTAGACATCTGAGTGCTGGAGCAAGTCCCTTAAGCTGAGTCTTCCCAGAGCAGATCTGCAGCTGGATGTGGCCCTGCCTGTGTGTGTGTCAGAGGAGGTTTTAAGATCCTGGCTCAGCAAGACAGGTTAAAGGGGGCTCATGCTGGCAGAACAGGTAGACTCAGTGGTATCGCCGCACATCAGGTGGCTTCCCAAGGGGTCCAACCCGTCACACAAAATATAGACTAAAATGTCAAAAATCGACATTACTCTTCTCCATTAAAAAATCACAACTGTTTGAATCAAACATGGACAATAAGCAATACCTAATTATCTTCCCAAGGGTTCTCCTTTTAATCCAAATCATCAAAGGCATTTTACAACTCAACAGATTTTCTGAAGCATAATTGAAGGTGACCACAGAATTTTCCTTTAGAAAATTGCAAATATCTGGTAGTAAATGCAGCTCCACCATTTTGGTGGGTTGCAGAAAGTGTTGTGTGTCCAAGTGCATAGAAGCACCAGTTTTACTACAAATGTTACTTCTGGGGAAGACTATTTCACCTCAAGTCCATAACCTAGTTACATTCTGGCCTCTTCGTGTCACTCAAGCAGTCCAAACTGGTTAGAAACTGGTTAGATCGCCTATGTGAGAACTCGATTTTGTGCGAGGGAATTCTCAGTTTATCCAGAACCAGTGTAGCGGGCTCTGAATCCAACAGCCTAAAGTAGGGAGTGTTAGAGCAGGCACAGGTGTGCCCAGAGCACTCTTATACTCTGGCTATTCTCAGCTCACTTGGAGACTGCAAGTGGCTGCCTTAGTTTAGAGCAGCCTCAAGTTTGTAATCAAAACTTAAGGGGAAGTTGAGAACTCTTAGTCCTTCCCCAAATACCACCTACCTGAAACCTCACTCCCAGATCCAATTATATTTAGTGGTAGTCAGGAGGTATGGAGGGGCGGCTGACCTCTGTTGGTCTGGTCAAATAGAGACAGAAGAATTCCACCAGGTTCTGCTGTGATGTGCAAGTACCCGGCTCAGTGCTGTAATAACCTCCTCATCCTGACCTGTTGGGTGTGGACACTGCAAAGTCAGCTCACTGCTGCCACCATCTATGAAATAGGCCAGCCTCACTGTCAAGTCAGCTTGCTACCATCACCAGACAGGTCCAATCCACTCCCAGAAGCTCACTTTACACAGGGCTGCATAATTGCCAGTTGAGGAACACAGCATAAAAGAAGCATATCAGAGAGAAACACTGCTTATTGGGACAGATCTCCTACCACCTAAAAAATAAAGCCCTTATCCCTCTCTTCCCTACTAAACTTGAGTTTTGTACCAAATGAAAGCCCATTACCTAATCATTCAGAGTGACCCACTCACTCCGGGACATATTTGGCTCAATTTCGATGCCCTTTCATAAGTATAATAATAAATAATAATTATTATCACATTTACAGATCAAAGTACAAAACAACAAAAGCCACAAAACTCAGTAGGTGGAATCATGTGTAAACATGTATGTAATTGAAGCTGGCCAAAGCTGGATATACCCCTTCTCTCCTACAGAAGCAGCAGAGAGTTCAGTCTTCTGGACTTGGGGTTTACAGCTGAGTAAAGGGCCTCTTTCATATATTATCTCATATGAGCCTATTACGTTAATGATATGCTGGCTATAATTTATCCCATACAGGGCTATATTTCCAACCAACAGGATGAATGAATAGTGCCCTACCAAATTCACGGTCCATTATGGTCAATTTCAAGGCCATAGGCTTTGAAAATTGGTAAATTTCACGTTTTCAGGTTCAGTTCTGAAATTTCACAGCATTGTAACCGTGGGGGTTCCAACTGAAAAGGTGTTGGGGGGGGTGTCACAAACTTCTTGTAGGGGGATCATGGGATTTCTACCCTCACTTCTGCGGTGCCTTCAGAGCTGGACACAGTGGAGAGGAGTGGGTGTGGAGCTATCTGCAGCTGAGAGAGATACCAAAGAGTGGCCCTGCAGGGAAAGAGCAAATCCTGTCCCGCCTCATCCCAGCCTGGACTAGAACCCGCCTTTTCTGGGGCGCTCCCAGTAGCACAGGAAAGATTGTATCTAACTCCACAAGCCTCCTCCAGCTGCAAGAACCGCTGCACAGTCCCAGAGCATCCTGCAGCAAGCGCAGGCACCTGGAGGTGGGTCTGGTCTTCCCAACCCTGAGAGTGGCTGAGCAGGGGATGGACAAGTCCTGTCCTTCCCCAGTCCAGCCAGAGCTAGGAACCCCCTTTGCTAGGGCGCTCCTAGGAACAAGGGGACTTTGGATTTCACAAGGAAAGGCTTATTTCACCATCCGTGTCATGTTTTTCACTACTGTTGGTAGGGCCCTATGAATGAGGAAACCAACAGGAGTAAAAACAAGGGAATATATATATATATAGACACACACGACTTTCATCATATCAGAAGAGCAATTGGCAAGAGATTGCAACAGACCTTCCTGAGAGACCCTTCAATTGAGAAAAACCTGGGCCTGGACCCTAAGGAGTGAAACCAGACTACCACACCAAAACATTGGTGCCAGGCAAGGACATAAAATAAAAGCCACTTGCTGAAGTATTTAGAGTTTAGGAACCTAATCCAAAGATCACTGAAGTCAAGGGAAGGACTCCTTTTCAATTGGATTTTGTGCGGAATGGGCTTGTCAACAGGGACATCCAAGGACCTTAATCTGAATTAAATAAAGGTGTGAGTGGATTAAACTGTATTAAACCCCTTTGTGAACACCCTTATTCAGATTAAAGTGGCCTTAATTTTGTTTAGTTTAATTGCCTTCACAAATGAATTAAGAGGTGTAAATGGCCTTCAAGAGTATGCTGAACCCATTTGAAGGCCCTGTCCACTGCCAACACATGGGGGCCTTAGTTTCGTAAATGATAATCTGGTTTTTGTCAGAGGGACATCCGAGATGAAATTGAGCTCCACTGGAATCTCTAGGAGTCCTGCTGGTTGTAGCACAGACATCTGATTCCTGTGTGCTCTAAATGTCATCATTTGCAAAGTACCAACTTTGTTTTAACATGTGTCATGTTGGCGATGGGGGATGGGATGGAGAGGAGTTGTTATGGTTTATATTATGTGAAAAGTTTTCATAAAACTTATCCTGAAAGTTTTCAAATTTTGTCTTCTAACTCACTGTATGGCTGAAAACATCTTTCCAACCTCCAAACATTTGGCCAGACTCAGGCTGAAAGGCTTTAGGCTTCCCTCTGGTTGCTTGTATAGCAGCTCCATTGGTAGTCATCTTTTTTTCATCACCATCTGGAGGTCCATTCATTAGTTTCCTCTCACCCTGATTACAGTATCCCACTGATCCCATTCCACTATCTCTGCTTTTTAACAGGAGCTCCCATCCTGGCTCTGACACTATAAAACAGTTAATAATGCATGATTAGCTTTTGCATCAATAGTTCGGCCTTTGAGGACTGAAATGGGTCTTCAGCTTCTTGGCCTGGGAAGACAAAGACTCAGACTGTGGACCCAATGTCTTGCCTTGAGTAATAACAGAGCAGTTATTTGAACATCAGCATGAGATGATAAAGTAGAAGCATCAAAACCTTTTGTTATATGTCTTCCATGACCTTATATAGTTTTTACTGTACTAGAACAAGAGAGAAGTGTATGTACATGTATGTACTTCATGTGTTCTTGACTAGAAGGCTGAGTTCCCTAAGAAAACACTTACACTTTATAGTATTACTAGGCAGTTTGTATTGACGTATCCGAGTGCTTTATATACTTTACTGATCATCTTTGCACATGCCACACACCAAAAAATCAGTGGCTATATCCTAAAAAATTCAAATAAATAATTTTATAGAAACATTTTTTCCAAAAAGTAACCTATGATAATCACATGTCCCTGTGTATTTTCCCAGAATAAAATATGATGTTCAGTTAAATGTTCCTAGTGAACAGAGTGCTGAATGCTCCAATTTTTTAAAACAATCTTTAACATATTTCCACAGATGGATGAGTATTCAGAATTGTCCAAACATCTATTCCAAAAGATACACCAGGAAATTTTGTTGCTTCTTTCTCCTTTGTTGCAGAATATTCCTGGTTCCAGTGATTTACAAAATTACAAAAACAAACAAGCAAGCAAAACACAAAACAAAAACAAAACACCACCACCAAAATCAAACAAAGCCACACATGTATAAGCAAAATAAACTTTTAAACTATGCTGTCACATTTCACTCCTCTCATTCCTTGAGATGCATTTTTGTAAAGGCAATTAAAAAAAAAAAAAAAGCTAGCGAGAAAGAGAGCAATTTTAGGAATATGCATGCAGCATCCAAAACCCAGGCAAACCATTGTACAATATCTGTATGTTTCTCTGTGAATTTAGCTGTTGCTTAAATTGGTGCACTTCACAAAATACCATGTGCCCCGTTGAGAGATTCTTAATGCATCAGGAAGAAGCTCACACTCTGTGTTCTGATTGCTTACAAAGAGAAATTGCTGCCTTTTTGGTCTTTTCCCAGAGGAGATGGGCAGTTTGCCAGTGTTTCATTTTCTAGTGCCATTGTTCACCTAGGGTTTTAGCAAAAAGCTTCTGCTTATTTATTACTAATCCTAGCCTAAGTGATGATAATTTTTAATCCTTTCACATTTCATAACAAATTTTTCAGACAATGACACCAAACACACTGTCACAAATAGCTCAGGCACTTATTTTTTCATTTAGTAGGTAATGCCGTATTTCACACATCCACTGAATTGCTTTATTAGTTCATGAAGCTTGCCTTTATGAACGTTCTATTGACAAAATCTAAATCAGTTTTTGAGGATTCTTTTCACCATGGTTTCATTAGTTACAGTCTTGACAACACAGCAGTAGAGCATGTAGCAGTGTTTATTGCATTACTTAATCCTTCTGAATGTGAATCTTTGCACCACACTGAGGATATTCATAAATTCACAACATTCAATATTTATATGCATTATAGGTTCAGAGTAAAATTGTTTTACTAAATAACACTTGACGTTTTATTGAAATAGTAGCAACATAAGAGAAGCACACAGTTTTTTAAACATGATTTCAGTATGAGTTCATGCTCTGGTTTTAATGTAAATAAGTTTTGGAGGCCCAGTTTAATCCCTGTACTCCAAACTAAACAGCATAATTTGGTGTAATTGACTGTGTTCAGCTAGGAGAGGCCCAGAACTGAGCAAGCATTGATGCCAGATGTCATCTTACACATTATAAAAAATCTGATCCCTTCAGTTTGATGGCTAATGTGCTATAATTGCTAAGGGATGCTGTGAATATCAGATGACTACTTCTCTAGCTAGGCTAGTTTAGCTATCAGCCTGCCAATCCCTAATCCACAGTACAAAATAATTCATCTAATTATTTAACTAGTTTAATGTCAACAAGAAAATGCCTGCCAAGCAATTTGCAATGAATTCATACCATGCCTTTTTTAATTCTTTTTTTTTTTTGAGAATTGGCATAACATCTGATGTAAGCCATAAACCCATCCAACCTCAAATTTCACTCATGTAACTTTAAAACAATATTTCTATACGCATATATACTTTAGCAGATTAGTTGAATACTTCATAGAACTCTCAAAGTTTTCCGTGACCCACCATTTGTGCTCCAGCTAGTAGTGCCAGAAACACTCTAGAGACTGTTTGTGTGATTATGTAGTTTCCACCCCTTGCAGAAACAGCAATCTTGCATGAGGAAATGGAAAATGGATGTGTCATTTAAGCTGTGCACAGAGATTACTACGTCATCTTTTGTACCAGGAATTAGGCATATCTGCCAACCTCCAGAACACATAATCCCATAGGTGACATATTTGCATAAATGCACAAAGTTTACATGAATGTGTATAAGGACAGATAATGAAGAAGGAGCGAGTGAAAGGGGGGGTGAGCATATGAGACAAATAGAGAGATCCCAGCATTTTGTTAGTTTTTTTCTTCTCTAACTGCTTTCTTTTTCAGCATTTCAGTATATTTCTTCCTCTTCACTCTACAAGCTAAAATTTTATTCTCTTCTTCCACCCCTGACCTCCAACAGTTCATAGGATCCCTGCTCCAGTTACCTTTGAGAAGCCAGAGTTGTAGGAAAGGGAACAGGACTTTGAAGATCTTTTCCCCTTCTAGGCCTGGAGACAGAGAAGATGAAGAGCTGCAGAGCTGGCAGAAGCTGCTTCTCCTACAGCAGTGCTCCAACTTTTTAGCAGTGAGAAGGGAGAGAGTACTAGCTGCTGCATGTGCTGATGGATCTGACTGTCACACAGCACAGAGAGAAGCTCTGATTGGCTGTCCTTCCCCAGGAAGCTGGAATTTAAGGAAGAATAGCCAATCCAATGGGACAACCCTGCAGGCAGAACTATTTGAGAGCCAGGTAAACCTATAAGTTATGGAGTTTCTACAACAACTTGGCAGGTTGGGAGGTGGCAGTGTAGAGTACATTACATGTGCGAATGGCAGTTGCAGTCTTGGCCGGAGGATAGCTTTGCTGACAGGCTGAACTGCGGAGGGGATAGGACGTGGAGAAATTTGGGGGGTAAAAAAGGAGAACTCTTGGGGCAAGGGGAGAACATTACGAGGAGATAAGCTAGGGTAAGTTAAGCGCTGAAGGGCACAAGAAATCTCATAGCAAGAGGAGGTGTAAAGTTTAGCAAGTATTTTGAATCTGGTTGTTTGGAATGAAGACACATACCTTATTAATGGCATAATCATTTAGATAGGTCTGAGTCTGTTCAGGCTTCTGCAGTTATCTAGCTCTCACTTGGCATGCTCAAAGGTTGGGTACATGTAATAACCTTAGTCCCAGATTTGGACCTTAGCGTCCAAAATATGGGGGTTAGCATGAAAACCTCCAAGCTTAGTTACCAGCTTGGACCTGGTACCTGCTGCCACCACCCAAAAAATTAGAGTGTTTTGGGGCACTCTGGTCCCCCTGAAAAACCTTTCCTGGGGACCCCAAGACCCAAATCCCTTGAGTCTCACAACAAAGGGAAATAATCCTTTTTCCCTTCCCCCCTCCAGGTGCTCCTGGAGAGATACACAGACACAAGTTCTGTGGATCCAAACAGAGTGAATCTCCCTCTCTGTTCCCAATCCTGGAAACAAAAAGTACTTTCCTATTCCCCCAGAGGGAATGCAAAGTCAGGCTAGCAATCCAACACACAAATCTCCCCTTGATTTCTTCCTCCCACCAATTCCCTGGTGAGTACAGACTCAATTTCCCTGAAGTAAAGAAAAACTCCAACAGGTCTTAAAAGAAAGCTTTATATAAAAAGAAAGAAAAATAAGTACAAATGTTCTCTCTGTATTAGATGATACAACACAGGGTCAATTGCTTAAAAGAATATTGAATAAACAGCCTTATTCCAAAAGAATACAAATCAAAGCACTCCAGCACTTATATTCATGCAAATACCAAAGAAAAGAAACCATATAACTTACTATCTGATCTCTTTGTCCTTACACTTAGAAACAGAAGACTAGAAAGTAGAACTACTTCTCCAAAGCTCAGAGAAAGCAGGCAGCCAGGAAACAAAAGACTCAGACACTCAAATCCCTCCACCCAAAGTTGAAAAAATCCGGTTTCCTGATTGGTCCTCTGGTCAGGTGCTTCAGGTGAAAGAGACATTAACCCTTAGCTATCTGTTTATGACACGCCCCCCAAATTGCAGACAGTGGGGAAGCTCACTGGCGGCGATTTCCTTCTAGAACTTGAAAATAAACAGATTAATACAACACATGCACCCACCATGTAATAACCTTAGTCCCAGATTTGGACCTTAGCGTCCAAAATATGGGGGTTAGCATGAAAACCTCCAAGCTTAGTTACCAGCTTGGACCTGGTACCTGCTGCCACCACCCAAAAAATTAGAGTGTTTTGGGGCACTCTGGTCCCCCTGAAAAACCTTTCCTGGGGACCCCAAGACCCAAATCCCTTGAGTCTCACAACAAAGGGAAATAATCCTTTTTCCCTTCCCCCCTCCAGGTGCTCCTGGAGAGATACACAGACACAAGTTCTGTGGATCCAAACAGAGTGAATCTCCCTCTCTGTTCCCAATCCTGGAAACAAAAAGTACTTTCCTATTCCCCCAGAGGGAATGCAAAGTCAGGCTAGCAATCCAACACACAAATCTCCCCTTGATTTCTTCCTCCCACCAATTCCCTGGTGAGTACAGACTCAATTTCCCTGAAGTAAAGAAAAACTCCAACAGGTCTTAAAAGAAAGCTTTATATAAAAAGAAAGAAAAATAAGTACAAATGTTCTCTCTGTATTAGATGATACAACACAGGGTCAATTGCTTAAAAGAATATTGAATAAACAGCCTTATTCCAAAAGAATACAAATCAAAGCACTCCAGCACTTATATTCATGCAAATACCAAAGAAAAGAAACCATATAACTTACTATCTGATCTCTTTGTCCTTACACTTAGAAACAGAAGACTAGAAAGTAGAACTACTTCTCCAAAGCTCAGAGAAAGCAGGCAGCCAGGAAACAAAAGACTCAGACACTCAAATCCCTCCACCCAAAGTTGAAAAAATCCGGTTTCCTGATTGGTCCTCTGGTCAGGTGCTTCAGGTGAAAGAGACATTAACCCTTAGCTATCTGTTTATGACAGTACAGGAATTAGAATAGTCAATGTCTCATTTGCATAGTCACCCATACTAGAAGCTCAGATCCTTCAGCTTCCATTGATTTAAATAGGCACCTTGCAGGATTCCACCACAACATTAGAAAACGATCTAAATATATATCTTTTTAAAGCTTGAATTATTTCAAGACAGAATATTTGGGTTAGGCCAATTTTGACTTCGTAAAGTTCAGTAGTTGGGATGTTGCCTTTGCTCTATGCAAAAACTGCCTGTTCCTTTGTCTGCATGAATTATGGTGCTAAACATCACCCATTTTAACTGCTACCCATTTTCGAGGGATTGTTAATCCCTCAAAAAAGATGTGCAATTGCTAGTTGAGATACATCAGGAGCAGAACTAATACCAAACAGCATTCACTTAATAATTTTGGCATTGTATGTTATCATAAACTTGACTAATAATGTGATCTCCCAAAATCAGTACTATGTCCCTATGATGGTCTTTGCTCATGGGGAGTGTTGTCTAGTAGTCAGGGGCTGAAGGCCCTTCAGCATGTGGGGGAGAGGGCAAAGGGGAGTGGAGGAGAAGAACAAGGATAAACTGGGGAGAAAAAGAGAGACGGAAAATAGAGCTAATGGAGGGAAGGATTGGAAGATGGGACAAGGACAGGGAATCTGAGGGAAAGTAAAAGGAAAAAGATTCAGAAAATGAGAGAGAGAGAGAGAGAGAGAGAGAGAGAGAGAGAGAGAGAGAGGAATGTTATAAACTAGTAGAAGTAGCATAAGGTAAACTGAAGAAAAAAGCATTTTATTGAAAGTAATTAAATGTGTTATTACAGTCTGTAAATGAAATGACACTTTCTGTTCAATGACAAAGTGGTATTTTATGTTTAGGTAGTTTTCCACCACATTTATTCATATGTTAGCAAATTATGGTATTGGAAAATATGTTTGTCATAACCTAGTCCCAGATTTGGACCTTAGCATCCAAAATATGGGGGTTAGCATGAAAACCTCCAAGCTTAGTTACCAGCTTGGACCTGGTAAAGCTGCCACCACCCAAAAAATTAGAGTGTTTTGGGGCACTCCGGTCGCCCCAAACCTTCCCTGGGGAACCCAAGACCCAAATCCATTGAGTCTCACAACAAAGGGAAATAAACCTTTTCCCTTCCCCCCTCCAGGTGTTCCTGGAGAGAGACACAGAAGCAAACTCCGTGAATCTAAACAGAGGGATTCCACTCTCCCCATTTCCAGCCTTGGAAAACAGAAGTACCTAGAGCTAGTCTCTCTTAACCCCTCACCCAGAGGGAATGCAAAGTCAGGCTAGTAAATCTAACACACACAGATTTCCCCCTGACTTCTTCCTCCCACCAATTCCCTGGTGAGCACAGACTCAATTCCCTGGAGTTCCCCCCTAAAGAAAAACTCCAACAGGTCTTAAAAAGAAAGCTTTATGTAAAAAGAAAGAAAAATACATAAAAAATGGTCTCTCTGTATTAAGGTGACAAATACAGGGTCAATTGCTTAAAAGAAATATGAATAAACAGCCTTATTCAAAAAGAATACAATTCAAAACACTCCAGCAACTACACACATGTAACTACAAAAAAACAAACCTATCTTTTAGTACTTACAACTGGGAAACAGAAGATTAGAAAGCAGGAAATAGAGAAATCCTTCCCATAGCCGAGAGGGACAGATACAAGATCAGAACAAAGGACTCACACACAAACTTCCCTCCACCCAGATTTGAAAAAGTCTTGTTTCCTGATTGGTCCTCTGGTCAGGTGTTTCAGGTTACTTCTTTTCAGGTGAAAGAGACATTAACCCTTAGCTATCTGTTTATGACAATGTTTAACATCAAATTCAGGCAATTTAAACCACGTATAAAATGTAGAGTAATACTATAATGTGCTTCAGAGGTTTTGTTGTCAGCGAGAGCCACACAGAGAGCGAGATGCAGCCATCTGTAAAGAGAAGCGGGTGAGTCGGGAAAAACAAAGGGAAATCTCAGACAATGGGGCTACAGTGTTAAAGAGACATCAGTCTTGAAATAAAAAGCTAATTACTTGTCAACCTATTGTCAGAATCAACAGCATATATTCTGTTGATATTTACCAGCTGTGAGAGCAACTCAGCCTTGGAATCCAAGGAGTGCCATATTCAGATACTAGTCAAAGTCACCACTGGAAGTCCACATCATTCACAGGAAACTTTGAAGAACTGGCAATCTTATTATAAAGATATTTAATATACTAAATTACGACATGATGACTATTTTTCCTCATATCACTACTGACAGGTGAGTCTGATTTATGCCACAGGACCACCTTACTCACACTCATTTGGAGACCTAATATAGAAATTCAGTTGAAAGAAAACTTTGGTAAAAGTAATTGAAGACAAATTTAAAATTTCAATAGATTTCTCTGAATTTTGCCCACAAAGCATATTGCTTCCATATCCAACTCCATCCGGTAGTATCCCAGTGCACCTGCTTTTAATATTATAACCATGGTATAGCCAGCCTTCTCATAAAGCTCCTAAATATTCTAGGGCAAAACAATTAATCAGTGCCAGGTTGTATGATGATTTATGACTATAGCTGAACCAGAATGCTGGCTTGGTACTGTCTCTCCATAACTAGTTATTTTGAAGTGAAACCATTCCAAATAGCTAGCTGGCAAAGTGGATGTAGCGTTAGAGATAGAGAAGTTGTTTATTGAATTCCTGGGTAAAATCAGCAGCAATAACTTTCACAGTTTAAGGAAAATGTTGGAGTAAACCTTTCAATTATACAGCACACGTGAGTTAATATAGCATGTCAGAGAAGGAAACTAAACGTTTTTAGGAGATAAGGAATCCTCTAAAATGGATGAAGAGTTATTGGGTCAGGATTTGTCATCAGACTGTCAGTGTACCAAAGTAATGAACAACTGAACAGATATCCAACACATAGTTGTGAAAAGAGTACAACCTAACTTAGCAGAGAGACATGTGAATACATTTAAGCAGGCTATAAGTGAATCTATTTGTACAATAGGGAAAATGTTGGCTCTGGAGCTTCAAAATCTGCACAACTAAAAGGCCACATATAATCTGTTCCTTGAGACAAAAGAGCAAAATAATATCCGCACAAAGAAATGGAAGAAAAGCGCAATAAACAAACAGTTAGCAAATGAGTTTTAGTGGAACCAAAAGCAAAAATCCAACTTTTCCAAAAAACATAAAAGGGGGAGGGTCTTCATCAATCTGCAGGGATCCACATTCATGTGTAAAAAATGAAGGCACATACAGAAGGAGAGTCAAATTGGCCTGTATTGTATGAGTCACCATGGATCAGATGCTGCTCCCCTTTGTTGCACTGAGTAGCTCCTTACTCCACAAGTAGACACTTTGAGTTCAATGGGGCTGTTGTGGAATAAGGTGCTCCTCATCATAGTAAGGATATCAGAATCTGTTGCTGCATGTCAGTGGGTGAATGTACCTCTAAGGCATTGTATACACAGGAAGTTTATTGCACAGTGAGTTGCTGTACACTACCTGGTGTTCAGTATGTATGCTGGAGTAACACAGTGCACACAGGACAGCTGTGCCATGTTTCAATTTGCATAATTGCTTGCACTGGACAGGGACTTGGGCCACACTAAACATGTGGCATTCTGGGTGGATATCCTCTCCCCTTTACCCTTTGCTTTGCTTTGCTGCAGTGTTGTGTGCATTCTGGGATTTTTCTTACTGCACATTTTGGGATACAGTGGAATTCTGGGACTTGGGAGGGTTAAACCTCAAAAATCTCATGCTTCCTCCATCCTGTGGTTCCTCTCCTTCTGGGCAGACTAGGACTGTTTTGACAGAACATGTCATTTTCAAATTGCTTTCCGCCACAACAGTGCTCCATGTCACAATACTGGCACCTTCAAATATATAGCAGCTTTCAGGACCTTATTTGAGCTGTCAACACAGGGTATCTTTGGCATGGCTTTGGACAATGATGATGTAGAGAATGCCCTGGTCATTCTGGGACACAAGGTTTATCCTACCCTTTCCTAGCTAATGAAGCTATTTACAGCGTACTTGGTCAGAAGGAAGGAACTGTTTTAACTATCACCTGAGCAGTTGCAGAATGACAGCAGTGTGTGCGTTTGGCGGTGCTGTGTTATGGCTAGTTTACAAGCTGCAGAGGGATATTTACCTAGGATTCTAGCTGCATGTGGTGTTTGACACTGTATTTGTGAGCTGAAAGGAGAAAATCTTAATGCTAGGCGGGAGGCGAAGGGGCAGAGACTGGCATGAGCAGCAGGCAGAGTTTCCACTTGCAAAGTGTAAACCGCGAGCACTCAGTGCACTGAAGCTGATTTAGAAGTGGCACATTGGGATATTCTTTATTTTACATTGTGTGAAAGCTTTTATACTTTGCTAAAAACCCATGACACAACTGTTAAGTATAAAATTGGTGTCTTTGTGGGCTTTATTAGAAAAAGCATAGGCCAGACTAGCAAGCTATGCTGTGCTATTGTTCACCAAGATGGTCCTCCCCCAGAAGTGCTGCAGCGGGAGTAGGGAGTCGTTAGCTATACCAGGGGCAATGATCATGCTGTCAGGCTGCTGAATTTCTGTACTGAAACCGAGCAATTTCTTAGCTTTAGATTCCGCTTTATCTCTTCTGCAGACATGCAGAAAGTACATTGAAAAATAGACCAGGTTGTGTGCCGATTGTTTAAAACCTTAATGGCTCCCAGTCTTCTTCTATGAAATATGTAAACCTGTGAAAAGCCATTATGCCACCTTTGTCTATTTGATTGCAAAAATGGTATTTGATATACCTCAGCTGAGAGACTTAAAAGCTGCATGGCTATGCAGTTCCTAAGCTAATCTTCTTTTCCTGTACAAAACCCTGTTTGCCATGCTGTACAGGTATATATTCCTCATTTGGGAGCATTAGCCTTATTATGTGTACTTGCATGCAATGCCTAATGCTTACATATACCTCATGGAAACTGTGAAATCTAAAATAACCTTATTTTCTTCTGTAATGACTGTGTCAGTAAACGTTTGAATCTGGCACAATGGCAAGGCTTCATTATTTGAATCCACAGTGCAAGGAGAAGGGCAGGGGAAGTTGTGGCTGTGCCATGCAGATGCCATTTTAAGCACACAGATGGGTTTGTTATTGGTGGGAGTAGGCATCTGCTGGGCAGGACAGATGCGGGAGGGAAAAGGAAATCAGTAGGTAGATATGTGCCCTCGATGGCATAGGCTTCTCAACAGTCAATGGCCGGTGCAGCAGCATGAATTAGGCCATGTATACACTACCACTTATGCCAGCAACACTTCTGTCACTCAGGGATGTGAAAAGAGCACTGAGTGACATAAGTTTCGCTGGCATAAGTGGTAGTATGCACAGCGCTATGATGGTGGGAGAGCTTCTCCCGCTGGAATAGTTACCACTGCTCACTGAGGTGGTTTTATGATGTTGACAGGTGCGCTCTGTCCCATCATCATAGAATGGCTACAAGAGTGAACTTACAGCAGTGCAGCTGTGCTGCTGTAAGCTTGCTGGTATAGACATGGCCTTAGAAGCTGATTAACCATCCCAGCTGCCATTTTGAAAACATATTCCTGTGGGTGGAAGGAAAGGGGACGACACTGGGTAAGGGATAGAGATAGGGAGGTGGGATCTGTTGATGTGGAAAGGCACCTAGCTCATATCCACCCAAAAAAACAATGGCCCTCAAGCATCTGGAGCAGAAGTTTCCACAACAGTATCACATCATCATCATCGTCATCATAAATTGAAAATATAGATACTTATCTGCTGAGCTCCCCACAAGATGATCTAATTCTTGTGTCCCAGGCTGGGATGGGGGCTGGGAATAGGGATGGCTTCATACACAGCCACTCTCAAGGTCCCAAGTTCTGCAGAGATCCTGGTGTGGGGAGAGCTCTTCATTGTCCTCTTCCAATGATTCATGCTTGTTTTCAGGGGCCACAGTCTCCTTGGTGGTGGCAGTGGCAGGGTATCACAGTCCCCAATGTCATTGGGTCTGTACAGTGGCAGATTAGATACTGGGTCAATGGGGCCTGTGGCCAGGGGCCCTGGCTAATTGGGGTGATCCAGAAAAATGAGTGCTCTTGTGCTCTAACCCACTCCACCTGCCTACCTGGCACTCCTGCTGATGAGTGGGCATGGGGACTTCCTCCACTTCCTAGCAGGAGTGCCGGTCGGGCAGAGGGGCGCAAGCCCCCACACCCAGACCCCACTCCCCAGCAGGAGTGCTAGGCGGGGCAAGCCCCCACACCCAGACCCCACGCCCCGGCAGAAGCACTGGGTGGGCGGTGCAGAGGAAGCCGCTGAGCCCCAACTCCATTTCTACAGCAGAAGTGCAGGGGACAAGCTGGGGGAAGGTGGGTTGGAGGCAGAAATGGTGGGGAGGGGTCCCCACTTGCTCTGGCCCAGGGCCCCACAAAACTGTAATCTACCTCTGGGTCCAAAGTAGCATGCTGGTAAAAATCCTGTCCAGCTCCTCACAAAATGGACAGGTCCAATGAGCACCTCCAAACTTGTTTCTTGTTTTCTTGTAAGTTTTCCTGATCTCATCACTCTTTATATGGCACTGGTCAGAGTCCTGGCTATGACCCTTCTTGGCCATCTGCTTAGTGATATCCTTGAAATGTTGCTAAATGAGTAGTCAGTCAGAAGAGCTTGGGATACCAGTGCATCTCCTCAGATGGCACGGAGATCAAGGATCTCTGTGTGATGCCAAATAGGTTCATGAGATGTGTGATGGAGTAACATCTCTGTAAGACTGACATATTTGATTCCGGGAGCAAATGGGATGACCTTGGTCCTGTACCAGGCTTAAATGGGGGAAAGGGCCAGCTGGGCAAAGCAGTGTGGGATAGCTGATGGAGGACTGCCCAAACAGTGTGCAAAAACATTGCATATACACAAACAACAGTATGCACTAATTCAATTTGCACTGACCATACTCCTCTTTGAAAGTGTAGTACACCAGGCTGCACTCTGGGATTTTCATTGCACTGAAGCATGTCCATATGGGACGTTACTGCTGGCAAGCTGGTGTGCTGTAGATTCACATCCTGGCTCGCCACGTACTAGTGCGCCATGTAGAGAAGCCATAAAAGAGCTACATAGACGGGGAAAATATATTGTTTCTGTTTTTAACAATATTTTCTAATGGAACATCTTTTATACAGCGCTGTCATTCAGCAGAGCTTTATTCATAGTGCTATGCTGATAATGGACTGCTACTTTCTTTTTAATGTACCAGCTAGTGAGACAAAACTGAGCATAGTCAGGAGAAAAAAACAACACCCACAAGTGTTAGTGATGTTGATTCACATTCACAGAATCCACGAGCAGGTCTAAGTCATATAATTTCACTTCAGTACTATACAAGCAATTTTGAAGATTATAGCAGGATAGCTTTATTATTCACTGCACTACCTTTCAGCATGTCTTGACCATTGCTGACAAGTGTTTCTGAAGCTGCAAACAGTCAAACCCTCAAATTAAATCTGACAAACACATAAAGCGTTTTGAGTTAACTTGTCCTCCCTCAGAACTCGCTTATTACAGAATGATCTGCTCTGTTCAGTGTTCTACAAGACATACATTCCTGTGGTGGGTGTTGATTGCAAGTTGATAGCTATCTTATCTGACATTCACCAGCTTGTATATGCTAGGAAATTAACATTAAAAGGAGCTGAGAAATAAAGACATTTACAGAATATGAGGGGCCCTTCCAGTGTCTGAAGGAAATGGTATTCATGTGGTCCTAGTGGAAAATGAAGTCTGCAAGCTCTCTTAGCAACAACATATTCTCAGTGTATGATCACTATTAGAAGTGTGGGCACAAGGCAGCAAGGATAATGTTGTCACAGTCTGGGGTGCAATCCAGACCAGCAAAGAGCTGTGTCACCTCTTACCCTGTAACTCTGTGTGTCTCACAATGACTTGCTACCATAGCTCTCCTCCTGGAATGCCCACCGTCAGCAGCAAACTTACACTCTATGTCTATGCCCACGTCCAGACTAACCCGCGGCATCGGCGGGTTAAAATCGATTGCTCGGGGATCGATATATCGCGTCTTGTCTGGATGCGATGTATCGATCCCCGAGGGCGCTTACATCGATTCCGGAACTCCATCAACCCGAACGGAGTTCCGGAATGGACATGGAGAGCCACGGACATCGATGCCGCGCCGTCTGGACAAGTACCTCGATTTTAGAAATTCGACTTCAGCTACGTTATTCACGTAGCTGAAGTTGCGTATCTAAAATCGATTTTAATACCCTAGTCTGGATGTGGCCTAAGTAGTGGATCTCAGAGTCTGCCAACAATACCACAGACATACACTGGTTTCAATCAACCTTGGGTAACAACTGGTAAAATGATTCCACACTCTTGTCGACCTTTAATTTCCCTCAAAACCTGTGCTCTAACCCTGTCCTGGGACAATCATAAAAAATGTAAGGCTCATTGCTCCTTTAAAGAGTCAATATTCAACAGTTTGTTGTTTTAACGGGAGCTACAAAACAG
This sequence comes from Gopherus flavomarginatus, assembly GCF_025201925.1. Taxonomy (NCBI): domain Eukaryota; kingdom Metazoa; phylum Chordata; order Testudines; family Testudinidae; genus Gopherus; species Gopherus flavomarginatus. The sequence goes on from NC_066617.1 coordinate 187,654,733, forward strand.
TTTGGTTTAAACACAACACTCAATTGGTTTAGATTAAAAATAAAACAAGTTTGTTTAATTCCAAAGAGACAGATTTTAAAGGAGTACAATTATAAAAATTAAAATCAGAAATAGTTATTAGAAATCTTTATTTATCTTGTAACTAAAATGTAACACCCTAGCCTTGATTCAAGGCAAAATCCTCACGTTTCCATCAAGATGGCTGACCAAATTCCTGGGTCACGATCTGTCCCCCAAAAGTTAAAGGGCTGGTACCTTTGTCGTGTTAGGTGAAAGATAGATAATATGGGATTTCTTGGCCCCTTTCTTTTATAGTTCAATGAATCTTTGAAATGGATTCTTCTGAAGGATACCTCCAGATAAAAATCTATTTCCAGAGATGAGGTAGTCAACAGAGTCTGTCTTGAAGGATGTTTCCTACCATGTCTTCCCCACTTAACTTGTTTCTGCTAAAATGATTTTTTTTTAGTTCCTGTCTCCTCCAGTGCAACTGAATGAACATTAGACATGTGATTGTCCATCTCCTCTCTGCCATGATAGTGTGAGGCTTGACTCCACCCCTTGTTAACGTGATGGGCTTGTTTATATGGTATATAAATACATTCTCATTGTCTTTCAAAGTACTTTGGAAGTAACTGCCCAGGTGGTGAAACCACATGCCTTTCACAGGGTGGGGTAATTCCTGTTTGGCTGGCAACCACATCATAATCATTATAATTTCAGTTTATGTTCATACGTGTGCTTCAATTGCTTGCACCTACATTACACATGAGCTTTTCATTGAAACCTTGCATGACACTTTTCAGCCACATTTCATGACATTAAAGAATTGGGGTACACTTGAACTCCTTACGCTTGCTGCAATTCACTATCTAGGTGCACCTTGCCCTCTGCCTTTTCTTAACATCACAGACATTTACACTACGTAAATGTTTCAGTTTGCCATAATGAGGACTTCATCATACAGTGAAAATTATTGGCTCGCTTCAGTCCTGTTGATGCTTTCCCTCAAAATCTTAAATGTTGTCAAATTGCCAACTGGACTGATCTTACTAAGCACAGACATTTATGAAGTTTTGAAACCTTAACCGCTGGCAGCTGTGCTAGAGTTGAAAAATCTCCCAGAATATCATTTCAGCAATAAACAATGGTCCGCCTAAATAAAGATGTGCTGTCCTGACAGTCCTTCCTGAGCTCTATGGTAGGAATACATGCCAGCAAAAGGAGAGGGGACACATTGCAGCATTATAACATTGCTTCAAAAAACAAGTACCCTGAAGCTATTAAAAGCTACTTGAGCATAACCTACTGTCAGCATCCTTTTAAACAACATTCAACTTAATAAACAGATTTAGACTATGAAAAAAATAATAATAGATGAAGATACACCTATCTCCTAGAACTGGAAGGGACACCCAGAAGGTCATTGAGTCCAGCCCCCTGCCTTCACTAGCAGGACCAAGTATTGATTTTGCCCCAGATCCCTGGGTGGCCTCCTCAAGGATTGAACTTACAACCCTAGGTTTAGCAGGCCAACGCTCAAACCACTGAGAAGCAGTTTGAAGACCATGCTGACAACACCAACTGTTAACAACAGAAAAGAACTATTCATCATGGAGCATTTTGTTTCTCATTGGTCTTGTTTCAGGGGATTCATTTAGGATAAATTTACTCTGTAGCTGGGCACGTGCTTCCCAGCACAGAACGTCAGACACTCCGAGCTCTGCCTGAGCTAGCATGAGTCGTGTTTTGGGCTAACTTCCTGAACATATACTTAGGGAGCCTGGGCAGGGTTGCACTCAGGAAGCTAGTCTGTCCTACCACCCATACTATTTTTAGCTTATTAGCTTGAGCAGACCTATTGCATGTTGGGCTACCTGAGCTGAGAAGCATCTTCCCCTCTACAATGTAGACCATCATTAGAGTGCTGTATTGTTAGTGTTTTAAGCACTAAGAATATTCCACTACTTATAATCTGTTTACTAACATTACCTAGCTGAAGTGACAGGCAGAGTACTGAATTAAGTGTAATTATCTTCTTTTGGCAGCTAACTGTGGTTTTTCTGTAATCTAATTTTCAAGGTTTGTTTTACTAAGACCATAATTCAGTTTCTAAAAGAAGTGTAAGAAATGTTCTAAAATCAAAGAAATAATATTTTCTTAGTGTTCTCTCCACCTGAATCTGAAAGGGGCCAATGAGCCTGACAGGAAAATGGAAATATTTTGTTTGTATTTTTTGTCAACTTTTTCTGATCAGCTGCAGTGCTGAGCACTTCCTGCGGGATGCTAACTACCAAGTCTCAATAAAATCAGTGGGAGTGCTCAGAGGTTTGTAGGACTGGTCCCATACAGAAGACAAGTGTAAAAGTACCGTACTGTTTACAAAAAAATTAGAACCTTAAATCTGCTTCATTGAATTTACAAGGTGAGTTACAGCAGAATTACAGAGGGAGTGGGGAAAAATGTCTGGTTTTTTCTATTAACAGTATTTTCTAAAAGAACGTATACAGTGTTGTCACCCAGCAGTGTGTTATCAACCGAATACCTTACCAAGGTGTTATGCTGTCCTGGATGGGAACATTTGACCAATCTTTTTATAGGTCAAATTATTTTCATATGATGGGAGGTTTTAGAATCTAGATAATTTCACTGTAGATAATACAGAATGGTATAATACTCCATCATCATTCTGAAGTAATAGTTATATGGTACTGATATTGAAAAAAATATTCCTAATAATTGTCTGTTCCATTTTGTTTCTTACAGCTGTCCCCATACTCCATTTTATTTTTGTTCTCTTCCTGTGGCTGCCCTTCCCTGGCTGTTAAGTTGCTTACCAGGGCCACTGCCCTTCTCAAAGGGAGAGCCCCTTGAGTTGTTTAACAAGAGCCATTGCCCTTCTCAAAGGGATGGCCACTTGTGCTGAGTGCTAAATCGGACCACTACCCTGTTCAAAGGGTTAGTCCTCTTATCACCTCGTTGAACCTGGGCTCGGTGTAGGGAAGGCAATGTCCAGAGCTGCAAGACCTATTGTGTTTTTAAGATCCTGGGCATGAGTCATAGGCCTCATGTGCTCTTGAGTCACCTATTGCACAGGATTCTGCCCAGACATGTTTCTGTGCTCAACTGCCTGGTTTTTCCCTGTGCCTCCTCCCCTGTGACAGAGGGAGCCTATCAGGATTACTGGCGGGAAACTGCCTGAGTTTGCCTTTAAAAACAGACATTTTTGAAACAAACATCAGAAAGGTTCCTGCATTGCTGCCTGGTCTGATCAGCCAGGGGTTTTGAGGGGTCCTTTCTCCGCTCTCATTTTATTTTTGAATGTACCCCCGTTTTTTGAACCCCCCCCCACGAAGAACGAATTGCTGCCTGAGAGATCTCCTGTATTGAGACTGTACCTAGCCTTCTGATGTTCTTGCTGCTTCTGCCTTTGCTGCTGCCTTGGGGACTGGTAAGAATCCCTCTGTGAAACTTTCCATACTTTTATTATTTTAGCTGCTGGCTCTGTTTCCCCAGCACACAGACTCAAGCTAAACCTTGGTCTGTGTCTTAAAACCTCTCAAACTCCGCGGCGCTTTGCTGCTAAAATAAGTTTGTGCCGCTGCTAAGCTCTGCTCCTGTGGGCCTTGCCTCGGGGCTCCCTGCTTTCAGCTGTATCCCTTGGCTTCAGCCACCATCACTTGGCTTCCTTGGGGGCTGCCTTGGGAGCTGTATCCTGGGCACATACCACTCTGCCCTCTGTGACTTCCCCATAGCATAAGGTGCACCTTAGGTTTTGCTTTTTAGTTTAATAAATCATAGTTTGTTAAGATTGTAGAGCTTGTAAGTTCACCTGCCTTGTTACAGTTTACTGTTTTGTTGATCTGTATAGTTGCTTGTTATAGTTTTGCTTAGAATTATGATATTTGTTGTTTTGCCTAGTCGTTGGTTAAGATAGATAAGGTTTTTGCTGCTTAAATTCGTCTTCCCGCTGTCCCGATCTCTCCCTGAACTTTCCCGTGTCTGTTTTTCCCCTGCTCCAATCTCCCCCTCTGTGTGCTTCTCCGTGTCTCCCTGTTATAACTCCTTGCTGCCCCCACCCCGCGTCTGCATCACCCTCCGAACTTCCCAAACCCCTTGCTGCTTCTCCCCCTGTGAAACTTCCCAAACTCCTTGCTGCTTCTCCCCCTGTATAACTTCCCAAACCCTTTGCTGCTTTTTTCCCCGCATCTGCACTCTCTCCGAACTTCCCAACTCCTTGCTGCTTCCCTCCCACCCCCACGCGTCTGCATCATCCTCTGAACTTCCCAAACCCCTTGGTGCTTCTCCCCCTGTGAAACTTACCAAAACCTTTGCCGTTTTTTTTCCTTAGTTTTTGGTGTCCTCTTGTTGCTTAAACCTCTCTCCAGCCCTTCTTTACACTTCTCCGCTGCCCCTCCCCTACCGAAGATCACCATCAAGCTACTCCATTGTCCTTACCTTGCAGGGCTTCAGAGTCTCTCGCTGCTTCCAGCCGCACTCTCCTCTCATCAGTTGCCACTAATCATTCACTCCCCTCCCCCTCCTGTTCCTTGACAGATTATCTGCTATCCTAGCCTCACAAAGTAAGTCATTACTTTTCTTTTATACCGTTACATTGCATAAATTCACTTATATTCACATTTTACTTGTAATTATAACACCCCATTGGTTGCTTCCAGTTTTCTAATATACTTTGTATTTGCATTGATACCATTGTGTTATATTGTGTATAAGGCCACCAACCACTTAATACATTCTATCGAAGATTGTTGACCATTTTATATAGAAGCTACCATTTTATTTTGCATTTCTTTTTGATATGCTTATTGACTGTACTGTACCCCTTTGTGCTGAACCCCACTTACTGTACCCCACTGTTAGAACTCCCTACACTGTTCAATAAGAAGAACCTCCCCATCATTGCCTATTGTAAACACCCTATACACCCCATCCCATTGTATTTCATTGTTAAATTCCCATCACTTCCTTTTTTCTTTAATAAAGAAATTAATTGTCACCCCACCTGTGTGGTAATTGCTCCCCAAGATCCCATATACCTGCAGGCAGGGACAATAATATTAAAGGGACAGATAGCTTTTTGTGTACTGAGACTATCTATCTATATGGTCCCATTACAGCAGTCTCTGAGCATTTCACAGTTTTTAAAAAAAACAGGAGTACTTGTGGCACCTTAGAGACTAACACATTTATTTCAGCATGAGCTTTTGTAAGCTACAGCTCACTTCTTCAGTTTTTAAAATATTTATTCTCACAGCAGCCCTAGAGAGAGACTAAGTGCCTTGCTCTAGATCACAGAGGAAATCTATGGCAAGGCATGGATTTGCAACTGGGTCACCCAAATCCCAGACTACCCCTCTAAATTCTGGACCACCCTTCCTCTCTGAAATGAACCCTGCTGAAATCAACTGGCTAACATATGGGTAACTGGAAATTGAAATAGCTACATGAAATTGAAATAGAAGCAATTTTGCCTCAATTTAATCTTGTATTGTAGCATTTTCCTCCATAGACTGTATAAAATAGACATGAGATTTTGGAGAGATGTTTTTTGATTAAGAGAACACAGAACATTTATGGTTAGCAATTTCCAAATCCTCTATGGACTCTGACATCCCTCAAAGAAGATGCCCATCTCCTAGATATACACACATATGGGTTATTCAGTTGACAGTTGTGTTGTTTGGTGATCTCCATGTTAATCCTCTTATTCTTGAAGAGATGGACTTCTATCTTTAGGGCGCATGTGCCACAGAGTTTCAAGAACTGTCAGTCATTATCGGTTGGAATGCTTTCTGTTGCTGAACCCAAGACTCCTTTTGAGCCAGTATAGTTGTTGCCAATTTGTGCATTGAAATCATTTGTCATCAATTTGATGTCAGGGTTAGGCACGTCATCCAATACTTGCTGCATCTGCTCATACCTACTCACTGTTGCCTACTGCATTTGTTGGAGCATTTACTTGGATTATTGTACACTTGAAATGTCTTGTTTGCAGCCCGGCTGTTGTTATTCTGTCATTCACTGGCTCCCAAGACAGTTTGCTGTGGTGTTAAATTCCTACACCTCTTTCATGCATTCCTCCTGCCGAGTATAAGATTGTAACACCATGATAATCCATCTTGCCACTCTCTGTCCATTTCATCTCATAGATGACAAGCACGTTCAGGTGGCATTTTTTCATTTCTCATGTAACCTGTGCCAACTTTCCCTTTAATATACAAAGTACATACATTCCACATGCCTACTCTTGTTACAGATTTGGTCAACAGCATTCAGTGTCTCAAGATCTCAGCTTCTTTTGCCTTTCACTGAAATCTGTCATACTTAGGTTTTGAGCTCCATCTGCACCAACCATATTCCATTTTTGGTTTAACTGAACAGTTTCTGTTGCAATAAAGTTTTACCAGAGTTGGATACAAACCCAGCTACGGAACCCTCATCTTTTATCTGAGCTTGGGATGGGCACTGTTGCTAACTGATGGTGACTCTGATAATTTTCTGTTTGTAGCCACATTTTAACAAACTCAAAAGAGATCACAAACATTGGGGGGGGGAAGAATGTTATACCAATAGACAAAGAAATGTAGTTCAGATTCCAGATTGCATTTAGCCACTGTTCCAGTACAAAGGGGAGACTTCAAGCAGCTCTATAAAATAGATAGCTGGGGGAGATATTACACATTTTATGGAAAGATAAAAAATAACACATGCAAGAGTAAGGCTGTTGACAGACCAGCACATTAGAAAATATCATCAAAGAAAGATGGCTCAGGTGGCTGGGACATGTGCACCATACAGAAGATGGGTGCCATGCTAAGCAAGCATTGAAATGAGTACCCAAGGAAGAAAAGAGAAAGTGAGGAAGAACTTGCAGAAGACAGGTATAGTGGATATTGCATATGCTGGCATCACCTGGGAAGAAGTGCCATAATTAGTGAGTGACCATAATCATTGGAGGAACTGGACTGCTATGTGTCCTCAGCAACACAGGAAGAAATTAGATGTATGGTAATATAATGTCCAAATTTCTGGGAGAACACCTGGGGCTTGGGCTAGTCCCTAAAGGTCAAAAAGTGTTATTGGACCAGTGAAGTAAGAGTTCCCTGACACTTCCTTATGCATATACACAAATCTAGGGAATGATAGAAAGAGCTAATCCAAGTGAGTTATGAGAGTACACAGAAGACAAAATCATGCCATCTAGTAGGCATGACATAAACCACATTTTATGCCTACTGCTGGCATTTAAAAAAACATTTTAGCTGGATTTAAACAAGAGAATGGATCCCTCTTTACTACAAGCAGAGACAAAGCTAATGTCATCTCATACTAACTGGCTGAAAAGCAGTACCTACAATTTCCTTTCTTCCCTCCATGAATATCATTCATTAGTTACTGTATGTGTTTCAACTTCCTTTGCAGTCAGGGTGGAATATTGGCCCCACTGAAATCAATGGGAGTGTTGTCAATCATTTGCCAGGATGCCACCCCAGGTATTCTGCCATTGCTGGAGGCAGGATATAGACCAGATGTATCAAATTATATTCCTATAAGTAGCTCCTAAATTGCTATTGATTCACCCAGATTCATGATTAATGCTTCAAGGGCTCAAAGTATGGTACAGAAGACACTACTACACATGCCCTTAAATTTGTTGCTGTTAAAATTAAATTGAGCTCTTTCATTTTCTCCAGAAGTATGGTTGAAACACTCAACAACACTTAGGCCATGTCTACACTTACAGTTTTGCAGTGCTGGTAGTTACAGCTGTGTTCGTACAGCTGTGTAGGGCCAGCGCTGCAGTGTGGCCACACTGACAGCTACCAGCGCTGCAGTATGGCCACATTTGCAGCACTTGCAGCGCTGTTGGGAGTGGTGCATTGTGGGCAGCTATCCCAGCATTCAAGTGGCTGCAACGTGCTTTTCAAAAGAGGGGGGTGGGGTGGAATGTGACAGGGAGCGTGGAGGAGACAGACAGAATGGATTTTTGGAGTTGACACTGTTCTCAGCTCCCTGCCTTGCAAGTTCTAAGGACTGGAAGATACACAGTGCCTACCTTCAATCATTTTAAAAGTTCTAACTCCCTTCCCCCACTCCTCTCTCATTCACTAAATGCAAATTATGTACTGCTAAATACCCGTCAGACCAGATAAGCAACTGCTCAACACGGACTTCCCCCTCCCACTCTGCTGTGTGAGAGTGCTGTTTCTCTCTTCAAGCAAACAGCTGTGAACATTCCAAAGTAATTCCCCTGCCTGCCTCCGCTCGGTCAGCAAACAGGAGCTGTGTTTGTTTTATAAATAAGCAGTTTGGCTGAACTCCGAGCTCCCCTTTCTTCCGGTTTGTTGTGGACAGGAATTCTGGGATACCTCCTTATACCCCGGAGGTCAATAAAAGCGCTGGTGGGCGTCCACACTTGCTGACCAGCACTGGATCACCAGCGCTGGAATCCCTACACCTGAGGCTCAACCGGGTGTACAGCCAGCGCTGCAACCAGGGAGTTGCAGCGCTGGCCGTGCTTTGCAAGTGAGGCCACATCCTAAGTTGCAGCGCTGTAACCCCCTCACCAGCGCTGCAACTCTCTAGTGTAGCCATGGCCCTGCTTAAGAAAAAAAAATACTGTAGCTGGGCTTGGAAACGTAAGAAAAAGACGATTCCCTGACCTGCTGATACTATTCATCTGTCTTTTAACTATGCTTGTCAATTGACCCCACTGTTTTTCAAAGTCATCTAGTGGTCTCTCACCTGTCCGTGCTCCTCCACCCTGGAGCCTAGGATAGCTACTCTTATTTTTCACACAGCACAAATATACAACTGAAATTTTATAAATGGAAACAAAATAAAGAAGCAAAACTTGAAATATCTTAGAAAGAAAGTTATACCTCATTGGGGGAAAAACAAGTAAAAATACAAATTCCCACAGTAAAGACCTAGTGGCAAAGAAGAAACAGTACAGGTGCATTGTTGGTGGGCTAATCTAGCAAAACTATTTTTAAGCCCCTGACACGGGATTTGCAGTGCAGGATTTGTTTGACAGAACCCAGTATTTATGCTGGGGGAGGTGATGAGGCAAAAGCATTTGAGGGATTTATTTTCAATACAAAATTGAATAAATTGTCTTTTTAAGAGCAAAAATGTGTCCATTGACTCAAGAATATAAGGTTTTCAAATGATTAATGACTAATTGTGCTTTTTCTATATTGCATCTCTCTCTCTTAACTCTAAGATCTGTTTGCTAATTGTTTCTGTGTTTCTCAGCTTACCCTTTTGTCTTAAATGTAAGTAGGTAATTTCTATGCCAACAACAATTAAGGTCTGTTGGAAATAAAAGAAAACCCTCTTTTTTCTTTTTGTCACATTTTATGACACAGCCTTTTCTTTGTTTAGGTCCATTTAATTCCTGGCATTCTCCCTCTTCGGGTTATAGCTTTATTTGTTTCTTTTCTTGTTGGCACTTGATCATTCTGTAAATTATTGTTGCATGCTTTGCCATCACTGTATATTACTCTTAATTTCCCCCTAAAGAAATTCCTATTTGAAGGCTGGTAGCTGGTTGTGCTGTGCTTGAGTAGAAAGCAATTTTGACTTGTTTGTGAATTTGTTTTCTTTTCTGTTTCAGTTGGACTCAGTTCATGTTTGTTTGTGTTGTGCCCTGCACATCTAACACCTCCCTTCTGCCCTCCTTCCCCCCACTCTGGTGGTGACAAGCATCTTTACTGCTGTTATTAGCAAGGCCTAGCTAGTAAGTCAATTGCACTTTGTTCCTGCTAAGAAAATCAGTAAAGCACATTAACTGGCACTTGGACCACCTATTGTTTGATAATAAATGTGGCCCCCATGTGGAAATTGCTCACGCTCATTCCAGGGATGTGTAGTTAGCAGTTCACACCACTGACATACTTAGGCTTGTATGGAATTTTACAATTCCCATCCTCATTTCCCTGGTTTCCCAACATTGTTTTGGTACCTCTGCATATTGGAGTCCTGTCCAATATGTGGGAGAGGAGCTGCCTATGTCACTAATTTACCTGTAGCAGGGAAGCTATGTTTTTCTTCCTCGTTCACTTCTGGAAATGACAGCTTAGTACAGCAATAGATTAATATCTAGGGATACTCATCAGCATTATAGACATTAACTCTCCCAGGGCAGAGCTCTCACTTACATTGTACTGCCCAAATACAGTGGAACTCAGTTATAAGGACAAATTGGGGCAAGCCTTTTTTTTTGGTTGTTAAATCCACATCATTACAGGCTGCTACATGAAACTATGCATCACACATATGCTTAGAGGCAGTATCTCCGCTTTGCAAGGACAGAGTTCTAGTATGCATTTTACTGCCAAAGGAGGTCAATTAAGTTTAATTGGCTCTAATTAGCACTTGCTCAAGCTGTTATATTCTTTACCTGCATCCGAGTGGCTCTCAAATTGGTGCACATTGTTTTCCTGCTTTTCAACACAGCATAGAAATACTAATGTGATCCTTGAAGTCAAAAGCTGCATTGATCAGCATAAATGAGGGCTAACCCACATAAATGGCAACTGACTTTTTGAAAAACTAAATGTAAGCCTTATTCTGCATTTCATCTGTAAAATAAATGCGAGTGTGCAATTTGTTGATACTTTCAACATGAAAAGGAAAACACTTGCTATAATTCTTCTGAATGGTGGTAATTTGTTTAGGCTCACAAGAAACATGCTATGGACTGATTAATTTTTACATATTAGAAAGAGATGAATAATATGCATGCAAGTTAGCAAAAAAAGCATGTTAAACAGAATACATATTAAAACATCATTTTTTCAGTGACAATTATTTACCGTGAGTCCAGTATCATGGATAGGAACATAGTCAAGCAGGTTTGACCTTTGTTAAAAGAGGCTAAACGAAAGGAACTGGTAATGAGATGGAGTGGGAATTCTAGTGGTTGATTGCCACATTAGGCCTCATATTAATATAGTCATTAATAGAAAAAAGGGTAGTTAGCATGTGAATCAAATTCATAGATGATACTAAACAGGGAGAAGAAGTGACCACCACTGAATATAGCAAAGTTATGAAAAGACGTATTGGAAATATAGGCAGAACATGAGATCCATTCTGGAAAAAAATCAGGTTAATAGAACTAGAGAAAGAATCGAAAGAGACAGTCAATGGGAGGATGAAATCTGGATAGCAGCAATGTTGCCATGTCAAGCTCCCCAAAACTATGGAGGCACTTAATCCCCATTGATTTCAAAAATCTAGTTTTACACCCAAATGCAGTCATTAGCTGAGACTTGTAATGAGAAATGGTAGCAAAAGCAACAAAACAAAAATACCAAAACTACCCCTGCCCAACACACACAGAGAAACCAAGGCATTTTTTTGCTGCATCTGGGATACCATATGCCTGTCCATAGTTCTGACTGCCATTTCTGACCAAGATATGATCAGCACAGGGACCAAGTGGTGGAGGATGAGGAGAGGAGAAAAATCATGTTAATTCACCTTTGTGTTTCCCAGTATTCTGGGTCAAGTGCTTGGCATAAATTAGAGCATACTTGAAGCCTCTAGGATGTGCTAATTTACACTAGTCTCCAGTATTCCCTAAGGGGCTCATTCAGCAGCCAAGAACAGACAAATCACAGATGTGGTTTTGCATGGATTAGTTGCCTTTATGACCGGTTTCCCCCTTAAACTGATGGAACAGCAGCCACAAAATAAAGGAGATTCAGGTCCTCTGTGGCTTTGGCTGATGCAGTACAACTGGCTGCCACCATAGGCCTTCTGGCCTTCCAGCAAACAGACTATAGGCAGCAGTGGGAGGTGATCTAGAGCAGGGAAAGTAGGCTATTGTGGGATTATTGCACAGTAGCCCCACAGAGGCAAAATATAGGTCTTCACAGTTGTTCCATGCAGCCTCTATTAATGCTGCTCCAGGTCCAGCACTAAGTAGGCTGAATGTAGAGTTAATCTGTACTAATATTATGAATATGTGACCTAGTTATTAAGATAGTCAGTGCATAGCCATATTGAGATGTGTGAATGGATTGGTTCAGTTTTATAGAGAACTGTTGGGAAACAAGTAGGAACTGAAACATTGACCAGAGATTAGCTAGCTTGGTAGAAAATACTTAAGGGGTCCTTAAGAGACCAGTGGGTAGGCTACTAATTGGGACATGCCTAGCTGCCTGGTGCCAGCCAGGTAATGCCAAGGCTGGGAGCACTACACACACTAAACCATTAAAAAAACCCTATTTGGAGAGGATGTGCCGAGGCGGGGTGAGTGGATATCAACTGCTTAGAGGAAACACTGTGGGCAAGACAAAGAGAAATTGCAGCAGGGCAGTCTGTTCCTGCCAGCCCAGAAATGTGTGACGGTTTGTGCTTTGACTGAATGGCACGTACCCAAATTTGCAAGGAAAAAGGAAGATGTAAATGCAAGGTGGGTAGCCATTTATTGTTTTAACTGTATTTGGTGCTTTTATGTGTCTTTAGGTGAACAAGCTAGTCATTTGCTTTTGAAGATGCTGTTTTAAGTTACTTTAATGAGCTGCAGGGCTCAAGTGCCCAGAGGATGCCAAATATGTGCCATGTTAACATGGTCAGAAACTGAGGCAGAGGTGTCATTTAAGAAAAATTGAGGAGGCAGGAGGCAAAGTTGTGTCAGCATATAGGATGATATGTGCTTATATTACAGCCTGCAAAGTTAAGTGATGGAAGAGCAAAAAAAGTGGACGCCATAATTGAGCAAATAGATGTATAAAATGGCTGGGGGCGGCTCTGCTCTATAGCAAATGATACCCTGGGACAGGTGTTCTGACCCAGAAAGCCAGGCTAAGAGTGGCTGATCTATACAGTTCCACCTCTGAGTGAAGGAAGTGAAGCCTGTCACATGAACGGTTCCCTTGAGAGGAACTGTAAATGGGTCTCAAATACAACTCACCCTGAAACTTTGACAGGGGGGTTCTGAGCAGAGCTAGGGTTCTGCCCAGAGGTTAAGTCTCAGACTGGACATAGGTTTCTAAATCTGTATGCCTTTAAGTGTGTGCATGTGATGGGGAAGGTGTTAAGATTGAGAGAGAGAGTGTGCGTGCTTTCATTTGTGGCATTTTGCAACAGCACTAGGTATTTTGGCACCAGCCTCATTATACACCTGGAATATTGTCTACAAGTCCAGGCACCTCACTACTATGAAGCTTTTGACAATAAAACAAACCAAACCAAACCAGAAAAGAGCAGCAAGCAAGCTTCAGGCTAGAAGAACTGACATAAGAATAAAAAGCTAAAAACTATGAGGTACATTGAACTCTATCCCTGTGTGAGTGCAACAGGGGAGGAAAGATCACAAGACACCTTGATCTTTATAGTCCACTGTTAAACACAAATAACTGTATGAGGCTACAAATATGAGGAATGCTAGACACAGTAAATGGGTCAGAGAGCAGGTGGAGTCACAGCTCCACGTCACCCTCTGCACTAGACAACAGTGCCCCATGGGAAACATCATACTTTCCAGAGAGCTTTCTGGGGCAGTGGACCCCTTCCCTCACTTCCATTGTTGAACATTGCTTTGGGGCAGCAGCCCTTATAACAGCAAGGGTAAAGGAAGGGTGTGGTGGTGTGATAGGAAAACACTTGAAAAGTCTTTGAAGGGTGTAAACACCCAGGAAGGAGAGGAATTATTGATTGCAATAAAAGAATTTTCCTGATGAAACTATATTTTCTGATTTCATCACATTACTCAAAATTGTATCTCTTTGTTTCACTCAGGAATCCCGCTCCTTCCTGGGTGTGTGCTCCCTTCAAGGATTTTTCCAGTGTTATCCTGTCATATCCCATTTTAGTGAAGTTTAAGATTAATGTAACTATATCAAACAATCTGATAGCCTTTATATTTTTATTTATTGCTTGCTACACTTCTTCCAATTTTTAATAGAAATCCTGAATGAATCTATGTCCATGTCCTATTTGGTTTTCAAAGAGGACTTATTTTTAGTTAAAGGGTTCCAGATGTGATGAATGAGTTAATAAAAAAAAAATCAACTATTTTTTAAGACTGTGAGAGCTACATATATCTAACTTGTGGACAAAAGCACGCAAGTGAATTCAAAAGTCTATTACAGAACAGAATAGAACTTAAAAAAAACCTTTAAAGTTGGAGTGCCCATCTTTTTTTGCCTTCACTCCTCAGTTCAATCTCCACTAATTTGAAAAACAAGAACAACAACAATAATGGACATGGCCTAAAATAAAGCACTTCTACTTTTCAATTGTCAGGACTCTTCCTCAACGCTGCTGCTGAACTTTTCTATTGTCAGGCAACAGACAGGTTGGAGGCAAACACAAGCTAGAGTTATTTTGGACTGATTCATAATTTTCTAGCTCTCAGTATAGTTTAATAAATACATTAAAACAATCCATGCTTTTTTAAAGAATTTTCTCCCCTCCTCCAAGAATTTGTGTACCTCAAAGAATTACAAAAACTGTTTCTGTTGTATTTAAGGATCTTAGGGAGATAGTTGCAACCTGGATTCTGCATTTCTTAAACACTTCAAAGCCCTATTAAAGTTAATTATGATTTGGGGTTGTATTAAAGATGCAGAGCAGGGCATTTAGCCCTGGTTTAATAACACTTGAATCAATGGAAAGGCTCATTCAATAGAATGGGCTTTGGACCAGGACCTTAAAGTTAATATTTAATAAATATTCTGTTTCAGGTTGCCATTTATATTTCTGTATGTATCGCTGAAGTAGCTGCTCAAACAGTATCTGAAGTACAGATTTTTTTTTTATTATTTCAACTGTCTTTTCCTTACTATTTACTCTATGCAAACATCAGGGAAAACCGGTCTAGGGTCTGTTTATACTGGGGATATTTGTACCAGTGTACCTACACCAGTTCAAAGCCCCAGGGTAGATGTGCTGCATCAATGTAAAACAGTTTCAATCCATGGTAAGCCATACAGCTGAAAAGCCTTGTATTACACTGATGCAGCACGTCTACACTGGGGAGTGTGGCACCAACATTGCTAAATTGGTGAAGTTACATTTGTACAACTATTCTCACTCTAGATGAGACCTTAGACACAAGTCCCCCATGATGAGCAATATTTACCACTAGCCTAAACAGGCACAGCAGAGTTGATTTCAATTATGTCATGCCTCTGACACTGGTGGTAAATTTGTCCCAGAGTTCCTAAGAAAGTTAGCAGCAGTGTTCAGCAGTACTTGGTACCTGTAAGTAGATAGTGAGCATTATAGCTCAGTATATGTTATAATTCCCTGTTTGTTCCCAGTTAATAGATTTATAGCTTCCAAGGCCAGAAGGGACTGTTGTGATAATCTAATCTGACCTCTTGTATAACCCAGGGCATAGAACTTCCCCAAAATAATTCTTAGACCATATCTTTTAAAAAACATCCATTCATGAGTTAAAATTTGTCAGAGATGGAGGAGAATCCACCATAGCCCTTGGTAAATTGTTCCAATGGCTAATTACTCTTACAGTTAAAAATTTACATATTATTTCCAGTCTTGAATTTGTCTAGCATCAACTTCTAGCCATTGGATTGATTTATTTAGGGGTTTTTTTAGGTTATTTACATTATTTACTCTTTTCACATATTGACTCCTTACTCACATTATTTTAACATAAATTTGAAACGTGAATGTGTTTTATTTTTTCCCCAGTAATTATACAATACACAGCTCAACAATACTATTAACCAACTTCTTATGGCAATTAAACTTTGCTGCACTAACAATACCAATGAAACACATTAAGAGGTCATACTTTTTCATGAACAAGCTGTAGTCAATAAACGAAAAAAACAAATTGGAAAACTAAGTGCCACCACAACATCCCCTTTTAAAAAGTACATTATTCACAATAAATGTTTTCGGTTTAAAAAACCAGAAATAATATATTTTTTTAAAATAGTAAATTAAACTGCATTTTAAAAAATACGTATTGTGGTTTGTTGGAAGTACAATGTATAGAAAAGAGAAAAAAAAGATCACTTGTAAGATAATGGAGACACTTGGAGATACACACGGACAACTTGTTATATAATAATGTAAGCAAATTATTAATGAACAAAAACATACAGAAGCAGATGGACAAGGTAGTGAATATCATGATACTGCACAACTTTAATACTGACACACATTTACTTTCCAGTGGAATAGATAAAACATATCTGAAAGTAATTGGGATGGCTTTTGTCAACTTCTCATTATTCCAGTTTTAAAATAGAACATAATGAGAAAGGTGTTCCACCAAAGCTCTGGACAAGTGTTCAAATCAAAATTCTCTCTAATCATATTGAAATGTTTCCAGAGAACCAAAATTTGAGAAGTGTGCTGAAGAATCTGTATCTTCACATATCAGAATCAGCATAAATCTGATGCCCTTTTTACCTTTGTTGAATATTTCTGTATGTTTAAAGACAATGGCTTTAACTATATTCATTTAATCAGCAGGAAAATTACATATATTCATTGGTAACATATATAAATAAATTCATACATTTTGTTTTTGTCTTGTAACTGGCTAAGTAACAGATCTGACCTTAAGTAAAGTTTAAATACTAGTTTTTGATATTTGACAGTTCTGAATACAACTGAAAACTGTAGTGTTTTATTGTATAATGGAACAATTAAATAAAATGTAAAGAAACACATATATTTAGCAGTGTAATTTACTAGTCCGAGGACTTTGCCATCACTAAAAGTGTACTTCACTTAATACTGGTGAACTCCAAGACGATATACAAAACAACATAGACAGGATATACTTAAAGGGTGTTTAAATGCAAACTTGCATTCATGATTAGGTGATTAATAGAAAAAAAACTGTAGAATGTAATATTTAAATTAAGTATTGAATGAATGTGGTATACAATACATGTAGAATATTCTAACAAATGTTTGAAAAATTTACTCATAGGGATTTTGGAGGTGCAGAAAATCTAGAGAAAGTCATGAAAACTAATGATGAGACAGGATGCTGTTATTAATGTCCACTTACAGAGTTTGGTTTATTCAAAAAGTGTATAAACATGCGTTACTTTGTTATTATAGTAGGGTTTAAATTCACACATTAAAAGTAGGTCAAAGTTTTTTTTGTTTGTATCCAATTTCTGAGAACATATTGCATTGAAAGAAAAATATTTACTGCAAACTGAACATAATTTTACCATTGCTTTCTTTTTTCAAACACTAAGAATTTTGCTACAAATTCCATGGAATCAACTTCAGTTATTGAGGACTTCAGTTAATAAAACACAAAAGTTTCTAGACTGCATAAAAAACAACTCATGTAAATGAATTTCAGTGGTGCAGCTCTATCCTCTATTTTACTGTACATGTATTGGAAAGATGAACTAAGATACTCCAACATATTTCATTTTTCAGAAGCATCTTGAATATGTCTCAATAATAAATTGCATCTTTAACTATTTGCTAGGTAATCCCAGAGTTTATATTGTTTCTTTTTCCTGGGGGAATTTCTGTATTACATGCTGGCTTTGAGAGATTAATTATGGTAATTCTTTTTAAAATGTAACATAAAAACAACTTTAGTGAAACACCTTAATTTCTTTTGTTTGTAGCAAGTTTTCCCGCCCTCCCCCCCTCCATTATTTAATTATATTGGGCAGGTAAAAACTGATCCTAAGAGTTGAGAAGCTTAGCGTTCTATTCAGAGGTCACTATTCAACTCTGTAGTCACTTTTTTCATATTCACTCTTGAAACTCACATTTTCATCTTTTGACATCCCTTCTTTTTTTTTAAATAGTAAGAGCAACTATGTTGCTTGTTATTAAAAGATTTAATTCTGTCCCTGACATCTTTGCTAACATCAGTTTTGCCTGTCATCTTCCTATTTCTACACCCCAATGAAAAACCATTTACCATACTCCATTACATCCAGCATTATCCAACACAGCTTACAGCACATAAAACGCTCTTCACACATTCAATCTTCTTCTTCTTCTTCTTCATGTCACGAGTAGAGTTTTGTGCTTATCACCAAATAAAATTGCAGTGCAAACTTTAAACATAAAAGTTACACAATTAAAAGTTAATATATGGCACCACAGCCTATTAATTCACATATAGTACAACAGACCAATAAGAACAGACAATAATATGAACATAGCTAAAAAGAAGGTGAGCTTGCATAGCAATGCAACAAAAGAAATTATATACAGAGAGAAATCATTTTCATCCTGGAGGGTGATTTTTTTTTTCTTTCTTTTTTATATACTCCTGACAAGAAATAGTTTAAGGTGGATGGTGTATTAAAGAGACGAACACAAGTATCTGTGGGATATGTGTGGCTGTGTGTCTTTACATTGCATTTACAGTTCTTTTAATAGTACATAAATAAAGAAAATGTTCATTGCACTGTTTAGTGTCATCACTTCCATGAGTTCAGACCTGATGGTCCTTCAGAGCAGCTTGGGATGTCTCTTCTCAACTACTCTATAGAAGGAAAAAGAGAAAAAAATGCACTAAATAAAACAAATCCTCTGGCTACATTACCACAGCACATCTCATAAACTTATCGGATTTTTTAAAATTGCTTTTAAAATTGCAAGTGGTTGACTTTAAAAATTCCACACTTACCACCAGTTGTACTAAAGATACCAAATATGTCTTCCTGTGTGCGTGTAGGTCAGGAGTTTCTGCCTTACCACTGTGTGGTAACTGCAAGTAAACATTGAGGGTCTGGTTCTCTGCTGTACCTGATGGAGTGAAGTGCCTGTGCTGAGAGTCCACTAGGATGTGTATGTATGTGCGTGTGTGTGGGGAATCCTCACCTAACTTTTAATGGGACTAGTGTAAATGCTAACCTAGGGCTTGATCCAAATCTCACTGAAGTCAGTGAAAGTCTATCCCTTGACATACCAGGCTTTGGACCAGAAACTAACGCCTTACTTCTTCAGACTGATCCACATAGGTAGACCAAATGTCTGCAGAGCTCCACTGACAAAGAGACTCCTTCTGGTGAACCTATATATCTGCTCAGGTATTACTGGAGGAATCTTGTGTAGGTACAGTTAAGCGGGATTAGGAATAGTTACAGGGTTGATTGTATCTGAGAAACATTTATTTGAATAGGTCTGAAAAGAATATTCTGTTAGCAAACTGCAATTGCTGTCCCTGTAATAGCTGTTCTGCAGGTACTGCAATAGTACCCTATTTATTGCTTTTACTAGAGAGAGAAACAGTGATCAGAAGTGAAAAAAATACATAAGTGGGAAAGAGCAACATATTTAACATTTTTAAATGACCTCTATATCTTTTTCAAATGGAAAATCTGTGCTGAAGTCAGACCTGGGGCTCAGACTGGATATCAAGTAAAACCTGGTTATTTAGTTATGTACTTCAAGTGTTCTCTAATTGTGTCGCTTTTAAATTGCACTGCATGTGGAAATTAACATATTCTTTACCAGAATGAGATACCAATTTTATGGGTCAGATCCACAGTGGAGGTGTGCTTGGCAGCGTTCAAAGAGATGCAAAGATGTCTTAAAGGCACCTTTGCACTCCTCTGATCCTGGGGTCACCCTGTGATGGGTTGTACTCCTAGCTGCCTATGGCACTGTCATGGAAACATAGAATAGTAGCAAAGTCCAAGCCACAGCCCTCTTCCTCCGGCCACATTCCCTGCATTGGTTGCATGACAGTTCACCCTAAGGTCTTGTCTATACTGGCAACAGCATGCAGCATAGGTGTAACTACATGCCACTGTGAAAAGCAGGCTGCATTCATACTATGGTGCATAGCTACATGCATCAATGGAAGGCTCTGGCAAAGGGAAGGCCTTGGCAAAAGACTCCAGAAGCAGAGAGATCCCAGAGCCTTTCTCTACTGCCAAAGTCTTTTCCAGTGGTGAGGAAAAGCTCCTACAGTAGGGAGGCAGAGGGACACTACACAGCTAAAAATAGGAGTGTAGTTTGGGGGAAGCACTTCTTGGACATGAATAAAGCCATGTAGGATACATACCCAGAGTTTTGGTGTGTCTTTATTCTACTAACCTAAGCAGTGCCTTACTGTCTACACTGTTATTTATACCTGTGCTAGAGGGTGTACAATACATGTAATCTAAATGCAACCATACATGGAGGCCTAGCCTGAGGTACCCTATGTATAGGAGAGCCTTCTGGCCCTGGGTAATCCAATACTGACATTGCTTTGCACTGACAAACATCAGCAGGGGTCAGCGTTCTCTAAAGGAGCTGCTGATGTGGTGAGAAAGTCCCAGAAACTCCTCCAAGACTTCTGGGCCCAGGTGTGTTCTCACGGTGTTTCTCAGGCAGCCAGAAAACCACAGTATTTGCTGTCACTGTTACTAAAAGGTCAGCTTCTATGACCTACCAGTCTTTGAGGTCTCATGTGAGTGTCATCTAGCTGACATATACACAGCATGGTACCAGGTATGACATACATAGTGGTAACAAATTTGGGAAGGAGTTCTGCTGGGTGGGGGAATTTGAGAAAAAGGGAGGCACCACTTTCTTTGGGATGAGCAAAAGGGAGACTGAATCAGAGGGCAGAGAAGAGAGAGAAAGCTGAATGGGAAAGAGAGGGGGTAAAGAAGAGGAGTGATAAGTTTGTCTGCTGTAACCAGCCAAGAATAGAACAAAGGCCTCTTTTTAATGCAGTTCTGTAACAACATCACTAATGCCATTTTCAGGTCAAGTAACTTGAATTTGGCCAAAAAATTCTAAAGGGTAACGAGTAATTCTAATCTGCTGACCTGATGTGTTTCCCTTTACACTAGCATCATAGATTTAAGGATGTGTTAAATAGATGACCCTGGCATGACTCACAGTACTAAAAATCATGCTACAGGGTGAAGTCTAAGATAAATCTAAAGGGACAGAAAGATACATTTCAATCATTTGCCTTTTTCACAAGGAAGTGACCTCTCAGAGAAGACAGAGATCTGGGTCAGAATCATATCTGACTGACAAACTGAGCTTCTCACTCTCTGGAGTCCAATCTTGCGTCAATGAAAATTTTAATTAAAAATTGTTATTTTTTCTTTTTTTACATTTGAATTGCAGCAAGAAAGACTTACATAATTCACCAGTAAACTGTCCTGGATTATTTGATCCCATATATCCTACATCAAGAAGGTCACTAGCATTGCGTTGGTGACCTCCTCGCAAGGCTTCGCCTTTTCTGGGTCCAGTAGATCCTTTAGAAGAAGCTGTTCCTGAAGAGCTGTGACCACCTGGGGATGGGAAACTGGGCTTACTATATGGCACCAGTGCCTCTTCTAGAAAACACAAAATCATCAACATATTATTAACAGCATTATCCAGGTGTGGATATCAAACTCACCCAGTGTGTATTACATTTAGAAAAGTTTTTTTTCTTTTATTTTGCCTTATTATATGGCAGTAATAGCAAAAAGCCTCCATGTGCATCCTAAACTGCTTCCACAGATAATGAAACCAACGTGTTTGCATGTAAACTTATAAACTAGTTTGCATTAATTATAAAATGAGATTCATTGTGAACAAATAGAAGATGAATTACAGATTGCTGAATAGAAATAGCTGCACATAGAATTTCCAGAACAATGTAATTATTATATTTTCCTTTAAGCTTCTAGGAGTGTGTTTTTTCCCTCTTCTTTAGTTTAACTTATGGTAACATCGCTTCAATCAATTTAGATAAAGAATTGTGATATCAGCTAATTTAATTAGCTTCCTGGAGCTCAGTAATTTCCAACCATAGAAAGTACATTGGAAAAACCTCATTTTACAAATAATCCTATTACTTAAATATTTGTGGGGGAATAAATCTTTCTGTGACACTGTTTCAGGGGCACTACATGGTCTTCTTTGAACAAAGGGTTATGTCCGTCTCAGTTTACCCCTCCTCTTGCGCAGATGAAGGATTGGAAGAATAGGCGTTTTGAGGGACAGAAAGTCTTTGGGGATAGGCTTGCACCTCTGTGTTTGTACAGCACTTAGCAAAACAGGGCCTCAAACCTGATTGGGTCCTCTGGGCATGGTAGTAACAGTAGCAGCAGCAAACAACAGAATTGGTTTGATTCCTAAACTGAGGAGTTTGGCTGTTTATTTTGTGGAACTATTTTTATTTTTGTACACGCAGCACTCTGGCCATCTTGACTAAATCTTGAGGAAGAGAACTTGATAACTACAGCACCAGTTCAGCAAGGTACTTAAGCATACGCCTAACTTTAAATACATGAGTAGCCCCCACTAAAGTCAATGGGACAACTCACAAGCTTAAAGTATGCACTTGGTTAAGAACTTTCCTGAATTAGGGTTAAGATTTTTTCCCCTCTACCTATTTCTAGACCATTTAACTGGGTGAGACATATCGTATTTAATGGCGGGAAGAGACAGGGAGGGAGAAATAGAGAGGGAGTAGTGAAAAAGGAAGAGGGAGATAAGAGATTATATTTGACTCTCTTCCATAATCTTAGTGCCCATAGATCTAGAATACTAGCACTGCAGAATATCCGCTTCATATGCCATGATTTTGCTTGTCCTTGCTGAAATGTAAGCAAACATTTAAAAGACATAGAAAGATGGCATTTAGCTATCAATGACTTTTAAATTTTATTAGCAATTCTTTTCACAGCAAACCCTAACAACAGAGTCTGACAGAAACTCCTTCCAACAGCTGGATGAAATATGCAGCAACCTGCAAAGGCAGCAATAAACAGAAGTAGAGGAAATCAATTTAGCAGAAAGCTGGACACATTTCTAGAGTATAGAACGGAGAAGTTTAGGAGAATGAAATATACTATATACTGGTTTGTTTTCCCAGTTTTGGGATGAAGACTAAGGTTTTGATGAATAGTCCATTCTTTAGCACTTTTATGGGTGAAATGAAATATTTAGAAACAACCACCACCCCATTATACTGTTACAATAATTTAATAGAATATATGATGTTATGATGTGGCCTGAGAAATGTGTAATTCATAAAATAAACAATAACAATATAAAATCACAGTCAGATTTTTCAAACATTCTAGAACTTGGAAGATATTTGTCTAAATCCCCAAAACAGCTCTGAAGGACATTCCCCACCCCAAAAACAGCTTTGTAGGTCCTGATCCTGCAAAGAGTTCAGTATCTGCCCATGTGGGTCTCTTTGCAGAACCAAGGCCCTAATTTACATCCTCAGAACTGGTGTTTGTTTGTCCAGACAGGTGTTTGTATGACCCACCTGAGCTGGACAACCATAATGTTCTCCTTGTTCTCAAAACTACTCGAATCTGATTTGCATAGTGTGCCTATTATTAGGGTAGCTGAGCATATTACATTTAGGTATGTTGCTGCTGTTACTCCACTTAGTGATCCTGAGCACGCTCAAAAGTCATCAGTGAAAATATGGTTTCCAGTACTAGACTACTCATGCCCTTTTGAAAAATACATGAAATTAGGGGCTTAGTTCTGCACAATTGAAGTCAATGGGGGCTATGCCCTTGATATCAATGGCATTTTGACCACGTCCTAGGTGGGACCCTACAATAGTAAGAATAATAATCTCTTCGTATATAATTAGGGTTATTATTACAGCTAGTATAGTACTTTAAAATATTTGTTAATAAATGTAAC
Organism: Gopherus flavomarginatus; assembly: GCF_025201925.1. Lineage (NCBI taxonomy): Eukaryota > Metazoa > Chordata > Testudines > Testudinidae > Gopherus > Gopherus flavomarginatus. The sequence continues at coordinate 187,678,358 of NC_066617.1, forward strand.
TGTCATTCATTGAATAAATCATCTGACAAATGCTGCAAAATTTTCATTGCATAGGTCAATCGATGTAAAAAAAGAAGAATGTATTCAGTACTCAGCCAGATTCCTTATTGTTTTATATGTGCAGCACCCAAAGTGGGCTTGGTGTTTTTTAGGTACAGTACGTATGGCCTCTGCCCCAAATAATTTACAATTTCAAGCTCTGATCCTGCACAACTTTACTCATGTGAGTACTCCCACTGACTTCATTTCTGAACCAAATCAATGACACTATTCAGGAACACAATTTGCCACGGATGCAGGTGTGTGTTAGACCCAGGTCCAAATGTAGACGTGATACACAGAGTCAAAGCAATGAAATGGGGAAGGTAAGATGAGGGAAGAATGGAAGGGAGGATGCAGCTACTGTGGTTTCTTATGCATGTTTTTTTATTCTTCGGCTATATCTACATATCTATCTATACATACATATAGATAGATATAGCAGAAGAATAAAAAAATTCATATATATATATATATTGCTATATGCAAATGTTTGCAAAGAGGTTGCAATTAGCTTTCTATTGTAAAGCAGATTATGACTACTCACTTTCAAACTAAAAGTCATGCTTTCAAAATATTAAGGCTAACACTCAGTAACAATAGACATTGTTTTGAATGATATCATGGAAATTGAGCAAATAGTTTTTCAGAAAGACAACAATTAAAAATGCCTTCTTTTGAAAATATTTGTTAACTGTCTAACCCTGTTATCTGGTGAATGGATTCCCAATGAACTTCATCATTAATTGGGAAAATAGTTCAGAACAGATTTCAAGAAAAAAATATACTCATAATTAATGTTATAAAAATGATGCATGAGTATCCATCATTAAACCTAATAGAGAAAAGAATATGGAAAAAGAATGCTTCAATACAAGAAGCTGGAGCAGAAAAGAAACACACGCACAGTGAAAAATGCTGGCACAGCTTCAGTGAAGCACCTTGCATTCAACTACTGGCCATCACGGAAAGCATTTGGAGACAGATTTCTGTATGTCTCGCATTGAAGGAGAGGGCTGCAGCAGCTCCCAATGCACCTCCTAAGGTAGGCATGAGGGAAATCCAACTGCCTTGGATCTGTAAAGGTTCACAGGACAGGAACTCTGCAATCACTCTAACCCTGGGGGGCCTGATTCAACACTCACTGAAGTCAGTGGGAACCAGTCCTTTGTACTCAATGGGTTTTGGCTCTGAGTCAGGTGTGAGGTATGAGAGCCCTACAACTGTAGACCCCCTAAGTTACATAATAGTTAACATCCTCATCAGGCCTTCCTGCACACTTACTAGAAATGGAGATGGGGACCTTTGTTGCTGTGGAATTTTGAGTTTGGTAGCAGAGAAGCTTCCCTGAATATAGCTTCACATAACAGATATACATATAGTATATCAGATGTGTATATGTAGAAAAAGTTTGTAAGTATGTCTTGTAGGTCAGAGTTAAGGTTGTTATTGGACTGTACCAGGTGAAATCTCACGTTAATATTGTTTTTAAACAAACATCTGTACTGCAAAGGTGGTAGAATAGACATATAAATGACCTTTCACTTGTCCATACTATTGAAGGATTGTTTTGGTTTGTTTTTAATGGCATATTCCTGTTATTTATTAAAATATGGGTTATCGTATTTACTGTAGCAACTATAACTTTTTTGCTTTTGTCTAGAACTGAAGAGACCAGTCATTTTTCTTCTGAGGCTGTCCTGAGAAGCAGATAAAGGAGGATAACATACAGGTATCAGAAAAGGACCATTCAGAAATCCTTGCTCCAGGACAGGTGCCCCTACCCATACCATTGTTTTTACAGATATGGGATTAGCTATGAGAATTAGATTTAAATACTTATTGCCAGTGTCATTGTGTAAGTTTAGTAAATGCATGAGGGTCCAGCACGGCACTAGAAAAAAGAACTGTATATGCCTTGCTTCTATGCTGTATGTTCCTTGTGCAATTGTCCCCCTTGCATCATTCTATTTTATCAGCACTGGACTAAGATGTGAGACGAAGGTTAACGGAAAATCGTTAGGTGTCCCGAAACAGAAGCTGTTAGTGGCTGAACTGAAGGAATCTGTGAATGTTGTAGAGCTGAATCTCCAGTCCAATCTCACCTCCTGTACATATCTTTACAGGCCTGAGATCCATTTAGAAGTCAAGCTCAGTAATCAGCAAAGACAAGTTCCCAGATAAAGTCTATATTGTCATCAATTGAGGCCTTACTGAGGAAGGTTATTTTGTCATATACTTGAGTAGAGAGGAAAGGATGCTATAAATATAGCAGGAAAAAAATGGCTTAGGCTAAGGAGGGTCAGCCCTCTGTAGGCATGCAAAACAGCTAGTGCCAATTCAGTTGCTGGTTGAAGATACTGCTATATGTGGTCTTACATGTACAATTAAATACATTTATAAAGGGGAATAGTTAAAAGGCTGTTCCTCTTGCCTTGCGCACCAAGAACAGAGTTCAGATTTTGTTTTTTTGCTGCTACGTTTGATAATATTATTAATTCCCTAAATAGTGTAATGAATGCACTGGCTTAGGGGGTGAATGTATTTATTCTTCTAAGTCTTGGCAATGCTGGGGACGACTGGTTTAAGGTAATCTTATATTCTAGTGAGTTATAAACCTCTACTGGAAATGTTTCAAGAAGCTGTCTACACTTCTTTGACTTGTGCAGCACACACACCTGATCCAAATGCTTGTTTATGTTGGGCTTTCCTGAAATCTTCTTGACGTTCTGTGGAGCTTATCCATTCCTGGGTTTGTCGCTGCCACTCTAATGATGCTCTAGCTTGACGATCCAATGAGCTCTTTGTTTCATCTATGTTGGAAGTATGCTGCCTCTCAAGAGAGCTTCCTTTTCTCTCTGCCGAGCCTCCACGCTGGCCAGGGCCTATTTGCTGCCTTAAACCCTGACCAGGGGGCGGATCTGGTGGTGGTGGAAGATCTAAAAAATGTGAATAAGATTTAGAACAAGCTAATATTTAATTGAAACATGTTTTGTTTGAAACCGCAGAGAAAAAAATGTCCCCTAATAAAAGAATCTGAGTCACTTATCATGACTTTTTAAAAAAAGGAAATTCATGTTAGTCAGAAATGCAGTTTATTTATCCTCACTACTAGCCTCTCCCTCCAGCAATTGTGCTACTAATATCTTCTATGAAATCAGTAGAATATGTGCTACAATTTGTGTTCCTTGATGTATACATGATGTATACTACTGTACTTGCCACATTCAGCAACAGTAAAGGAATTTTGTCAAGTTGTGAAAAATTAATCCATTATATTTGACTCAGTACATTCTGTTTCAGTCTGTTTGGGAAATACCTCTCTGCCCCCATCCTTGAGTTTCACTTTCAGTTTCAGTTTTGAATGAACTCAAAATCTAAAAGTAAAATTCAATCAAATCCCACCAAATTTCACATAATTTCACAAAATATCAAGTTATTTTAAAAATGTGTCTTCACTGACAATATATTACTATAAATGTTCAAAATATATTTTAAACAGAATCATTTAATAAGAGGAATATTTTTTCAAAAAAAATCTCACTTTTTCAGAAAAAAAGTTCAGTCAAAACTTGCTATTTTGGAAAAAATTCAGCCACGTCATAAGATTAAAGAACATATAGTTTACCCCAATCAAAACAAATTTTCAACTGATCACTGAAGGTCACATGATGTTCAGAATAACTTGTATGCTACATTTCAAAGTTTATACACTAAACCACTAAAGTGGTAGTACTGTTCAAAAAAAGAGGTTTCAAAGTATGTTTGTGATGAAAAAAGCATAAGCACATAAGAACAGCCATACTGGGTCAGACCAAAGGTCCATCTAGCCCAGTATCCTGTCTTCCGACAGTGGCCAATGTCAGGTGCTCCAGAGGGAATGAACAGAACAGGTAATCACCAAGTGATCCATCCCCTGTCCCATTCCCAGCTTCTGGCAAACAGGTTAGTGATACCATACCTGCCTTTCCTGGCTAATAGCCATTGATGGCCCTATCCTCCATAGAGTTATCTAGTTCTTTTTTGAACTAGATAAGCATACTTTTCTCACTATACAGAATCCTGAGACAGTGATCATAGTTGGAAAATGATAGCTCAAAAAGTGAAATTTTGACTAAAGTTATACAATAGGAAAACAAGAGACAGTGGCTCTTTATGCCTCAAACTCAGATTGTGAGGAATTAAAAAAAAATGGAGGTGCCTCTGACATTCCCCTGAGAAGCTGCCCCATGCTGCCTATCTATAGTGTATGCAGAACAGCCCGTAGCTCATCACTGTTATATACTATATTATGGTTCAACTAATTGTATTGGGAACATTTTACAGATATGTTGGGAGAGAGATCCTCAGATTGTGTAGCTCAGTTGACTTCAGTGGAGTTATGCTTGTTTATACCAGTTGAAGCTCTATCCTTTTGTTTTTTACCCTTCAGAAATTACAGCATTTGAAATCTTTTAATTGGAACTTGACCAGGAGTAGTGGATAATATGAAGGAGTATTCCTCTGCTTTTGGAACCTGCAGTGGAGTTTCAGAGTTGTAGCTATAAAGGGACTGAAACAATTTTCACATATTGATGAGGAGGTCTTGGTCAACAGATTTATTTTAAAAGGATGGCGATGTTTCAGTTTTATACGGGGTAAGATTTCTCATTTTCCATGTCCTTGATAGTAGAGGAGATACTTGCATTTCCTATGTGTGGGGCAGTGTTGTCTCCAAAGTTGATGAGACATCTTCCCAGTCAGCACTTCTGTCTTGCATAGTTAAATGAGAAAATGCTGGTTATTTGGGACAACAGGTCAATATATGGGATAGGAGAGTTATATCTGGTAGCAGCACTGCACCTTTGTTCTTGAATGAGGTGCCAACCCCCAGACTGAGACCTCTTCTTCTGGCTAGCACAATATTATAATAATCTGTCAGTGGGCTTGGTGTATACTTTATGTTCAGTGCTAATGTATTTGATTTTTTTTTAGTTATGAATATAAATGTGACCTTCTATGCCAACAACTGTGTTTGAGTTATTGTAGGTGGATGATGGGAGGGGTATGGGAGCCTGCCAATGTTAAAATTGCTTTATAGTGTTGGCTTCCAAAATGGCATTCCTTATAATTGATTTTACTGCAATCATAACCAGTTACCTTACAGAACCACGACACTGGCATCTGCTTATGCAATTTGAAATTCAGATTATTGAAGTTGTAACTTACAACCTCTATTTGAACGTCCATGGAATTCAGTACAGGCAGTATGTAATATGGAATCTGATTCTCCAACATAGAACTATTACAATTTCACATGAACAGAATAAAAATAACAGGGATCAACAAATGTGTAAGTTTTAAATCTGCAACAGACAGTAGCACAGAAAAAGAACTTAATTAAATTCAAAAATTGTTTCAGTATTTTACTTTATACAATGCCTTTCATCTGACTATCCCAATGCATTTAACAAACTTTCATTAATCAAACACTGGAGAGGAAGAAAGCCTTGTTGTTAAGGTACAGCTTGGGAATCAGGAGATCTGGACACAACTCCTGGACCTGCAGCAGATTTCCTCTGTGATCTTGGACAAATCACTCATCCTCACCTTTCCTGCAATTCCATCTGTAAAATGGATATTGTTGCCTACTGCACAGCAGTGGTGTGAATATTGATGTTTGTAAAGAACTTTGAAATCCTTGGATGACATCAGCAAATTAAATAAGTTATTTTTGAAGGCAGTCTCATACATTTTTGGAAGTAGGGCAGGTCTGTCTTAGAGAATCCATATTGGTCCCACCCTGAGTTGAGGGTTGTGGAGCCCATGTTGTACAAAGGCTAGCAGGGGAGGACTGTAAGCACTGATGGCCCTGCTAGCCAGTCATGGCCTGATTTAGTGTTGAGCTGGCTAATTGCTTGCTCTCTATCTCAGGATTGGCTGGGAAAGAAACACCTTTTCCTCCCTTTTCTAAAAGAAGTTTTGCATTTAGTGGTAACCCTTTTGCCTCCCTTCTTTTCCTGTGTCTGTGGCATTAATTATCCCTTCCCCCTACCTTTAGCCTTAGTTAAGCTCACTGGACAACTCTACTGTCTCCCCTGAGCCTATATAAAGGTCTCACTGCATCTGGAGCCATAATGAGCCCGTTCCCATTTCACAGCAGGCTAATCTCTCCCGCCCACACACTCTGCTCTTGTCTAAATCAGTGGTGGTGGCAGCACCCCACATAATATAAAATCACCTCATAGTAATCAGTTAACAGGTTGGGATTTGGGCTACCAGCAAAGGATAAGAGAGACTGGTTGGATTTACAATCCCACTTCCCTATGGCCAGGCTAGTATGGTTAGATTCATCTCCACAGCACACACGGAGGGGAGTCAACTCGTTTCCTAAGATCAATAGCTCCAAGAAAATTGTAAACCAAGAAATGAGGGGATTTCAGAGGGGAGATCCTGGTACATGATGGTATTGCCTAGTATCTTAGTTGTTCCATCCCAATGGGATTCATCTTTCTGATGTCAGGTACTACATATTTATCTTGGATATCCAGCAACTGATTGGTTTGGTGGGATGCCAGCCAACCACCACTAGCAATATCTAATAGCTGGATCATAAATTTGCAAGCCAATTTATAACTGAAATGGTGGGTGGTGGAGGTGAAGGCCTTGTCTTCTGATTGCCTAATTGAGGGACTGGGATTCAGATTCTTTAGCACAAACCCCAAGCAGAGATTAATGGAGAGTTGGCTTGGGCTTAGTCTAACCCTCTTTATGAGTGTAGAGTGCTGGTTGCCTTTCATGGCCAAGTCTCTTGGGCTGTCATCAACTGGATGAAGGCACAGCATATGGTTGGAAGGTAGGCTGCAGGCACCCCTTTCTGCAAGATCTGGCCATTCATTGTTTTCCCAGGAGTGATTTTTATAAAGCTGCAGCCTATGAGCTGTTCTTTGCAATCAGAGTGTGAGTATCCTCCTTACAGTGGCATAGGCAAAGGTGAGCAGAGGCAAAGACTGGGCAAGTCGGTGGCAAAAATGAGGAAGTAACTGAAGCGCCAACTCCAACTCCACTGCTTTAGCCACTAGATGTACGTCCCCTCTGATTCTTCTTCTATGGCTTTGTCAAGCATTATGTTTCACTAAAGATGTAAATTTAAAATCTGCCAGGAGGGTATAGTGTAGTTAAAATATGTAGCTTGCAGTGCTCTGCAATTTATAAGTTTATTAAATAAATAAGTAATGGAAGAGTTTACTAATGGATTTAGAGCACCGAGAAATATTCATAACAGAACCTGACACCACACAACACCTGACTTCTGCATTTGCTGAAATTTGTCAAGGCTCACTAACCATTAGAAAGAACAAGAGACTCATTTCTGAGTGAACACAGACTCACAGGCATAAATCCCACCCAAGCATTGTTTGAGGGACCACAAAGTTCAGCTGATCCTATGGTACCTACTGAAGTAGGGAAAAATGCCGCCTCGGGGTTGCCCTTCTTTCTGTCTCTGATTTGCCTGTTTGGAAGATAGGGCAGCTGCAAAGCATCATGGGGGACTGAAGCGTTGATCAGAATAATGAGGAGAGCATCCACATCCCCACCCTCATTACAGGAGTGGTGAAAATGGCTGATGGCTCTTTTAAAGCTGATTGTTTGCCTGCTGTCCTCTCCAAATCCTTCAGCATTTACAGTAGCCAGCTATGAGAGCTGCAAAATGTAAGACAGCCACACACAGGAGTAGCAGATGGTGGTTGCTTCTTTTGCTAATCAGAAGTGTAAGTGAGGTAGGAATAACAGGAGAGGTGGTTGTTCAATTGATTAGAATGAACAGATCCACCAGTGATTTGCAGGTTGGAAGAGGGGATTAGAGAGAAACAGAGCTGTCAGAGAATTGAAGAGAAAGACAGAGCCACTAGGGTGTGGAGGTGAGTGGAATTCAGGAATGGGATAGCATTACCAACCAGTGGGATAGGTGGGCAAGGAAAGCATGGCATGGGTTAATATGGACCTTTTGTATGGGTGGCACAAAGAGCATGAGCAAAGTAGAACACAGCACGGCACACTTTGAATTTGTTCTTGGGAAATTCATTTGAATATTGTTACCTCCATACATTGGCTAAAGTGGTTTTGGAGTGAAAGCAGATGAAATTCAGTCGTTTTAGATGTGACTTGCAATGACATTTCTGGAAACCTGAGAGGAGTTAACCCATCCATAGACGAACCAAAGAAAGGTTTGCTTGAAGTCCTGCTCAATGATGAATCAACCAAGTTTTGCACAGCTCTCATTTCAACATTATTCACTTGACAACTTAGAGATCTTACATCATGGAACAAATAGCTCATTGGAGCACACACACTTTAAGGGAACACTCTACATTTTTTTCAGTCCTGCAAGAATGCAACATATCAGTACTACTACGGAGCTGACTTCAAACCAAAGAACTTACCGTCTGTCATTCCCTCCCTGCGGTGAGGCAATGGAGGTTGGTCCAATCTACCCCCCTTGTGTTTTTTAGTAGGCCTAGGCCTCTGACTCTGATTCAGGGCTGCACTGGTGTTACTGTCAGTTGAAAATGGGCTGCTTGGCCGAGGTCGCTGAGAGGAAGGGTACGCTTTGCCTACAGGGAGAAAAAGGAAACCAAAATGGAAAAAGTTATTGCAGTGAAGTAAGCTGTGCTGTCATGTGTCTGATCTGAAGTACTGCATATCTGTCCTTTCAGCGCTCACATGAAAATTGTCAACCCTTTGGGGTGGGGACCATCTTTTTGTTCTGTGTTTGTACAGTGGGGTCCTTGTCTATGACTAGAGTTCCTAGGCTCTCTGGTAATACTAATAATATTAATGATGATAAAGATAAAGTAAGTGCCCTGCTGAAATATCTGCTGATGACAATCATTTTAAAATACTCCACAATAAGCCAAGTGGGAAACTCAGCATTATATTTAACTAAAACTATTCCAAAACCATTATGTTAAAACTATTATATGTTGTTTAACTCATGTCTACTTTTTATACTAAACAGATGTATTCAGAATAATTTCTTACACTTGCAGGGGGATAAAATAGTTTTGCAATTATATAACATTTATTCACCCTATATCATCTTTCTCTGTGTATAGCAAACATATACAGATTCTTAGCTTCGTGACTCCAATGCACTGTATATGTGGTGTAATGCCAATGACACTAATGTGGCTGATTTTACAAAATATATACTAACTCGTGCCTATAGATCTACGGACCCAAACAAAGAGCCCAACATTTATTTTTGTAAAGATTTCCCCATTATTTTATTATTTTGTGAGTATGCACGTGTATATAAAAACTTATTCTGGACACATGTTGGTTAACTGAATTGATTACTCAGAGATCTGTTTACACTGAAAACACTTCCTCTAAAAAAACACCCCTCCTCTGCTTGACTCTATTCTAATGGGGCATTCAAGAGTATCACAGCAGGGGTTGTTTGATGACAATTCAGTTGCTTTATTCATTTCTTTTTTACATGTATATATATATTCAATCAAATTCTCCAAAGTCTTTTGAATACATTGGCTTATTTTCTATTAAGATTGGATGATCCCTTTGGAATCTTTACAGAATGTTTTATTCTTGTTTCACTTGTTTGACATCTGTAACAAGTAACTTAGGAATTTTAACATTGTCCTTTGTTTTGAATTGGTGGTTATTCTAATTTTCTTTAATTGTATCCAGAGTTGAATATGTTAAGGTAACCAAACATCTTGTTTTTCTTTTAAACCCAGAAGGACCAGTGCTTAGGTCTGGCCAAACTGCACAGGACTTGATAAGAGAGATGAGATGGCTGTATGACATCTTTGTGCTCCCAGGCTGCTTGGGAGTGGTTTTAGTGTCTGGTGAAGAACTTAGAGATGACTGTGGGCTGCTCTAACCTAAACTGGCTGTTAATATCCCTCAAAGAGCCAGTATGCTTGCAGGAACTCTACTGGACTACAGTGGAGTTCTAAATACACCTCCTTTTAGCATTGCCCTAGCACATACCCTACTCTGGCGGGGTCTTTTAGGGTTAGAGATAGCTATGTTGGCTTTCTGTCATCTGGGGTTTCCTCCATGACAAACGAATCTTTATCTGCCAATTGGTAAAGTGCTACAGCCCTTTGCATTGCCGGAATGGTGAAAAGGAATCAAGATCTCTCCCACAATCTCCCACAGATTGATTTTTAGTAATTTGTACATGCAAGAATTGCTTTTTCAGCATTTGATTTCTTATTTTTTCTAGTTATAGATTAAACCAGAAACAAATACATGCCAAAATAGTGAGGATTTGATTTAAAAATTGTAAGGAAAAGAAATTCAGAGATGAGTCTGAAATCCCATCATTAACTCGCTCCATATTGTAGCACAGATGTTTTGTAAAAATAAACCCCGCCAGCACGTAGATACCGTGGAGTGTAAAAATAACCTCCTCCATGGAACTTTAATCTGCACCAGAGGAGATTAAAGTAAAAGTTTCCTAGTGCATGTTAATGTAGCACTGTTTGAAATGGGACTACATTAATGAGCACTTGGGAACTTTTAGTGCACACCAGTACAGTCGACACTGTTTAGTCAGTGCATGAGATGCTAGTGAGGACTAAAATTTGGTGCAGACTAAAGCACCTTGTAGGCAAGCCCTGAATCTAGGATGAAATTTAATCTTTAAGTGAATTCTCTTGCTTTCATGGGTATAAGTCTAACCCTTAATTCAGCATGCAGGCTTTGGAAAAAATATATGACATGCTTGTGATTGACTTAAGTACCTATGAAAGAGAGGGGCTAACAATAGCACTGACTTAAGTCGTACACAGGGCAGGCAGGTGATGTGCAAGCTTCCCAGCACAATTCTTTCATTGTACCTCAGATCTGACCTGTAGCATATCTGTTATTCTTGTCTCTTTAGTAAAATCTGCTCAATTGTGCCAGACTGTCTGTATTAGTGATACAATCATCCCATTCTAGGGTGTTAAAAAAATGAGAAGAAAAAAATACTCCAAATCATTGAGCTATATGACAATTAGCACAACAGCACCTGGAAACCTGAATGAGTGTGTCATGAAGGAGAGATACTTTGGTCTTAATTCACCAATGCCTTGTCCCCTGCATAGTCACAGGCACCCATGAAAAGCGAGTGTAAGATGATACCAAATCAGAACGCGCCAATCGCACCAGTGATTGTGTTTTACACCCACTTGGCTATAGGTGTTAATGACTACACTGGGTATAAGGTAGTGGAGAATCAGGCCTTGAGATAACACCCCTGAATGACAGTCATAAAGAATATTGCCTCGTCTTAGCTAGAGAAATGCCCTGTGAAGAGTCATTATGATGCATCAGGTAATATGCATTTTAAAAAACGCATACATATATTGTTTGATAGACCATGGCCCAGGAGGTATCACTAAAAGTATCATATAGTCATTAAACTATATTAAGTCCCAGGAAGTGTTTTTGCTTGCTGCATCAGACCCATATAGGAGAACAAAAATCTGTTGCCATAATGGTCCTATGATGATAAGGGATACTTTGGTATGTTGTAAACTGTAATGGTTCACCAAATAGGTAATATGTTAGCATGCAATTTTTAAAACGCACATCAATCACTTGATAAATCATAACAACATCATCAAATAATTGGGTGTTTTTCAAGCTGGACACTCCCAATACTTGACCAGAAAGATTCACCTTTCTTGCACGGATAGGCTACAAAATAATACATTTTAAAGTTTGTGTGTGTGGAGGGAAAGAGGGCCTGTATCTCTTAATGAGCCTGATCCACACAACATTAAATCAACATAGACTTCAATGGACTTTGAATAAGTCCCAATGAGAGTGTGCAAAAACTAGAAAGGGAGCAAAAGTTTTGGTGCTCTCACACAAGGCTTTTCAAAGAGTCTCTTTAAGCAAAATAATCAGTGTTAAATGATATTTTGGCCAAATTCTCCGCATATTTTGGCACGTCTAAAGGCAGGCAGTCTATTTATTTCCCTATGAAAAGACAGACTGAACAAATCAATGTTTCACTACTGCAGGGGAGCAACTGGAGAGCTTTGTCTGTTTTTAAAAATGAAATAACTGTTTTAAAGATTGATGAATTTAACTAAAGAGTCGGGGTGAAATCCCAGCTCCACTGATGTCAACGGCAAAACTCTCATTGATGCCAATGGAGCCAGGATTTTTTACCTTCTGTCTTTGTGAGTGGCTTGGGTGAGTGCCAAAAATCTTTTCGCCATTTTAAGGTATAGCATTTGCCATCTAGTCACTGAGGTAATTTTGCATGCATAAAGACTGCAGGATCAGCCTCTATGTTTATGAGCAACTTTCCTAAATGCAAATAATGTACTAAAGGGCAAAATTTTTATGAGAATAGTACTAGAAGTTCCAAAGTTATGGGAACAGAGTGGTACCTGCAGGCAGAAATGTGAAATGAGTGTGTAACAAAAAAAAAATTCCCTAATTAAAATTGTGCTGTTAGTTTTTGTCAATTTAATTAAACAGCAAAGGTTGTTTTGCAGTTTTGATAAAAGTTAGGATACACAAATCAATTCTCGCTGTGTCCAGAACATTTTTATTACATTTTACTTATTTCTTTTTTTTTGCTAGAAATGAACATATGAAACATGACACATAAGAGGCTTGTGAATTATAAATTACATCAAGTAAATTATATTTACTCTTCATTTGCTTCAGAAGGAGTGTGTTGTTTTCAAAAGCAATACTCTTTTTGCCACTCTTACATTTAACTTGTAGATGCAGTTGATATATTTTTAATTAATATCCTGAAATCCAAATATAATAAGTTATTCCAATAAGTGCCATTAAAGCAACTGATTAATAAGGCTGTTAGTGATAAACTTACACCAGCTCATCCCATGCTTAGAGAGCCTTCCCAGAAAACACATTGTGCAAAAGAGATGCACTAGAACAGCAGTAATGGAGGTAATGACTAAGTGTGCTCTTCATCACTAGAAATATTATTGATTGTGAGAAGATTTTGCAAAAAATAAATCATCAAAAATTGCATGGCAAAATTAGTAGTCTCTTTGCTGCAATATAAAAGGGAGCACATGTCAGTAAATCCATAGTGGAGTCAGAGTAAAGGGAAATAGCAGATTGAAGCTGGTGATTAAAAGCTTGTGCTATTCATTGCTTCAGAGTACTAAAATTAAAACACAGTGGAAGGTTTTGATTAAAGCTATGCAGAAAAAAACTGTACAACCTCCTTACTCCATGCAGGTTAAATAAATTCTGAGTGAGACATGAGCTCACTGAAAAGAAGAAGAGAAAGAAAAGGAAGAGACCATGCAGAAAGCATCAACTTTGAGTCTACAAACCTGTTCTTGTCAGGCTGGTTCCATCCAGCCTAAACCCAGCTTTATCTGCTGCTGCAACCAGTGCTTGTGCAAAACTGCCGCTGGTAAAGATCGAGTCATCTGAGGAGCTACCTACACTAGATCTATGACTAGAAAAGTTACGGTCCTCATCAGACGCAGAACCCCATCCATTTACCATTGAACCTAAAAACAAATGTAGGGGTCTAGTGAGTTGTATACATTTAATATCTTATCTGTTTATCTAAGGCTCAAAGGCCCATCATGTTTATTTTCTCTCATCAAGAAAACAAAAGTTTATCTGGGAGAGTCTGGCATCAAAGCATTATCTGTGTACAAGGAATCTTTCAGGAATAGATGGAATTACATTCATAGGTTGTCCCTTGATCATTTGACCATATGTACAAAATGGGCCAAATTCTGATATCATCTATACTTATGAAAATTCTGTGTCAACTCCACCAAAGTCTATGTGTTTACTGCAAATTTACAGCAATGTAAAGGAATTCTATTGCCACATGATCTGACTCCACATGTTGTCAAGTAGTGCATAGCCTGACATATACAATGTAAGGCCTTAATTTAGGAGACCACAAACGTGCATAAGCCTCACTGAACTTCTTTAAATTGAACATTGAATGCATGCTTACATACTGTTCCAAACAGAGATGGAGTTAAGGAACTATGTAAATGCTTTTTTTAACTGAGGCCTTAAAATCGTTATGTGATCTTTAAGTCAAAACTAGAGAGTAACAAGTACATATTGTAGTTCATTGTTATTCCTTGAGCAAATTCAAAGAGTTTCAGTCTTAAAGTTTTGTTGGGAATAGATTTGCAGGAAATATGTGACTAAATTCTGAATTTAATATTGAATCACTTACACATTCAAATGCTGCCTTCCTGCCCTGCTCATGGGTTACCACTATTGTAAGAAAAAAGTGCAACTACAGTTACAAAAACATATTCAGAAATAGAACGGATCAAATCGCTTGAGAGAGAGAAAGAGAACGAACGTAAGTATAATACTTAATACTGATGGAAGGATACATCCTTTTGGCTCCCCAGTTATCTGTACTTTTTAGTATCTGAAGCATGGTTTTGATACACAATGTACAGTATACAGGTTTCAGAGTAGTAGCCGTGTTAGTCTTTATCCGCAAAAAGAACAGGAGTACTTGTGGCACCTTAGATACTAACAAATTTATTGTAACATAAGCTTTTGTGGGCTTTTGTGGAAAATACAGAAGGAATATATATATATATACACAGGGGCCATTACACAAAGTAAAACTATTTCCCCATGCTTATCTTCCCCTCCTCCCCTAGTTCCTTATATCTCCTTGTCAAGTGCTGGAAATGGGCCATTTTAATTACCACTACAAACAGTTATTTTTCTCTCCTGTTGACAACAGCTCACCTTAACTGATCACTCCCCCTATAATGTGTATGGTAACACCCATTGTTTCATGTTCCCTGTGTGTGTGTGTGTGTATATATAGATATAGATATATATAGATATAGATATAGATAGATATCTTCTTCTGTATTTTCCACTATATGCATCCAATGAAGTGAGCTGTAGCCCACGAAAGGTTATGCTACAATAAATTTGTTAGTCTCTAAGGTGCCACAATTACTCCTATTCTTTCAATGTACGTATAGTATGTACTACATTTTCAAAAGTTAACACTGAGTTTTGGATTTTTAAAGTTGCTGGACACCCATAGTACCCATTGACTTCAACTGGGGTTATAAGTGGTGTGTACTTTTGAAAAACAGTCCCAACCAGGGCCAGTGCAAGGATGTTTTGCGCCCTAGGTGAAACTTCCACCTTGCGCCCTCCTCCATGCCCGCCCACCCTGAGGTGCCCCCTCCCCCTGTGGCAGCTCCTCCCCTCCACCCTAAGGCTCCTCCCTTGCGGCAGTTCACCACCCCCTACCCTCTGCCCTGAGGCACCCCCCCGCCCCAGCTCACCCCTGCTCTGCGCACAAGCATAAGCACTCCGAGCACGCCGTCGCTGCTTCACTTTTCCTGCCTCCCAGGCTTGTGGTGCCTAAGCTGATTGGCGCCGCAAGTCTGGGAGGCAAGAGAAGTGAAGCAGCCACGACGTGCTCAGGGAGAAGGCAGGGCAGGGGTGAACTGGGGCAGGGAGTTCCCCTGCATGCTGCCCCCCCTTTACTTGCTGCAAGCGGTCCTCCCCGCACTCCTCTGCCCCAGCTCCCTCTGCCTAAATGCTGGCGGCGACTGGGGTGGCCAAAGATCCGGCCGCCGTGGTCGCTGCCAAAGAAAATGGCGCCCCCCAAATCCCAGTGCTCTAGGCGACCGCCTAGGTCGCCTAAATGGTTGCACTGGCCCTGGTCCCAACATGTCTCAGATTTCCAAAAACTGAGATATTCAAAATCACACTGTGGCCTAAATCACTACATACATTACAAAATAAGCAAGTGAGCACATGTGCAGCAGCAGAAATGCTGATTTTTTCAAGATATGCATGGATACATGTGGAGGGATAAATCATCCCTTAGATTTACTATATACTTACTGATGATGTACAAATGTTGTAGTGTAATTTTAATACCTGACCTGCAAACTCTCTTTTTTGTTACATGTACAAGGGAGTTATTTAAAGCCTAATGTCTAAAACAAAACCTTTAAATTATGGATTGCTTCTTAGGCCCAAGTTGATAGGATAGATATTTGTAGTATTGTAGTTTATTAAAAGCTATCTGGCAAAAGTAAAGGAAAAATATAACTGAAATCAGGAATTAAATCAATTACATACACCAGTGGTTTTGAACCAGGGGTATGCATACTCTTGGGGGTACACGGAGGTCTTCCAAGGGTACATCAACTCATCTAGATATTTGCCTGGTTTTACAATAGGCTACATAAAAATCATTAGTGAAGTCAGTACAAACTAAAATTTCATACAGACAATGACATGTTTATACTGCTCTATTACTACTCTTGATCTGAGCTCTAAGGAGCCGAGAAGTGATCCACTGAAGTGTAAGTACAATATTTATATTCCAATTGATTTATTTTATAATTATATGGTAAAAATGAGAAAGTCAGCAATTTTTCAGTAATAGTGTGCTGTGACACTTTTGTATTGTTAGGTCTGATTTTGTAAGCAAGTAGATTTTAACTGAGGTGTAACTTGGGGGTACGCAAGACAAATCAGACTCCTGAAAGGGCACAGTAGTCTGGGAAGGTTGAAAGCTAAGACATACACTGTACTACAAAAAAAGAGGAAGAGGGAGAATTTTGTGTGCCACTAACTTTTTGAAAACAATGGATTGCTTTGCAGTGCTGCAGTGACCAAATCTTTTAACATCAGCAAAGTGGCAGGCTGTAATAACACAAGTTCATGCACTCCAAAGATACACGAACAGAAACTGAAGAGGTCTATGGAGGTCTGACAGGCAGAAAGTGTGTTAAGCACAACAGAAAGTGACAGAGTTTGATTCTGCTTGCCAAGAGCACACACAAAATTATTACTTTCCAAATAGACTCCACTTGACACAGACAGATGTAAGGAATCTAAGATAACAGCAAGGGAAGGCTGAAACCGAACTTCCTCAAAGAGGACCCTTTCTTAAACAACAATCAAGGGATCACAGAACATCATACAGAAAGGAGAGCAGTAGCTTGGCAATAGTTATTGATATGAAATATGAAAAACAATGGTATAAACAGATATAAAAACAATGAAAAGGACAAAAGAAAATGAGATGTTATAGGTGAAGACAGTTTCAAAATTGCTTCCTATGACCTTAAAGTTCAGCATCTGCTTAGTTACCTTGCTGAACTGGGCCTACAATTTTAACAATGTAAATAGAACAAAAGGAATAAGTCTAAGTATGTTTTAAGGAAGAAAATTAAAATATACTTTCCATTTGCAGTCCATCTACCTGAATACCATTCATGTAATTTTCTGAAGCAGTTGTTATACAGTATGTACTATATATGCATACACAAACTACACACGCACACAGATCAGTTTTACTTAGCAGTACCTAGACTTTAATTATTGCCAAACTATTATTACAAGAGTACGTATTTTTTACTTGTATTCTTTCTGAAAGTGTTGGAAAGCCCGGGAGACTGAAGTCCCACTTTTAAGTACAGAACAAGTTGTAGCATGGTGAGCAGCAGTGTGCTCCCAAACACACACATGCACACATCTCTTTCCCTTTGTCTGTCTTACTTCAACTGTGTTGTGGAAGGACCATCTCTAGAAGTGAAAGGGTAGCTCAATCCTCTTGCTGATTTGATCTTTATTTGCTGAATCTGTCAACCTGGTTGCCGGCTACTGATGATATTTTTGGTATTATGGCTTCCTGTACTTTGGTAGCTGAACTGAGATTTGCAGCTCATTTCACATAGATCAATGAACTGCTATAAATTGTAGGGAGTTTTTGGTATCCACTGACTTGGGATATAATTGAACTGGGAACTATGGGTGAAAATATCCAGACATTACTACCAGTCTCCTGAGCTACTCTGGCCAACTGCTTAAACAATTTTTTTTTCATCACAATCTGTAGAAATAAAAATGTTCCTTTGTTTATCTTAAAAACATGTGGACCCTCACAACTAAAGACTGAATCTTGTTTTGTTGTACAAACACCCCTAGGCCATAATTCAGCTGGGTTAATCTAACATACTTAGTAAAAGATGACTGCTTTCTAATGGTGCCCACTGGCACTGTTCTCCAAACCAGATAAACAATTGTTATCTGAATAAAGGTAGAATAAAAGGTACTTGTGTCCCTCTTAGATCAACTATGCATTTTCCAAATGGGCTTTTAGTAGGTTTACCTCCTTTACATGCAGCAGCTTACTCTGTGTTGTCGAAGATTACATTGGAGTTTTTATGTTTTCTGGCAACTGTAAATTTTACTCTGGCACACAGCAGCAGTAAATGCATTATGCAAAACAAAATCAACTATCTAAAAAGTTGAACTCTGTTTTCTTGCTCCATAAAACATTTTTGGATGCTATGGCACACAAGTTGCTTTGCTCTTACAGAAAGGTTAGGGGGATAGAATTGCTAGTAGATTGCTTGCTACTGATTTTATTATTTCCTGACATTTTACAGGCAATGAAAAAGCTACTTCTTTGTGCAAACTGAATCTTTCAGTACATCTCTGTACTTTTTTTAAGTCTATCCTGCCTGTGAAACACAATCAACCTCTCTTCTCATAAGAAGCTGCCCGTTGGTCCAGATGCCTTCAAAACAAGCTCTTAGCTATTGACTAGTACTAGTCCAGGTGTACCGATTTAAGGCTTGAACCTTCAACGTGCTGAGCACTCTGGCCCCAATGTGGCAAAGCACTTAGACCTAGCTTTACAAAGGCATTTAAGTGCCTAAAGATGCAGATAGGTGCCTATTGGGATTTTCCAAAGGGCCCAGGTGCCGAATTCCCATTGGCCCTTTTGAAAATTCGGTTACGCACCGATCTACATATTTTGGTGCCTAAATACCTTTAAAAACTGGCTTTATGCACTGATATAGCAAAGAATTCCTATTCATTAAAGCACTTATAAGCACATGCTTAAGTTTAAGCATTGAAGCCAACAGAACTCAAGTATGGGCTTAAGTGCTTCCACAAATGAGCATCTTAAGCACATGCTTATCTTTAAACATGGGGATTATCCACATGCTTCAAGTTAATCTTATGTTTAAGTACTTTGCTTGATCAGGGCCAGAGTGTCCAGTGCTTTTGCAGGATCTAATTCTCTGAGCCTGATCCTGCTCCCCTGAAGTGAATGGCAAAACTCTCATTGCCTACATTGTGCAGGAGCAGCCCTTTACACTCCTAGGAGCACATCTGGCCTTTTATATTTATTTATTAATACAAAGCATGATCATTGATTTTAGTGGGGTATCATGCAACAGTGTGAGGCTATGGCTATGCTGGGTAACAGAAAATCATGCAAAGTCCTGAATATTGAATAAAAAAGTGCTCTCTCCCTCTCTCTCTCTCTCTCTCTCTAATCTATAAACCCACTCTGAAAATAAGACCTTGACATATCCTGTATATTATACAACAGTGATTTTCCCCCGTACCAAATATTGGAACTTATAAGTATGACATGAAATTTGTATGTTCTTAAAATTGTCTCTTCTGGCCAGGGAATCTTTAATAAAAGAATACAAGCCATTCATACAAGTTTGACACTTTATAGGTCCACACATAATCAAGACATCTATAAACATTTAATGAAAAATGAATTTATGCCACTTAGCCAAATTTATTTGTATTTTTATTTTCAATCTTTCTAGATGTTTTGGTTTCCATATTGCTGAAAGGCCCAACATTTTTTCTAATTTATTCAAGCTGTTAGAGAAGAAATGCACGTAGAACATTAAGTAGTTGCTCAAATGTTGCCGAGCAGTAAAATACTATGATAAAGTGGCATCTTGCTGTGTCTCTACTACATCTTCAGCACTAAAATTAATTTATGATCAGTCATCAATTCATTTACATGTCATTTTATGCTAAATCCATCCTTGCTGATGAATGCGTATCCCCAGATCCATTAAGCTAGGATAAAGCCTGTGCTTTATAGTATGACCCTGCTAATTGTTGTATTACCATTTTTATGAGATACAAAAACTAGCAGTTCCCTATTTTCTAAGCACATATTTAATCCATGAACCATATTCTTCCTATTAAATGCAATCTGCCTAACTGCCTGTAAAATAAAATCTTTAGCAATATGTATCCCTGAGCAAATAAATACAAATATTGACCTCTGCCTTGGTAAAATATTGGTTAAGTAACTGATGTTATATAATTTTCCAGAGTTATGACATTTGTGCTCAGACATACTGAATAAACAGCTTTTACCACGTAGCTAACAAGCAAAGTGGATTTTTTTTTATTATTAGATTGAAAATATGCAAAAGAAGGCTGTTATTTTCTCTGTGCTATACTTTTTGCTGACATCTTTATTAGAATTTTAGATTATTTCAATTTTGTTACCCATGTGCAGGAATAACTGTGTACTATTTTCAGTCATAAGAACATAAGAATGGGGCAGACCAATGGTCCATCTAGCCAGGGACAGCTCTAGGCATTTTGCCGCCCAAAGCACGGCAGGCAGGCTGCCTTCAGCGGCTTGCCTGCGGGAGGTCCGCCGAAGCTGAGGGACCAGCGGACCCTCCGCAGGCAAGCTGCTGAAGGCAGCCTGCCTGCAGCCCTCACGGCGACCGGCAGAGCACCTCCAGTGGCTTGCCGCCTCAAGCACACGCTTGGCGTGCTGGTGCCTGGAGCCGCCCCTGCATCTAGCCCAGTATCCTGTCTCTGACAATGGCCAGTGCCAGATGCTTCAAAGGAAATGCAGAGAACAGGGCAGTCATCAAGTGATCCATCCCCTGTCATCCAGTCCCAGGATCTGGCAGTCAAAGGCCACAGGACACCCAGAGCATGGGTCTTGGCTAATAGCCATTGATGGATGTATCCTGTTTCACTTGAGCAAACTATAGGTTTGATTAAACTACAATAAACCCTGGAGTTAACAGGGTTGCATCTACAGTGCTCACTGTTTCTACACTGCTGGTGGCAAGGCTATGAAATTTTAAGGGGGTTGGTCAAGGCCTAAAAGTTTTTCAATTGACTTCAATGAGAAGTGGATCAAATCCATACAGTAATCTTAGACAATTAAGTCCTTATGTACTATTAAAGCAGAACAACAAGAATTCTGGTCAAAATTATGGTACAAAATTGAATCATAAATACTAACATTACATTAAACCAATGCAACCCTGTCCCCCAAATGTCCCATTACCAATATTTCAATGAACCTGTTAAAAGAAAAGGAGACATAAATGATCAATTAACTGAAAGTTAAGAAAGCAGGAGTTCTATATCAACTCAGTATTTTTATGAGAACCAGCAACTTAATCGTCTAATAAACTATGGATGATATGGGAAAAAAACACATCATAGTGTTAAAATAAGTCCTTCTTTCCATTTACTCTTACTCAGAATTTTGCTGGAAAAAAGTTAACGCTTCAGCTTTTAGATTTATAAAATCATCACACAAAAGGTTAAATAGAATTTTCCCAGCTTGGGCTTCCTTTATAATACCTAGAGACGATTAAGATGTATTTACTGTGAACTCCTCTTTTCCTCTTTCCCTCCCTCTCTTTTTTTTTAATACATGTCAGCATTTGGTTTCTCACGCACAGAGGAAAATCTCTGTCTGCATCCTCCATCAGCACTAACTAAATCAAGAGGGGCTGGGAAATAAAGACTTTTTGACAATGACTATAATTTCTAAATCTAACATTTCCTAATTCAGTTGACATATGATACTACTGACCTTAATAAAATAGCCTTTGGAAAAAAATCCTGATGGTGACATTCCATTTTGGGCCTCAACCTCAAACTTTTGGAATTGTATTGGATTTTCCATCTATCAAATTATATGGTATAATCAAAGTAATTCCTCCACTTTCAGATAAAAAGATCCACTACCACTGAGAGACCACTCAGAATGCACTAAAATCTGACGGCATCTCTAACAGCTCTGCTTAATCATGGTCTTGGATGTTATTAGGACTTTTCTAGCAACTTCTATTTTCTAACTGCCATAATGGGAGACTTCCTGGAGAAACACCAGCAATAAATTCCATCACTTAAACATGCCTCATGTCAGATGCATTTAGAAGTTGGAGTTCTGTTTCCACTGAACCAGTCTGCATAGCACAAAAATCTCCCCCTTAGTGGGTGCTGGATATAAAACTAGTTGGCAACCTCAACAGCAAGCACAAGGATTGACTCTGCTATGAAGACTAAACTACCCTCTCACTCCTAGAGATGATATCTCTAGGTCAGTGCTGAGGCAGGCTGACCTCAGAGCACTGCTTCTATCTCTGTTGTCTCTCTGTTCTGAGGCCTTCAGTATCTCGGGATGTGAGCCAATATTTTTCCATAAGTATTAACCTCACAGAAACACCTCTTTTTAAAAATAAATGTTGGCTTCTGAGTTCTTAAGGACTAGGTACTACATTTTTGCTCAATTTTCTAAAATATTCATTAGCTTTAGAGAAATGAAACAACATTATAAAAGTCCCAGGAAATCAATGTTCTAACATATCTGAAGCCCAATGCAAATAATGAGCTTGTATTTTAACTC
This sequence comes from Gopherus flavomarginatus, assembly GCF_025201925.1. Lineage (NCBI taxonomy): Eukaryota > Metazoa > Chordata > Testudines > Testudinidae > Gopherus > Gopherus flavomarginatus. The sequence goes on from NC_066617.1 coordinate 187,700,871, forward strand.
ATCAGTTATTTTGTTTGCAGGATATGAGGAGACCTCAGGAATGCCAAACATATCAAAGATAAGCAAATCAGGCAATTTGAGAAACCTTTGAAACAATGGGTTCTACATATCATGCTTATTGCTGAAAAATCAAGCCTACGGGGGTTAATGGGATCATAAAAATCTCAAAATATTATCCTTTGAAACATTCCCCACAAATATAATATGCACTCCCTCATGTGAAAGTTACACTATTGCTAAGAGACTCAAATCCAAGAGAGAAAATGAAGGCTTTTATTGTATTTCCCCATACAGTCATTGAAGAAGGCAGAAGACAATTTGTTATCTAGATGCCTGAGATTTTGTAGGTCATTTTACTAAACATATGTATTATTTATAGGTTACGAGGTAAAGCACAACTTCTTCCTGCAATATACAACTTCACAGACTGAGATTTTTAACACACCAATAATTAAGCAGTATTTCTATCTAGGAAAGCAGGTTTGATTTTTATTCATAAAAGCATCAATTGTAATGAACCCAGAAGTATGTTAACTGCAGCAGAAATGCAGCTGTCCTTATTTCATTCACATTAGGTAAAGTAGGATACTAATAACAGTTGAAAATGTAAATGGGTGAAATGCTCATTTTCTGATATACAGATATACCCATATTGACATATTAATACACACTGAAGGGACAATATGTAGTAAGCTGATTTTTTTTATTTAGTCCTGTATTATGACTGTAAAACCTTTGCTGCATTCCTAATGGAAAGGCTTCAGAGCCATTAGTGAGATATGCAAAAATATGCAGAATTATAGCCTGAAGGAGATTATGCTAGAAATTCAGGCAAAGTAGCTTACCATATTCGGGCACTAATAAGTCAGCCTTCTGAATTCAAAAATTTAAACTATAACTCTACAGCTTTCAGTTTGGATCTGGATTTCAAATCACAACACTAGAGCTACAGTTTTTAAATCTTAATTAGCTTGGCAAGCAGTCTGGCCTAAGGTAAGGGGGAAACCAGAAAGTGGGATAGAGCAGTACACTGTTTAATTCAACAAGGGAAGAAGAGGAAAATTATAGGTAGTGATGCTTCATCACTGTCACAGTCCTGCCTCCATCAGTGGGAACTGCAATGTGTTTTCAGAGCTGCAATGTTTAGATAAGGGAGTAAAATTCTTAGAACTTGTAAGGCACAGAGAGGAAAGATAAAATTAAGTGGTGCTACATTAATATGTCCCCAGTGAGCAAGTGTACTGTGCAGGTATATCAAGAAATTAGTGCTTTCACATAAAGATCAATGACTGAAGAGACAAACAGTATTTTTAATAAGCTATGTAAGACCACGCACATTTGAGTCATCAGTAGAGCTAAATCATCATGGATGCAGTACATTATGTAAGGTCCACCTTTAGTTTAAAGGAAAGTTTACTGATTCCTCAGAATGGGTTCATAACGTTCATGTAAAAACAGCTTTTTCTCAGAAAACTCCATGCCTTTCTGTCTTTCTTTGACAGCAATTTTACTAATTCAGATTCAGTGGAATAGTTTAGCATGCATTTTCAGGCCCCTCTTTGTTGATCCCAGTTGTAACTTTTCTAGACACCCAAGGAATAAGAAACATTGAAGGAAAAGGTGACAGAATAATTAAATATCTTCACTGAAAGGGAACAATTATTAAACACAGCAATATGAAGTGGGTATAAAATATATGTTTCACCTACATATACATTTTTTTCAGTCTACTAATACATTTCGTGCTGATCTAGCCAAGCTTATTCTGAAAAGTCTTTTTACCTCCCTGTGTTCATCAGTGCATGCTTTTACACAGCCAAATATCTAGAAACATTTTAAGATAACATTTACTTTTTATGCTGCTCCCAATATACAAAATACAGTATATCGTTTCAAAGTTAAGAGCTCCCCCCCTCCTTTTTATGTAATAGACTTGCTTCCTCAGCAGACTGAACTTTTCATGAAAGACAGGATATAATTGAGTTTTCTTTCATGTCTTTAAAGCTTTTTAAAATTCATGAATTTTCTTATCATTTTGCAGCAAAGCAAAAGTATTTTCAAATCCTTCTTTAACTTTAGTGTTTAATATTAACATATTTTAAATATCACAGAAATAGAATGGAATAAATTTTTGCCTAAAAGGTATTTGATTTATGATGTATTTTAATATTACAAACAGGTTGGTTTCACTGTTAAATGTGTTCGGTTACCTGTCACAGAGCTGTCTAGATTGTCCATACTGGATCCCGGAGTATGCTCTAGACCTCTTAGTGGCCTAGTGATTTCTATAGCTTCTTCTTCAATATCATCCTCATCATCATCTGGAATGTCTGTTTCCAAATCTGAAATAAGGGTTCCAGCTACATATCCCAGTGGTGGAACTGGGGCCAGAGGAGGTTGAGTATTGCTTTGGATGTGCCTATACAAACATATAAACAGAAATGCTGTTGGGCTGAGCGGAAGACATTGGTTTGCTGGGCCAATGAGAAAAGAGACAGATCTTCCAGTATACCCTGGATGTATTTACACAGTCGTTTGTAAGTTATTTACCCAAGAAGAGGTGACTCAGATATCTATCTCAGGTACGTATATGGTACCTATTACCATAGTATCTGAGCGCTACCTTTTAATGTATTTCTCCTTAATACAACCTCAGTGATGTGGAGAATTGCTATTACCCCATATTACAGATGGAAAACTGAGGCACAAAGAGAATTAGTGAGTTGCCCAAAGTCACATAGGAAGTCTATGGCAGAGCAGGGTCTCCTGGGATACAGGCTAGTGCCCAAACCGTTGGAACATTCTTCCTCTCAATACAAGCCAAAAGCTTTCAAATTCAACTAGTACTGCAGGAAGAGGACATTTTTTCCCACCCAAACTAGATGTTATTACATAGAATTCAGCCTGAAGAAGAGTTTTCAGGTAATATGGATTGTATCTCATCTTCAGCAAGCATGTACTTAGTTTGCCCAACTAGAACTAATTTACCTAGAACACAATGAGATCATTATTGTGATCCTTCACAACACTGATTTTGAAATCTGTGGATCCTAACTCTGCAGCAACTCTAATAAGGGGAGCAGGACCCAGTCTCTTAGCTGTGAACTGCTTTCTTGAGCAATTCTGTTTGAGTGGGCGCCATGACAGGCCAGTAGGGGGTTCTCAGAAGCCAGTTATGACTTTGCTTGACTGTTTGCAATCTGTAAAGTGGATCCTTATTCATGATTGGTCAGCATGGTAGAAAGCCCAGAACTGGTCTCCTTATTGTCAAAAAAATAGATCCCACAGTGAACTGGATAGGGAGGCTAGGACTTGGAATATTTAACTTGCACCAGCAGTAGGCCACATTGGGTCATCTGATTGCACTTGAACAGGCTATGTGAAGCAGGTGTGGTCACTGGATAGCAACATTCCAAAATGGCCTCCCTACCCCTTATTTGGAAGTTGTGAAGGGCACTTACTGAGCAATTTTGCCTGCCTGCTGGTATAAAAGGGCTTTAGTTGGCAAGAGAGAATTAACTTTTGGTTAGTGTATATGGACTATGGGTATTATGTATATTTATACAGGTGTATTTTTATAAGCTAAAATCAGGTGTATAGCCCAAAAAGCATAGATGTCATAATAAGATTCACAGTGTCATCTGACACCAAAATGGCACCTGCAGTTTTCAGGCCATTGGAAGCATAAAACCTGCAAATTACAGTCTTCATAGGCAGGACATACATTTGTATGCTGGCTCAAGTCAGATACTGGAATGGGCCAGGATGAGCTGCTGCCTCAGATTTGGGCCAGTCCCCTGGACAGGCTAGGGCCTATACTAGGCAATGTGGCACTGCAGTAGGGCCTAATTACCCTGTGGATTGAATGCAGCTTGTAAATGAGCCTAGAGGCTTCCAAGAGAAAACAGCTGGCTTTGATTTGGCATGGATTGTCTACCTGTCTGTTCTATTTATGATGGCAAATGTTGAATATAGTTGTGACCTTTGTTTGCCAATGAAGCATGTCTGCTTCTTCGCTGGTGAAGTGTCATTCAGTAACTAGCTGAACTTTATCTTCTCAGATTCTCAGGCTCTTTTCATTTTCTATAGATGGAAAAGTTTTAAAAGGACAACTATTACTTAGGGGACACCCAGAAAGCAACTGGCCTTCAGTTCTTGTCCTGTGCAGATGAAAAGTTCTTTTTTAGTCCCTGAAGAGATTGCTTCTAATGTTTGTTTTATAGTGAAAATGTGAGTGATATTTGTTTCTTCGTCCTTTGAATAAGCGAAAAACATTCTAATAGACTAGATCCAGTCTGTGTAATTTAACAACTTTCTTCCTGCTGTTTCTATTATCTTCTTATTAAAATTAGAGGTGCTATTTCAACATACTATCAAAATTCTTAGCTGTGTGGATACTTCAGTCTCACGTAAATGTGAATGAAGCTAATTGTCCAGAAAAATAACAGTTGTATTGATACTGAAGGTGACTGACCTGAAGTTTAAACAGTGATTAAGTGTCTTGTTATTTCCAAAGCCCTGAAAAATTCAATTTATTTGCTATCCTGAAATGTGTGGATAAAAGTTACCTGTTGATGGGGTTAATCAATTGGCATATACCAACATTCCAGATGAATATCATCTTTAGATGTATTTTAACACAAATTGAATACACTACCAATTTTTAGGCTCCATTTTCATACCATAGAGATACTCTTTTTAATATATATATTTTTTCAATTAACAGTTTCATTTGTTGTGTAGTAAAAAGGATTTTGGCACTGGATACTGTATTATTACAGTATCATTTTCTAAAATTACATGTGTCTAACTCAAACATTTACCATGTTTGCTTTGCTATGTCAAACTGGTAGGCCCTGGTTAATTCATCAAGGTGGGCTTGAAGCATTGGCTGCATTTCCTCTCGTGGAGAAGGTGTGAGAGTTGCAGTGGACTGTTGCCCAAAGGAGATTGCTGGTGAGGAGGCCACCCCTCGGACAGGTGGTGTAGGCACTCTGTCATCATCTTCTTCAAGCTCATCCTCCAGGCCCTGGTGTAAGTATGTCTGAACCGGTAAAGGAGGACACCAACCATCACTGTCATATCTGAAATCAAGATAATGTAAATTTAGTATCAACCAAAACTAGCCTCTTCACTACACTAGAGGGAAAGACGCACCTCTTTATTATTACTATTTATTATTGACATTACTGTAGAGCCCTAGTTATAGGCTAGACTCCATTGTGCTAGGTGCTGTACAAACTCAGAAAAGGTGACTTTTGAGGAGAGATTTGAAGGTGGATAATGAGGTCATTGTGTAGATGTTTATGGGACATGCCCACCTGACATGTAGTTTGAGTCTTAATTATTATTTTAAATATAAGTAAGGCAATAATTGCTGAAATTTGTCACATTGGCTTTGTTTCTATGGCTCATACTATCTATGCAACTGGAACACAATTTGGTACAACAAACCACATGTCTATTACCATGTTTTTTAATATTAATCAGATAACATTACTTCACAATTACCAAAGGAAATGAACTAACTCACTTTCTGGACTATTAAGCTAAGAGAATGAATTAAAGATTTACCTGCATCTAGACATGAAAACTCAGGCTACTGATTAAAAGACAGTGAATGAACTCTAATATTTAGGCATAGCATTTTCTTACTTCCACCCTCCTTCTAACAAGCATATATTAGATATCTTCTTGCATCCCCAAAGCAGTGACCATACCAAGAGACATTTGGAAGATTTGTTGTTACCATCATTCTATAAATAACCAAGTCATTACTCCCTCCCGGTTGGTAAATTAATCGTAACTGGAAAGGCAAGCAGCCTTTTCACATGCTGTTCTATAGCCTGCTCCACGCTACACTACCCTAATATAGCCCAGGTGTAGGGGTGAGGGAAGGTGGCTGCCACAGGAGATGTCTATTCTGGTGTGATGTAAACAAAAATCTCTACCTTGAGGAAATTCTCAGCTGGACACTTAGGATATGTCTACGCTGGGTTTTAAAACTCCTGGCAGCAAGTCTCAGTGCCTGGGTCTACAAACTCAGGCTCATGCTACAGCATTAAAAAGAGCAGTGTAGAGCTTAGGCTGGAGGTGCCATGGGATTTAGAGTGCAGTGTGGACATACCCTTAGGGCCATATTTTAAAAAAGGTATTTAGGCACGCAGCAGGATTTTCAATAGTGCCTAGATGCCCAGCTCCCATTGGAGATGGGTGCCTAAGTGTCTCTGAAACTTCCACTAGGTGCCTATCTGCATCTTTAGACATCTAAATACTTTTAAAAATTTGCCCTTTGGTCCACATTCCAGCCCCTTTTTGCTGCATGCTCATTACAAAGGAGCCAGAAACAGGGAAGGGAATATGGCTCTAAATGTAAAATACTAGTGTTCATTAATACATAATTACATCTTTGGCTTTCAGTGCACTATATGTAGTGAATTCAAAAGTTATGGTTTCCACAAAGGTTGTAAACTGCGTACACTGCCTTTGTGTATTTTATGCAACCTAGAAAAAGTATTAAATGCATACAACAGCAACACACCCAATTCACCCCAAGCACAAGAAGAGGTTATATACACATGATAAATTACAGAGCCATCTGACAAACTGCATTTATCATGCACCTAGGCCTCTCTGCTAGCACCTCAGCAACTAAATAATCTCTGTTGGGACTGCTTAGATGACATTCTAAATTTCTAAATATCAACATAGTGCCACAAATTTTTTAAAAATTATGCCAAAAATATTTCCTACTTTCATTCTTCTCATATAAGAAATTCTAAGCTAGAATTACGTTGGTCTGAGTGTAATACTCAGTCCTGGCCCAAAGAAAAGTTTAGGGTCTAATATATTGTGACTCATCAAGGCTAAAAACAGAAGTTGTATCTTTCATTCCAGTAAAGCTAAAGTCCATGTCTGAAACTCATCCTGGAAAACCCAAAATCTGTATGTTCCCATTACTGTTGCCACTTTATAGTCTTATGTGTTTTAATCTATTTATATTTGGCTGTTAACGAACTAATATATTCTCCATTGACATGTCGCCCTCTCCTTACAATATGACTTAGATAAGATACACAATATGATAGGTTGGTCTTTACACCGCAGATTTGTTATAATACACAATCTTTCAAGCAAGGAAGGTCCCTGTCTTCAGGTGTTGTCCAAAAGGATGTATTTGAACTAAAAGAGTATTATATTATTACCTTCATTACTTTTTCCTCAAGAAGCAATATGATTAACAATTACATTACTATCACAACTAAGTAATATTTCCTTTTTATTTCTAGTTAGGAATAATCAATAACAATAATTAAACGTGTCTTATAACTACCTGTCTGCACGAAGGGTTTCATTACTGGGGTTGGGTGGAATGATGTATATTATTAGTGATAAAATTAAACACTGAAAACAAATACTAAAAATAAAAGGTAATAATAATTAAACAATCGATGTTCAATCCAGCCACTGTCCAGATTATTAACTAAAACAAGGAGAAAAATACAGTTTCTAGAGAAGGGGAATTGGGAGGGTGCTTGACTGACAGTAGTTCAGGGAAAGGAGAGAAGGTACAAAGGGTATGTGGGGGAACTATGAAAAGTTAGAGAAGACAAAAGGGAATGGAGATGGTGTTAGAAGAAGATCAGGAAAGAAAGCTGGAAATATCCACACACATTGTCTTTCTGAATATCTTGCCCAATAGCCAACACCATACAAAAGTCTGCTTTGATTCGGAGATGATGTCTCCTCCCTCAATTAAGAGAACAGGACAGATTCTTTATCTCGTCCAGCATAGCTGAGGCAAAAGGAAAGGTTGGGGAGCAGCAACAGGTAGTCAGCTGAAGCTATTTTATAATCCTTAGCCACTCAACTCCAGTGCAAGTTGGAGCCACACAAGAGTGGTACTAAGTTAGGTCACTGGAGAATATGGCATCGTGGAGCTCTGCTATGCCACACTGCTTCCTCACCCCACTACTGGCACACCTCCTCTATCCACTTGTGTTGCAGGTGCCTGGCACAGCACGTGGCAATCATCTCCATGAGCAGGGAGTTCCCCTGTACAGGGGGAAATCTCCACTGGCTATCTTTGGCCATTTTAAGGCCATTTGTGTGAAGTACCTTAGTGGCACAAAATGGCCTTAGTGAACTGGAGAATTTGGCCCAATATATCCAGTTTATGTAACAAGCGTTTGGGGGAGCGTGGGACCGATTTTAGGCCCTTGTACACACCTAGAGAGCGGTAAAGAGCGAAGAGGTTGGTTAGGTGACCATGACCATTGGTCTTGGTTACAGGCATCACAACAGTTAGTTCTGGACTGGATTACTATAATGTACTTCATCTGATGCTACGCTTGAAAACAATCTGGAAACTTAATCTAGTGCACAAGGTTGCTGCCTGATAATTTAATGATGAGGCTAATGTAGATTATAATATACATGTGCTTCACAGGCTGCTGCCTACCTATAGGTCTCCAGGTGCAATTTAATGTGTTAACTTTGATGTATAAAATCCTTTGCAGTTGAGTTTAGTTAGGATGCTCATGGTAAGTGCCTATAAATGGAAACTCAGGAATTAGGGAGAGGAGAGGGTTGGAAGTTGAGCACTCTCCAGGATACTGTCCTGCTGGTATAAGTTTGTTCATCTTCAGATCACATTGCAAGGCCTGTCTGAATGGATTCAGTTTTCCTGTGCAACATGGTTATTTCCAAATATGTGATTTTAAAAGTTAAAATGTAATGTTATGGTGGGTATTTATGTTAGAAATCAAATGAATTAAGATGAATAAAAATATAAAAATAAAAATCTAAGCAATTTTTTTCCAACATGTCAATATTAAAGCTGATATAGGAAATACAATCTTGAGTTTGCACTTTCATTTGACTTTAGAGGTTGAAAGAAAAAAGATGCAAAAGGCCAAAAATGTACTGGCTACATCCGCAGCTGGTATAAATCAGCATAACTCTACTAATTTAAATGGAGCTGTGTCTATTTATTCCAGCTGCAGATCTGGTCTATACATTTAATCTTTTTTTTTTTTTTGGTCATTTTGATGTACTTTAGAAAGTCTGGTTGCCATTACTATCAATGTGACATTATAACTAACTGAAAAATGTAATTTGAAAGATAAACACAGCAAAAACTGAGCCTGAATTGTGTGGAACTTGAAAGTGTGCTGTCAATAGCCCTGATTACTCTACCCTTAAATAACCAGTGTTGTCTTGGTGACTAATATAATTTCTTCCATCTAGATAACAGATATTTTATGCAACTAAGAGGTCAAGCCCTGTGTCACAAAGGCTTTCTCTAGATGGTACTTCAATTCACCTGTCTTATTTATCAGTTTGTCATCTTTAAAGAAGATGGAAGTGGTTTGCCTATTATTGTGGAATTAATTTAGTTAAATATTAGCAGACATTGATTTTAAAAAAAATTTAAAAACTAAGCTGATCCAGAGAATTATTATTATTTATCATATCTTAAATTTGTATAGTACTCTATTAAAGTAGATTGCATTTTTGGAAAAAATCCTTAAATATAGACAGTACTTTGAAGTCCAAAATATATATAGGAAATAGAGCTGCATGAAATTTGGGGTGCAAACTTTTTACCTGAAAAATGCAAGTATAGTGCAACTCTAGGTATAGTAAGGAGTATTACTGATTCTGGCATGCTTACTCAGGCTGAATGGAATCTCACTCTGGAAGTCATCCCATAAATTCATGGAGCTGGATACTATTAAATGTGAATAAGGACAGCAGAACCTGGCTTAAAGACAATATTTTAGATTTATTTGATCACCTACAATTTGGTATTTTGGAGGGAGGGTGGCTTAAAGGGACCTGTAGATCTTTGTGAGCAGGATAGAGATTAACTAACAGTATACTGTTTATGCCAGATTGTAGGGGGAAACATAAGCATGGGTCCAAGCCTTTGCCCATTTTCTGAAAGGAACCATATCAAAACTTTTGTGCCCATATCAAATAGTGCAAATAACATTTCTTTCCATTTCAGTAACTAACAACTTCTTTCTTTTCCCATGACATTCTAATAGGCTCCAGCTCCTGCACAACATATTAATCTCCAGTAGCCTCCTTTTCCACCCACCTATCTGGAATTGACTGATCACTGCCCCAGCCTGCTCTGTGTAAAAGTGTGGCGGGGGGCTTCACACACAGGGCTACCCCTTTTAAACTCTTCCACCCATCTGGTTCCCAGGGGATGAATCAGTGTCACCACACTTGCCCCTTGCCCCTCCTGCAGCAGTTTTCCTCTCCACCCACCCCAAGCCATAAAGCACTGTTCCCTTCATTCAGCCAGCCAGCCAACTCCCACCTCCTCCTCTTAAAGGTGCAGAGTCCATTTCTGGACTGAGGGGGCAAAGCTCTGTGGCAGTCTCTCTATTAGGCCACAGTCACATCCATATTCAGTATTCCTATTCTGAGTTACAGAACCCAGAATATGGCAATGTGAATTCTTCTTTTGGGACTAGTGCCCTAGAAAGAAGAGGCCAGAACAGTTTTGCCACACAATAAGAGGTTGTATCAATAATAAGTGTTGATAAAGATGCTGGCACTAGAGATCAATGTGTGGATGAAAAGGGGAACAGGTAGGAAGGAAAATTAAGGAAATGTGTTGCAGAGTCAGGGACAAGAAAAACTGTGAGGTGAGAAAGAAATATATGAACCAAGAGAATGGGTAATTAACTCCTGCAAGATCATAGGGTGAGAGGGAGGAAGCTGAGACCTATTGAGGAATTGCAGGAAAAGAAGAAGAAAGTAGTTGCTATGCCTGGTGACTAGGAGAAGAGGGGAAGCTGAGGGTAGCATGTTAATGGAGAAAGAGAAAGAAGTTTATGGAAGGCCTCAGAGAGGGTGGGGAAGTGTGGGCCTGTTGGGAAGGTAAGGGAGTGGGATGGGGGAAAAGAAGGCTAGATTGCAGGATTCCTCAGTGGGATGGGGAAAGAGTGAGCTTTAAAAAGTTTGGTATGTATTCTGGTAATATGCCAACACCGGAAAATATACAAACAATATATGGTTTGCCTATTAAAATGTATTAACATAACTTAAATCAACCGTAGCTTTGGGAGATGATTCATTAAATATTTCATGACCTTTCTCTAGGACAAGGGGAACAAGAGGATTAGCTTCTAACTTAAAAAAAAGGAAGAGGTAGGGTACTATGATTATTTTTAAAATTATTTCTCATGATCTGAAAATACTGGGTTATCAATACAGACAGATGGGCCAAATTTATCCCTGATGGTGCTCCATTGACTTCCACAGGCTCCACCACAGATGAATTTGAACATTTCCATCTGTTTTCCTACATTTGTTATAATTTCTTTTTTGTTACATTGTGATTGTTCTCCTAAAAAATGTTAAATACATAAGTTATGAAAACAAATCACAGAGTTGTTTTTCTTTACATAAAATGTCCACTCCCATTTAAAAATGTCTGTGGCATGCTTTTCTGTCCCTGGGAATGATTTTTAGCAATCCAAAGAGGTTTAAAATGTCAAGATGCATGTTTAAACTCCGGAAACTCACCCATATAGTGTTTCTATAACTGAGCTCCTTTTTCAGTTCTGCAAGCTGAGTATCATCGACTGGCAGGTCTTCTCAACTTATTCCATTTTGGTGTCTCTTTCGTGATTAATCTATTGCCAGACTTTAGAAAAGATGAAGAGACAGATTCTGCTGCCCTTCCTCTGCAAGAAGCCCAATTGACTTCAGTGGAGCTAGTTGCAGAGTAAGGTACAACTTCGCATGAGTAAGGGTAGCAGAATCAGCTCTAAATCATTATGACGCAAGGTTGTTCTTGGTGCCCTTTTGAGACACTCTGAAGAGAATCTATGAGACTTGAACATCTAACCATTACTCGTGGAAGCAGACACTCTGGACTTCATTAAGACAATTTACATGATGAAAGGTTGCAGGATAAGGCCCTTATTTCACAGAGGTGGTATATTTTATACCAAATAATAAGCAATATCATAACTGGGAATTCATTGCCATGGCTTGCAGACAGTCTAAGATAAGGATGTTTTATTCACATTAAGACAAGATTGACTGTGATAAAGAACTACTGATTGTGTCAAAAGAAGAAAAGGCCTCACCCTGCTTCTTGCTGGTCCTCTCCATAGTGCTCTAGCTCTGTGCCTGGGAGCGGCTGCACTGGAGGAGGTGGTAGAGGAATATTGGCCCAGTTAGACCCATTATTTTTCTGGGGCTTGGAAGTATTTTTGTTTTTCTTCTTTTTTCCTCCTTTCCCACCTGTAAAATCAACAAACGTTACAGAAATATAATGGAAAGAAATATGTTGGCTTTGTACACTTCTTTGGAAGAAATCTGAGTCCAGATGGCATACCCAAAAAAAGAAGATGTATTTATATCTTAGCAACATCAGCATCAACATGTTAAGGTTGTTTTAAGGTTCTAAATGATAACAAGATGAAATGGGAAAATATTCTGCATAATTGCTGAAAATTGCTTCTTTTAAAAATATGAACCCCATAAAACCTCATCACAATGGTGCATAAACTGAATAAGGCAGAAACATAGTTTTTCTTTATCAAAAATATATGTATTGATTTATTCATGTCTGCTTTAAGCCTCCATGCATTCATTGTTGGAAAAAATAATAGACCACAGCATATTCTTTCAAATGTCAGATTTCAGTGTATTTATAAGACTGTTTTGCATAATCTCTTTCTGTGGAAAACAGAGAGGTTAAGGACAGAACCTAAAACTTTGCCATTAGAGTCAATTTCTTTCAGACAGAATGACAAGCATGGTTGTCAAAACGTAAAGGTAGAAGTAACTGGACTTCTGCTGAAATGGTATGAGCAAGTTTAATTAAAAAAAAGAATCAATGAGCCTTTCAAAATGTTTTAGGAGAGTATGCTTCACATGGCTTATTTTGTAGGAGGCATGCGACTAGCTTGTGGACAATGGGCACTACAATTGGATGTGCAACTCAAAACTGGGAAGATGCAGGTGGAAATGAGGTGGGTAATATTCCTTGCTTTTCTCCCTCTTTTTCCCTCTTTTGTTCCTTGCCTTGTACCCTTTTTCATCCACACTTTCCATTGCTCTTTTCAATCTTTTTGTGCTACTTCCATTTGAATCACTCTTTGTTTAGTGGAAACCAGTCATTTTTCACACATCACTTCTTTACTTACTCCTTCTTCTCTACCCCTTTTCTTTCCTTTGTCCTCCCTTTATAGTACAACCTCAAAGATACGAACACCAGAGATAGGGACTAACCAGTCAACTGGACACCATGGGGAACCGAAAATAAGCTATCAGGCAGCAGCGGAGACAAAAACAAACAAACCAGCAAATACAGTGCTGTACTGTATTGCATCTTAAAGGGGGGCACCCTCACCCCCTACTCGTCACAATGCGGAACAGCCACTTACAGGTTGGAGGTGGTGAAGGTTGTTTTTCCCTCCTTCTCCCGCTCACCCCTATCTGGGAGGGGAACAAGCTTGCAAGCTCAGAGCCTGGGAAAGAAACTTCCTGAGCTGCTACTGAAACCTGGCCTGGAGTGAAAGCTGCTGGAGCTGGAGTCCGAGCTCCTGCCTGCATTCTGAGCTCTGGAGGAGCAGCTCAGTTTTAAAGGGCTACAGTTTGCACCATGCACCCATTGACACTGTAGTGCCCTAGGTTGCCTCACTCATCACCCTTTTAGCCAGGGGGCTAGAACCAGCTGCCTGCCCCCATCACCACTTGCCAGGCAGCCACTGCAGAGCTGTGAGATCCCACTCCGAGCAGTCTGCCCTGAGGAGCATCCCATAACGGCTTGGTCAGAGTCACAAACATTTAAGAGTTATGGACAATGTCCATTCCTGAGGTGTCCATAACTCTGAGTTTCTATTGTATTTTATTCTCTCTTTCCCTGTGGTAAATGCAATTTTGGGAGGTAGGACGTATAAAAGAGATGGTTGTTCCAATCCCCCTGTCGTTCCCCCCAACCTCCCTGCCCCACGCCACTCTGTTGTCTGATATTCCCATTCCTATGAGATTACAAGAGAGGTAAATCAATCATCACTCAAGCCATCACAATAGGGAGGAAGGAATCTGTGGGAGACAAGAACAAGGAAGGAAGTTGGGGCAAGGAAAGGCAGGGGAGACCTTGAACATTGAGGATAGGCATAGGTGTGTGTGACCCTAATAACATACCAATGCAAGAGGTTCACATATTGGATATTGTGTTATCAAAGTGGCAGAGCTAAAGTTAGCCTACCCTAGACAAAGGAATATGGTTCTGCCACTTTGAAGGTGTTTTCAATATACAATACGAGACAACATGTATGTAAATTACATAGAAGGTGCTCAGGACCATCAAGCCAACAAGGGGAGCACTACTGAGCACCACAGCAGGGGGAGAAGATTGCAGTAAACAAATCAATTTGCATTTTAGCAAACACTAGCAGGAGAAGAAACCAGCATGGAACTTCCTTCACCACCAGACTCCATGTTGCCTTAAATGAATTTTACCCTGGGGGGTGGGGTGGGTAATTTCAGAACAATCCATTTCAAAGGTGCACTGGACTATAAAAGAGAGGGGCAAAGAACGACAAGGGATCTTTCACCTAAGACGACAAAGGAACTGAGCACTTTGGACTTTGTGGGAGATCCTGACCAAGGGGGAACTTAGCCATCTTTCTGGAAGGTAGATTGGTAAGAAGACCGCCTTGAACATTTTTTTTTAAATTATATTTCTTATTTTATTGAAAGAACTAACAAATCTTAATCTCTTGCTGAGTGGCGCAGCAAAGGGTAAGACATTGCAGAGCACAGAGTTTTGAGAAAATTTGAGACTAGGGGCAGGGGTTGGGGTCATCTTGCCAGATGTAATTAAGGCTGGTGGAGGACAGAGTGTGGCAGTGGTGTAACAAGCAGGCTCCTGGAATCAGATTTGCTGAGTCAGAGCTGCTTAACACACAGGTACTCCTGGTGCAGGCTTGTATGCCAGGATGAAGCAAAACATTTTGAGGTACTCAGGGTTACAGGGCAGGTAATGACACAACCCCTCATCAGTCTGGATTGCACCCCAGAATGTGATGCGGATCCTGGGAAAGTGGGCACCTTGGACACAAGTACAAGAAGAGAACCTTAGGCAAGGAGAGCTGGGGAATATGGGATGCTGCGACCTTGGGGAGAAATTACAAGTACTGAGAGACTTTGTGGATACTGGGAAGGGGAGGCAGAAACTTGGGGGGGCTGTTTGAGAGGAGAGATTTGAGAAGATGGGGACAAAGGTCTAGGAGAGCCCTTTGGGAGAGAGGGATCTGGGAGAAGAAAAGAGATTTGTGAGATAAAAGCCAGGGACCTGGATAGCGAACTAAAGGGCCATACATGCAGGGAGGGAAGACTTGAATGATTTTGAGAAGGGACAGGAAACTTCAAGGAATGAATGGAGGACAAAATAGGAAATGAGAGAAATACAAGGTTGGTGGAAAAAAGTGTGGGAGGGAGAGAAATAACATGAGGCTTGAGGAGAATATGACTTGTACGGAGAAAGGGAGCATATTTGGGGAGAGGGAGGGGAAGTGTGGGGAGGGAACTTGTACTACTGTGATCCTTGTGGATATGGGCCACATGGTTCTTTGTGGAAAGGGATTTATCCTCTCCTCACTCTTTATAAGCAAAAGTACTCCAGTGCCTGATCAGAGGAACAGAGAACTAGAATGTAATGTCTAGTCTATGTTTGAATATTGTTCCTTACAAGACTTATTTCTCCATGCCAGTCAGGCCAGAAATTCAAAGGTCTCTTCACGTTGAATTTGAGTGATTCTACAATCAAATATTTGAATGAATCCAGCCCTTGAATAGAATCTGCCAGGTGGACTGATTTCAGTACCAACAACACATTTAAAAGCTTGATACTGCCTTCTGATACCTAGCACATACTGACTCATACCTTGGCATAGAAATGTCTGCACTTGAAAATATGCATGGAGAGGAGCTAATTTTCTAAGATACGTGTCAATGCACCTCAGATTAGAGAGCAAGTACAAACATGTACAATACCACAGTATATTATCTCGCTGTCTCTTTTTGCCAACACAATAAGATTATTTCCCCATCTAACTAGAATCAGTTATTGTTTCCCATAAAATGTGAGAATACTTTTGGCTACTTAAATCACAGGCAAACAGTTATAGCTGTATGAGCTCAACATTTATTTTGAATCATCATTAAAACTGACCTACAAAGAAACCATTTCTAAAGTTGATCTGTATTGCTATGCTTGCTTCAGTTTATAACAGAATTTCAAAGGTTCCAAAAAAATATGTACCTCTAGTTAAAATCCCTGGAACTCTTTCCTTTTGTGCTTAAATGTAATGACATACTTTAACTTTAAGTGCAAGTTTTTTGATTTTTTTTTACTTTAAAAATGGCATAATTTTACAATAGTACTATTTTAACGAAGTTAAAATTAAAGAGTTTATAAAGAAACAACATTCATTGTTGTTCAGTGAAAATGTGTTATGTTTCCAATATAGCATGCAGCACACATATACTATTTACATTATGTTTGTATGCAGACTTGAAACAATTTTTGAAATACCATCTTGAGGATTTGTTTGGACTTGAGAATTTTGCTGTTTCTGGTGGTTCTGTTTATATAAAATTTATAACCTGGCTCACAGGACTTGGGATCCAATAATGATTCAGCAAAAATATTAACCTGTTCATGAGGCTCAACAGAGGTAATCTGTACTGTAAAGTGAAGACTGATTTGAGAATAAATTCAATATCATATTAGAAGGGTGAGAATGTTACAAAGTACGATTTCCAATCAGATTGAAAGATGTGAAGTCTAGAAAGATTTTCCTATTATCTCTAAAAAGGTTTCTTGTGCAGCCTGGACAAATAAGATGTTTTTTGTAAAAGCATGTTTTTATAGACTACAATGACATGTTCAGTGAAGTCTAAATTGACAGACACAACATTTGACTGTAAATTGTGATTGAAGTAATCTCTCTTTCATGGTTATAATCAGGACCACAGAGCAAGCTGCTTACAAACACAAATACTTCTCTTTACATAACGTTGTAACAAAACCAACCTGAAAGGCTGCCACTTCTTTCTGAGCTGTTGTGAGAGCTGGTGGTGCTGAAATCCTGTGACTGGTTGTGTGGCATTCTATTAGACAATCCCTCAGCCAATCGGTAGTCAGGGATGTAAAGTAAGGCTAAAGGTTAAAGGGCAAAGGTCATAGTGGCATCATGTGATTAGTTTACAGCATAAGCACATGCAGAACATGCAGTTAGCAAGTCAGAAGCAGATGTGGTGGGACTGTGGGAAATGTTTTACCTAGCCTGTCCTAATGGAAATACAGATGGGCTGCAGATTACGGTCAGACAAAGAGGACTAAAGCACAGAACAATTTATTTTGAGATGGTGTAAAGAATAGTATGCATGCAAGGTGCATGTTATTAGTTAAGGTAAATATGAATAATAAATCAAACCACAATTTTCTAATTCATGCACAGAAGATCCAGTATAAACAGACTCAGGAAAATAAGAGCAGGAATCACCATTGTTGCCTTTGCTTTGGTCCGGCAGAGAGTAACCAAATCCCATGAGGTCAGTTTTTTGCTGAATTGAGCTTTTCCACTGAGGATCAGGTAAGTCAACTGCCAACTCATGGATGCTGTTGGAATGCAGAATCTGCGTGGTGGCATATGGTGTAGCTTGCGTGATTTGGCTGGAACTGTTGTAACTAGTTTTGGTGGTGAAGTCAATGCTGCTGTAAATGGCTCCATCAGAAAGCATAGTGGCAGTTTTATCCCCTTGGCCTGGCACTGGTGGCAGCACATCTGTGGTGAGCATAGGGAAATAGAATAAATCAGTGATGCACAGGAAGCCTGAAACTATCAAGGTTTAAGATGAAAAATAAATGTGTCATTCTGCACGTTTGCATTTCAGCTGCGACAGGGTCCATGAGCCAACGAAGGGAAGATGATATACAACCATTGCCAAGCTATCAGCATCTGTGACAGGCCTACCACTTGTCCTTCACGTTTCACTGCCTAAAACCATCTTTTTTTTCTTCCATACCTTCAGCTGTGAAAGTGAAGTTTGGAATATTTCACTACTGAAGAATGTTTTCAATTGTTCGTTCTATGTCAGAACCAATGAAACTGTCTGGGCTTTACGGGGATGAAAGTTAATCTACAAATCACAGAGGAAACCATCTCCCTGCAAATATCTAACAAAACTACTGAATGAATCCCAAGGCTTCCCAAAGTAATTCTTTTTAGGGCACAAAGTACATTTTTCTAAAGTTTTATCCATCAGTTTATCTGGTTTGATTTTAGAACCTAAACAAGACATTTCATCTGAACAATACAGGAAAACTGAAATGAATAAGTCATTTCAGAATGTGACAAGATTTCAGCTACACTCAACAGATTCAGGTGATCAATCAATTATAATGATACAGTACACTGCTGGAAATGGAGAACAACTCAGTTTAAAAACTGTACTATGTATAGATTGAAATTAAACCTTGGAAACAAAATATCTGCTCACTTTTCCACATGCTGAATCATTTTACATATTGCAGAATTATATTTTTAATCTTGTAGATCTAAATTCTCTCTCTCCTTCTGAAATTTCATAGTGACACTTACTGACAGAACACAGTAACTCCTTGCTTAACGTCGTAGTTATATTCCTGAAAAATGTGTCTTTAAATGAAACGACGTTAAGCAAATCCAATTTCCCCATAAGAACTAATGTAAATGGGGTTGAGGGGTTAGGTTCTAGAGAAATTTTTTTCATCAGACAAAAGACTATATTATATATAAGTATAAGTTTAAAACAAACACACTATAAGTTTTAAACAAGCAATTTAATACTGTGCACAGCAATGGTGATTGTGAAGGTTGGTTGCGGTGGTGAAGTCAGAGGGTGGAAGAGGGTGGGATATTTCCCAGGGAATGCCTTACTGCTAAATGATGAACTAGAACACTTGAGCCCTCAAGGGTTAACACACTGTTGTTAATGTAGCCTCACAGTCTACAAGGCAGCACAAATGGAGGGAGGGGAGACAGCATGGCAGACAGAGACAGAGACTCTCACCTATGTGCGAGAGAGAGATGCGCATTGCCCCTTTAAGTATGCTGACCCCACTCTAAGTACATTGCCTTTTTAAGAAGATCAGCAAGAGGAGACAGCCCCTGCTGCCAGCAAGCTCCCTCTGTCCTGAGCCCTGTCCTGTCTCCTCCGGCTCTATGGAGATGGGGTAAGCGGGGTGCAGGAGCAGGGGGGACATTACCCCCTCCTTCCCCTCCCGCTTGTACAGCAAGCAGGAGGTTCCTGGTAGCAGCTTCAAGGCAGAGGGCAGGAGCAGCACATGGCAGTGTGGGGAGGGACAGCTGAACTGCTGGCAATTGATAGCCTGCTGGGAGGCTGTCACACAGGGAACTTAGGGGAGCGGGGAGCTGCTGGGGGGCTTCCAGTCTCCCTGGTTCCAAGCCCCCACCAGCCAGCTCCAACGGGCTGCTCTTTCTGCAAGCAGTGGATAAAGCTGGCAGCTGCCAAACAACATTATAAGGGAGCATTGCACAACTCTAAACGAGCATGTTCTCTAATTGATCAGCAACATTACAACGAAACAATGTTAACCGGGAAGACTTTAAGTCAGGAGCTCCTGTACTAGATTTAAATGTGAACACCTCTGAAGTATGAAAAAGTTCCTGGAAGGTGCAATGGCATAGGCAGCAACACTGCTCAGTTTATGATACTCTCTCAGAGCCAAGTATTTCAAAAATGGCTCTTTTTCTAATTTAAGATTAAAAAAAGTAGTATTCTGTGTGGAATCCAACTGATAGAAAACATGCGAGCACCCTTCTGCTTTATAACATGACTGCCAGCTACTGGACATGGATTCTGACTATAAAATTTGCATCATAATAATTATGAATACTCCTAAATTCAAAATGCTCAGATCTGGGGTTGTGGTTCAATGCATTGTAAAAATCAGGGTCATTTGTTGGTTTTTTGGGACTATTTCCTACTATGTGTATGTCTGTACAGCAACTACCACAATGGGACCCTGACTTTGGTTACAGCCTCTAGACACTAACATAACATAACTAACAACTACTATTCTGGGTTCAAATGTCAAATATGGACAATTTCAGAAGATTTTGGAAATGAAGATTTGGTTTGGGCTCATCTGTATTTTCAACTTTTGCAGGCACTAGTGAAAGGATTTAGATGTCAAATGATCTATTTGTGAGGCACAGTCAGGTATACAAAATGGCTAAATTCTACCACTGCTGAATAAGATGGTGCCATTTCTATATAGTCACTTTTCAAAATAGTCTGCACGACTACAGATTAATTATAGGCACAGAAGGGAGATATAATCAATGAAGAGCACATATTGTAAAACAAGTTATTTTTTTCAAAAATCAGGCAGTTAGCATCTACTTACATGGTCTAATGTACTTTCAGTGTTCAGTTTACAGCTATAGAGATTTATTTTCTAACTACCAGCCCTGCAAACTCAGCCTGAGATCTGAGAGTCAAGCTGGGTCCTATCTGGCTTGTGTACATCACCAATAATAAAGAGTCTACCTTGCCTCAAATGGTTCCATGACGGTGCAATAGATTAAAAGTTAGTAACCAATTTTGTTAGTGATGTACAACAATAACAGAATCCAGCTTTATCAGCCTGCAAAAGTTTCTCATAAATATTGGGAATTTTCAATAGAACTATTTATTTTAAATTGATTGTTTTAGTTCAATAAAATGCACATGCTGAGCACATGAACTATTAAATTGTCAGCTCACAAAGTAATTATATAGTAAAAAATCAAGCACTACCATAGCAAGACTCATATCATTCAACTATACCTCTTGTGGAAAAGCCTAAAAAAATAAATGAATTTTGCACCATGTTGTTATACTCAAAGAGGAAAACATATTCCAGAATCAAGGTTTCTCTGTTGAAAACACTCCAAATCCTAACCTGCACTGCAGATCCTCATGTAATTGAGACAGTCTTGGAGTCCTGTCTGAGTTACAGTAGCCTCTTCAGCCTGCCGTATGGGGTCAAAGCAAATATTTGCAGCACTCTGTGATATGGGCCTGCCCTCAATATGTCCTTCCCACTCGGCACCTTGGCCTGGCACACCCGCTACACCAGAGATTGCAAGGGGATTCTTGTAAGGCAGCCTTAAAGCCATCCTTCACAGTTCCTGCACATGGAAACCCTCCTCTGGTCACATCCAAGATGTCTAGAGCCCCTTCATGCTACTCCTGTGACTTCAGCCTCTAGGGTTGAAATCAAGGGACTGAAACCAGAAGCATCAAGTTATGAATGCAATTTAGCTGCAAAAATTGAAAGAATAAATGTTATGTCCTTCTGATGAATCTGGCCTTCAGCTCCATCACCACTGAAGGCAAAAATCTTGAACAGCTACTTCCAGTCCTGGGGCTTATAGAGCCAAATGCTATAAGAAAATGTTAATTTTTTGTACTATGGGTGCTCATGTAAAGATGTGGAAATGCTGAAGAATCATAGTTTCAGGGCCTCTGCAGTCAAGAAGCTGGCAGACATATGTATAATACTACCACTGACCTCTTAATATTATCTATAGACATGCCCTTTTTACACCACTTTTGTAAGATCAGCACTTAAAGATAGCTTTGCTATATTGAAAGTTAATATAAAGTGTTTTAATGCAGTTCAGCGCCATAGTGTAGTATCAGAAAGACAGAGTCTGTTATTCAACACAACAAAGTGTTACAAACAAGTTAAGAAATGATTCTCCAGATGAGAACTTTGACATACTTTGGTTTATTTCTGCTTCCATTTTTTCGTCATTTTTTTAACATTAGAAATTCAGGTCTTTTTTACCTTCCAAGGCTTTATGGAGACAGGAGAACTGGTAGGATTATGACATTACAGAACCAAGGAAGTGAGAGGGCATGTGATTATTATTTGGCATGTTTAAAACTCGGTCTTTTGTTTTTTTAACACCTTTTTGACTAAAACACTTGAGAGAAAAGCTCTCTGTTAATGAGTCAACATCATCACTCATCAAAGTGATGATGCCTCAGACTTTCCAAAAGGGATTCCAATGAAACCACAGCAGAAAAAAGACCTTAAAAAATTTGAAGAGCTCCCTTCTCCCTACTTTTCTCCTCAAAACCCTGCCACTCAAAAAATCTTTGAGGTTTTCTTTATAGATTATGGCCCTGAGTGAGAATAGCCCTCCAAAGAGGCTGTGCAAGGGTAGAGAATTGACCAACAAGATTCCTCCACTGTGGAGATGCTCAAAAGCTGCTCACAACTTCCATTCCTAAGTTCCTTGCTCACTCCTGCTCTCTCACGTGACCCATTCCTCCAAAAGGGGTACAGAAAGAGGTGAGGACATTTCCTTTTCCCCTCTATAGGGTTGATTGCTCATCCTCATACAGGGCTTAAATAAGAGTATTTCCAAGAGCCCACCATATCCCTCCCATTCTCTGTGGGAGGTGCCAGGGCTTGGGGCTTCAGCCCCCACGGTGGCATAGGGGAGGCACTGGGGTTTGGGGGTTTAGCTGCAGGGCAAGGGGGTTTGGAGCTTTAGCCCTGTGGGGCTAAAATATTTATCAGCGCTTCACTCTGGACACCTCCAGCTGAATTTAAGTCCTGCCCTCATACGAAAGGAGCAGCACCTGGAGAATATCTTGTGTGCTTCCTCTGAGGTAATGCTGCCCTCTGGGCTATAGCTTAAGTCACTATCTAGCCCTATATTTAAAGAAGCAGAAATGGGCACAAACATAATTCTATTTTCTTTACAAATCATCTTTAAAACAGATGAACATTTCATTTTGAGTCAGCCATATACACAGAAAGAACTGTGTTTTTTACCACCCTGAAATAAAAACAATTTGTATATGGTGCTTATCACAGAGCTTAACAAACATGAAATAACTAATTAATCCTCAACACTCTGGTGTGATAGGAATTGTTATATTCCCACTTAGCATTTTAATCTCTATGACTGAAGTGCCTAATTTGCCACAGTAAGAAATAATACTGAAATTAAAGTAATAATAACCATGATTTTACAGACTGGGGAAGTGAGAGAGGTGAAAGTCAACATTTTCAAGAGTAGTCTCTGATTTGGATGCTAAATGAACACTTTGGGCCTGAGTTTTAGAACTGCAGTGTACCCACAACTTCAGATGAAGCCAACAGAACCCGAGGCAGATGAGCACTTCTAAAAATCAAGTCTATGTTGAGCACCCAAATACTGAGGTAGCCAAAATAAGAGACTAGTTCTGAAAATGTTGGCTGTAATGACTTCCTTCTGGCAACACAGTCAGTTGCAGATCTGGGGTGGGAGTCAGGAGCTCCCGGCTCCAAGTGCTACACTCAGACTGACAGACCACACCTCACCTCTCTCCCTTTTCTCTAATATTGGTGTTTTTATGATAGATTTAAGAGTATGAGTATGACATATAAGGACTGGAAATAGTGAGCTAAAATGCTGATAAAACCAAAACATTACTAATTAGCAGTGTTGTTGTGCTTTACTGTATTGTACCAGGCAGCAATTTTACAGCACTGCTAAGGCTCCTTGATGGACAACCCCCCCCACAATATATATACACATGCACAAAACAGAACCCAATATGAAAAACAAACTAAAGTGAAAACAAAATGTGTTATTCACCGCATGATGACATGATTCAGTAAAACCCACCTCCACGACCAAAATTCCCAAGATCGTTAGGTCCACTAGTGCTGTTGTTTACTGGCAGACTGGTGGCAGGCCAAGAGTCTGCAAGCCAAGGATAACTGGGGTCACTTGCATTCAACAGACCTGGTCGACTGAAGCAGGATGAAAAAAAAGAGGAAATGAACATGAAAATATGTCTGTCAGACAACTCTGGACAAGATTGTGATTGAAGAGATTGTATCATTTTTCTCCTGCCACAGTATGTAATAAACAGTTTAGGAGACTTCAATATATTTCAAATTAGAATTGTGTAGGCTTTCATGATTTAAAGACCTTCAGCAGTTAATTAAGGCTATATACAAAATAACTTTGGCAGTTGAAATGGAACTAGGCATCAGTCGTGATTCTGCCTGAATCCAAATGAATTCTGTTGTCTGTCTGAAACAGGGAGTGGGCTGTTATCACTGAAGGATTCTAAACAAGGGTTGAATGATAAATTGCCACTTCAAGGGAACAATCACTCAAAATGACTGCTCTGTATCAGCCATTTCCAGGACTTTGGGCTACTATTTCTTCACTCCTTGAATCCCAAATGTACATCTGTCTAGGCTGGTAGCTTTTTCTTTGAGTACTCTTGTATAGTTTAGAGGCAAATAGGTTTGAGTGGGATTAATGGAAAGTTCACAACAGTATTTTTATCTGTGACTACAGCATGCTTTCATAGTTTTGTAATATTAAACTTCGAGAGCTGTAGTGTGACCTGGATATCTCAAATAGGGAAGGAAACTTTGGCCATAAGAATCTGTGCACTCACTAATCACAGGATAAATAATGCGGCCCTATCCTGAAATTCAGCATGGCAAATGTGGCCAGCACTTTGTGTTTTGCAAGGAAAATCAATCTCTTCATATGAAAAGAACAGTTCTGAAGGTTTTACGGATTATTAGCACACTTATGAGGAAGAAGCAACATTTATAATCATTGTAGTTTTTCTGATAGACCCCCTTCTGGTACAATCCCTAAGAGAAACATGGGTTTCTATGGAAACGGCAATAAGAAGATCCAGCAGTTTTCTTGCCACATCCACTAGCTCTCATTAGGTCTAATCTCTTTTTGCTAAAATATTGATTAAATGAGAGATTGGAAGTTATTACCATGGCCTAATTACAATCTCCATATTGGCAAAGAGAAAATAGATGAGGATATATGGGTTTGTTATCAGCTTTTATCAATTTCAATTGAGTAGCCAAAGTTGTGGAATCCAGTCCCATCAATCTGCAACCTATTTATCATCCATGAATCATTTATTTTGTGATCGATTATGTGTAATTGTTCACTCACAGCAATTTAGTGTGAGCCAATAAGGAGTCTTAAACAACAGCAACTTCATTTGCTAATATCTAATTAATGCAATAAACATCCTGGTAACAAATGAACACATTCCTTGTGATATTTACTACTAATTTCTTCTTGGGCATCAGGGAGATATGAAACATCTGGACTTGATTCCTCTAAAGTGTCCAACAGATAGATCATTAAACCTCATGGTAAGCCATTTAATTCCTCCTAGACTTGTCAGTCTTCTAAATAATCTTTTATTATAATAGTCTTTTATCTATAGAAAAGTTCAAGTTCCTAATCAAAAAGAAAATAGGATGGAAATAGATCTTTTTAACAACAAACCTACCTTCCATTGCTCATTAGTCCTCCATCTCCTCTTTGAAAAGTGACTGGGATTTCAAAAAAAAAAAAAAAAAAAAAACAAGAGAGGAAAATAAAATCAGTTAGTAATAATTAGTAATAAAAAAAACCAGAGTTTTCATCACACAAGACTAATACCTCTGGACATCATAACAAAATATAATGCAGCAGTTACAAGAAAGAGAAACATGCCACATTGAGAGTTTCCACTGGACAGATTTAAATCAATCTGCCCTGTAGCCTGTAAGCCAAAATTGCAGGATGGCTAAAGAATCCTGAATTTACTATGGGTCTCTGACATGACTATGTTGTGTGAGACTACATCAGGTGGTGAAATTGTGTTTTCCTGGCATGTTTCTGCTTCAGTATATAATGACATTATACCGATATGTTAATGACATCGGTGTCATGATGCAGCAGCATAATGCCACCACACAAATATTTTGTCCCATAGGATAAATGCAAAGAGGTGGCAGTCCTGCTAGAATTATAGTGGAGGAAAAACAAGTATAAATCCTACCTCACTTCCCTCAAACATACAAGATAAAAACATCACACATGCAAACGCAAATACATCAACATTACATGGGGGAAAATCCCTTCAGTCTTTCCCCGAAGGATGCCAAGGATACACTTTGAAGTATATGAATCATGTTAGAAATCCATAAATAGATCCTTGATGGAAAAGTCCGTGCCCCCATCGTATTCACAGGGGTATATTTCAGGATGGCCCACAGTTGTAAACCCCATTTCTCAGATGCTGCTTTCAAACGTAGGGCAATATAGGTGGTCCTGTATTGTGGTCCTATGTTATTAATTTCTTTTAAGCTAACATTTGCTGCACACTTGCTGAACAGCAGGTGCAATTAATGCACTGTAGAAATCACTAGGTATTAGGAAACAAGCCAATGAGCAGACCTGGTCCTTCAGTGGCAATAATCTATTAATGATTTTCGGAGATCATTCCGATTAAAGTGCCCTACAGCAGACTATTTTAGTGGTCCAGCCTGGATCCTGAAGATCTTGGACAAAATCCACATCTATGAATAAGATTGCAATTTCATATGGCAAGAAGCTCCATGGTCAGCTTAGTTAAAAATAACCTCCAAATAGGGAATTCTGACCACCTTCCTGGGGTAGACATCTTCATCGATAAATATATGGTCACCAAAGCATTTGCAAGGTTCTCCAGCTGTGACCCCCAAAAACACAGAAATACCTTTGTTGTATCTAGGCTGACTTTAACCATCTCTGTCAGATACTGAACTCTCAGCCAGATAACAATACAGCACCAGGATGAAAATGCCATGATTAGCAAAGAAGTTTATCAGTTCTATAAGGGGCTTCGCAATACACATTTAACAAAATTTAATGGTGATAAAACGAACCCCTTTGGAATCTCCTGTGGAAGGGCTTTTGGGGTTGATGATTAATTATCCATTACCACAGAATGGACTACTGTTTCTACTGGAAAGCCACTGTAATTCTATTTCGCATCAGACTATTTTTTAACAGCTGTATTTTGAAAGAGTTAATCTGAAACAACTAATGAAAAGAAAATCAAAAGTGTGGGAAGTATTAAATAAAAATCTGCTTACGAAAACACCACATGCTAGAAGCATTGCAGCTAATTAGCTCTCGATCTGACACTACTTTCCAGTTATGTTGCTTTTTAATGGACTATCAAGTGATCATATCACTCTTTGCTAAAAGTGAACAAACTAATGCCAAAGAGCTGTGGAAATCATTTGTGAATATGCAAATAAATGGGTGCTGTCTAGCTATGTCTCAAAACATGTTGTTAAGAAATGTATCGGTAGAAGGTAATTTAATGTTCTTTTTCTTTCCCACCCTCCATTTCTTCCAGACATTCTATCTCTGTCAAAGCAACAAAGATATAAACCCAGAAACATACCCCTAATGTATTCAATAATGAACTTTATGAATTTGGTTTAGTATTTTATAGGGGACTTCCAGGATAACATAGTCTACACTGAAACTAATTTCACATCTGAGATTAATATGTTTGTTTAGGCTACAGACTGATATTAACATTTTAATTTTAAAAGAAATAGTGTCATTCTGTGTGTGTGTGAGAGAGAGACATTTTAAATATGACAAATGGGGAAAAATAATATTTTTGGTCACCTACATATTTATATCTGTAGGACTCTCTAGCATAGCTGGGGGGGGGGGAATACACAGGGAGGGCACACCAACAACTGTCCCCAGAGGCGCTCTACTTGCAGAGCCATGAAGTATGCAGGATACTTCTGAGCATGCTAGAGACCACATCATGAGAAGACGTGCTTCCTACACTATTTGTATTAAGCTGTAGTTGATCTCCTTGGGGCGGCAGTAGTCTGCTGGCACAGAAGACGGGTGGATGGCACCACTCTGCCCCACCTTTGGGGTCACTAGCATCTAGTAGTAACCCTGCCTTGTCCTTGTGCACAACCTCACTTTCTGACCATCCAATAAAAGCCTTGCGCTTTATGGGAGAGATACAGCTAGATATTGGCTGAAAGAGATAAACTCATCAGAGAGAAACAGCTATGGGCCAGGTTGTGGCTTGGAAAGAGGAGGCTCCTTATGCTTGCTTCCACTTTGCACACTGATGCAGGAATGGCTACAACCTTTCCATAACGTGGAACAAGAAAATACTACAGTCACTGTTCTTGTTCGACAGGTTTCGTCTGATCAGCTAACCTCTCCAATCCAAGGCTGTAGATCTTTTTTTGAAACCAGAGGACATTACTGGCAGATCACAAAATCATTTTGTATTTCTGATCCCTTCCAAAAAAAGGGCTACCTCAGATTTGCAGGAACACATCCATTTCTCTAAGAGTTAACAAGAAGAAGGAAAAGGCAGCTAACGGCACAAAAGACACGGCCGCACTGCCAAAATAAGCACTTTATCAATCCTGTCATATGTTTTGTCAGCATTTTTTGCCTGTAGTTTGATTTCTGAAATTACAAAACAAGTCTAAATGCTGAAAAAGAGCATATTTAATGCAACACAGTCTTGTAGATGTCAATGTAAAACAAAATGTCCAGACAAGCTTGCTTTATTCAGGCTGTCTTCATTTCAAACTGATGCTGAACAGTCTCAAGGGGCAATGGGGGAGGAGGAAGAGGAGGGTCTCTCTTGCTCTAACCCAACCCATCTTCTCTTGCCTTTTATCATTGAGAAAGCATGAAAGGTCTTTCAGCATTATCTATATCTGATATATGTCCTTAGAATGGTTGAAGTCCTGCATTAAGTGCCAGGAGGAGATTGGCTTTTAAAAGAAGATGGGGGGAAAACAAGAACAGTGATTTCTAAGGGATTCTCACCAGACTATACTGCAAGAGCTGCAAAAATGCAGAGTATACTCCAAAGTGCATTTAAACTGTATACAATGTAAAGAAATTATACAGTATATATTTGTATGAAGAGTATATGTTAAAAGACCTTTTGCATGTTTTTTTTTAATATATAAAGAAGTACCTATTCTATTTACTAATATTATCTGACAAGGTTAAACCTAATCTTCATGCCTGCTAGAACTGGAAAAATACAAATATATAGTAAGTTGACATTTTGAGGCAAGAAGCTTCAGAAAGCTTTCTATGTGACTATCTCTAATAGGCCACATTTTCCTGCCACAAATGAAAACTTTAATGTTGCCAGCCAAGTCTTATTCCTTTTCCTGATAAGCTGTTCCTCAAATATGAATGTGGATTAATCCTCTTTTAATAAGCATTAACTCAGAACAGATAATCAGTGTATAAAAATTCCATCAACTCTTCTGCCTGCCTTTGGATGATTCTGTCAAATAATTTATACTCCTCTAACAATTTTACGAATTATGCATGATACATTTAGAATGCCATGATTTCCTGTTTTTAATTTGTTTATATTTATTGTTTCAAAAAATCTTTAATCCCTTAGGGCACTAGTCACTAAATAAGCTTACCTACTCATAACTGAATATACACATTTACTTTCCTTGCGTGGCTGATGGCCTGTGCATCCTTGAAGAAACCTTGAATATTCAAGTGAGTGGTTATTGGCACACCAATGAGTCAGAGGACACATGAAAGATACACGGATATATGGAGTCTCTCTTGTTTCTGCACAGGAGCTATGTGAATTTACTGTACAGAAACCTGTGTAGAAATGTGATGACACATTTATAACTTTCCCTGCTAAATGAATCAATTCTGTTCCAGAATTGTAATGGATGGGAGTGAAAGAACTTGCATACTGTACTAGAAGGGATACCTGTTTTGAGCCAGCTCCTTTTCTTTGTGCCACGTGCAAACCTGTGTTGCATGTTTGTATCTGGGAAATGTGAGTAGAGGATGAACATGAAAAACAGGAAATTAGTGTATAACTCAGTTTCCATGTGCATAGCAGCAATTTTGCTCTTCTAGAGGGTGTCAAATATGCACAGACATGTCAAGCCAAATTGTCCTCTACAATCTGCACGGCCAATTGCTAAATTAGGAGTAAATCATGCATTTGTGGTGCTGATAAACTCCTGTGTCCGGCTTTTGCTTTGCTGATACAATGCCATCTTCCAAGAATATATATTTAACCCACTGGTTTCAGTTATGTCACTACTGCTTCCCAGCTAGTGGAGTCACTTATTTCACTCACATGGTAGACACTCATACCTTTAGTGCTTTTAATCTCAGGTTCAATCCCTGCTGATGAATCATGCAGGGGTGGGGTGGGAGGGGGTGTTGTTACAAGTGATGGCCTGTGAACCTGAAGGCTACATACATATTACAGATGTTCCACTGTAAATAACCAAAAACCATGTATGAGGTCATATTATTCATTATTTGTGAATATGTGAAAATGTTCACAAATCCAGAAAGTTACATAAGTTTTAGCCCAACAGATTAATCTTCCCCAGCCCAGCTATGTAGCAGCAGCATTTCATTTGCTATTTATTATTTTTCTGATTAAAATATTTCAGTGATTCAGTCATGCAGAAGAAACAATACCTTTCTGGTGGCCAATCACACAACATAAATAGCAAATAGTCCAAGTGAACAATTCACAAACTTCCCATAATCAGAAAATTATCAGTCCAAATATTTAGCAAATATTTTCAAACAACAAATACATGCCATTTAAAAAAATCAGTGACAATTTGTGAACAATTTGCAAATAGTTGGAAAACAAAAAAAGGTTGTCACAAAAAAAAAATTAAAAACGTTCTTCCTTCTTTTGTTTGTTTGTTTTGAAACTTTCCAACCAGTTCTGTTTATGAAGCAAAGCAAAACTCAAAATTTATCACAAATATAAATAATGAACAGTTTGACCAGTACTATTACATATTCAGATATTCATGTTTTATGTATTCATGAAGGAAGCAGATGTTTGGCCTGAGCAAAAATGTGCTTCTTTCACAAACAAATATATTAGGATAAATTCACCTCCAATGTAACTTCACTGAAATTCACCTCTGATGAAGGCGAATTTGGTCCTAAGCCTGTCTAAAAATGTAGGTCTGGAATCTCTTTTAGCATACATGGGTTACAACTGACTATGGAAGGAACAACCTATAGACTTGAGTCTTCTCAGATCTGTACAAACTGGCTAAGTGAAAATTTCACTGGTTAAGTGAAAATTTAAACATTTTGTGACTGTAGATCATATAACCAACTCCAAATTCATGCTGTCAGGAACTTGATGTGGATTTGAGACTCTTCTTGGGGAACTCAGAGCCTGGACATAAATCAGTAGATTTTGCTAATCTCCAAATGCACTTTTGTGCCAATTGTGACAGTTTCTGAAGACCATGGGTCAGATTTTGATCTTTGTTCCCCCAGTGTAAATGGACTTCATTGAAGTAACTCTGGATTTACTCATTATGAGGAAGATTAGCATCTAGCCCAATGTGTTCAGAACACATATGAATTAAGTTACTGATATACAGTAGTATGTGATTAGGGTTCAAAGCATTCAGAAGTTGTGCCTCCCAATGAAATGAGAAAAGCATTAGAGTCTGTGGTTACTGTTTGTCAAGCTGTGTCACGCCTTACTCTTATCTGAACAAACATGCCAATAGTGCTGTTTTGGCTAAGCCATTCATGAGTTTTCAAACCTTCTCTTTGGGTACAGTTGTTCCTAATAACAATAAAAGGATTGTGTGGGCAGGTGGTATCACCTCCTCCCCCTACTTGTCCCACCTCTCAGCAGCCAGCTCTGCCCTTCTGCTGAGCTGCATACAACTCCAGAGATGGCTGAAAGGTAGACAGAGCTGAAGAGAAGTAGCAAGAAGTGAGGAGTGGAAGGTTCCAATGAGCAGCAGGGAGAGGAGTTAACTGTACAGGGAGTGCAGAGAATGAGCATAATTTTAGCAATGGAGAAAGAGGGAGGACCCATTAGCACAAGGTAAAAGGAGCAGGAATTATGGTAGGATAAGCAGAAGCACCATTTTAAAGGTCTGTTTTCAAGTAAGCCAGGAGTCTGGGGCTGCTGGAGGATTCTGGGTACATCTTAGTGAGTTTTTATTGTAACTTTTTGAGGAGAAAATAACCAAAATTCCCTGAGAGGCATGCACAGCCTACTAGTAGCTGGGAGACTAGTGGCCCACAAACCCCCAACTTATTTGGAAAAATATCCCTTGTCAAAATTCTTGGCATTTGGTAGGTATGACTGAGAGGTGTACTACATGCCACAAAATGTTGCACACTTATACTGGAAAACATTGAAATATATTGGCCATGTACACTGTAGTGCATGGAGATAATGTAAGAATTTTGGGGATTGTGACACTCATGCTTTTAGATATGAGAATTGAGGTCAATTATTTGTATTAATTATTACAATTAACTGGATACACTGTATCTCTTGACCATACATATGTTGGCAAAGCTGTTTGCAACCTGCTGTTTCAGCCACAGTTCATTTATTCTTCACACAACTTTAATCACACTCATGATAATGGCCTACCGTATGTTATGCCTTATAAAAAATGATAACATGAGTTGGTTGTGGATTGGACAGCCAGAACAAAGGCAAATGCTTCAATTAATAAAAAGCTTTAAAATGCCTTAAACACCTACCTAGTGTATCAGTGTGTGTGTGTATGGGTTAATCACTGGCTAGGTTTGAAATAAGTGCAGATCTGAAAACCTCATGCACAGGTAGATTCATGTACAGTGAAGAGTGGAATCTGGGATAAGTTCTGCTTCTCTGGACAGGTGCAGAGGCCTTCAGAAATTAGCAAGTTAAATACAAGAATCCTCAAGAGCAAAATTTGGCCCTTTGTGACTAATGCCTGCCTATCGTAGTTCTGTTAGTTCAAGCATTGCCCCGAAAATTACCTTTCAAAATTGCATAATTTAGAAGGGTTGGATGAGTAAGAAGTATGCAGAATTATAATGAAAGAGAAGTTAATTGTGGTAGATTGTAGTCTTCTTCTGAAATCACTAGCAGAGTCAATACTACATTATTATAACAGATGGGGAATGGCAGTGTTTCTCCTTGCACTTGGTTTTAATTCTGTATACCTGCTATGATTATAAACACTTATGCTAATGGTTGCAGTGACATGTTGGTGAGGTAAGAGACAGACTAATGGACAGTACCTGCAGGGGTGAAGGTGAAGGACTGAACTGCAAAACAAGAAAGCAAACACATCGTGAGTTACAGACCCTGATTACAAGCACTGATTGCAGGGCACAAGGTTCCCTTGGAATTCACTCATCTATAGTTTAAAATCATATGCAGGTTATAACAATTGATCTTTAAGCACTAGTCAGCCAGCAGCCAATGAGAAATAAAGGTTGAAGAAAGGTGAATAGTGAATTTTGAGAATTACATTTGATGGAAGTTAGTTCTGAGGTGCGCATGCTATCCTCCTTATCATAAATATTAGGATGAGCTCTGAAACATGATGTCGTACGAGCTTTCATTGTTAAGAGCATACAGCATTTCATAATTCTGATAACGGTCATTCTGTGTCACAATGCAATGTTCACATAACGTTTAGGTGCTGCAGATGTCATGAGAAAGAATGAGCTGCGCCACACAACAGCCTATGGTAGTCAATTTAAGCTGTATTTGAGCAGGGAGTTGAACCAGATGACCTCCTGAGGTCCCTTCCAACCCTGATATTCTATGACTGCTCACAAAAATGTGCTATGCCAACTCACATAGACATAGGCCAAAATCCCTTTTCTGGAAAAATGAGGCTTAGTATTCATTTAGTTAACACATTTGAAGTACATGGAAAGGTATGACACCTCCATAAGGAAATGAGACTGCTAAAATCCTCATGTGTTCAGGGCCGGCTTTGGCTTTTTTGCCGCTCCAAGCCAAAAAAAAAAAAAAAAACAAACAAACTTGAGGGGCGTCTGGAGCCAGGGTGCAAACTTTTGGCTAGCGGGACTCCCTGCGCTGCAGACGTGCCCCAGGCAGTGGAGTGCATGCCCTGGCTAGCAGAAGGGAGAGGGAGGGAGTGGGGGGGGAGAGAGAAGGGAGGCGGCCAGGGTTTCCTTCAGCCAGGGCGCTCACCACTTGGCCCCTCCCGACGTGCTGCCTGCCGGGAGGGTTCCGCACCACTCTGGTTGGCAGAGAGGGAAGAACATGGGCTGCTGGGCTTGCTGCAGACCTGGCACCAGCTGGGGCGACAGAGCACGCAGCCGGCTCCCAGAAGGGCGCTCCCCTCCTCTGCGCCGCCGCCCCCTACAGGGTGGCCAGAGTGGCAAACAAAAAAAAAAAGATTGTTTAGGATTGGATGGAATGCCACCCCTTAGAATCTGCTGAGCTTGCTTAGCTGGTGCCTGGAGCCGGCCCTAGATGTGTTATCAGTTTAATGTAAGTAAGTGATAAAATAATGTAACTACTTCCTACTGTTAATTATCCTCATTAGATAGACAGATAGATACATATGTATCTATCTGCATGAATTAACAAAACCTCTCAAAGTAGAAACTGTCATCATGTATATACACATTATTAATTACAAGGAAAGGAAGAAAACACCATGTGCAAACAGCACAGCCTACAGATAATGTTACTTCACCACTGTGGTCACTCAGGCTCACTGTATAGAATTAATAAGAAATCAGTAAGATTTTGGAGTGAGTTTAGCCTGGCATGCTAATACTGCCAGCAGTAAACATGCATGAATTGCCAACAGTGCTTAGCCTGGGCCAAGTCATGAAAGGTGTTTTCCTCTTTGAAACCAATAATGTGCTAACATTAATTAGTATATTGGGCAAGAAAACTAGCTGGAAAGTACCTCAATATTTTAAGAGTTATTTTTCACGTAAAATTGGCCAAAAGTTGGAGGTGGTTTTTTTCTTGTTTTTTTTTTTAATAGAATCGTATGTAATTTTATTATAACTATTTGACTTCTCCACAACCCACAGGAAACTTGAGATATATCAGCTATAGGAGTGTTACTAGTCCTGACAAAACAGAATAAAGACATCTGACAGGGAAAATAAGAGAATTTTTATTTTTATTTTTCCTTACCTAACGTAATTCTCTGAGGCTAGATTGTGGCTGTAGGCAGAGCACTGAGCAAAATGTGTGTGTGAGAGCTGCACCGCACTGCTGGGGTAGCTCCAGGAGGCATTGCGCTTCATAGACATGTCTGAGGCCCTACATCTCACCCACTGCAAGTAACTAATTTATTGCTTGCTTATACCAGCACTAAATTATTACTTCCCCTGTACAGGCTCAGCTACTCTTGACAGTGAGCTGAGGTGGATGGAGCCAGTGCTCTGCCCATTCCCCTCTCCTTCCTTCCTCAGCCCCCAACTCCAGATAAGGAGGCAGTGGGTGAATAGTTTTGCTTACTTGTATGTGCCTAATAGGGTGACCAGATAGCAAGTGTGAAAAATAGGACAGGGGATGGGGAGTAATAGGTACCTATATAAGAAAAAGCCCTGAATATTGGGACTGTCCATATAAAATCAGGACATCTGGTCCCCCTAGTGCCTAAACCCAAAGTTTGGGGCAAACATAGGAGTAAAGTGGTGAAGTTGGTGGGGGATTCATACTCCGTCTTACTGTCATGTGGTTATGTAGTCTGATTCGCAATCTAGCTCATAATTAGAGTTGGGAACCCTGAAAGACTGCCTTTTGCAACAAGACTTGGGTGAGAGGTACAGTTAATCCTTTCTGTACTTTTGTTATGCTAGATGTGCTGGAGATGTAAAAGACTGTCTTACAGAAATGATGAAATGTGGTCCACAGCAATGCATTTAAAGCTTCTCATACATTGGCATTTTTACAGCACACGTTAAACAGGCATACAACATTCATCCATTCCACCTTTATTTGTAAAACCAGCATTGTTAGGGCTGGGTTTTTTAAAATTAGTTCTGATAGCACCTGTCCTGTTCATGACAGAACCTGACAAGTTTGTAGTAAATAGTTACTGTTCTTACCAGCATAATTGCTCAGCCCCTTCCTCTTCTTTCTTCGCCAATACAGCCAGATGCTGAAACCCATCAGAATTACCCAGCATGCCCCACCAATGCCAGCTATAAAGGCAGGCTGCTTGACAACATCAGTGATTTGTTCAGTTATGCTGTTGTTATTTTCAGTGATGACAACTTCGTTACGACCTCCTGCACAAAGGAAAGTCAGTATCACATGTTTATAATGTACTCGTAATGCAACCAAGTACCAGAGACCTGAAATGGAAAAGAAACAACAGTACTGTGCTTCAAAATAATTTTCCATGATGAGGTACAGGTAGTTGGGTGTGGATTTATAGGGTGTTCAAAAACAGATTTGAAGGCAATGTTTCCTGCAAGAGAACCTACAATTCATTGCAGTTATTCAAACATATGTTGAAAAAAATCTACTATACTACTGTCCTCATAAGCTAACAGATGGCAGCTCACAGTCAGTTTTTGTGAAATATTCTTGACATGGTTATAAGCAGAATACCACAAAGAGAGACAAAGACACAAAGTGACTGGAACACAAACTATATGCTGTCTTGACTGTATCTAATGATTTAGAATTTATTGACTTCCTGCATATGTCCCATTTTCCTTCTCTTGATTTTAAAACTGAACTGGTAGCTCAGTATCTGGCTTGATAACAAGCCCCTAATCTAAACTGTTACGTGGATAGACGTCACACAAATGCCAAAATGTGTAGCTACAGAACTGACAAACACTGTGATTGCTCAGTTATTAGAAACTCTCTTCAAAAATATCTCACCTCTCCAATCTGAGCCACAGACTCAAAAATTCAGCAATTATAAAAATATGAAAATCAGATAACAATTTAAACAGAAAATGTGAATAGTAACCTTGTACATGTTTGGTGTAAAACATCTTACTCAGTGTTGGTTATTTTAAATGATGCCAAAATTATCCACCTTACTATTTAGAGCATTCGTGAAACTACTTACAGCATTTTTAAGATATAGAGGAGACGATTCAGTGCTGCAAATTACTGTATTATAAAAAGCAAATATTTGGACTCTTAATTACAGGAATAGCAAATTATAAGAACCTATCCCCAATGTAGGAAGTAGAATATCTGTAGCAATAAAGTGGTTATTTCAGGCAAATTGTTTTAAGTATTGTAGCATTTATGCCTTGCTATGAACATTTCTATATTCCTCTTCTATAATTCAGCAATGGTTAAATTCACTCTTCACTTCTTGGAACACAACTGCTGCTGTGTCAACATACTGGCTGTAGTGTAAAGTAAACAAACAAAGTCATTTGCTAAAGTCAATGCAAGAAAGAAAAGACTTTAAGGATCTGATTCTTATTCCCACTAATTCTCCTTTACACGACTCCAGCAGCCTTGCAGTGGATGTAAATGTAATATCCCCTTTAATGCTCCCTTTCATTGCCAAATCAGTGTAATGGGGCCTTAATATAAATGAGACTCAAGTCCAGAGAACATAAGAGTTCACTTCACTTCATTATGCTCCACTTGTCTAATCATACTCTATCTGTCAGAGCCTCCACCCCTTACTCAGTCATTGATGTCAATTGCAGCAATGCCTTAGTGACAAGCCCGGTTTAGACCTTATACTTCATTCAGAGGTGGTTGAATTTACTTATTAATAAATATGATGTAGTGAATTATTTGCTGGGACTGCTGTTAGTAATCCATGTGATTTTATTATGCTTTTTCCCTATCTGATTACTCATATCAATACTTAGTAATTCTGTCTGCCTTTGTGAACAAATGGTTCATGTGTTATGCTTGATGTTGGCTTGGTTTTAGTAGTTTTGTTGAAAAATCACTGAAAATTGTACTATAAAGAAAAAAAGCAGGGAATTTTAGGAAACACCAGAGAGTGGAGTCAAGGGAGAAAAGCCCTTGACTAATTATGGCTGAGGGCAACATGCACCCTCCCTTATATACATTTGGTAATTTTAAAGCATTGCATTGCATTGTGCCTGAAAATTAAACCACAGACCACAAAACCTACCACAGTGCTTTCCAAAACTTTTCAATTTTATCAGGCCAATTATCAAAGCCCCAGTGCTTCCCACCCATTATATGGTACGAAGGCCAAAAGCTCAGTGGAAACCAGTGGGCAAGGAAAAGATGAGAGGGAGCAGTGGCTCCATCAGATGTTTTCCTCTTCTTTGGTGCCCTTGGAACCCATCTTTAGGTGCACCATAGAGTTGAATCTCCCAGGGCTAGAAAGGAATGAGCCTCTCTCCTTGTGTACCTCAAGGGCTCAAAGGGACAGAAGAGGATATGGTGAGACAATGGAAGTGCTGCTCCTGAAGAACGCATGGAAAAAGGAAGGCCAGGGGAACACTTTGGACATGCTGGCTCTTTGAATAGATGTCCAGGAATCCAAAGAAAGGTAAGGAACTGCTCTGAATGAGCTCTTCTCTACCATCTACTGATGGGGGGAAAAACCTCAGAAGCAGACCATATTTTTATGGCTGTGTCTACTCCATGGAGGTCACTAGCAAAAATACCTGCTCTGCCAAAGTGATCAATTTTGGCTGTTTTGGGTTAAAATTAAGTCTTGGATGGAGGGATAATGAAATGTAATCATTATATAAAGGAGAAAAAAAACCTGTATTTAATATGCCCTAACTATAACCTCATTTGCTAAGGAGGGTAGTGATGCCAAATCCAAGTGAAAGTCAGAGGGGGTTAGGACAGGTGTTCCTATCTGGTAGTGCAGGCTCTGTTAAAAGATTCTTAGATACCATTTTACCCTTCTCCTCCAGTGTTTAAAGAAAGAGATGATTTTCTGTCCATACAGAGTCCTTGATCTTAACAGTGATCACTACAGCTGAAATCATTAATAAGCTGGTCTAAATGGCTGAGCCTTAGACCTGGTGAGGGGACAGTGCTGCAGTGAAAGATGACACACAAGAGGCAGCAGCGGTGAGGTTGTCTGCTACCTGATGAAATCACTAGAAACAGGAAGACTGGGCTAGTGGTAGAACATCAGAACCCAGCACTCCAGCTAAAGGGAGCAGGGCAAGGCAGAAGCATCACTCAAACCCAACCTCCCCTACTACTGGCAGGAGGTGAACTCATCTGATCACAACTCTGGAGTCTGGGACTCTGCTGAGCTCAGACAACAAATCATGAGTGCGGATGCACTGAAGGGCAAGGAGAGGGATGTGTTAACAGGACATTCGTCCATTGGACTTTTCACACCACAAAGGATTACCACCCATAACACTGTGGTGAAGGTATTTTACTTATGGCTTGTCTGCTTTTGAATCATCACTGGGGTGTTTTCCCAAATTACTACTGTGTTCCCTCTCCTTTTAATATACGTTTTATTTTGTTATACACAGACAATGTGCATGTAAGTGGAGAAGCACGGCCTCGGAGAGGCACCCAGGCATGATGATTAGTTTTCCCAGATTTCTGGGTGGGGGCTCGAGCTGGTTCTGTTTTGTAATGTTAAGAGAAACCCTAAGATATGAACATAGCATTTGGTGCTACTACTACCACCTGGCAGAAAGGTTACAGAAAGGAATCTTATTTCCCTATAGAAACCTTAAGCCCTGGACTGGACATTCTGCCTTCACAATGAGGTCAGAAACAGGTCCTCCATGAGTAGTGGATGCACAAGA
This sequence comes from Gopherus flavomarginatus, assembly GCF_025201925.1. Classification (NCBI taxonomy): domain Eukaryota; kingdom Metazoa; phylum Chordata; order Testudines; family Testudinidae; genus Gopherus; species Gopherus flavomarginatus. The sequence goes on from NC_066617.1 coordinate 187,740,329, forward strand.
AACTCCACAAGGAGAACCTCAGAGGAGCTTTCAGATGACTTTATCCCCTCCCAGAGCCTCTTCCAGAGGAAGATGCAATCTGCCTCCAAATTAGGTCAACTTAGCTTCTAAGTTAGCAGCCTGGATGTTTGTTCTACCCTTCAGTGCTTAGCAATTACATGTGCAAAAGTAATAATTCATTTAAATGTCAAAATAACATATGCTTTGTGATTTCAGTAGCTGAAAAGTAAATGAACACAGATGCATGTTTCCTGTTGTCGTAAAACAAAATTAATCTAATTGTAAGGAGTTTGGGGAACAAATTACATTAATTTTGTATTTATTTGTCTCATATTTAATCAAAAGTAATATATATGTCATCCAAGGTATCAATGTACTATTTCATATACTGCAGGTGTTTCTATAACAATGCTGTCAATTCTACAAATTAGAACACATATGAGGGATGTGTGTAACCTGTAATGCTCCATTGTTCTTGCAGACAAAGATATAATGAAATATGGACCAAAAATTAATTAGACACATCAGATTCAATTGTACCTATTACTGTGAAAGTTTGCAGCTGTTCCTCAGATTATTACACTAATTAAAAAATATAAGTATGAACATGCCAACTGATTACTGAAATAATAGCTATATTATTAATCAATATTGTTTTAAAAATTATTTCTTCTTACAATCTAACTACATTTTCTTTGCTAGCATCCTCAACACTGGTGAGAAAAAAATTAGGTTTTTTCTCCTAGAAATAGCAAGTTTGACATATATTTCTTTATAGAAGCTTTGCAAGGTTTGAAGACACATGCAGTTCATAGAAAGAACACAATTCATAACTGTTTCTTTGTATTAGACCAAACAATCAAAGTATAGTTTCAAGACTGTAATTACAAATCACAGTAAGAAAATATTTTAATGTAATTAGGGAAGAAAAATTTATTATAGATATCTGGATATGTCATTAGGATGGCACGGTAAGATATCACTGTCGTATTATTTATACTGCAACATAGTTCTGCAGATAATTTAAAAAAAAATCACATTATGGTCCCTTCCCCATGTAATCAAAATTTTATCCTGCAAACACACATATGTGAGTAACTATTCACTTGAGTAGTCCCAGGGGCATAAATTACAGAATCACCAAAATACAAGGCTGGAAGGGACCTCAAGAGGTCATCTAGTCTCTGCACTGAGGCAGGACTAAGTAGACCATCCCTGACAGGTGTTTGTCTAACCTTTTCTTAAAAACTTCTAATGATGGGGATTCCACAACTATTCTTGGATGCCTATTCCAGTGCTTAACTCTCCTTATAGTTAGAAAGTCTTTTCTAATATTTAGCCTAAATCACATTTGCTGCAGATTAAGCTGATTCCTTCTTGTCCTACCTTCAGTGGATGTGGAGAATAATTGATCCATCCTCTTTATAACATCCCTTCACATATTTGACAACTGTTATCAAGTCCCCCGGAAACTCTATTTACATGAGTAAAGTTACTTACATAAGTATTTGAGGATTGCAACCTATAATGATTCCCCATTTACAAATACATTTTGAGACCTGACAGTTAGCCAGTTTTTAATCCATATAATGTGTGCTATATTGATTTTTCATTGTTCTAGTTTCTCAATCAAAATATCATGTGGTACCATGTCATCTCTTAGGGAAATCTAACTATATTACATCAACACTATTACCTTTACCAACCAAATCTGTAATTTCATCAAAGATGATATCAAGATAGTCTATAAACTATAGAAAAAATATGGAAATGTAAGTGAAAAAGGGAACCAAAATCAAAATAGAAAAGACCTTATCCGTCACTTTTCATCTAAAGGGCATTAAATATGTAGAAAGTGCTACCAGACAAGATTGTTGAGGCAGATATTCTGGGATCATTAAAGTAAGAATTAAATGACATTATGAGTATAACAATGAATAAAGTAAAAGTCTGTAAGTTCCAACTGGCATTTTCCGATTTATGATGTACTTACATGCTCATGTCTCTTCCACAAACATGGAAACATATCTTTCCATGTAGCTCTGGGGTATATTAACCAGTTTTGTAAGAGTCAGGGAAGGACTGATGGCTCAGTCCTGCAAGGTGCTGAGCACTGTAGCCCAGGTCCAGCAAAGCACATTCGCACATATTTAACTTGACGCAAGTGAGTAATAGGACTACTACTCACATGTTTCAAGTTAAACATGCTTAAATGCTATGCTGGATTAGCTCCATTTGTGTTCAGCACCTTGCAGGATTGAACCCTTAAAGCAGTACTTCCAGAGACACCTCATACAAAAATCAGGTCATTCAAAAGTAATGAACTAAAAGTGAAAGGTCAGTCTCTCGGTAGAGATCATTTGAAGGGAGGCCCCAGATTCATATCTAGTATCCTTCCCAAGGTTTTTTGTAATAGCTGAGTTCATTATTTTCAGTCTTGCAAGATTCTTTTCCTTGTCATACAAACTCCCATGAAGCTTCAATGAAGAGACTCACTCTAAGGGTAGATCTATCTTAATCTCTCTTTTCAGACTTCCTCTCCAAAAAGAAATACAAGAGAAAAAACCTAAATCTAAACTTCTGCATTGCCCTACTTTTGAGAGGATACATTTGTAATGTGAAGGTCATTAACCACTTAAAAATGAAGCTTAAATAGGACTTAAGTGGGAGCTAGGTCTTGTGCTGGCTTCTCTCTGAAGGGTGAATTTCACCCCAACTCAAATGAACATTCTAAGTCTGAGACATTGCTTTAGTTACATTTTCCACTTTTCCACATTTTCAGTAGTCTCTGCCAAGAGTCCGAAAGGCACAGTATAAGAAATAGAAGAGGCAATTACAAAACTTTGTTACTCTTTCAGTAATAACAAAATTTTAAAGCAACATTAACAGTTGGCCCAAAGCCATAGTTCAAACAGATCAAATTAATAAACAAGTTCCTATACTCAAAGCACTTTAATGCATCTCCACAACAAAAAAACTCAGTTCAGATCTGTTCAGTTGCCTGCCCCACCCCTAGTTACTGTTATAGAAGAATCTCAGAAGGATAAGGTTCTAGGTTTCCCTCAGGTCATGAAATTAATTGAGCACGGAAACCACTAATAAGAACCAGTAATTTCAAAGGAAAGAGATGATAATACCAGCTTTCCTCTTTAGTTGGACTAGAGGCCGCTTGTTCTTTGGCAGAAGGAAGCCCATCTGCTTGGGATAGCTGAGAAGTGCTAAACTTCAAATGCTCAGAAAACCAACTTTAAACAGTGCCTCGAGCAGCAGCAGCTCAAGTAAGGCAATACTACGAGCATCTCAACAGGATAAGAGAGCTAGTTCTATAAATCTGTCAACCTGTAGGAGTGGTAAATTTGTAATAAAATATTAAATCAGCTGTGCAGGATAATCTATGCTTTTTAATATGCTTCAGGAAAGGAAGAACTATTTCATCTTATTAGCTGTGAGAACTATACAGAAGAGGAAGCGGCAGTGTTGGCAGGCAGTGGTACATTTAAAGTTAACTAGATAGCTCAAATTGAATTGCACCTTGTTTTTTTGCTCCACTGGATTTTTATGCTTTCAGAAGTGATTTATGAAAGCTTTTCAGAAATACTAAACAGGTAAAATAAAATAGAGGAGACAATCACTTACCAATTATTATGGGTTGCGGTTCACTTTTTACTCCAACACCTGCACTGGTACTTGCTGCAACTTCCACTCGATACTGAATACCAGGGTATAGGCCACCTATCACTACAGAGCGAATGGCTGCATCTACTGTTTTGTTGATGTGAAACCGAGTCTCATTACCTAGGCACCAGATCTAGGGTAGAGATTGGAGAAACAAAACAATATGAAAATAATCATGCTTGCAAACAGTGGTGCACAAATATTGTATATTAATACACTGCACTGGAAATACATATATTATGTTGAAATGCAACTGCTAAATTCCTTTAAATGTTTAGGCCTGATTCTGCAAAGCCTTATGCATGTGCTTAACTTTACACATGGCTAAAATTTTCATTCTTGCTCTGGCCTCTTTACACCAGGTAAAAGAGCCAGAGCAGCATAAGGCCCTAGATCCAAACAGTGTGCAGGAATGGAGAAAGACTGCCACATGCTATCTTCCAAGGACCCACTTACCAGCCCTGACATAGGGGGAATGCTGAGAACAGTGCTGGAGGTGGAGAGGCATGCTGGAGGTGGAGCACATAGCATGGCAGACATTCTTCATGCTACTACTGTCCACAGGCAGCTGGGGATGGGATTCAAAAAGACCCAAGCAGCCCAGGATCAGTAGGGTTCAAAGATGGCTTAAAATCACCTCCTTCCCCATGCCCCTGGGCTGTAAGTTCCATGCTGCAATTCTTAGAGGCATAGCCCAGAATCTCACCCATTGACTTTAATGACATTAAGCATATGCATACATCTTTGCTGGATCAGGCACTTGTTCAGTTACTATGGCTATAACCTATGGTTTCCTAAAGTTATTTTTTCAGTCTCATTTTTTTCTATTGAATAGAAAATGTGCATCAAACATTACAACAAGAAGCATGTTGAAACACTCCTAAGAATACTATACAAAATTTCCTTTTAAGTATTTTCAGCTTTCTATCTTGGTAGAAAAAGGGTGTGTGCCATTTCTAAAATGCTATGCTATGTTGTTGCTGTCATAACTGAAATTGTTCAGGAATCTAAATTTTGAAGTCTGACTTATTTTACCAGGTAGTTCAACAAACACAAAAAATACTTCATACATATCCTGATTTGTGCCATATTTCAAACCAGCACTTTGTGGCACGAGTGGTATATTATTTCAAGGCAGTTTTGCTTCTCTCTCTTATATTTATTCATGAGCATTTCCTGAGACATTTTAGCATTGAGATGTTCAGGGACTCTTTTTTACTTGAAGGGATCTGTGGAGACTATTACGATAATATTAAAGAATGCATTAACTACCACTCTAATTCCACTCAAGGGAACCAATACATAAAAAATCCCATATATGCATGTATGTAATTACTGTACCAAAGGAAGGTGCTGCTGGTTGAAAACAACATGCGGTTGCTGACAAAGGGCTGGATTATCACAGACCTTACTTGGCTCAGTAGAAGAGAAAGCAGGAGTAACATCCCCATTGCTCCTATGCTTGGCACTGCTCAGTTTTTGATTCTAGCTTCACAGTACCAGAGACTACTCACCTGCTACACCTCCCTGTAAGCAAGGAGTGGGGGACAGAAGAATCCCTGCTTCCCTTGGCTCAAATAGAGCTTATTTGCTGGCCAGAGTCCTGGCCAGGTGCATGAGGGAGTGGGGAGGAGTCATCATGATTTTTCCTGATCTGGTCCTAGGAAAGTACAGTATTACATGGCGCTCCTAATTTAAGGCAGACTAAGGTTGCAAACCAGTACTTAGTTAATGAAGGCATTTCAGACTATTTTGACAATGAAATTGTTGTAGGCATAAATGAAGGAAGAAACAAAATGTGTAGCTCAGATTATAGGAAAATGCTGAGATATTATATTACTTAATAAGAGAAATATCACATAAGCAAGTAATTACAGATTAATTAAGAATTTCAAAAATAGGTGCATAACGGTAGGGTTCTAAATTCACACTTATTTAGGTACCTAAATGAGGTACCTAATTTTTAAAAGTGCTGATCATACAATGCTTTCCACAGACGTAAATGGCAGCTACTGGGTCATTTTTGAAAATCATGTCAATCAGGTACATAAATATGGAATTAAGAGCCCAAATTTAGTCTCCTAGGTTTTGAAAATCTTGGCCTATGTCCCAATGCATATGTATAAAAGTTAAGAGTTAAAGTTGTGTGGATAACTCTTACGCATTTTCTGATGTTTTTAATGCTTAACCGCGAAGTCATAACATTCTCTTAAGACAGTTTTTTAATGGAATTTATAAGAAGCAAATATTGACATATTGGAGTTGGTATGAAGATGAATTGATGTGAAAATGAGGTTTCAACAGCATAGTTGGTTTAATAAATTGTGGTATTGACCAAACCAAGTAAAACAAAACAACAAACTAATACATTACAAACAAATATTGTGTGTCTTTAAAACACCCACTCAAAAGAGTGAAACATAAAAGAGCCTATAACTGATTTTAAAACTAAGTGCCTGCCTCCCTCCTCCATCTTTGAGTTAGATTCGCCCACATTGGAGCAGGGGGTATAAATTACACCTTCCTGTGTGAGATGACCAAACTGCATCCACAAGTGGCAATTCCAACACTTGCACTCTTCTGGGACTTCTGTTGGGGCAGGGCAGCTTCCTTTTCCACCAGAGGCTCCATATGAGGCCCACTAGCTCAGGCTATTGAAGATACTCACTGAAATAGTGTATCCTCCTACCCACAATCTTCTGACATCCCCAATAGGATTTCTCCCTGAAGAAGGGAAGTTGTGGCCACTTTCCCCAGATGCAACCTCTGGCAGTTTTTTTTTGCATCTGGAGCTTTGTTCCTGAATTCCCACTAGCTTCCACTGACAGAAACCAATGCTGAATCTGCTCCAAGAGTATGGCTTCTCAAGTTAATTCTCTGACCTCAGCATGTATGCTGCCAAGCCCATCATTTCCCCCTGGCATTTTGGTAGAAGATGTGATGAGGGCTGAAAGGGTTTTACTACTATTACATCTGCTGTGCAGGGCTATTTCTGTTATTCTATGTGCTGAGGGGTATTTATTTACTGGAGTGGGATGAACAGTCCATTGGATAGCATTTTGCAGCATATCCATGTTGTAAACATTTATTTATGCATAAGTGGTCAGAGCATGGGATTGACCACTGACTGATATAGACTCTGAGGATGACACCTTGCAGACACCACATGAATGATGGAGGACAAAATATAAGTAAAGGGATCTACTAACCCACTGAGGAACAGATACAGCAAGCATTGGCTATATTAGTGATGTTCAACCCGTTGCCCCAGGGAGGCTGCTTGTGGTCTGCAGTTCTCTAAATTATGGCCCTTAAAAGGTGATTGTGGAAGATTTGCATTTGATTACAAATTGAACTTGTGTTCTCAGGGTCATGCCTGGTGATTTTTACACTTAAGTATTTGAGTCAGCATTGTTGCAGGGCAGAGAGGAAGGAGTAGCTTTGGCTGATCCACTACCAGCTTCCCTGTCAGGCTGTGGGAGTTCTAAGATAGGAGCTTGGCTGATTCACCCCGAGCCTAGAGTGGTGCGTAGTACAAGATGACTCCTCTCCCCCTCACAGATCAGTTTTGTTTTTAATATAATGTTGATGCTGCTTAACTTGGGAAAAAAAGGTATAACTGCTCAGACCTCTCTGCTTGTTATTATACAGATGCATATTTCATTATGTCGAAATCTAAATCCACACAAAAAAAAATCAGACGAAGTGGGTATTCACCCATGAAAGCTCATGCTCCAATACACCCGTTAGTCTATAAGGTGCCACAGGACTCTTTGCTGCTTTTACAGATCCAGACTAACATGGCTACTGCTCTGATACTTAAAAAAAAAAAAAAAAGTGATGTTCTATAATTCAACCACACAATTTGGCTTAATTCACATCCTTCCCATTGTACATCAATTCTACCTTATACTCCTGGATGATTCCATTTTGGTGATCTGGCGGGGGAGGGTCCCAGGAAATGCTGATGCTTGTGCTGTTATGGTTTCCAACTGTTAGAACAGTAACAGACTGTGGAGGGGCACTTGGAGCTGTACCAGGTAGAAGGAACAAATAGAAGAATGACATTATTGCAGTTGCTGGATCATTAATTTTGCTTACACAGTGTAAGAGCAAGCAGAGAATCTATGAAGTTTGCACTCTCATGGGCTTGGAGATGGATACATTCTTGGGCAACGACAGTTATGAAAAATGCCTTTCTGAAGAGAAGCATGGCATTGAATGAAAATGCAATAGTTGTGGCAACAGAGAAGCAATACAAATCACTCTTATTTTATTTGTTTATTTATTTATTTTAGCATGTCTCAAGTTTACATTAGAATTAGTCTGAGACTTATAATCATTTTCTTATACACATGGTTGCGACTGAATACAGAAATTAAATCTGCTAACTCAGTCTGCCCTAAACATTGTTCTTACCCCCCTATCCCCACTGCCCCACCATGATCTAATATTGCCTAGTGATGAACAGAAGGGGATATTTTTAAAGACACATATCCTTAAGGTATTTAAATGTAGGATATTCCAATTTTTGCCTGGCCAAAGAGTTAAAACATATATGGCTTTAATCTCACTCACATTGCCAGAGAAATGGTCATATATATTGTTACTCCTTTTGATTTGAGGGATTAGCCAAAATTTTGGGGCCTTGTGGGTTGTCCCAGTTAGGAGGATAAACTGATGATGCAGTCAGGTATTTCTCTGAAGCAATCCTGTTTATTTACAAAGAATACCAGTGCTCAGACCTCTCTGGGACAGAGCAGGAATCAAACAATCAGAAAAATGACAATTTCTTTGCTCACAGTTCGAAGCCTCTTTCACATAGCACTCAGCTCAAAAAGATTTCTCTATCTAGGCTTTTCCTCGGGGCCATGCTCCAAGTGCTCATCCAGGCCATACCCCGTCTTTCTGCTCTTCCTCTGTGTAGCCTTTTATTTTCTTAAAGTGAATTTAGTGTTATAATACACCACCGTGGGTTCAGCTCTGGTTGCTACTGTTTGAAGCTCAACAGAGTGAAAATTGCCTCTGGCACTTTTTTCAAATGTGGAGACTCTAGAACAGGGGTAGGCAACCTATGGCACGTGTACCAAAGGCGGCACGTGAGCTGATTTTCAGTGGCACTCACACTGCCCGGGTCCTGGCCACCGGTCCGGGGGGCTCTGCATTTTAATTTAATTTTAAATGTAGCTTCTTAAACATTTTAAAATCCTGGTTTACTTTACACACAACAATAGTTTGGCTATATATTATAGACTAATAGAAAGAGGCCTTCTAAAAACATTAAAATGTATTACTGGCACGCAAAACCTTAAATTAGACTGAATAAATGAAGACTCAGCACACCATTTCTGAAAGGTTGCCCACCCTTGCTGTAGAAACACACGAAGTCCAAGGATAGGGATCAAAGACACAATCACAATCACAAAGTCCTGTCCATACTGCAAGTTTTATTAAAGCAGTAAGTAAAGTTACAATTACCCATAAATATAGAAATCCTACAAAAAACCATGCAATAATTATAACTGCAGTCATGCACAGATCCACAAAAATATTCTAGGGTCTGATGGATTTCTCAATAGATGATCATTGCTAGAGGTATGGTTCCTGCTGGAGGGATGAGATCATTCCTTGGGTTTTCCCACTTTTCCCCAATCATGGAACCCTCTATTATATTGTAATTCTGACTACACCTAACTCCTTACACATATGTATGAAAGTGCTCTTTTTTCCTTATCTGTTCTTCCACATCCCATGACTATTGGGGTGCCCCATTTTTCATAGGTTGTTCTTAGTTCCTCTTATTCTCATTAGCATCTACGCAAAACATGTAGCCTGCAGTCAAGACAGACATTCAAAGATATTACAATTAGGTGTCTAGTGGTTTTAGACAATACGTTGCGGTCATTACGATCTACTTTCCGTAACATCACATGTTGGCACATCTTTACATTAAACTCGTGACTTTACTGCACAGGGTTATTCCCAGTTCACCCACTCCTGTCAAGTTTTCTTAAGCCTAGGACCTAGTATGGCTAAACTAACATCTTACAGGTCTCAGCCTGCAGGCCTTGCATTCCAGCCATGCTTTACTTATACACATAATACACACTCATCACTCCTAAATACTTATTAATCCTTTACTTGTATAATCCTACAATTTATTTCTATTTAGCATATATAAATTATATATGAAATAGCATGTTAACTGACCATAACATCACATAACAGAATGATCAAGGGATGATAAAATGAACTAATGAACATCTGTAAGCCTTTGTGGTGTGCATCTCTCTCACATGCATCCCCACTCCAAATAGCAAAACCTCTCCACCCATACAGTCAAAATTTCTGAATGACCTCACATGTGCCATTGTTGTAGGTGGTGACATGTGCCTGTGTTTTGTTTGAGGCCTCTATTGTTTCAGCTACGTGGTTCCATAAAGAAGTTTAATTGCATCTTAAAACTATTTTACATGAAAGGTGGCAGTTAGATTCCCTCTGCTTCAATGATATTGAACCCAACCCATAAAAATATCCACCTCTTCTTTTCTGTACATTTCTGTCCCGTTAAACAAAAAATTCACTGAGGTCCAGGATTTCCAACTGAAGCCCTTCCCTCAGTTTTCTCCTTTAGCTCTGTACTCCTGTCCATAAAGGACTTGGTTCACTTTGTTGCTCCATTAGTTCTGAGGGCACCAAAACTCTGGACAAGTCCTTTCGTTACTGGGTTTTCCTGATTGTTTAAACATCCTTGGATCATAGTTCCCTGAAAAGTGGGCCCAAAGTCACTGTCATCTCCCTATTCACCTTTTGATCTTCCCTGGCTTTCAATGCCTGGGTTACAAAAGCCCTGGCAGCCTGAGGACAGTTGGAATGTCAGGATCACTCAAGTTTCCTGAGTCAATCTAGGATTCATTAATTTTTCCTATGGCTTCTCGACTACACCTGTTGTTTTGCAGAATATGACCTACAAATCTGGATCCAGGAATTTAAACTCAACTCCTTTTAGTGACTATAATGGGGGGATCTCACCTCTTGAGAGACTCCTAGTAGCTGGGTGTGGTACACAGTCTTTTTATCATGCCTGGAACCATCTGCTGCCAACTGACCTTGGTGGGGCTTCAGTGGCTTGGCCCTCCAACCAAGTCACAAAGTCCAAATGAAACACTTCTGTGATAGTAAAGAGTTCAATAAATGAGCAGTAACACTGCCTTCACTAGAGTCTTCAGCCCCAGCTCTGGACCCTTTAAATTTAGCTCTGTGTTTAGGTTCTTAAATAAGCTATGTCCCCTTCTTTGGGTTTATACCACTGTGACTGGTAGAGGAACCTGGGATCTCTGACTACTTTGGGTTCCAACTCAGGGACCTTATGCATAGCAGCCACATAGTGCTTAATTTCAGTTTGTTGTTGTTTCTTCCCTGGGCTGCTTCCTACTTAGCCTCCCCCTGCCCCCTTTTTAATTTATATTTTGTTTGCTTCACTCTTATCTCAGGGTCTTCTCTCTCTCCCTATAAACCCAGCTATTCAAATGCAGCCAGCATCAAACTCTGGCTATCCATTGAGCACCTGTGGTCAGAGAGGAGAACCTGGCCTTACCTCTCTTGTCCGAGCCAGGAATTGACTCCTAAGGCCCGGCAGCTCCTTTTATCTGAGCCTGCTGGGTACTGATTGGCTACTTCTGTGAAACCTCTCAAAGAAGGCCTGGAGGACCCACCTACACTGCTCTTTTCCTCTGAGCTCACTGCTGGCTTGGGATATCTTTGTCTCCCTGCTTGGGATCTTGACCTACCTCAAGCTCTCTGAATGCGTGAACCTGGAGGCCACCTCCCTCCATAGCCATCCTCTATTGGGGTCTCCATTCCAGAACCTATTCCCTTTCTGTCTTCCCAATACCACCTACTGGTATGGCCTTCACTACTGGTACTGTTTTCTATACTTAATGCCACAACCTTGGATCGAGGGGGAAGAGTCCCCACAAGTATGAGGCCACTTCACTTTTGTAGGCCCTAGGGTTCTTCACACAAAGCCTCTCTTATCTACTTTCCTAACTGCCACCTCCTATCCCCTAGCTGTAGGAATATCCTGCTTGACCTCTCTAAAGGGACTGCTCTGACCTAAGATTCTTATCCATAGCCCTCAGGACACTAACTTTCCCCGTATGTTTCAAAATATTATGATAGAAAGCATTCTGGAGTCTTGCCAAACTTCCCTGTTGTTGCTCTATCATGATGATCATTAGCAGCAGGTTGGCTGTAGTATCCTCTTTTCTTATGGTTGTCATCTTCTTCTGCTCTTGCATTGCTGCCCGTTGTTGTTGCAGGATCAACAGGAGTGCCTCCATCTTTCCCTTCTTTTGGGGTCTGGTCTGAAAATCCCACTTCTAGTATCAAATCATAATAGGGCTCTCAACACTTGAGTGCCTCCTAGCAGATAAGTGTGGTACCACAGTCCTTTACTCATCTATGGCAGTGTAGTAGTCTCTAAGGAACTGCAGTAGCTGATGTAACTTGTGCAGCACTTGAGTTGCTCTAAGTTACTCCAGAGGCAAATTGGCCTGTGGCCAATCCAAATCAGTGAGGCAGAAAGGTGGTCTAAAGCTACTTTCCTCAACCATCCTGAGTATCAAATTGGTGCAGTTGAAGACTAGGACCTAAGTTTTGTAGCACTTGAAACAGAACTAAGCCACATAATAAAAACAGTATCAATATAAAAAATCTATTCTCTCTTTAACAACAAAAATGTAAATAAACCTACCTGATTCTAAAAGAAAATGAATAATAAATGCATGAGCCTGTAGGACATTTCTCTCTATAACCATCCTCCATTGGGGTCTCCATTCCTGAACCTATTCCCTTTCTTTCTTCCCAATACTACCAATTGGTAAGGCTTCCCACATGGGTACTGTCTTCTATACTTAAAGCCACACCCTTGCACCTGCATTATTATTATAATGGCAGAGATTAAAACTAAGTTGCTTATGGTCTTTACATTAAAATATAATGAACTGCTTTGCTGAAATACATTCACTTCCCTCCTTAACGTGTATAACATTCATTTATATACAAAAATACACAACACATATGGAAAGATTATACACCACATATATATACTGTACAAACATATGTAGAGATAGACAACTGGACAAATACTGCAAGATATTTTTGAAAAATATTCATTTTGATTAAAAAAAAAACTTCAGTTCAACTGTATTAATTCCTTCTTTGAGTTTATATTTTATGACTATTATAGTGAATAATTTACTGGAATGAATGTTAATGGAAATAGCAAATTTTAAGACGATACAGAGTAATATTAATAGAAAGTGAAATTGAAATTAATAAATGCAATCAGAAGCCTTGAGTCAGTCTAATCCAAACAGCAAGTGGACACTATGAAAACAGTGTCCAATGAACACTGAACAAGAGAGCTCAAGGTTAGAATACCCTACATGTGCAATGAACAGGTCACAAACAACACACAGACCAAGTATTAATAATTCCCTGAGGAATTTCAAATAAATGAATGAATTTGAAAAAAAAATCATGTTCAGCTTTTAGGATAATTTATGAACAAAAACCCTGAAAATTATCAAATACATTATCCATTATTATTTGTCCAGTTCTCTCGTGTGTGTGTGTATAGACAGTCCTGACTTCTCTCTCTATGATAATATTGCTCTGTAAGCTGGCACCATGATATAAATTAAACCAGTTGTCTGACTGTGCTGTAGTTATTAAATAGCCCACACTGAAAAATAACATTTTTTAAAACTATTTTCTCATTTCTCTTGCTGCTGGTTTGTGGAGAACACCTTGCATGATTCTTGACAGATCAATTATTCCAGTGCTCAGCTTCTTGCTACAGATATGAAAGAACCGAAATCACTGCTCATCTTTTCCAGACGCAACCAAACAGAATTCCATTTATTACTTTCACAAGACCATAGAGGTAGGAGACGAATGGATACTGAATTGTAACAAATGTCTGATCTAGAGGAAAAGTCTAACTGTGGTGAAATTGATTTTTGGAGGTAGACCTCAGAAGTAACATTCTACATCAAATTAAATCCAGTAAAGAAGCTGAAACTTCTTTCTGGTAGTACACTGCCTTTGCCAAAGCTATATATTTTGATGTTTCAAAAATATACAGTATTCACAGTACTCTTCCAAATTGTTTCTCTAAAGACAGTATAACTTTTTCAAAAGTAAGGTCTGAAATGTCTGATTTTCAGAGCAGAATCAGATGCCAATGCAACACGTGTGATACCTTTAAAAATACTACTCTTTTATGTATGAATGAGAAATAAATCATACTCATCATTTATTTGAGACTATCTTTCAAGCCTATGAACAGCAAGGTAATTACAAAGATAATTGGAAGAATCAAAGGAAACAGCCATTGAAATACACTCACTAATTTTCTCACGGAAGCTTATGTTACCTATTGATGATTTGATAGAAAAAAAAAGTCTTTTACACAAGCAATTAAATACTGTGGGGGTTGGGGAATCTTTTAAAGTGGCTGACATTTGACAGGTGGCAACATTTATTTTTTCTGAAGAAGACACTAGTCAACAGAATGGCTGAAGCTTAGACTAATATACACATGGGCTGTGACTTTAACATATCTGTAAGCAAGGAAAGTTCTAAAAATCTTTACTGTGTAGAAAATTATTCCGCAAGGAAAAGTGGCCTTTAAAGTAGGAAATTACCAGACAGATTCTGCTGGGAGGTGAGGGTTACAAATGAAAATGTCACTCCTGAAGTACTTTACAGAAATAGACTACAGATACAAAGCCTTTTCTCTTTTTTAGTGAGTCTTAATTTAATTTTAGCAGGAGACACTTAGATGAACTAAATAAACAACAAAAATCAGTTGAGAATGGACAAGGATAAAATCCTCTAGTGAGGGGGAGAAAAATCCTACAGTGAAATTCTAGCAAAGCAATTTCAACCTAGTAAGCTTTTTCCAATTTTCTTTTTTTTAAACTTTTAAAACAAGTTTTGTTCATACTACAGTGAAGCTAATCTTTACTGAACAATTTAGGATTTATGATCTAATCGAAGCAATGGGAGTCAGGCATTCCCAAATTCTTAACTTGCCTTTGCCAATGACTTCCTGTATGATCTCAAAAAAGTCACAGGACCCTCAGTTTCTCCATCTGCAAAACAGGGACAGCAACTACCTAACTCACAGCACTGATCCCAGGGTTGCTTACTTAACTGTTGTCTAATTAAGTAATTATAACATGTTTGAAGGTGAAAAGAATAACAACAACAAAGATGATGACATGTTCCATTCCAAGATCTCAAAGCATGCTGCAATCATTATTGAATTAACTTCCTCACAACACCCTCTGAGCAATGGAGATCACATAGACCCATATCTGAATGATAAAAAACCAGAAAGATTACAGTTAAGATTTTAAAAAAATAGATGCCCATTTTGAATGTCTTGGCCTACATTTTTTGCCTAAGGCTTCAAAAGAAGTCTGTGGCAGAGCCAGGAAGATAACCCAGATCTCTTAACTCCAGGCTTGTAGTTTGGCCAAGACCATCCATGAGATGCTAATGGTGGCTCAGATACTATGGAAATAGGGATGATTAGATAAACAGACAGGCAGATTTTTTTAAAAAATTGTGTTTGTGTGTGTGTGTGGGGGAGGAGAATAATTACGTCAAAGTCAGCTTAGTTTCTCCTTTCTCTACACTCCAGCCAACTCTAAAAGCATCTCTTTCTAAGCAGAACAATACATCTATGTTGCATGATGTACAGAGGGCTGTTTCTTCATTTCAGTGTTATAAGATGGTTGCTACTTCTGTATCGTATGCATGTTCTGATCTGTGTTTTAAGGATATTTTCCTGACACTGAGTAATGGACAACTGGTTTCACCGTGTTTAGCACCACAGAGGGCTGCTTCAAGAATGGTGTGCTACTTGGACTAATCTTAGTGTTTTTGCACATTCATTAAAGGCAGTATTGGGAGTCTTTCACCCATCCTCTTCTCCTAGTCATGCCATCCATCTATGTTACTTCCCACTCAGAAAAGAAAGCCTATTATTACTCAGTCATCTGCAAAAGGTTTCTATACTTGCAAACCATGGACTGGATCTGCTGTACCAGCAGCCTGCATACTTTAAAGGAAATGCTGTTGCAGAGCATGTGTCAGAAACCCTTAACTACTTTCTGCACACACTGAAGAGACAAAAGGTAACTCTTCTGGAGAAGAGAGGCATAGGACTGGCCAATGCAAACCCCATAATATTATACCACTCAAATAGACTTAGGCGAAACCCAAAAGCCAGCCTTTCATGCAAAAGAGAGAAATCTTCAGTGAATTATGTATAGACGTTTTGGACACTAATGAGAACAAAATTATTTGCAATCTTCACAGTGAACACAATGATTTCTCCTTTCAGACAAGATAGGGAAGCCAGCTGCTTTTTTTGACAATTATACTAACCTTCTTCAGTCGTACGGGCAGACTTTGATTCACTATCCATTCCTTGGAACTCATTGAAATAGGGTCGAACTTTAATTTCATAAGAAATCCCTTTTTTCAAGTTGACTAGGACAGCACTGCGCTCAGTAGGGACTTTCACATCCAAATTCTGCCACGTCATTGGAGAAGACAGGCCTGATGTTTGGCGATACATTACTCGATAGCCCTGAATAAACTGGGATTGGCGGTCAACCTGGAAATAGTATTAATTGGCACATTAATACACATTTTAAAGTACATGATCCATAATCTAATAATGAAACCAAAAAGGCTGCCTGCTGTATTCATGTGTTTATGGCAAACAGCAAGCTAGTCAGTTGCCTGTGTTACTGACTTCCTCTAAATCTAAAATTAAAACTTCTTGTGGATTACTGTTATTTCACTCAAGTTTTTTAAAGTGGTATAACTCTCTCTCTTTCTCATTGTTCCCTTTACTTTATCCCACTAGATATTATGATACACCCACCTAAATCTCAAAGCATAAAATAAATAACAAAAATCATAAGTAGCTAATTTTCTAGCAATTTCTCATAATGAGTATTGCATGTAAACAATTAAAACTAACTTGGCTACTGATGGGCTGAAATATGAGAAAGAAAGGAAAAACAATTTCTTTTCAGAAAAATATAAAGGTTTGAAGATGTACTATATGCTTTTAGTTAGTCCATTACTTGGCTTACGGCTGGTCCTTTCATGAGATATTCAGGAAAGCAAAATAAACACAGACAGATGCAGAAAAAACAATGACCAAGAAAATATGTTGATTCCTGTGTTTTTAGACTAACCAGTCTATTTGCATTCTGAGGTTACAAAGCACTCATGCCATCTGATGGGGATGGAATGGTGTTGTTTGTATTTAATTTGTTGCCGTGCAAACAGAATTCAAGGTCAGGGCTGTATACAGTAATATAACAATTCTACCCTATCTTTCAAAACAATAAACGTTACTGTAATTGAAAAAAAGATAGTTCAAAATGTATTATCTTGAAACGACCACAAGCATTTTTATCTGGAAAAAACGGTATTATAACGTTGAGGTATTATGCTGTACTGTACTGTAACATTTGCACGGATGTTGCATGCTAAAAGAAGATTTTCACTTCTGCAGTTGTCAAGCAAACAGCCAAAGAAAATAATACAAGTAGCACGTTCTGTGTGTCAGTTTGGACATATAGCTGACTGGGTTGTTAGCTCTAGTCTTATAGCTGAGTTGTGACAAGAACGATTTCCTTCACCCTCTTGACAGCTTGCTAACTCATCAAAGATTTTCCAGAATTAGAGCTATGCTTGTTTGGGCTATGTCAAGAATAAGTGGGTCCAAGACTGAAGGCACAAACCAAGATCTTCTGACTTCCACTATCTTTACTATACCCTCACTTACAAGTCATTAAGTTCTTCAGTTCTTGTAACATTAAAAAATAGAGCAAGCAAGAAGAAATCTTAATTTACAAGAGAAAAGCAAAAAAGTCTTTAATCAAAATTGTCACCGTTAAAAACCTTGCAACATATGTTACAACAACGTTAAGCCTGCATTTTATAAACTTTTCTACATTCACTTTAAGTGAATTTATGCACTGAAAGAGGGACATAACTCACAATAATAGCTTGTTAATACTGAAAGAATCAAGCTGTGTTTTTAAGAAGAACATTAAGCAGCTGTTTCCAGATGAAGGGAGTCTGTAAATCAGGGTAAATTGTTTTTATCCATGTTTGACTTTCATTAATTAAATGTTTTACAGGCATAAAGACTTTATGAACCTCACATTTACTAAGAAATACAGTATTAACTCCTTTGCATACTTTATAATACATCATTTTCACCTAAACTATAGTATATGGCTGAGCTGTTTAATAATCAAAATCTAATTTTAAATTAGATTTCTCTCTACACTTCAGAAAAATACAGTAACTTTTAATCTGACTGGCTTTTTTTTTTTTTTTTTTTTTTGCTGAACCTTTAAGAACGGATGGGTACAAAGAGTTGTCAAAAAGGGAAAAATTAAAAAATACTATGCTGAAAATCAGTAAGCTGTATATAAAATATGGGTATATTTGTGTTTGCGACATAAACTATATGCATGTATAGGTGCACGTCCCCACCCACACAGAGTACATCTAATAATGAACTGAAGGCTCATAAAGCTGCATACAATGAAACTATAACTATTAATTCGGATCACCAGATTTTAGCCATTAAATATCTTCGATTCTGAAGTGTGAGGCATTGCAAGCATTTACTATGCTACTAAATATTAGAATAGAAGACCTTGCTAACCATTTTATAACATGCCCAACAGTGCAACTAATAAAGCACCATCTATAGTGTCATTATTTCACTTGTGGTGTGTGCTTATGAACTGCCATCTGAAACACTCTGACATATTGTTAATGTCATGTATTTGGGCCAGACAGTGGCTGGCCCCACAATCATATGCAAGGAGTATCATGGAGGACACAAGGAAAAGCCTCCTTTCTCTTGTCCTACACAGGATGCAGCCAGGGGTGGCATTATGTTTTTTGCCACCCCAAGCATGGCAACCGCTGAATTGCTGCTAAAGCCGCAAGACTGGCGGACCTCCTACAGGCATGACGCCGAAGGCCACCTGACTGCTGCCCTCACAGTGATCGGCAGGCTGCCTCCTGCAGCTTGCCGCCCTGGCAAGCGCTTGCTGCGCTGGTGCCTGCAGCCGCCCCTGGATACAGCCACAGACTACTCCTAGCTAGTACAGCTAGCAATGCTATCCACCCCAAAAGAGTTGGACAGGAGGTGGAACTAAGGCACCTTTCTTCCTTCAAATAAGAGGGTGCATATGCCTTCAAGGGGCATATAATCTAGTACTAGAGAATAATTGCTGGTGGGCTGCTGCTCTACACTGCTCCCGACATCATGTGATGCCTTAAAAGGCACAATTGATCTCTATGTCATGATGACTATTTAGCAGAGAAAATCACTGTAACATCAATCAGAGTTTCCTACACAGGGTAGGCAATAGATTTTGTACACATTCGTTTTACCTACAAATAGGACCAGTTAAAATACACTAGTGGCACTTTGTGCACTATTAGCACTAGTTACAGATACAATTCTATGGAACAGGAAACTGCCTTTTCCAGATCTATGCACATCACCACCAAATGCTGTATGGATTCTAAACCCATTAGATTATACTATGAGGCTATTCAGGTGTTAAAAATATGACACAGAGAATTCATCATTTAGCCAACCCTGTAGCTATAGCTTCCTGGGGACAAGCCCACTAAGCCGCAGCCTAAAGACATTTTACAGAACACTCTTTTGTATGTAAATTCTCCTCCCAGACTATCCTGAATAAGATACTCCTTATAATTATGCCAATAGCAATTCTCCATCTGGGCGGAATAACTTGTGAGTTTGGTCACGGCTACTGTACATCTCAGTCTGTGCCAAGTTCAGCAGTAAGAACTCACCATAACCTTGGAAATTCACCAGCATTCACGCCTGGCCAGAATATCCATAAAGGATGGATACAGGATCCTATTGTGCTCTGAAATCACTCAAAAGACCCTACTTCTGAAGTGGGATACACCTAATATTTAAAGGGCTGCTCATAATTTCTTATGTCTGCCACTTCTTTCAAATCCATGGGGTTTACTTGCATAACTATGGGATGGGTAGCCAGCTGGCTCCCTCTCTCAGTTCCTTGCCTCCCAGCTCCCATGATCTGTGTGAGTCCGTGTCTTATGCTGTGCACAGTGTGTAACTGAAAGCAGAGGAGTGAGGGGCAGTGAGATGAATTAGAATCAGTTAGCTGGTTCATCCACCTGTCTAGTATCATCAGAACAACTTTCTAACACTTCATGGAAGGCACAGGGGTTGGAGAGAGAAGAAAAGACATTATAGGGACCAGGTGAGTTCTTGGCTGAGAGAGAAAACAATATTGTGGAACAGAAAAGGAGAGAGTATGAATGCAGAGTAGACCAAGGCCGGGGAATTAAGCTGCATTCTTGAAGTGATGGGACAGCAGGAGGGTGCCGCATTAGAACTGGTAATTTTTTTCATTTATTTATTTATTGGTTAAAATAGTTTTCTGTTGGAAAATGTCATTAAGAGAAAATCAAATTTTTTGTGAAACTCTATCAATTTTGACAAAATTTCACTGGGGGGAGAGGGTAAAAAAGTCCCACGTTGCCATTTTTAGAAAAGATGGTTTCAATTTTTTGTTTTGCAACAACTTTTTGTTTAATTTTAAAAATGTAAATTCCAAATGATCAAAATTGAAACAAAACATTCTGAATTCATCAAAATGAAAAAGTTTGACTGACCTGAAACAAAAAACAAAAATGCAGAAATATGTTTTTAAAAAAAATCAAAATTTGGGCCTTTGGTCCCAATTTGAGTTGAAACATTTTTTTCGAGTCTCTCTCTCTTTTTTTTTTTTTTTTTTGTGGGATGGAAAATCCATTTTCCAATAGATCAGCTGAGCTCTGATACCATTACAAAGAAAAATGAAGGGAAACATAAAAAGAATCAGCAACATAGGTCTTAACCCAGTAAAATAGCAGAGATCTTGTTCAGAATTGTATAGTGTTTCCAGCCTGTGTTTCATCTACATATAAAAATTCTTTCAGACAGCAGAGTTCACACATCATTTCTTGACATTTAGAAATGTATCCTCTGTAATGGAATGCTCAAACTATATTATAATGTACAGCCACTAGGTGACACCACTTATAACACACCTCACTTGAGCTGGTAACGTCTATAGGCAGCACAGTGCATTCACGTATCTCATAGAGAACACATCTCCTGTATCTCTCTCAACATGATGGAAGCTCTGTTGTCAGTTTATATCTGCTGCAGAAGCCTGACATGCTAGTAGCAGCCCTGCAACCTGCCATGTACAAGGAGTACATGACATCCTCACTTGGGCATTTAATCAAACCCCAGTAAAGAACATTTTAAAAAGAAGGTATCATAAATGCCTTTAATGGTGACTAGATCTGAGCAAATAATTCATAACGAAAAATGTACTGGACTCATGTAGGCTCTTCTTCTTGTCACAGGACACCCACAAGCAGACAACCATTTCTCAAATATATGTGTTATTCAAAATTAATCATCTTGCCATTTTTTAATCATGTGCTGTGTTGGCTAGTTATGATTAGTGAAACAAGTCACATACTATAGTTTCCGTTCTCTTATTATATGAGTGTGCAAGTGTAACCCATACACCTCCTGGGTGTGGTGCTCTGGCCCATCTAGTAGCACTGAGACTACTTAGAGAAAGAGATTAATGAGTCTGCTCTAAGGCCTTAGCTAATAGGTATATGGCTTTTAGCTCATGCAGTAGAGGCTCATGCACTAAGCTTCAGAGGTCCCAGGTTTGAGCCTGCTCACTAACAACTGTGGTCTGTCGGCATTACACAAGCACGGCTAACGTGAATTCTCACATGCATGGTATCATGGATCCACAGGATCTGTGCTACTTCCTAGATTTTAAACAGTCCTTTGGAGGAATCACTTCAGTGTGTAAAGGGGTCCCACTCTTCCTTAAGGGTAGGCCACAAAATCTCAGCACCTCTGTGCTGCCGCACTCCTGTTTCTGCCAAGTGAGTCCAACTGAGATAGTCTCCGAACAGGAGCTTTTATTTCCTCTTCAGGGATCAATGCACCTCAGCAAGTATTTGCAATGACACCGGGCAACTTTTCCAAAACAGAGCAGGGTTTATTAGTCAACTGGAAAACAGCACTGGGAAGCCCCTACGTTAGTATAGAGAAGCAAATGTGAAGATAGAGTTCAGACTGGCCAACATCAGGGCTCTACCCAGTAAAGCTGCTGTGGAATCCATTTTGGCTGCCTGTCTCTCTGTCCCTTTATCTCTTGTTCCAGAGATGAATGTTTCTTGTATCTCTTTGATCTCAGCTCCTAACACAGCCACCAGGTTCCCTTCTCCTTCATTCTACCACTTGAGATCTTTGCTTGGCTTCCCTGAAGAGAGGTGAGGGAAAAAATCTCCTTCCTCTTGGCTACTGGATAGCTAGATGTGAAAGTCCGGACAACTGGAGTTCCAATTGCCTTTCCAGATCATTAATTGATACGATCAGTTTCAGACAGTCCTTTAACATCCCATTCATACAACCCCAGACAGATACAGATACCTTGTGGCTCTGGCTCTGATCCAAGGGCAGCTTTTTAACCATTTTTACCAACATGATAGTAATCCCTAGTCCAGTAAATCACTGCCATGCTTATCATTCATAGATGTATTGCAGAAAATTCCAACTTTGTCACACATGGGAATGTGAAATTCAGTTTCCACAAGTACTTGTGCCTGTGACATTAAGATTTGCTTTATGCAAATATTTGTGCCACTACAACTCCATTACTTAAAATGTTTACAGGAAGAGACATAAATCTGACTCCTCACAGCCTCAGTTAGGCACATCATGTCCTACATTTCCTTAATATGGCCCCTATTTTACTGTT
The DNA here is from genome assembly GCF_025201925.1 of Gopherus flavomarginatus. NCBI lineage: Eukaryota > Metazoa > Chordata > Testudines > Testudinidae > Gopherus > Gopherus flavomarginatus. The sequence goes on from NC_066617.1 coordinate 187,762,975, forward strand.
AACTCTGCATAGACAGACCCCAGTGCCTATATAGAGCCCTACTGAAGACTTTAGAAGTCTGAAGGATTCATCTGCATGAAGCTCATAGTAGGATCAGGTCTAAGATGTTTTCTTATAACAATCCTGACTCAAAATGTTAAAGATGTGCATGCAGATTCCCTGTAATTTCACGCTCTTTTTGACAACCAAAGGAAATAAACAGTTTAAACAATAACAAAAGAAAAATTTTGGAAAGATAATGTTCCCTATTCACCCATCTGTAATAATAAAACCTAGCAGAAAGCTAAAAAATACTGCCAGGTACACTGATTCCTTTGTTTAAAGTTTTCATTTCCAAGTTTTCTCCAATACAAGTTCTCCTTTAAGTCCCACAGAATCATAGAAATATAGGGCTAGAAAGGACTTCGAGAAGTTATCTAGTCCATCCACCTGAGCTGAGGCAGGACCAAGTATACCCACACCATCCTAGACAGCGGTTTGTCTAACCTGTTCTTAAAGACCTCTCAAGCTGGGGATTCCACAATCTCCCTTAGAAGCCTATTCCAGAACTTAACTGCCCTTGCTTTTGGATGCTTTACAGATGGAGCCGGTAAGCTTTTGTCAAGGGTACCTATCCCCTACAATATCCTGTTTTCAATTGCTTATAATATTGCCAAACTCTATGAATTTCTTCATATCAGATGTCTGACTCAAACTGAAGTTTTTGGAAAGTTTCAGCTAAAATGGTTCAGCTGTTTCCAAGAACGAGATTAGGAAAAAAATACATTCCTTTGCTCATGTTAAAAAATTCATACAAATGCTTATTTGAGAACTTCCAATCCCGTCTTCACACAATGCACAGTAAAGCTGTGGAACTCATTGCCAAGGGGATGTTGTGAAGGCCAAAACTGTAACGGGGTTCAAACAAGAATTAGATACATTCATGGAACATAAGTCCATCAACAGCTATTAGCCAAGATGGTTAGGGATGCAAGCCGTCCTCTGGGTGTCCCTAATTTCTGATTGCCAGAAGCTGAGAGTGGACGACAGGAAAAGATCACTTGATGATTGCCTTTTCTGGTCATTCCCCCTGGAGCACCTGGCTTTGGCCAGTCAGAAGACAGGATAGTGAATCAGATGGACAATTGGTCTGCCCAGTATGGCCGTTCTCATGAAGCAGGGATTTGAACATTTGGCAGAGAGGTAAGTTACTCTGATTTTAGGGAACTGCCTTTCACTGTTCTTATAAAAAAATAAAACAAAAAGACCAACCCAAGTTTGGCCAATTTTTAAGAATTCAAAAAAAAATCTCAGCATGTACATAGGCAGTAAAACTTCTTAGAGATTGGCAGCTAAGTTCTCTGACAATGCCAACTGTACTCAGCACTGTACAATCTTTCCCACCTCCTAGCTGCTGACAAGACCATGGGTGCCCACCCTCACAGGGCAACTGAACATACTATAACCCAGAACTACAGAGCAGAGTAGGACTTTCCCTGAAATTGGGCTTCCTGTCTGGCAGGGGCTGCAGTGGCACTAGCCACAGGAATGGAGAGCAGAGAGAGACTGACTGTCTTTTGCTCTCAATGCTCTCTCTATTGCAGGCTGTATGGAACAGATGGAGGAAGGCAGAGGTGTACAGAGTGTTTGTGGGGAGAGGGGGTTGAAATGGATAGAGAGGGGTGGAGGAAACAGAGAGTGGTGAGGATAAAATGAGGAGGCGGGCACGAGCCATTGGGGGACATAGTAGTGGTTGACTGGAGCAGAGAGGAAAGGGATGTATTGGAGAGTATATACATAAGTAGAGGGGAAGGGGGACTGGAGTAGAGGGGAATGAAGGGTAGGAGCCAGGATGGTGAGATAAATAGGAGAAGAGAGAGAGGGAGGCGGGTAGGAGCCAGAGCAGAGTCGGGCAGTCACCAGGGCACAGAGCGTGCGATAGATGCAGAGGAGAAAGAGGGCAGGAGCTGGGGGCAGGGAAGAGAGGGTAGATAGTTGTAAAGAGGAAAGGTGGAAGGAGGTGGTTGGTATCAGAGGATTGATTGGAGAGGGAGTGGGGTTAAAGAAAGCTGAATATTGCCCTGGGGATTCGGATTATATCTGTGTCTCTGCCACAGAGCTCCTTTGTGATGTTGGAGAGGTACCTTACCCGAATTTTCACAGTTGGCCTCCACCAGCATGTTCCTCAATTTCTGGGTGCCCAAACAACCACACATGGGGCCAGATTTGTAGAAGTGCTGAACCCTCACAACTAACACTGAAGTCAACTGGAGCTGTACCTTGAATGTATAAAGATTACATACACTTTGAAAAATCAGGTACCAGGTGTTTCAAGTTGAGCACCCAAAGTTAGTGGACACTTGATAATTCTGGCATTGATATCTTTTGTGTCTCAGTTCCCCATGTATATAATGGAGATAAAGATACCATCTAATCTTACAGGCATGTTTTGAAAATAAATTAATTAACTCTTGTGAAGCACTCAGATACTATGGTGAGAGCACTACAGCAGCACCCAGGAGGAAATTAATAATTCTGTATTTGGTATAGAGTTTGGATGGTGTGCATTAAATAAAGCTTGGGGGCATTCTTTGAATAAAGAAGATAAAAAGAAATATTGAACAACTACCCATTCGCTGAATGAAGCAGGGGGTCCTGTGGAAAAAATACTATGTGACCATGTAGTTAAAGACTGTATAGGGGGAAAAGTAAGTTGTAATGGTAACCTTAATAGTGCCATTACCTAATTTTGAGGGCTTAATTTTGCTATTTCAGACTCCTTTTGACATAGATATTTGGAGGCAATATTATAGCCAATACATATACCTCTACCCTGATAAAACTCTGCCCTCGGGAGCCAAAAAATCTTACTACATTATAGGTGAAACCGCATTATATCGAACTTGCTTTGATCCACCAGAGTGCGCAGCCCCCCTCTCCCCCGGAGAGCTGCTTTACCACGTTATATCCTAATTTGTGTTATATCAGGTCGCATTATATTGGGGTAGAGGTGTATATATAAAGTTTGCAAATCACAGAGTTATTATTTCTGGAAAATATTTCTGGAATTTCAAGTCCTGATTTGGAACAGAGGAGACAATTTCAGAATAATTTTAAAAATCTGTAACAACAGAACCCAAAGAAGGGAAGTGGCTGATGCCAGTTTGCCAGCCATCATAGAATATTAGGGTTGGAAGGGATCTCAAGAGATCAACCTGCTGCTCAAAGCAGGACAAATCCCCAAATGGCCCCCTCAAAGATTGAGCTCACAACCCTGGGTTTAGCAGACCAGTGCTCAAACCACTGAGCTCTCCCCATCAGAATGATGGAAAGGCATCTAGGTGATTTGTCACCTAGCAAAGCGTTTGAATTTCAAACAGGAATTTCCAGAAGGGAAAGAGTCACATCATTCTTCTGACATCTGTCTCCTTTTGGATGCTAGCTATGCTGGAGTTTATGCCACATTAATAAAGCTGGCTTTACTCTCTGGATAGTGTGGTTGCTATCACAGAGACTGTGGTTAATTAAATGGTTTTGTCCTGATTGCTAGAAACTTTCTAATTAGCAGCGCTAACTTCCTCTTCCCTCCCCAGTCTCTTCCTTCTTCAGGGAAATTCTGATGTATCATTGGTGGGTAGCGTGTGCTTGTTAGATGGTGTAGGGTCACTGCTTTTCACATCAAGGGATCTAGCAAAAAAAGCTGATATTATAAACCATAACAATTTATATTTTCCTTATGAAAAACAGGGTAGGCACAAATGTGAGAGTTTGTTCATGTTATTTAATCTCTTCCTGGTGGAAAGAATGAGTGTGTCTGGATCAAACTGTGCACTCCATTTTGTATTCTGAAGCTCTATTTTACTAGGACCTCCATTTTGTATTATTTGATGAACACATCTAACCTTGCCCAAGGCAAGCCTATTTAAATGCATTCCTGATAGCTATCCTGCCCAGGAAAGGCTCTTGACACTTCACTGAAGGACTGTCACAGAGATGCCAAGGGGACTACAAACTGGGGCTATCAACTTTGAATGATTCTTAACTATTGACCCACCTCCATGGAACAAAGGGTTTTCTGCACCAGTGCCTTACTGAGGGAGGGGCTGGAGCTTTTCAGCTAAGCACGTGGCAAAAGGAGACAGAGACTGTATTTAAGAAGAGCTGCTGCTCTGAGTTGGAGACCAACCATCGCCACATGTAAGCAGAACTGGCTGAAGAGAGAGAGAGAGCAGGAGAGACTCTGCCCAGACTGAAATGCTAACAGACTTCAGATTTACAGAAGAGGTGAGGCTCTTACATGATGAGGGTGTGTCTGAGGATATTTGTTGTTCTTCATACTAATATCTGTAAATTTCTAGAACAGTGGTTCCCAAACTTGTTCCGCCACTTGTGCAGGGAAAGCCCCTGGCGGGCTGGGCTGGTTTGTGTACTGGCTGCATCCGCAGGTTCGGCCGATCATGGCTCCCAGTGGCCGCAGTTTGTTGCTCCAGGCCAATGTGGGCTGCAGGAAGCGGTGCAGGCCGAGTGACATACTGGCCGCCACTTCCAGCAGGTCCCATTGGCCTGGAGCAGTGAATCGCAGCCGCTGGGAGCCGCGATCAGCTGAACCTGCGGACACGGCAGGTACACAAACTGGCCTGGCCCGCCAGGGGCTTTCCCTGCACAAGCGGCAGAACACGTTTGGGAACCACTGTTCTAGAGTAAAAGTGCATGGTCAAGAAATTTCTTTGCTAAGACCCTGTTCCTTGCTTTACAGCCATGTTGTCCCTGAAGGCTTTGGACTAGGAGCCCAGTGTGACCACATCATCAGTGAAGCTCTGGGGGAAGCAGTGTAACCACTTGAGGGTTTCATGAGGAGGAGCTCTGGGGGAATCCAGTGTGGCTGGACTGCAAAGTTCCACATCCCAAAGAAGGATGTCAGAAAAAGTCTGAGCCTCAAAAAGCCCCTTACAGAGCCAGAGCTGAGAATAGTGACTAGACTCTGACCAGACCCAATTGTCTTTGATGTAGATCAGACCTCTTCAACTGGATCCATTTCCAACAGATTGATGACCATACAACCTGGTCCAGCGCACCTCTGTAATATCTGGTTCCATGGATCATATGCATGAAGGTACTAACTGCCTGTTTAGGGATAAATTCTGTCCCTATGCCATTCAAGAGTAGCAGGGCTTGTTACAAAGCCATTATGTGAGGACTGGAGATAAATGGGTTTCCTCATTCTCAGTCTTTGAGATGCAGTGAAATATTTCCTATAGTCCTCTGAAAAAGGAAAGTCAATGAACTCCTCATTCTATTCCAAGCCTGCCTCTGTCCAGCCCCAAATCTGTCTGAACAGGGATGTGGTATGAGTAGGGCCCTACTAAATTCATGGTCCACTTTGGTCAATTTCATGGTCATAGGATTTGAAAAATTGTAAATTTCATAATTTCAGCTATTTAAATCCAAAATTTCAGTGTTATAATTGTGGGGGTCCTGATCGAAAAAGGATTTTTGGGGAGGAGTGGGGTGTTGTAAGCTTATTGTATAGGGGGTTACAGTATTGCTACTCTTACTCCTGTGCTGCTGCTGGCATCGGTACTGCCTTCAGAGCTGGGCAGCCGGACAATAGCCACCACCCGCCAGCAACCCAGTTCTGAAGGCAGGGCAGAAGTAAGAGTGGCAATATCGTGACCTTCCTAAAATAGCCTTGCCACACACACACACACACCTCCAACCCCCCTGTCTGCAACCCCTTTTTGAATCAGGACCAGTTTGAGAAATGCTGGTCTCCTCTGTGAAATCTGTATAGTACAGGGTAAAAGCACTCAGAAGACCAGATTTCACAGAGGAAGAAAATATTTCATGATCCATGATGCATTTTTCATGGCTGTGAATTTGATAGGACCTAGGTCTGAGTCCCCACCAAGCCAGGCTCTGTTGTACAAAGGCAATAAGCCTTACATCGGTGCTGCAAAATTCACCACACACCCTCTCCCTCGCTCCAACACATATATACAGTTCTCATCTTCAGTCCCCTCTTCTCTTTTATAGTCTACACGACTCATTAGCTGCTGGCTGTAGTGACACTGCATGTGTAAACAAAAAATACTGTGCCCTGGATCCCTGCAGCAGCATATATAAAATAATCATTCAAGCCCTGTGCACTGATGGCACTGCTGTGGTGCTTAGTCCACTCTCCCTGATCTGGTATTCCCCTCCACAGGGTAACTGCCTGAAGAAGAAAGCACTCATTTGTGGTGTGTAGTGCCCTAGAAAATTTCTGCTTCTATGGTTACAAATCCCTTTCTTGAAGTGCCAGGAAAAGAAATGTAGCATTTTGAAAGCTACATACTATAAACTTAGTCCTCGGGAGCTCTAACCCTATAGTTTGACCTCTTAAACAGAGATGTTGTAGGTAATGTCAAAGAGATTCGGGCCTTCCATAAACCATCAGGTGAAGTTAGAGCTTGTGCTATAGAATAAAATACCATTACATACTTAGACCGTGCATGCACATCTGTCCACAAGTGCCTTGTAGGAAGATCATTATTGCAAGGAAAGGGCACCAGGCAATGGGATATTGTGGCAGGAGGTCCCCACGGATTGAAGTAGAGAGAGATTATGAAAACATCAATTTATCCTTAATTCTGATACTTAATTTTGCTTATTACACTTAGTTTACACATTGAAGACTAGTGTAAGCATCAGTCACATTTTTGCATTGTCGGTTAAGACACATTCTGCTAAAAAGATCTTCTTTGTCAGTCAGTTAACATGCTTTGTGCTACATGTGAAGCTTCTGAACCTGACTGACTTTAACAAAGACATATAGACACAATGAAAGAGAGAAAGAAAGAAAGAATCCATTCCTTTAGCACATTGTTCATTGTCTGTACAATGTTAGCTTATCTGGCCACTTGTACTAAGGTCAGACTAGGATTTTTCAGGGACAAGAATTGCAGGGACAAGTAAACAAGATTAAAGCTGTCAATGAAAGGTAGCAATTAGAAAAGTCTTACTGTCCAGGTGACTTGAACTGTAGTGGGTGTCAGCACAACAGGATTATGTAGCCGTACAATGACGTCTCCTAACTCTTTCTGGACTTGCCTGTGATCCACTCCTTGTGCTGGTGGGCTGATATCTGCCAGGCCAACCACAGACACAAAATGATTATTTTAATAAGGAGCCTCACTTGTATCATGAATTCATTAGGAGGACTGACAAATGTAATGTACTGGGTTACAATAGTATTAGTTTGTATCACTTTCAAAAACAATGCAGCAGATTAGATTAACCTATGAACGCTGAAAAGCACCAAGTAAACATTCACTGCCATAAACAAACACCACATGTTCTATTACTTAGGCAATTAGAAAATGTTCCTCTCTAGCCCAAACAGTCATTGAAAACATTTTTTTTCCCTAGCAGTTAGTAAGTGATTGGTGAGATGCCATATTCACATGCTTTGAAATATTCAGATGATAATAGTCTTGATGTGCCAGTGTGCCTGCAAATCTAGAGCACAAGAAGTTTGTATAATCTAAGCAAATGATATTGCAGAAGCTGAATATGTACATTTGCTTGTTTTTAAACTGTGTATGTTACACTCATTATGCTTCTTCAAATTTTCCCTCCTTTTCAATATGTATTACAAGTTCCTTTCCTTTTCAGTTTGATAAAATTAGAGTTAGAAAGTGAGAGAAGACAGGGAACCATACTAAAAATAGCAATTTCCTATTATTTAAGACTATTCCACTATAGAAAATTTATACATTTTCCAGCTGTTCATGTCTGAAAATGGGATAAATTTGTGAGGTCACATTGCCCCTTCTCACATAAAAAAAGACAAGGGAGAAAAACTCCACAAGGATTATCTTGCAGAGATTAGACCAAATCATGCTTTCAGCAGGAGGGTGGGGATGAAAAACATGGATTTCCCCACCTAAAACCAGGTAGGTTTCAGTGGCGCTGTGTAAAGCCAGGGCAATCTGTGTGGAGGCTCCATCCCACCACAGCAATCTGGCTCTGCTCCCTGGCAACAGTGGCCCTCAAGAATTTCCGTAGCGCTATGTGGAAAAAGTTATGCAACCTGAAATTGTATTGTCTTTTCTGTGTGTGGCCTCAAAATGTGAATCCCTCTAGTCTTGCCTCTGGTCTACCCACTCATTCCCCATCCTGTTCACATTTACTCTGAGCCTACCCATCTGCATCCCATGACCACCTGGGGAAGGACCTGAAGAGGGGACTGAATCACCCTTCTGCTCAGAGAAGTGGCTTTCTATGCGTGGATCTAGTGCGTGGTGAACTGGCTCCCTAGTATGCAGCACTTTGAGAAACACTTCTCTGTCTCAATGTTTTCAAAATGCCATATATTCAAATGTTGGGCCTCATGTTCTTCTCCACAACATAGCATGGAGGGGAGCAAGTCAGCATAGAAACCTCCGTAGGGCTATGGAAGGAGTAGTGCACCTTCACCACATTCTTCCCAAACTTGCCCTTGGAAAGAACTGAGGATCCCTCCCAACAGGCGCACTAGTACTCTGGGGAGCTTGAGGTGTTATTCTGGGTTAAGAGTCAGAGAGGAGCCACTGAACATGGTACATGTCTGTCTGCACACCACAGAATTCCCAGTGGAAATCCATGTAGGACTTACTGCTACTGGAAACCATCAGTAACTCCCTTGGTGTCTGCTTTCCTCCCTGAACGGCAGGGAGTTGGGGCACAGGCAAGGTGCTCAGATTCAATTACTTCACAAGAGTTGTGTTCATAGAGGAGAAAGAGGGTCCAGAGGCCTGCTACAAAGCGGATGAGCATACATGAGTTCTACTCAGATTTCACAGATGATCCACTGGAGCCATTGGTTTCATTGACCACACTTACTTCCCCATATATGCTGCTGCAAACTCTTCACCTCATAAAGGGAAGACTCAAACAAGGTGACATCTCTTCTGTCTGATGGGTATGGGAGAGTAATATGTGGCCCTTTGTTCTCTTAACAGGAAAAACATTATGTAAAGTAGAGATAATACTGCTCTTCAGAAAAAAAAACATTCAAAGCATGTATCGAATACTTCAGTCCTCAGGATTTAGATAAAAATATAGTTTTCATAGTCCAGATTTCAGCTTCATATTTCAAGCAATATTATGGGTTTTGATTCACCAAAGAGACACTATCTATACAGGCTTTCTATTGACTTTCAAATGTGTGAAGTGAGTCTATGGGCCTCCCAAAGGGAATATAATCCAAATATGGAAACGTTAGCAATGGTACAGAATTGGTGTGCTCAGCAAAATATGCCTATTCAAAGTGAGTGAAAAAGAAAAAGACAGACGGATATTAAGATAAATCTATAACAGAGCAACTCAGACTTGTTTATTGAAAGATAACTTATACTAACTACAAAACAATTTTATACTGGGTATAAAATAATTCCCATAGCTACCCATGATTAAATCTTAGAAAATATTATCTACCAATGGTACAGAACCAACAGCGTGCTACGATTATATCCCCTTTGGGAGGGAAAAATATATTGTGTATACAGTGTGTATTTTTTTTAATATGGACAAATGTCCATAAGCTAAAAAAAGTTACTAATTAGAGCTACAGTGGGATATCACCACTACACCAAACACAAGAGCCTACATGTGTTAGTGTTAGCCATGTGATTAATTGCATTTTGCATGCAACTTTAACTTCCATATCAGCATTCTGCCCACTTATCCATCTTCCCAAGGTCTGCATTCTAAATGTCTAGCAACTTCAGATAGCTGCATTTTTCAAAATCAACCTGAATGAGAAATATGTCCTTCTCTCCCAGAATTACATTCACCTGATGTCCAGGGCAGGAAATAGTACGTCCAAGGCCCAGGAAGATCCCAGGATACTGTTTCTTCAAATCATGCCATTATTAGGTATAGAAAATGTTCTTTAGATTTCTAAAATTACGTTCCTCTGCCACTGAACCCTATGTCATTGGATTCATGGCACTAAGCATATGTGTCTTTATAGATGAGGGAAGTGAAATACGGTGCCAATAAATATTTCTGTCTGAAACATGTTCAAATATTTTCTGAAAAATACCTAGCTGATCCTAAATAAAATCCTTTCCAACTCATAAGGCAGCTTTTCCAAACTCATTCCAATATAACTTTTTTAATCAAACCACACCATAGGATGTGGGTATAATTATTCTGGAGCAGTCTTTGTGCATGTGATTTTCATGTAAACTTGTTTAACAGATTTTTCTGTCCTACGCAGAGTAGTGCACTGACCTACAAGATGCTACTCATTTGTATATAAAGCTTAGAACAGACGTGGGCAAACTACGGCCTGCGGGCCACATCCAGAAGAGGAAGAGGAGGCAGTTGGATGGAGTGGAGGTTCTGGGGGAACGGTCAGGAGATGGGGAACAGGGAGGGTTGGGAGTGGGAGTCTCAGGGGGCCTGTCAGGGGCCAAGGATATGGATAGGGGTCTGGAGGGCAGTCAGGGGACAGGGAGTGGGGGGGGGCAATTAGGAGTGGGGGGTCCTGAGATCCCACCACCTATCCATCCCACCCCTTATCCAACCTGGGGCAGGTGGTCAGGGGATGAGGAGCAGAGAGCAGTTGGATGTGGGGTGAGAGTCCCAAGGGGGCTGTCAGGGGGCGAGGGTATGGATAGGGGCTGGGGCAGTCAGGGGACAGGGAGCAGGGGGATTGGATGGGAGGGCGAGGGTCTTGGGAGGGGGCGGTCAGGGGACAAGGAGTGGGGGGGGGTTGGATGGGCTGGGGATTCTGAGAGTGCAGTCATGGGGCAGAAGTGGGAGGGGGCGGATAGGGAGCAAGGGCCAGGCTGTTTGGGGAGGCACAGCCTTCCCTACCCAGCCCTCCATACAGTTGCACAATCCTGATGTGGCCCTTGGTCCAAAAAGATTGCCTACCCCCGCTATAGAAGAATACTGTGTGATATTCTGTTGTATTATTTGTGAAATTAGGTGTGACTGTGTTATGAAAAATTACCCTAGAGTCACAAAGGGGCAGAGTTAGATTGTATGGGCAACCTTACTGTAGTCATTGATTGATTTCAACTGATTAATTGTACATTTTTAATGCTTTCTTAACCTATTTTTAAAAGGAATTTCCTAGGCTTTATGATGAAAAAAATAGAAAATAAAAATGTCATAATGTGCAACTATTGGCTAGATGTGATTGGACTGTTCCATGCCACATGGCTAAGAGAATCTGCCAGTGGGAGCTACTCTCCTGCAAATCTTAGGAGCTTCACAGTCCCTATCATGCTAGAGGAGAAACCCTGCCCTAGTGGAACTTATCCTAGAAGGAGATCTGATAACTAGTGCAGGTGAGAGGCTACATTTCTGTACTTCTTAGCAGGCTCACAGCTAGAGACACTTTTGGCTGGTTGGATGAGCTTGGGAAAGGGAGTTTGGGATAGGGGAGGGTGGCACAGGAGCCAGGGGAGCCACTGAAACTGAAACTTTGTTCACTTATGCAAAACACTGTTCATGACATTGAAAAACTTGGTGCTGGCCACAGAGAAGTTAGACCAGAGCAGGGTAGTCCAGGAAGGAGAGAACAGATCAGACCCAACCCACTCTGAAAGGTATGGCAATTGGGGTTGCCCGGCAATAAGATATACCAGATTAGAGACCACCTGACAGAAGCCAAACAACAATATGGTGTTTGAGTGCTCCTCAGAATAGGAAGGCCAGCCTCAAGTTGTGTTTGCTAGACATCTTCTGCGTGACCAACATGCCAGCGAGAACCATGTATTTATTTGGAAGTTACAAAGGACTTTATTAGAGTATGACCTCGACAACTAGTAGCTCCCAATGAACCTAGTATGTTTGGAAGTGTTTTATTTAGAGTTTATTATTTCAATATTATTCAAGGGTCTTTCTGAATATATGGTTATTAAACATACAAGCAATCAGTAGTGCTCTTAATGGCTTGAGGAATTCTTGCTCAGTGTAAGGATTTGCAATCTAATGGTATGAATTTGCCCAGTATACCCTGCATGTTATTTGCCATATTTTTATTTCATGAAACCAAATTTTAAGACATAAAAGTTATCATGGATACCTGTTGTGAATTAATATAATGTACCATTGCTTTAATTGCCTCTTTACTTTGCAATGGCTAGTATGAACAGGCTTTTTACTGCATGTCAGCTTCCTTTGTGAGTCTGAGTTGAATCCAAGCATTATTAGAAATCACATCAAAACATTATGCTAATTGTCAATTGATATTATGATTTAATTCTACTAAATGGTAAGGTATCAAAGAGCTATACATACTCTACATGTTGCACCATGTGTGGCTGGCGAACAGTTTGTGAAAATGGAAACTACAACACGTCCTGAAGCTAATGAAAAGAATTATTTTTGCTGAAATCAAATCTCTTGTCAGTGTAAGATGTAAAGATGTGGAATGAGAGTTCTAAAGAGCTAGATTGTGCTATGAGCATGGAGCTTAAAGTCAGGGCTGGTGCAGAGCCGCACATCCCTAGAGGAACTGATGGAAAGCGTAGTGCTTTGAAAAGCAGAATCCCACCTGGAATCTCCTTGATGCAGTGGGAGTGGGGAGCAAAAATTTGCAACAGACCTTTAAAAACCAAGCCTCTGCCCATTCCTCATCTGTTATCACCCATCCCTGCCCCTTTGCAGAGAGGACCCTAGAGTCTCCTACCAGTGCTGTGGCTACTACTCTGGGTGACTCTGCAGGGGTGGAGATGCTGTGCACACCCTCCTTGCCTCAATGCACAACCATACAAGGCAAGGAAAAGACCTTTCTGTAAATGAATTGTAGGAGATTACTCTGACTCATCCGTGAACAGGAATAAGTCTGAGTAAACAATTGTTCATAACTGTTTTCCAATCTGTTCAATGAAGAGTTATGCTGTGGGGTGCAGAATTTGGTCAATGCATTGACACAGCTATGCCACACTCTGTGCTCCACCGAGAAGCGTGTCCATTTTCACCATATTCATTTAGACTGAGCATAGAGAGAGTAAATTGGGTATAAAACAACCGTTCTGGTTTGTCAGCATTTCACACCCTTTTTGTACAGGTGTAAGAAATGAGAAGCAATGGAGGATCAGACCATCTTCATCTAATTGCACTAGCTGTCCTACAGTTGAGAAGTCCTATTTAGGCCATCCTTTTTAGTTTAGTATTCAGTAGATGAATGCAGAGAACATAAAATACACACGTGTCTCAGAATATCTTTTAAAATAATTCTGAGCATGAGTTAGATTCACACTGATTCTCTGCAAAAATATTGGGCCAGACTGATTCATACACTCTGGCTGCTTTGTGCCACTCTGGTGATGAAATCTAGCTGTAGACCTGGCTTTTATCTTTGTATCATACTTATATGTCCCCCATTAACATAGTGTTTAGTTCCTCATGATCTTGAACATATGTATCCTCACAAAAACCCTCTAAGGAAGGGAAGTGCTACTATCCCCGTTTTACAGATGGTGAACTGAGGCCCAGAGAGACTAAGGGCCAAATTTGTTAAGGTATTAAGGCACCTAAAGATGCAGATAGGAATCTAGTGGAACCCAATGTGAGTTGGGCGTCTAGATGCTTTTGAAAATTCCACTAGCCATCTATCTTCATCTTTAGGCACTTCAAACCTTTACAGATCTGGCCTTAAGTGACTTGTCTAAGGTTATACAAAAAGCCTGTAGTGCAGGAGGGAATTAAACTGGGGTTTACAGGTTGAGGTGGGTTTACAGTGTTTTGAGTTACCAGTGTGGTGCAAAGCAGCTAAACTAAACTGGCTCAATTTTCAGAGATTTCCCACCCTTCTTTCTATTATCAAGTAATTCAAGCAGAAGTCCTGGATACAACTGGAGATCATGTGAACAATTAATGATTGACATTACCTTGTGTGCGGACAGGATCTGACATAGGGCTGGGGTCACTCAGACCTTGTGAGTTGATTGCTCTCACCATAAACAGGTAGATTGTATTGGGTCGCAATCCTCTTAAAGTGTAGAGTGTTGTCTTTACATGATTAGCAACTGTTTGCCAGCTATTGCTCACAGATTGGCTGCAATGAAAAAAAACATGGTTGAAGACTACAAATTAAAGCAAAAAGAAATCATACAAATACAGAATTGGAAGGGTCCCTGATAGTCCAGTTCCCTGCACTGATGCAGGACTAAGTTTATCTAGGCCATCTCTGATGGGTGTTTGTCGAACCTGTTCCAAAACTTCCACTGACAAAGATTTTACAATCTCCCTAGGTAATTTGGTCCAGTGCTTAACTATCCTTACAATTAGGAAGTTTTTCCTAATGTCTGAATCTTTATTGCTGCAATTTAAGCCCATTACTTCTTATCCTTTCCTCAGTGATTAAGAAGAACAATTCATCACCCTCCTCTTTATAACAAACTTTTACATACTGGGGAGAGAAAGGATTTGAAAAAGAAGTTGGGTTTCATTTCCTTTCCAAGGTTAACCGCTGGGGAAAAAAATAACAAGATCAATTAAAAAAAAATGAAACAGTTCTGCTGGTTTTAGTTAATTCATAAAGAGAGTAGACCACATTATGAAACAAAACAATAGTACCATAAAAATATTTCAGCACTGCTGAAGTGAAAGCCTTTCCTAATACATTGTAGCCCACTAAAATAAATACGTGCAAAATGAACAGATATAGAAAAGTGGAAAAGTAAATTTGAATGATAAATGGGGCCCTCTTGAACAAATGTATGAAAATAACAAACCTCTTAAAAGAATAAGTTTCTATACTACAGGGTAAATTATGCAAATAAATTGTCTTGCTAAAAGAATGTGTTCTCCTTGAATTAAATCCATATGTAAAATTACTTTTGATGCTTTCGAAAACACATCTGTAAACGAAAAATACATGAATATATTTTCCTGTGCTTATGTTTTCAGCTGGACTGTCCTATAAACAGAATATAGCACTTGCATCTGTAATGATCTCAAGTGTGATTGTTAAAAACAGCCCCCTGTGAATATATGGTGATTTTCACAGTCATCAGCGGGATGTCACTGCAGCTTATGTAAAGATAAACTGAAACTTTTGCTAAGGATAAAGAGAGGATTTCATTTCATAGCTGTCGTTTGTATATTATTCATTAGAAAGTTCAACTGTCTTTTCCATTTGGGCTTATTAAAGGTAGTCACTATTTTCATATAAGTCAAAAGACATACTGGAAGTTACCATTTTTATGGAAAACAATTATTTGCATATTTTAGAAATGGCACATAGATATTTATGTAGAAGGATGAGTAGTCATCATTGTAGCCTTTTGAGCTGTTACTGTACATATTTTAGATGACCATAGACTACCATACTAACTAAAAGGAAAAATATATTTACTCCTTTTCTTTCACTTTAAGACTCTGATTCAGGAAGGTCCTTAAACATGACTCTAATTTGAAGCACACAAGTAACCCATTGATTTAAGTAACTTGCTGAATTGTGACCTAAGGGCTCAGTCCTGCAAAATACTGTGCACACCTGTGAGGTGCTCAGCTCCTCAGCTCTGATCAACTTCAGACTTGTAGGATCAAGCTCTAAATGATCAGATGTTTGTTTTTTAAATGATATATTTTATTCCATATGGTATCATACTAGAATTTCAAAAGGTGTTTTTGTTTGTTTGTTTTTGTTTTTGTTTTTAGGTTCTGCTTTAAGACTAAACATCCCAACATGTTCAAGGTTTAGGGAATTCTATTATTAACTTTTTTTTTTTAATCTGTTTTGACCAACCCTAATTAAACTACCTCCTCTCATGCTGTCCAATTTGAATGTCAACATTCTCATTTGAAACCCTCAGTGATGATCAGGATTAAAAATAATAATAATAATGGAGATATCCTATCTCCCAGAACTGGAAGGGACCTTGAAAAGTCATTGAGTCCAGCCCCCTGCCTTCACTAGCAGAACCAAGTACTGATTTTGCCCCAGATCCCTAAGCGGTCCCCTCAAGAACTGAACTCACAACCCTAGGCTTAGCAGGACAATGCTCAAACTACTGAGCTATCCCTCTCCAGAAATTAAGAAAAAAGTAACAGATCAGTGAATGCATAGTCAAGCTATACTTTTGCTGACCTGAAGAAATAGTCTAGTGCTTGTCTAAAAGTTCTGTTAAGAAATAAGTGGTTAATAATAAAAAGGAGAAATTCTTGAAGATTAAGAATGAACCCCATGCCATCAAAGATAAGGCCTTTAGTGAGTTAATTGAATTTGCAGATGTCCACACAGGTACCATCATACCAGGAGCATAGTTAACACTAGGGTTAAAACAAAATTAGAAAGGAAAGCGATTAGAAGTAGAAATTTTCACATACCTAAAAGCTTCAATGATATATGCACTAGCTGGTAAGTTTCCAGGTGTGCCTGGCTGCCAGGACAAGGTGACACTGTTCTTAGTAACATCAGTGACCTGGGGTTTGGATGGTGGCCCAGGAAGGTCATTCAAATCATAATTTTTACTGATTGTTGCTCCACCAGACTCTGTAAGGGGTAAATAAAAAAATAGTTAACTTTTATCCTTGACTGCACAATTTGATTTAAAAAAAGGAGAGCAAAAATAAAAAACTATACAAATAATGTATGATAGTCAGCACAATGGCCCCAGCGCTTACTGACCTAACTTAACAATAACAACAGAGAGTTAGGTTTACATTTAGAGGTTTATGTTACTGGATGATTGGCTGTCAGTTGTTATAGAAACTTTTGCTCATAAAAGAAACCAAAGAAAGCAACGACAATAGAGAAAAGGGAGGGGAGGAGGCAGACAGCCTAGTCTACTTTATTTATTTTCTAATAGCTGGAATAGATTCACCTAAAATGTCAACACATCAGTCAATAGAAGGCATGAGAAAACCCCCAATCCTACAAAAGGATCTCCAGTTAGGTAGAGTCTTTCACCTCACATGAAGCCCCAGTGACTTCAGTGGGATTCTTCAGGGCCATAAGGGCCTTTCTGCATGGAAACAGTTAGTTTGTTGGTACTCCACTTTAGACTAGATATAGCTCTCCAACGTACCTTGATACTAATACAACTGGTTGTACCATCAATGGAGATTTAGAGATAATAATACCATAATCTAAGTCATGTGAAGATATCCAGCCTTTCTACCAAAAAATATAGTAGTCTCAGTCCTGGTTCCCTTTAAAACACATCTGCTATAATACAGTGAACACAAGCCAAGAGAACAACAAGCCTCTGACATGATTTACCTGTCACCTCTAGCACAGCGCTCCAGGATGTCTCCCCACTTGAACTTGTGGCCACACATGTGTAAGTGCCAGTGTCAGATATCTAGTCATACAAAAATGGTTAAGAGCATTTTTGACAAATCTTTAACATAAGGTGGCATAATTCTCTCAATTTTTTTCTGAATATTTCTTGATGTAAAATAAGAAGGACTTAACCTACATTGTACATCACTAAAGGACACCAGACATTTCTCAAATAATCATTTAATGGTGGCTTACTTTTAGCGAACTATAGTAAGATTACGTGCTCTTAATAATTTCATTCTCTTTCTTCCCCCCCGCCCATTATTCTAATTCTCATATTGTTAATGTCATTGGTAGAGGGTATGAGTATTACAGAATGGTTAATTTAAAACATGTCACCAATGTTTTTTTATATATGAAGGAAGATCTAGGTGAATTCCAGTAAAAATACAACATAACATAGATGTGACTGAAATTATAATTTAAAGTGTGTCTAAATTGAGAAATGGGTACAGATTTCACTTCTCAGAGGAGATTAAGCTTCAGTTTCATAATCCCTGCCTTGATTTACAGTTTCCAATCCCAGCAGGGTTGTCTCACCTCCTTTTATTCTTCTGTTGTAGAGGAAGTATTACTATGCAGTTTATCATGTATGGGTCTTTTTAGATGAGACTTTAAAACCAGTCCTGTCTAGTTAGTATGGATATTAAAGTTCTCATGCATAACATTTTCTAAAGGGTAAGGCTGGGTCAGTGGCCTAGGCCAAATTTCCCTCTTCCCTCTCCACTTTTATGCAGAGTGGAGTGAGCCTGTTGATGAGCTAGCAGCTACCTTCCACAGCAGAGGGGTTTCAGTGATGCTTATGTGCATTTTAGTGGCACTGTATGTCTGGGGTTTGAGAAGTGTTTTGGGATGAAAAGCATTATATTCACATAAATGATCCAGATATGCAGAGTTTATTTGGGGAAATTGTTTGTGGTCACATTGACACTATTAGAGTTATTTCCTCCCAATTCTTTTTTCATTTTTTTTTCCCATCACACTGACTGATTTCCCCTGATGTTTTGTTATTTCTCACTTTGAAGGCTAAGGAATACTATGAATGAGACCTGATGTTTGGTCTGGGGAAATTGATTGAGATCAATAGAATACCACAGTTGGCCAACAGTGTGTAGTCTACTCAGAAGCCCCCAGCCTGCTGTGTGTAAAGCATGTTAGCCTAGAGATGGAAATGGAGTGGGGAGAGTGCTGACTCTGATGATATGAGAGAAGAATTATATTCACTGGAAGACTGCATTGGAACATCTCAGTGGATATAGGGCTAAATCCAAAATGGTTTATTGGACTGTAAGGGAATAGTATGTGTGTGCTCTGAACTATATTAAATTGGAACTGAAGTCAATGTGCTCATAGCTTGATTTTCCAGGTGGCTGTTGAGGCAAATAAGCAAGATGCTCTTTACAATATCTGCTGATATATATTTTAATTGATTTTGAAGTTTATCATGTTTGAATTGTGTTGGCACTTTCTGCTTCTGACACATTATCGCTGCAGTATACTATTGTTATGGACAGGGCACGACAGGTAATTAGTGATGTAACTGTTTAATAGATTTTTATAAGCATGGCCTGAATTTTAAGAAGATTCAGCTGCCTTGACTCAGAAAGGCTCTCTGATAAAAGCTGAAATATTCAAAATGTGCCGTGGCCTGTCCCAGTGCTCTGGGCAGCGCGGCTGTAGCGCCGCCACCCACCAGTGCTCCAGGTAGTGCGATAAGGGGGCAGGGAGCAAGGGGGGGTTGGATATAGGGCAGGGGAGTTCGGGGTGATGGTCAGGGGTGTGGGTGGGGGCAGGGCAGTCAGAGGGTAGGGAACAGAGGGGTTGAATGGGGGAAGGGGTCCTGGGGGAGCAGTCGGGGGGGTCAGCTGGGGCGGTGGAGGGCAGTCAGGGCAGGGGTTCTGGGGCAGTTAGGGGACAGGGAGAACGGGTGGTTGGATGGGGTAGGTGTTCCACGGGGAAGTCAGGAATGAGAGGAGGGGTGGGATTGGGCGGTGGGGGGATGGGAAGGGGTTCCGAGGGTGATGGGGCAGGGGTCCCGGGGGGCTGTCAAAAAATGGGGGGGGTAGGATGGGGAAGGAGTCCCAGGGGGGGCTGTCAAGTGGTGAGAAGCAGAGGGGGTCAGATGGGTGTAGGGGCTGGGCCACACCTGGCTGTTTGGGGAGGCACAGCCTCCCTTAACAGGCCCTCCATACAATTTCAGAAACCTAATGTGGCCCTCAGGGCAAAAAGTTTGCCCATCCCTGTTCTACATAGTTTGTGGATCAGCCACCCCCTCCCAATGACTGCGGCCAACTGGCTGCTTTTAAGGACATGGAGGGAGACAACTGAAAATCTGAATATATGGATGGATTATGATCGTGTTAAGCACTTTCCCTCCTTTCCCTGGTTAACACTGGGTTTCTGGGAAAGCTATGAATAATAAGCAAGTGGCTTTTTTGGAGCAGAGGAGGAATTTTCTTGTCACCATTGACGTGGGTATGGAATTTTTTTTCACTTCCTCACAGCAGCTGGGATACTTGGCACATAGGGGAATTGTGTAGATTCACATTCAAGGTTTATCACAACTTTGGCCTGGGGTCCAGTGTGGTTGTTATTAAGCATGAGCAAGGTGATGTAGGGGCTCCAGAGTAAATATCGGCATTGAGCTAAGGAGAAGGACCATACCCATTAGATGTACTGCAATGAGTTACCTCGACATATACAGTGAACCCTTGTACGCAATAAGGGCAGTGACAATTATTTTGGTAAGATGCTAAAATCCCTATTGGTTGGTTATAGTGAAGAGGAGCTAATTGTAGCCTGCCCTGAGATTGGTCCTGTCTAAAGGACTTCAGTTCAGACTGGACTCTTTGTTGCTGTGGTAGCCTTAACAGAAGACTTTAACTCATAAAAGTTGCAGCTTCCTGTGTAAACTAGGGCTGTCAAGCGATTAAAAAAATTAATTGCGATTAATCGCGCAGTTAAACAATAATAGAATACCATTTATTTAAATATTTTTGGATGTTTTCTACATTTTCAAATATATTGATTTTAACTACAATGCAGAATAAAAAGTGTACGGTGCTCATTTTATATTTATTTTTTATTACAAATATTTGCCCTGTAAAAAAACAAAAGAAATAGTAATTTTCAATACCCATATTACAAGTACTGTTGTGCAATCTCTTTATCATGAAAGTTGAACTTACAAATGTAGAATTATGTACCAAAAAACATTCAAAAATAAAACAATGTAAAGTTTAGAGTCTACAATTCCACTCAGTCCTGCTTCTTGTTCAGATTGCTCAGACAAACAAGTTTATTTACATTGACAGGAGAAAATGCTGCCCGCTTCTTGTTTGCAATGGCTCCTGAAAGTGAGAGAAGGCATTTGCATGCTACTGTCGTTGCTGGCATTGCAAGATATTTATATGCCAGATGTGCTAAAGATTCATATGTCCCTTCATGTCAACCAACATTCCAGAGGACATGCATCCATTCTGATGATGGGTTCTGCTCAATGACGATCTAAAACAGTGCGGATCATCACATGTTCATTTTCATCATCATGACTCAGATGCCACAAGCAGAAGGTGGATTTTCTTTTTGGGTGCTTCAGGTTCTGTAGTTTCCGCACTGGAGTGTTGCACTTTTAAGACATCTGAAAGCATGCTCCATAAGTCGTCCCTCTCAGATTTGGAAGGCATTTCAGATTCTTAAACCTTGGGTCAAGTGTTGTATCTATCTTTAGAAATCTCACATTGGTACTGTCTTTGTGTTTTGTCAAATCTGCAGTGAAAGTGTTCTTAAATCTAACATGTGCTGGGTCAGCACCCAATACTACAATAACATGAAATATATGGCAGAATTGGGGTAAAACAGATCAGGAGACATACAATTCTCCCCCAAGGAGTTCAGTCACAAACTTAATTAACACATAATTTTTTTTAATGAGCATCATCAGCATGGAAGCATGTCCTCTGGAATGGTGGTCGAAGCATCAAGTGACATATAAATATTTATCATAGTTGGCACGTAAATACCTTGCAATGCCAGTTACAAAAGTGCCATGCAAACACACCTGTTCTCACTTTCAGATGGCATTGTAAATAAGAAGTGGGCAGCATTATCTCCTGTAAATGTAAACAAACTTGTTTGTCTTAGCAGTTGGCTGAACAAGAAGTAGGACTCAGTGGACTTGTATGCTATAAAGTTTTACACTCTTTTGTTTTTGAGTGCATTTATATAACAAAAAATATCTACATTTGTAAGTTGCATTTTCACAATAAAGAGATTGCACTACAGCACTTGTATGGGGTAAACTGAAAATAGTATTTCTTTTGTTTATCATTTTTACAGTGCAAATATTTGTAATCAATAATAATAGAAAGTGAGCAGTGTACACTTTGTATTCTGCACAGTAATTCAAGTCAATATATTTGAGAATGTAGAAAAACATCCAAAAATATTTAATACATTTCAATTGGGATTCTATTGTTCAACAGTGCGATTAAAACTGTGATTAATCGCGATTAACTTTTTAATCACAATCAATTTTTTTTTAGTTAATTGCATGAGTTAACTGCAATTAATCGACAACCGTAGTTTAAACCAATTTATGGTGTTGAGTTTTATGGTGTGTCTGATTCAAATAATGCATGCTACTGCACTGAGAAGGTTTAAGGTGTATCTTTCTGAGCCTTAAAGGAAAATGGGTATTAAAGAATGAGCCACTCCAGGATCAATAAAAGCTCCATGTCTTATAAAGTCACACTTAATGCCAGATTTTCCTTCCCTCTGCCAGTATTTCTTTTCTCCTTTACAAATCATGTGCTCTAACAAAGACATTAATGTGCTGGCACGATTCAACAAGTATTTTACTGTTTGTATAACTGCATGCAGGCAGGCATCCCATGAGCTTCTGCCTCATGGACACTCCACAGAAGCCCATCATCAATGCTCTGAAAGTTTGTTTGAAATCACCAAGCTCCCACCTTTAATTGCTGCTTTCTAACACTACTGGGGAATCTTGACTATTCATCCGCACTGTTTAATCCAGCTCTACAGTAAAAATGCATTAACCTTCATGGCCCAAGCCCGCCTTTAGCGCAGAGAGGGAGGATAAATTGTTTATTCAAGGAAAGCTAGCATAAATTTTTTAATAAATTCCATTTTGTTCCAAGGAGGTTAACAATTCATTTACGATCACTGATGAGATGTTGGCAGAAAACTAAATGGCTGCTCATTTCTTGTTCTTTATAGTTCTGCAGATTATCTTTTTTTCATGATCAAACTAAGTATAAGCATTAGTGCTGATGAAATTAAGTATTTCCTGAAATTATTTTTAAACAATTAATGTATAATATAACTATATTTACTTCCTGCACCGTATGTATTATATATTTGGATATCTATAATGAGTATCTCTATACTTTATATGCTATACATTAATACATATATCTACACAAAGGTTATCATTAGCAAGATAACATTTACCAACAAGATACAGCAGATTTTGTTCGTACCCTAATAAGACATAGTTTTATCTCAGATATCAACATGTTAAATTGTTGGTAAATTTAGCCTTTTGAATGCCAACTACTCTGTGAGAGTATAGATATATCAAAGAATCAATCCTTTATCCGTGATCTGCACAGCAGCATAAAGTAGCCAGAAAGCTACTTTAAATGAGCGACTGAGGATTACCCCATGCCACCTGGCTCCTATTGCTTCCCATAGAGGGCATTCCCCAAGTGGGGAAGGAACAGGTTGGAGCACACAGTACATGCTGAGACCACTGCAACAGGCATAACTTAGATCCACCACATGTATCTGATTCCAGAATTGAGCCTGCGTATGCAAACAAAACTACACTTTGTCACTTCATTCAGGGTTATTTATTTTGTTTTATTTTATTTTTGCTTTCTTATAAAGCCTTGTAAACATCAGATTTTGAACACAGTCCTCATTTATTTAAAAAAGGAGTGCCAATCTGCATGTATAAGGATCACAGGCATGACTACAGGCTGCAGGAATGGACTCAATTATATTAGAAAATGGCCTATGAATTAAATTCTAAGTCTCCTTTGGAAAATAAACCTGCTTCAAACAGATAATGTTTTTATTTTATCTTATTTTAGATAAAAAGTCATTTAAAATGTTTGAGGCGATCAAAGGAACCAGAATTTCATTTCAGATCAAATCTCATATTGACAACTTTTCATTTTGTCTCTTCTCCCTTCTAAAATTCAGGGCATCTGATTTTCACATATCTCAAAACCACACTGGCCAGACAGTGTTCCATGCCCTGTGCCAAAGACGGATGAAATATTACCCTAACCAAGCAGCAGGGGAAACACCAATACACATAGCACAGAACCAGCGTAGCCAGCTGCAGGGTATCTCCTTCTTCCAGGCCCTCATGTAGTGGATCTGGTAGGGGAGGGAGTAGCCAAAGTCTGGCTGCAGTCTAGGAATCCTTGGCTGCGGTAACATCTCCAGGGAGACAATTATCAGCTGGAACAAATGAGGCTGCTCTGACTTGCAACTTTGAATGAACTGGCATCCAGCCTCAGGATCAAATGAGATGGAGATGGAGACTAGTCCTCCCTTCCTTCTCCTGCATGGAGTGAAGCTTGACCAGCCCCTACTGCTGGGTACTATGTTCTAACACATTTTGTCTGTATCCTAATGTGTTACCTGAACCCTCCACAGCAACGTTAAAGCATATCTCCCTTTTTTATTTCTCTTGCAGAGAATTTTGCCCAATGAAAGATTGCTGGTGAAAGACATTATTCTTAATGGAGGGACACGTCAACTTTGAAGATAAGGATGCCTAACTGTTTGATGGGGCTCCTCACCAGCTCAGTAATGACCCAGTCCCAACAAAGATTCATTCGTATTAGTACTCACGCGTAGACTTTTAATCTGCAAGGTCCCCTGCTCCTGTATTGATGTTCTAGGATCTCTGCCCAAGAATGTGAATCCTTCTTTTAACCAGCTAATAACAGGAAGTGGGTCGCCAGTGGCCTTACACTTCAACAAAGCTGTCCCATCTACTGCCAGCGTCTGATTGGCTGGACCTTGGAGAATGATGGGTGGAGGCCTATCTGTCAAAACTAAATGAAAACACATCAATTACTGAACCGCTCTACTTTTAAAAATCATGTTTAGCAGTTAGTATCTGGTATTGTGCAGGAGGTCAGACTAGATGATCATAATGGTCCCTTCTAACCTTAAAGTCTATGAGTCTATAACAGAATACAGATTTTAAGAAAATCCTATATGATATCCAGGGAGGTTGAAAATGCTAATTTCTGCAATGCTCACTATGCATTCATGCACCAACAAATGAGATGTTTGATTGACATATTTAAAAGGGTTGTCCTTAGTTACAATAAAATGGTACCTAGATGTGAGTTTGCTATTAACAAACATTGAAAGATTATCACACTTATTTGCGCAAGGGTATGTCTACTCTGCAATAAAACACCCCTGGCTGGCCCACGTCAGCTGATGCTGATGTAAATTGCAGTGTAGACATTCAGGCTCGAGCCTGAGCTCTAGGACCCAGCGAGGGGGGAGGGTGTCAGAGCCCAGACATCTACACTGCTACTTTATAGCCCTGCAGCCTGAGCCCTGCAAGTGGGAGTAACCAGACACAGGCCAGCCACGGGTGGTTTTTATTGCAGGGTAGGCATTGCTTAAGATTAGCTAAAAAGTACTCAAGCACATTCATAGGTGCTGGAACTAGAGATGCTGGGGGTGCAGCAGCTCTAGGTGCTGACTGCATGAGTGCTCTGAGGCTAGAACACCCATGGAAAAAAACTAGTGGGTGCTCAACATCCACCAGCAACCTCCCCTCATCAGTTCCTCCCCCTCCCTCCCAGTGCCTCCCACCCGCAGCAATCACCTGTTCAGCGGTGGGTAGGAGGCACTGGGGGCTGGGAGTGGAGTGAGGGAACTCAGGAGAGGGGGGTGGACTGAGGGCGGGAAGAAGCGGGGCAGGGCAGAGCAGGGATGGGAAGAGGTGAGGCGGGGTGAGGGCTTAGGGGAAAGGGTGGAACGAGGGCAGGGCTTCGGGCAGAGTGGGGGGTTGAACACACCCTGGTAACTCAGAAAGATGGTGGCTACAGCAGCAGAGCCTTTTGGCTTAAAGTGGTTTATATCACTTATATAGGGTTTACATTTTGATTCAATGGCTCTCAGCACCCCCACTATACAAATTATTCCAGCACCATAGAGCACATGCTTAAGTTTAAGCAGGAGTTTCAATCTCATTGGCATCAAAGTTAAGCATATGTTTAAATGCTTTCCTGAAAACAAATGGTCTCCTGAATCAGGGCCTTAGATAAAAGCTAAGGCAGTTATCTACCAATCATAACGGTTAGTTAAAAGTGTGCATTTGATCATGTTTCCCATTCATGTTCAATGTGCAAATGTTCACCATTAGGAAATAACATCTAATAACAACACAAAATCTTTCCCTAACTGATCTAACTGATTGCATCATGCTCTTCAGTGAGGAACAGTTCAGATTTAATCAAGCTGTCTGTTTACCTATCAAATCATGTTATCACCTTTTGAAATCATGAACTCTGTTATTATTCTCCTAATATTTTACATTGCATGCTTAAAATAGTTCATAGAAGATTTTTAACTAGTGAGTGCCTAGCTGCACCTGAGCCTTATTCTGCTACCAGTGGGATATCGTGAAGATGAGGTAAATGCTTATGTTAAATTTTTTTGCAAGAATTTTTTTCAGAAATAATTCTGATACTGAACCTATTCCGTGCCACCTGTGAAAGAAAAAAACATTTCTATAAGAGTTGTTTATGGAGAGAGAGAGTAAAATAAACAAGGGGCTGGATTCTTCGTTAATGGAAATGAAGTTATACCAACATAACAGCAGTCCAACAGAATTGAGAAACAGTTCTCAGATGTTTAGCTTCCATACTGTTCTAACTTTAAATCTCTGAACAATATGTCTGGCATCTGAATGAACATATTCTGATAAACAGGATTAGCTCCTGAGCTAGTGTAGGTTCACATAGCTCAGCTGATGTCAATTGAGTTACATCAGTTTACTCCAGCTGAGGATCTGGCCCAACGTATTTAGTATACATACATGCTTTTGAATGAAACCACAATAAATTTAAGTGTGTCTTAAAGAAATGTGGCTTGCATTGTGTTGAACTGTTCAAGACATGAGCCCACAGCATTGTCAAGGCTCCAAAGTGCTTTTGGTACACTGTTTAATACATAGGAAAGAGGAGGGCTGATATAAGCATTTGTTTTTTTATTCAAAATGTTTGTTTTTGGAACTATAACATTGCAACAACCCTAAAACCTTCTCTTAATCTGGGAAATAAGGCTGATGAATCTACTTGCTGTAATAATACCTTGGGTTGTGATTTCAACAAACTTATTGTAACCAGAAATTTAAAATGTGCATTGAAAGCTAATTTAGAACATTTGTCACAGGAAATGAAAACTGCCTTGGAAATTCTGAAATAGCATACACTGAATTCAGCTATGACACAGGAACCAGTAGGACACAAGAAAAACACAATGGGATGTATTTTCACCTCAAAACACATATTTACATCGCATTAAGGTTAAGCACAGTTACACACAACTGTTGAAGAGAGAGTACTGCCCCATCATTTTAAGAAATAAAAACTCCATCTCAATTTTATGCTATAATTACAGAAATATGTGTATGGTCCATCAAAGTACAATACCTACAGCAAAAATATATCCAGGTGACAACTAGGCCACATAAGTTTTCATTTACATTTAATGCTGATCAATGAGTTTTCAGTTTTTTAGGAGAGTAGGTATAGATTAAAAGAATGAAAATATAATTGCTTAGGTTGAGAACTATATGGCTTTAGTTATTTGTAGCAACTCATTGCCTCGTTTTATGGGTAGCAATCTAGGTATTTTAAAAGCTTATTGTTTTTTAGATATTGCTCTTTGGCATCTAATTAGTTTTTTTACTGCTCAAATGAGTAGCTCATAATCTTTTAAATGGGTTTGATCAATAAAGTAATTGAAAGTCTCCTGGCCAGAAGGAATCTTCATTTTCAAGGGTGTTATGGGTGAAAGACTACTACAGGTTTCCATGACACTAAGGCTAAAGGTTAAATGAACACTTAGGATTTCCAGTGATCTGTGAACAACTGTATTGTCTTCACTTCTATGACTTGTAAATCTTCTGTAAAATGTTTCTAAATTCTTCTGTGTTTGTCAGTTATTTAAATATATAAACAGGAATCCCATGATATAGGTCTCTCAGTGAATCAGGAACCAATACTTGAGCAGCGCTTTGGAAAAATGTCTGTATATGTCTGAGGGTCTCTCTATCTCAAAGATGGACAAACACGGTAAAAAATCCATGAATGGTTGCTTTAATTTTTAGGTGAATTTGTTTTGTCCAAGCATAAACCCTTTTGTGTTCATTTTCTACAAACGTGTGTGATTGAGCTATACTGGTATGAATATTCACGAAAAGTGAACTTCAAAGTCGTATGTGCACACATTCATGAAAACTGAACTTAAAATTAGTATCTGCAAGCATTCACCTATGCATGTAATCTAGTGATGGAAACAAGATCATGTGCCTTATCTGACTAGTCTCAACTAAGGAATACAACTTGAATTTCAAGTACAGAGAGCTGGATACTCACAGAGAACTATTTGTGACTAATCCATAGAGTAAAAAAAATACACAGTGGCCAAAACGATCTATCAATAATTATGAATGATGAATTGATTAGGGGAAATTGAGATTTACTTCTGAATATTCTGTGCACAAAAAGAGGCTAAATTTATGGAATAAATTACTAATTGTGTATTATTCTCTCTATATTACACAGACACACAGTTAAATGGAAGCTTATAGTTTATTTGCATGACCTGCTGTTACAAGACTCTGAGCTGCATGCTTACCTTTGCTTTTGGAAGATTGCAAAGACTTTCTCATTTTTTTTTTTTGAATGATGTTACTTTTCTAGATGTGAGTGAGACTCTGGATTTATGTGATGATCTTTCAAGATAGTATAAGATTTGAATTTCAAATATATCGAAAGCTCTCAGCACAGTCCATAATCAGCAAAATTATCACTCAACTCAGCACATTTCATCACAGCAAGTAATCTTTTCTCATAGGAACACTTGAGTAAAAAATATTTCCAGTGAAGACGTCTAAGTGCAAAAATGTAACAACTGAAACACTGCTATATATGGTATAATTAAGCACTTGTTTTTCTGCACAAGACATATGTTTTCATTCTGTATTGGAATTTCAATTGAATCCAAATTACTCTGGGATCAAACAAAACTGTGTTCAAAATGAAAATGATGGCTTGCCACTATTATTAAATCATTAACCAAACAGAAAAATTCTGGGCTATGAAGTAAAACTGAAACCACCAGCCAAAAACTGGAAAGCTAATGCTTAAATATATGGCTAATATTTGAAATGTTTATATTTTAATATATTTTTAGACCCTGAAATTACATTTCTCTACTGATAAAAACATTAACTTCTATAACCTATACTCAGCATGAGCTGACAAAGAATATTTAGTATCAGAGGGGTAGCTGTGATAGTCTGGATCTGTAAAAAGGGACAAAGACTAACCTTATAGACTAACAGATGTATCGGAGCATAAGCTTTCGTGGGTGAATACCCACTTCGTCAGACGCATAGATATTTATGCTTAATTCCCTAACTAAAGGCAATGTCAAAAATTATCTATGATACAGTGGTACCTTTATTTATACAATCACAATTGCAAAATACTCTATTTGAACATTCTTCATGACCTTCATCCACCCCTCAACTCAATAATGAATTCATATTTCTATAAAATCATCTTGTATTATATTACAGTGAGTGTCCTGACTTTCGGGTTCTGGGAGATATTTGAAGAATGCAGGTTTTTCATTCCTTTAGTCATACAGGCACCATTGAATGCTTTCTTAAGGAATGTAGAATGCTAAGTACCTTTGAATGTAATTAGTTCAAGATGAGTTTGCTTTTTGCCATGGACACCTTAATGAGCTTTTTCTGTTGACTGGCTGCATAAGCTGATGCAGATGCAGAAGAGGTCAATTATGATTTCTTTTTTCATACAGAGAAATAAATAAAGATTAAGAAGGACCAGAGGCCTTGTCTGTCTAAAGGAAGAATTTCTCATCACTGATATCCTTGAACCTGACTTGCTCCTTTCAGCCCCTGTTGCAGTAAATCTCTGCAGCAACAGCAGGTGCAACCATTAACAGCTCAATGTCCTATCAGCCAATGTTTGTATGTTCTATTTATTCCAATCACAGCCATGGCATTGAATCAGACAGTGCCATGGACAGATATTAAAAAATACTGCCTTTCCATTAATTTTAAATGACCTTTTAATCTACATGTAAATTTGAATTGTATGAAAACGCATCATTTTGTCATAGAGAGTAAGAGAAAGAGAAGACTTAAAGAGGTCACAGAGCGAAGGTTAGGCTTTAATCTCCTAGAAACTACTTTAAGGAAATGCAGTGCGTGCTTGTAAAGACGCAAGGATAAGGAAGAAATTATCTTTCCTTGACATAGAAATATAGACAGCTTTTGGAAAACAACAGAAAAAAAGGCATCAAATTTATGCTCAAACCTCTATAATGTGTGTCTGAACCTCTCTACCTGTCACTTGCGATGAATATGCTTTTGTGAAAAGCCAGATTATTCAGAATTAGACATCTTTTCAAACTTTCATGATGTAGGCAGGTCTCTGATGGAGCTGTAATAGTGGATCTGTGCATGTAACAACAGTTTTAATGGCAAAAATTCATTAAAGTCTGTCAGGAGATATTTAATGAGTTGGTTAAGATAGGGAATAATAAGGCCTGGGAATGAGATGACCTGCTAGGCAAACAGGAATTTCAGCTCCATTTTCTCTAGTAATATAAAGGCACTATTCTGCCCTAGATCCATGAACAGAACTCATACTGATGTTAACAGGATTCATGGGCTCAAATGGAAAAGAGATATACGCACTACGTAGGAAAGAATGCATTTAAGGTATTTTCCCGAAAAAAAATGTGGAAATGACTAGTGACAAATCACATTGTGTTGTAGTATTTGTCAATCTGTCGGATTCCTATCATTGCAGTATCTGAACGCAGCACAAATATTAATTATCCTTAAAACACTCCTGTGAGGGTAAGGAAATATTACAGGCCTCTCTTTACAAATGGGGATTTGAGACACAGAGAAACTAAGGGCCAGGGTCCTCAGTTGATGTGCACAGACATAGCTCCATAAATTTAAATGGTATTATTCCAATTTTCATGAGATGACAATATGTCTCAAAGTGACTTCCCTAAGGTAACAGAAGAAGTCTGTTGTGGAGCTGGGAATTGAACTGAGTTTTCCTGAGTTGCTATTCAGTGCTTTACCACAAAACCATCCATTGCTCATTCTGGATTAGGATATGGGCATCTTAAATTTCAGTTCCACTGTATTGGACAGTGTCCCTTAATACAAATTATATTCTGAGCTGGTGTATCCCCTCTTTTCACTGATCGTTTTAAAAAGGTACAAAAATTTCATATAATGTGCAAACCTGTATTCCATGTTTTTGTGTTCATGGAGAAGACTCTGCACCGAGGTCCTTTTTGCATTATTCATAATTTGTAGAGTCCTATATGTTTGCCAATATGAATTACATTATCTGACATGTCTATATTTACAAATGATATTTTAATTCTTTGGTGCCACTGGTTTAAAAAAAATAATAGAAATCCTGATTTCTCACCATCAGTAACTTCCAGTTGAGCTTTTGCTAAAATGCTCCCAGCAACCGTCAATGCCTGACAGATGTAGTAGCCTGCATCAGATCGTTGAATGTTAGTAATAGTGAGGTCGCCTGTTGGTGATACTGAATACCTACTGTTGGACTGGAGAGGCTGGTTTGGAAAGAGTAGATTCTGTAGAGACAATTCAAATCACATCAGTGCAAATACAAGAACATTGCTTTTCCCTCAGTCGAGGGCACAATAATTTTCTTTACAAGCATTATGTATAAACACAAATAAAAAAACGCTACTGTTTATATAATATCACAGGTGTGCATAGGGCTTTACAGACACATAATAAGATAATGTTGCCTGCCTGGAGAAGCTTGCAGTTTAAATTAGACACAGCACCATTGAGAAATTATGACAGACAATTGTGTTGCCAGTAGGGGTTTTGGTTTGGAAGAAGATTTCAACAAATATATGCGGGTGATTTGTTTCATATGTATCTCATTAGTTCTGACTTTGTTTCATATGTACCTTGGTAACTCTGAACTTTATTTTAATAACATAAATAGCTGGGTGTTACATCAGAAAGAGCTAACACTACAGTGCACATTAGAAAGCTACCCTAAAAGGAATGAATTATGAGTAGTGATCTGAAAGAGCAGAGTGAGACTGTTTGGCAATGAATACTGTTCCTGGCAAAGAGGGCAGCATGAACAAGGCATAGAAGCAGAAGTGGCAGGAAGACACAAAAGGATCATAAAGAAAGAGGGATTGGCAGAGCATGGGAGGTGAAAGGAGGAGTAGAAGGAAATTAAAACTGAGACATAGACAAGAGGCAGACAGTGTGGAACCTTGAAGGTGAGGACAAGGAGTATAAATTTGATGTGAAAATTGGCAAGGAACTGATAGTTTTGAGGAGGGGGTGGCACATTTATATTGGGGGTGGGTTATTTTAGCTGAAGCCCTTTTAATGGACTGGAGGGGGAGAGATGAGAACTGGGGAAAATAGAGTGGAGGAGATTCAGTAATCAATGCAAAATGATAATCAAGGAACCAGGGCTTTAGCAGCTGGGGGCAAATTTTCCAGGGAAAAGTGATAACATTTGACAGTGGCTTTGATGCGAGGAAAGAAGGGTTGAAAGATTGAGAGACAGCACTTGGGGAAAGACAGGTTAGTGAAAGTGACGGGGGGTGGGAGGGGAGATGGAAAAGGGGAGTAGGGGAGAGGGTTTAGGAGTTATGATGAGACGTTAGTACTTAAAGGAGGAAAACTGACTGAATTAACTAATTTCATAAGAGTTATGGAATGATGATTTATGGATTTATAAACCAGCTTAAATAAAACAAGTACTGAACCAACCCCTATAAAAATATGACAATTGTTAACACCAGTGACGTACCCAAACACTGCAGCAACACTACTGTTAGCTATTGATTACTCTAGGGCAGTGGGTCTCACACTTATTTGATTGTGCCCCCTTTCTTTGTGTCTATAGTTGCTTATGTTCTCCTCCTGCCCCTCACAAGTATATATACTGCTGCCCAGCTCTGAAGGGAGAGCAGAAACCAGCGGCAGCTGGCTGGCCACTCAGCTGTATAGGTAGTGCTATGCCGGCAGCAGCTCAGAAGTGAGAGTGGCAATGTGATTTTTTAATATCACTTCACAGCAGCCTTAGCACCCCATTGCCACCCTTACTTCTGTGCTGCTTCTGTCACTCCAGCGCTGATAGCTGGAGTCCTGCTGCTACCAGGTGAGGGATGTGGGTGGGAAGGAGAGCCGAAGCCAGCTGTCACTCCGGGGGTTGTGCGGTGGGGCTCCGGCTGTCTCCTGGATCCTATCCCCCCACCTCCTCGATGTGCATGACCCTTTTGCACAAGCCCCAGCCACCTGAGAATGACAGCCAGAGCTCTTAAAAGAAAAAAATTGCACACAGCTCAGGCCTCCCCTGGCTTGACACATTCACATTCTCATGCCTCCTTTGGGAGGCCCGCTCCATAGTTTGAACAGCACTACTTTAGGGTAAGGTAGTTTTGTTTGGCTTTCTAATAATGGGAGTTTGGAACAGTTCAGTTAAGATTTCGAAGTTTGCCTAAATATGCAGGATGGGATTTTTAAAAGCTTTGAGTGTTGACTAAAGCTGTTCCAAATGGAGGTAATGGGAGTTTTACCATTGACTTCCATGGGAGCAAAGTTAGGCTAATGCTGAGTAGTTTTGGAAAAAATCACACCTCCTACCTGACATGGCTTCATCAGCAGTGTAGATGCAACTGTGCCAACAGAAAAGTGCTTCTGTCGGATTAGCTAATGTCATTTAGGGAGGTGGTGTAACAATGCCAGCAGAACTCTTTCTGCCGGCTTATGCTGTGTCTACATTAGGGAGCTCTGCTGGAATAGCTATATTGGTCAAGGATCTGTAGTGCAAGCAAGCGCTCAATGAAGAATGAGCATAAAAGCCCACTTGTGTGAGAATTTTGATGTGGCAGAGTTTTGCAGCCATTCATCACTCATCTTGATGTTTTGTAGATGGCAACACAAGCTAGTACAAATTAGGGTTTATAATCATTTTCACTGTTGCATTCAAAATATTAATTTCTGATTATGCGACCATCCTTCTTTGATTCTTCAGCATGGGCCAAATCCTGAGGGGCCTTGGGCCCCAGTGAATTCTACGCTTCAGTGGGAATTGATGAGGCTCAGCACCCTTCAGGATCAGACCCCACAGATTATAAATTGCCATAAATTGACTGCAGAGTAAATTTAAAGAATTTAAAATAAAGTAAGTAGATTCAATTAAATTGTTCGCTCATTCAGGCCTAATGGTGACATGCTGGCCCACAGAGGGCCACAGTCATCCTTGGCATACCTCCAGTGACTTCAATGGCTTTATGTCCATTGACTGTAATGGAGTTACACTGGGGATTAATTTTGCCCACAGTGTTTAGGAACTAGAGACTAGTAAGAGTAAATTCATTGCCTTAAGCTGCTGCATTTCATTGGAGTACTGCTGTTAAGCTTTGGGGGGAAAGGCTACCAAATACAAAGGACCAGCTGCTGATGTACAAGTTGGCACAAGGATCTTTCCAGAAGGAACTACTCCCTTCCTTCCAGCTGGCTGTGCTTAGTGAAACCGGATGGAGGAACAGGTCCAGGATGAAGAATTCCCTGTAATCACTGGAATGGGTTAGCTTGACTAGTGCTACACAATATTACAATAAACACTAACAGCAGCATTGCAAGGAAGATAGTTTCTTGACTAAGGGTATATCTACAGTGCAATTAAAAACCTGTGTCTGGCCCGACCGTGCCAGCTGACTCAGGCCCACCTGGCTCAGGCTAAGAGGCTGTTTAATTGCCGCGTACACATCCTGGCTTGGGCTGGAGCCTGGGCTCTAGGAACCTGCAAGGTGCAAGAGTCCCTGATCTTGGACTGCAGGTCGAACCTGAATGACGACACCACAATTAAATAGTCCCTTAGCCTGAGCCGTGGGAGCCTGAGTCAGCTGGCATGTGCCAACCACAGGATTTTAAATACAGTGTAGACATTTCCTCAGAGACAAAGAAAGCATTGCAAGTCCAAATGGCAAGGAGTAAACACTCAAAGATACAGTGTCCCCACATGTTAACCTTAGGTGTGGCCAAAGTATTGTACTCTTCATTCCAATGATAAAATGTAGCAAGTGGAGACTTTGCTATTTAATGGAATAGTGTCTTATTTCAAAACCTAGAAAGTTTATATTAGGATGGTAACATTAACCTGGTTAACCTGTGTTGTTTCATTGTTGCTCAATTAAGAACATGTGGGTATAATGAATCACATTGAGCTATGTTTCAAGGTTTGATTATAAACATCAAGATATCAATTTTAGGTTGCCTTTATTTGCCAAAAAAGAACATTCTAACCCTATGGGATCTGGTTCTCAATATTGTAATTAATTTTCCAGGTTTGTAATTAAACAGCTTCAACATGGTACAATCAGTAGGTAATAACATTCAATTAAAGACAGAAGACACATTTTCACCTTAAAATGTTTTTACCCTTGAAGTGATACCAACGGAAGAGGATAAAATAGAGTATTAACACTTTTCAATTACACTAAATGACTTTAATCCTGCAAATGATGCCCTACTTTAATTAGAAGCTCTTCTCTTTATTACAACATGATGGATGTCCACTTTATTAGATTCAAGCATGACACTATAAGCCCACTTTACATAAACATTACCATGTTATTAAAACCCTCTACAAGAAGGGTTTTTGAAATGTTTGCTAGCACATCAGCATTTCCTGGTTTAATTTCAAAATGCTATTGTATTTTCCTCCTGGAACAATTTGCTCCTTAGTGAGGCCCACAATACTGCACTTTGCAAGAATCAGAACCACATATTTGATGGTTAGATCTGAACTGCCTTACATGTTGCATAATCAGATTAATTAAACTGAGTGAAGAATCAACTTAAACAACTTAACAATTGCACACGCATGTACTCCTGTAGCTGCACAACCCCAGAGAACATAGGGTATTGAGCTTGATCTTGAACCTGTAATTGGACCATTGCGCCCCATGCAGCGCTCCATTAATTTCATTGTAGCTCCATGTGAGTAAACTTTTGCATAGGTCCGAGGCTCCACTCCACTGTAGATCTTCTGACTGCACAACTGGGGCCTCAAATAATATGTGCAGTAATAAAGATGTCTTTGGTCACTTTGGCGCACAGCCATACCAGCCCACATTCTAACATTCTAAGAAGATGAGCTTTTATACAGGATTCAGACCTTCTCCATTCTTAACTCACTTTCTTGTTATAAAGGCACAATTAGATGGTCACTAAGGTTATGGGACTTCAATAAGGTCAGGTGGTGGCAGCTCAAGGTGGAACTAGACAAGCAGCTTTAACAGGCCCAGAAACAGATCTGCAGAGAATGCTGGGCTACTTATATTCGCTGACCCAAACCAAGAGCGAGTTTTGTTGTGGGTGGAGTGATGTGATCAGAGAACTCTTGCCTAGGGCTACTGGGAATTCACTGAGACTGGTGAGAGGGATTTGAATGGATTACTGCAGGTTTCCTGATTGCTTTAATCTTTATTTGAATATTGCTGGATTGCTGCATTTTCCAAGAATCTATGTCCCTATCAAAATAATGCCTTGTCTACATTGGTGGTAGCATGTAGGAAAAGTGTAGCTACATGCTACAGTGAAAAACATCCACTATAGTGTGTAGCTCCCCGTGGTGGGGAAAGACTCCAGCAATGGGTAGGCAGTGGGATAGTGTATATGGGGGAGACATTGCTTGTGCATGAAGAGAACTGCGTAGGGTACACACCCTAGGGTTCTGGCATGTCTGTATTTGCCTAAGCCATGCCTCGCTGTCTACACTGCT
Organism: Gopherus flavomarginatus; assembly: GCF_025201925.1. Lineage (NCBI taxonomy): Eukaryota > Metazoa > Chordata > Testudines > Testudinidae > Gopherus > Gopherus flavomarginatus. The sequence continues at coordinate 187,799,386 of NC_066617.1, forward strand.
ATTTATACCCGTGCTAGGTGGGAGTGCAGTGTACGTACTGTACATGCTGCCATAAGTGTAAACATAACCTGAGTGCTTGGAGGTGGTGGTGGTGGTGAAGTTCTGCCTGCTTAGGCAACTGGAAGAGGATTTATTTATTTTCCACAGAATTCTAGGTGGGGGCTAAAGTTAATTTTAATATTCTCCAAAAGGGACTCATGACACGTTGAATCTGGTCCTTCTAACTACCATTAACTACCTGGGAGAAGGGAACCGATGAAAATATATTCAGTTGACTCTGGGAGAAAAATTATATTAACATCCAGGGCTACAGTCTCTATTTAGATCTAGGCCATTTATACAATTCAGATCCACAAAGAGCAAGTAACTATCCACAAATGGGCAGCAGAGAATTCCACCAGTGCAATGTATCTCACATGGATGTAACAACAGCCAGCTCCCTGATGCTCTCCTCTCCTGCCCTTAGTAGAGCTCATGTTCAGGAGAGAATCTGGGCCGTGGTTTGCAACATCCAAACTTTACCCACCAAAAGGAAAACCATCCAGATAGTGAGACAGCCTGTCTTCTGAAATAACTAGTCTTGGCAAAGCAACAACACTGAAAATTTACACAAAGATTTATCTGTGACAGCACCACATTCAAATCTAAAGCTAAGGAAATCAGTATTGGCCCAGGGTGGTGTCAGAAACTCAGTCATTAAAATGATGCTAAATACCAAGGGGAAATTTTTCCAAAATGTATCTCAGAAATTGTGCATGCCAGTTTTATGGAGGCAAACAGCTGCATGCTCAAAACCTGCATTTGCATGCACTGTGGCACACGTCAGTGCAAATCAGGCAGTTAGATCTATAACTACCTGATTATAACAACACAGGTGCCCTGTTGTAATTATTGCCCCTGATTGGCTAAAAATTGTGTACATCCTCTTATTTTTGTTACCCTGTCTCCTTCACTCCATACTATATTTATCCCATTCACCTGTTGTCTTGTGTTTCAGACTGAAAACTTCTTAGGGATACAGACTGGGATTTTCTGTATGTCTGTACAACACTTATCAAAATGGGACCCCACCTAGTTGGCCTCTGGGCGCTTCACAATATAAATGTGCATCAACAACAACATTATTTATTAAAGGACATTTATGGAGTGTAATGAAGCAGACAAGATCTCTTTATAAGGTGCACAGAGCATGTGAAAGACAGTGAGTTAATTAAATGACTTAAAATATTGAAAAATGTGCAATTTCAAAAAACTGTTCAGATGAAGGATTTAGACTCACCTGGCTGCCTTCCTTTTGCCAAAAAACAGCAGGCTGGGGATTTCCTTTAGTTTCACAGGGAAAAGTCACTGTTCTTCCCTGGGCTACGATCTGGTCTCGTGGCCTTATCACAAACTGTGGGGGAGCTATAATGTAAGGAAAACATGATGTAAAATTGAGAGAGATTTCTCAAAGAATGGATGAATAATATCAAAGGGAAAAGACAGTATTATGTAGATGCATTTTCATGCCAGAGGACATTCATTAATTAGTACATACACAATTAGTAAATACAAAAAAGAGAGAGACAGAAAAGAAAGCATCTCCATGTATGACCTCCATCAGCTGTAAGAAGGAAAGCATTACAATCACACATATTTGTTTAAGCTCTGATGTCAATAAAAGATGAGGAGCAACAATCGGCCCTTTATGGTGCACAAGCTGGTTATGTTCTAACCTTGTTCTCAAGCCTCCCCTGGACCAATACTGATACTCTCATACCATCTACACTTTAGAGAGCTCACTGCTGTGCCTTTAATCTAGACCCAACTGTACTTTGTTGTGGTGAGCCCCAGGGTATGGAACTGGCATATCCCCAACATCCTTTTCAGTCCATCTCTTCACACTTTTAAAAATGAATGGGAAGGGAGGGGTCTGGAAGTGACAGAGGCAGGAGGGGAGAAGTCCAATGCCTCCCCCATCCTCCTTTAGGGGTGAGTGTGAGCAGAATGTGTGTGGGAAGGAGAAGTAGCTATGAAGGAGAGTGGCAATGTGAGATATTGTCAAGGTTTCAATGAGTGCGAGGAGATGAAGGCAGCAGGAGCCAAAAGTTTGTGGATGGCAGTGATCTATGTTGAGAAGGAGCAGGCATCCCAGACAGAACAGAAAAAGGAGAGGGGAGAGTAAATGGGGAAAGAAGGGACAAGGGGAAGATTGTGATGCCAAAGAGACATGAGAGTTGGCAGGGAGAGCTGCAGTTGGTGGTGAGGGAGGAGATACATGGAAGACCAAGACCAGGGGAAATGTCAGAAGTGAGCAGTTGAAGGCAATGGAGAATGGAGCAGTGTAGAGTGAATTTACCAGGGGAAAGGGGAGCATAGGAAGAGGAGCAAGGGCTGGTGAAAGGTGTGGAGAGGAAATGAGTGAAAGAGAAACGATGATGTGGAGATGGGAGGTGATGAAGACAGAATGGAGGAGGAAGGTGGAAACACAGCAGCTGAATTTAGGTATGATAAGCATGGGGGAATAAAGGAAGTGACACACTTAAAATGCATGGAAAGCAAAATCTCCTCACTTTGAAAATAACTGGTGGTCCTTAGGCGTTTTATGATTGGATTCACAGTATTTTACATTTCCAAAGGGTCTCTCCCAAAGGATCCTAGAACACACTTCAAATATTGCCAGCTGCTCTGTTTATGTGCTGGGTGCAAAGCAGCATAAGGAGCTTCCCCTTCTCTCTCATACTCCTGAGTGTGAATTTTCCAGCTCCCATTGAGGAATGCAGTTTGCGTATCCTGTTAGTGCTCAGCAAGTTGCTAGCTATCTGAAAGAGGGGAGGAGGGAGAGATTGAGGTTGTGCCTTGGAATTTCCCTCAACTTCCATCAGTTATCTCTGAGTGGCCTCTGTATTGACAGCGATGATACTGTTTGGTGTACAGCCCCTAGACTCTCAACTCAGCTTACAGCCTCCTAGAGCCCTTAGCTGAGGCATGATTCCCTCCCTACCATACTTCTCTCAGCCCAATGCACATTCATGCAACGATTTCAGGGTGCAAGAGCAGCAACCAGGGAAAGCAAACCCTTGCTCTAAAAATAGTGCCATAATGTCTACACACCACAGGTAGGTTTTTCCAGATTAATCTGAAACACCCTTACACAACATTGTGGACTTTCATCTCCAGGAGCATCAGAAGAAGTCCTCCAACCCTCGGAAGAAGCAAAGGGTGTGTCTTCATTAATGAGTGGCAGGGGTGCTAATTGTGGGAGACAGGGGTTAGTACTTACACCCTTGCTGCTGGGGTACCTGCTTGAGTGGGAGGGGTGGGCCTTCTGTGCTATTCTTATTGAGCCATAAACAAAGTCCTCTCCAGAGTGGCACTGAAAAGGCTATCGCAGCATGTCATGCATTGAGATGAATAGGGCAGCTCACTCCCTCACAGGAAGCATTTCAGGCTTTCTGCAGACTCAGGCAGACATTGTTGCACTGATTATGCTCACGTTTCCAAGCTTTTCTCTGCAGTTATGAGGGCTAGAAATATAATTTAAAAATATCAATAAATAAATGATGAGGTTTTGAGATAATCAGGAGTTGGCCCATAGTATCTATGCCTTGATCTGGTACTTGTTATTAGAGAACAAAACCATCCCCTCCAGCCAAGTTTTAGCTAATCTATTTTAAAATATACTTTTAAGGAACATAAGAAAAGCATCTAAAAGGACTAAACCCTACTTTTCCAATGTCCCTATAGAGGATAACCTCTCTACAGGATGCGATGGATCTTTTTATAGGGAACTCAAAGAGTGCCCCAATTTGTGCCAATGCACTGCAGTGTGGAACTGCAGCTCTGTTAATAGGGATCTTTGGATTTTAATGGTGTTCACCGGATGAAAACCATGACTCCATAATACTAGAACAGATTTACCTACCAAGCCAGGCTGCCCAACCATAACTGAGATTTGATAATAAAATTGAGCACTTACAACAGGAGAAATTCTGGTGGAGTGTAACCTTCAGGGCACCAAAGTGGTAGCACTACTACTTTTACAGAGTGCAGAGTGTGCCCTAAAGCAGGGACTGGTTCAACCTTGTCCTATTTCAAATGACTCTAGGGCTTTTTTGAACTTATTGGAAAGGGGGCAGACACAGAAGCAGTTTCCAAAGATGGGTAGTCACTGTTATCTCCATTTTACAGATTAGGCAACTGAGGGACAGAGCAGTTAAGTGACTTGCTTAATGGCAGCAGGTCAGTGGCAGAGCAGGGACCAGAAGCTTGGTCTCTCAGCTCCCCCTTCAGTGCCCTGGCCATTGGACCATAAGTTATAAAGCCTTAAAACAAATGTTAATCAGATAAACTCATTTCAGCCCTAGTAGGCACTGCTATAACACGTGGTTGCACTTACCTAAAAACCCAACACATTAGGAAACCTGTCCAAAGAACCTGTTGTGATGTAATAAACCAAGTGTTTTGCCCATCAACCAAATACCCTTCACTGTTTCAGCTGTAACATTAATGGGGTTGGGGTAAATGGAGTGGAAAAACTCTTGTTTAATTGACACGCCCAAGTCAAAGACAGTGGCTTTTAAACAAAGTATATTGCCTGAATTCCAGAGAACTAGACAAGAATATAAAGAAGAACAATTAAGATTAGAGGCCTAGGACAGTTTTCTTGAAACAGTGTTTTGAGAAATTTTAATATGGTACACTGTGAATTAGATTTGATTTCTGGCAAATTATGCTTTGATACTGCATTCAGCAAGCACTGGCTTCAATCAATGTCATGCTAAAGCTCTGTTATGCTAATAGCAGCTTGTGAGGGCAAGTAGGATTATATGGAAATCAGATGGTTGAACATGAATAGAAAGCACAGGCCATGTACGAGTGGGCTTTGAGATGAGGGTCTGGGGGACCCTAAGGTTAATCACATCATGTTCGGAGTTGTTTTTACAGCACAGGATGGTATTCTACGGCATGAATTAAAATGAAAATAGCAAAGATGGAGTTGTGAGCATTGGGATGTTAATTCAAGATGCTAATGGTGGCATTCTGTTGCAACCTGTCTTTCTGGATCTTTTCATGCCTGAGTGAATGATTCCTTTATGCTATATTAATAAAGGTACATAAAAGGTAGCCTGTGCTTATGTCTTAAAGTGCCTTAATAAGGGGGGGGAGCAATGAATATTGCAAAGTATTTCAAAGGCATTCCTCAGCATTTATCATAGCCTAATAGCTAGCAGAATGAGCCCATTGGGATAGATTGCAAGCCATTCATTTTTCCACCCAGGGGTGTTACTGAATTCTAAGGCTATGCTGAGTCACATGGGGCTTATAAAGCATCGGCTGTAGAAAATTTTGACTGATTAGTTCATTCCTCCCAGCTGAATGCTAGTCACCTTATACGAAATGTGGCAGAATATGAATTGTAGAGGGCAGGAGCTCAGGCGAATTATCAAGGTAAAATGTACAATTTTATAGTAAAAAGTGTAGTGACCCTATAGGAAGTAATATCACAATAGAATTATTGGCCTTCTCCTGAGAGGTGCTGTGTACTAGCAGTTCCCACTGAAATCAATGATCCTAAGGGACTTGTATTGTCATTACCCCCTCACTGACAACGGCCCCAAACTAGGTGCCCTTGGTCTAGATATTATATACTTTGATTTTAATTAAAAGTAAATTCTGTAGTAAAATATACTGTACAATCACTATTGGAAACTAGAACTGAAATAAAACCAGTGCAAATAGTACCGTTGAGGGAATTATGTCCACAATTGTCCACTAGGATCTACTATGCAAACCTAACTCATTGTACATAGTCCACCAAACAATGCGTCAAATGGTGACAACCTAATTAATTTGTTAATTACGCATACGTAGATAAGAATTTTTAAATACACCATAACATCTAGGCCCTGATCCAAAGGGGGGACTTTCCATTGACTTTGATGGAGTTTGGATCAGGCTCCCAATGAAATTAACTTTTACAAGAGAAGCGTGACAGTAACAAAATTAAAAGGACTTATTTATAATTAAAATGTATTCTCTTACTATTTGTAGAGTACAATTTGAATTAATGATTTCATAACATCTAATTTCAGCTATTTTATATCCATGGTCAGTGATATACAGCATGATTACTTTGGATACCTTTAAGTTCTAAAAATAGGAGCTCATTTGAAACTTCAATGATTTATTAACACGTTTACCTCAAAAGGAAATGGTGTATCAAATAAAATCTCTAATTCATGACGGAACATATGTGCCTTCAGGCTGTGAGATCAAAAACAAATTCATTCTGAAGGCCTTTTTCCAGTTGCACTTTATTAATTTATGGTCTGCAAGTGGCATGAAAGTTTAATTTCTAAAATCTTTTCACCTTTAAGATGTATCATTTTCATAGCCCATACAATACGGGTTGTGTGCTGCTTAGCCTCTGCCCAACACTCAAAGTTCCATTAACTGCTGGGATGTACTACACAGCTACAAAGATCAGATCTGCTCTTCTATTAGGTAATATTATTACTAACTGTCATCATCATCTTTTTTTATTTATTTGGAAGTAGGGATTGGATGACGCTGAAGAATAAAATGACTCTTCGCACACTTGACAAGTATAAATTTCCCTGATACTCCTCTAACTGGGTGAAATAGAGATATAGAACTGCAGCAGGTGAGAGGCTCATTCTGGGCAAAACAGGTGCTGCTAATTGATGGGCATATTCTAAAGAAATGGTCCCTGAGCACTCCCTCAGCTAAGAGCATCTGGTTTCCCTAGCTGTCAAAGTGATGCCACAGCCTACAAGTACTGCTACTGAACTTCTAGATGTAGCAGTAGCAAAATTATTATTTTTTTCTGTCTACAGGATGACTGGTCAAAACTTTGCAGTCTTTTCCATCAAATTATCACCAAATTATAGCGACTCATTCCTATCAGCACCCCCAGGACAAGCCACTGAAACGTGCTGTATCAAAGATGACATATGAAGGCCTCCTCAAGGTTATTTCTCATACAACATGCTGCAGCACAGGATGGTCTGGTAAGGACATATCATAACTGCGCTTTCCACTGGATGTCTATCTAGGTCTGGATCCAGTTCAAGGTCCTGGTCTTCATCAGTAGAGCCCACAGTGGGTTTGGATCTGGCTCTCAGTGACCACTTCTTTCTCCAACTCCCAGGACACTAGTGGCATTCATTATGAATATTTCAGTGGATTTAGGTGTACATGTTGTTGGTGGGGAGATTATGACATTGTCAGTGGATGGGCTTTGGAATTTGTAGGTCACATGACAAGACTCATGTCCACATGGAGGTGTTTTCCTGAAGGATGGCAGGATTCTCTAGCTCCATTTAGGTACATAAGAATGGCCATACTGGGTCAGACCAAAGGTCCATCAGGCCAAGGGCGGATCTAGACATTTTGCCTTCCCAAGCTCCACCGAATCAGCGGGACCAGCGGATCCTCTGCAGGCACACCTGCGGGAGGTCCACCGGAGCAGCGGGACCAGAGGACCATCCGCAGGCATGTCGCCGAAGGCTGGCTGCCTGCTGCCCTCCTGGCGACCGGCAGAGCGCCCCCATGGCTTGCCGTCTCAAGTACGTGCTTGGCGTGCTGGGGCCTGGAGCCGCCCCTGCATCTAGCCCAGTATCCTGTCTTCTGACAGTGGCGAATGCCAGGTGCCACAGGGGAAATGAACAGAACAGGTAATCATCAAGTGATCCATCCCCTGTTGCCCATTCCTAGCTTTTGGCAAACAGAGGCTACAGACACCATCCCTGCCCATGCTGGCTAATAGCCATTGATGGAGCTATCCTCTGTGAATTTATCTAGTTCTTTTTGAACCCTGTTATAGTCTTGGCCTTCACAGCATCCTCTGGCAAGGAGTTCCACAGACTGACTGTGCATTGTGTGAAAAAATACTTCCTTTTGTTTATTGTAAACTTGATGCCTATTAATTTCATTTGGCAGCCCCTAGTTCTTGTGATATGAGAAGGAGTAAATAACACTTCCTTATTTACTTTCTCCACGTCGGTCATGATTTTATAGACCTCTATCAATCATATCGCCCTTTAGTCGTCTCTTTTCCAAGCCAAAAAGTCCCAGTCTTATTAATCTCTCCTCATATGGCAGCTGTTCCATATCCCTAATCATTTTTGCTGCCCTTTCCTGAATATTTTCCAATTCCAGTGTATCTTTTTTGAGCTGGGGTGACCACATCTGCATGCAGTATTCAAGATGTGAGCATACTATGGATTTATATAGAGGCAATATGATATTTTCTCTCTTATTATCTATCCCTTTCTTAATGATTCCCAACATTCTGTTTGCTTTTTTGACTGCTGCTGCACACTGAGTGGATGTTTTCAGAGAACTATCCATAATGACTCCAAGATCTCTTTTTTGAGTGGTAACAGCTAATTTAGACCCCCATCATTTTATATGTGTAGTTAGGATTGTTTTCCAAGTGCATTACTTTTCATTTATCAACACTGAATTTTATTTGCCATTTTGTTGCCCAGTCACCCAGTTTTGAGAGATCCTTTTGTAGCTTTTTTGCAGTGTGCAAAGCTTGGAGTCAGGCAATTCAAGTAAAAGTCTAAATGTTTAGGAAAGTGAGCAGAGCCAATTCCTGTTGCATGAAGTCCATTACCTGTTGCAAGGAGTCCATTACCTATTAAAACAAATATATGTAAGATACTATGGTGATGGGCATTCCCAACCTCTTTTTCTATATATTTAGATTGAGATTGAAATTGGGATTATGATATGGAAGGTGGGGGAAAACAAAGGAAATAGGGAGGATTTATGGATTAGTACTAATTATTTTTGATGACTGCTTTCCTGGAGGGTTGTACTGTGATTAAACCTGCACCTCTGGTTTTGGTGATAATAGGATTGGGAAGGATGTTGACTGTCCCATTTCAGGGAGACGAGAGCACTTTTGAGGGTGGCATAGGAATTGTTGGAAGGCGGGAAATAAACTGGGTTCTCACCCACCGTTGTGTGTGGATTTCATCGGCATTTTTGGAGGTTTATGCCACATATGTCTAAAAGGAGACTGAAATACCTATTTAAGGATCTGGCTATTGCACTGTGTCCATTACAAGGCGGAGAGTGTCAAACAATGCTGCTATGAGCTGGGGATATGGCAATCCAGGAGACCAGTGGAGGGGGACTTGGTCTCTTTGAGCTCTGTTGTTGTGAGTAGAGGAAGTGGGCAGATACAGACTAACAACATATAAACTGAGAGTGAAGTGTTAAATATTGGATACATTGGCTGAGACAGCTGTATTTTCTCAGGAATGCAGAGCTGGTTGACAGTGACTCTATTCACCACTTCTTGTGAAACATAATCACTGTCAACCACAATATGATCACAGATGAAGCCCTCACTTTGGAGACATAACAGAGAACTGAAGGGATGACACTGCGGGTTTATTATTAACCCAAATATCTTTGACTGGTTACTCTGTTCAGCATGAAACAAGGGAGGGTGGAGGAGATGGTGAACCCATTTCATTAATGTTTTGCTTTAAAATGAAGAGGATTTCCCAAACTGATACTGGATTTGATATAGTCCCAGGCTGGAGTAGGGAAGCCACTAGTATTGTTATGCAGATCTTCTTGCTGCAGCACAGTCAGTACTAATGGAGTTGTTTGGAACATCCATACTCTTGTTGTTCTGCCTGGATGGGGACCTGTGCTGGCTGAGCACAGGGAACTATGCTTGCAGTTAGTAGCCTGTGTCGTACATCTTGACTTTGAAGCAATTCCATGGATTTTCTGGGCACAATTTGTTTCCTGAATAACGATGAGCTTGTATATATTATTTGTCTCCCAGTTCTTCTTCTTCAGATGGGGGAGAGAGTAGCTGATGCATACTGTCTTAAACTGGACTGGGGTTCTTACCTAGAAAAGTTAATAAAGCCCCAGGCATAGATGATGGAACTCAAACAGATATTTTGGATGGATTTTTCCACCATTAGGATTTTATAGTAAGAACAAAAGGAATTATTTGGAAAAGATCAGACTTCTATTATCACACCAGAAGCATCTTGATTCCAAGACTAATGGTTTTTATTGTCAATTTAAATTCAGAGTCTAAAGTTCATAAATAATAAAATACTTATTCTTGTCTTGTTCTGTGATTTTATGTGGTGCAAAATGCAGACAGCCTCTGAAAATTCTGGAGAAACACACAAACCACTCGCTCTTTGAAAGAACAGAGAGAAGGTCAAATAAGAGCAGACCAAAGTGCATTAACAACCAGGGTCCATATAGACAGTTAGTCTGTGAAAGGCTAAAGAATGGTAGATTCATACACCAGCTTGCTGTGAATTTCATGTTTGTGTGGACAAGCCCCCGTTTGTGTAGACTGACTCAAAGCCCACTGAAGTCAGGGGAAAGACTCCCATTGATTTCAATGTCCACAATGGAGCTGGCTAAATTCAAATAAGCATCAGACAATAAGTATCCCAAATTGTGGATCCAAGCAGAAAGTATAAATCGTTGTGGGGTCCAACAATCACTAATGGAGCTCTCCATGAATACTTGTACTCGTAGCAATCTGAGACTCTGTAATGGTACATCATGATTTTGGCACAAATTTGGCAAATACTTGTGGAAGTCTAAACAGAGAAAACAGATGAGTTTGGGAGATTTTGAGGTGGAGAAGTTTGTGGTCCAGTATTTTACTGTTTGGTGGTCAGCTTATTGTTCCTTCAGCTGAAAGTGCTAATCCAGGGATCGGCAACCTTTGGCATGCATCTCGCCAGGGTAAGCCCCCTGGCAGGCCAGGCCAGTTTGTTTACCTGCCGCGTCAGCAGGTTCGGCCAATCGTGGCTCTCACTGGCCGTGGTTCACTGCTCCAGGCCAATGGGGGCTGCAGGAAGCGGCAGCCAGCACATGCCTCAGCTCACGCCGCTTCCTGCAGCCCCCATAGGCCTTCAGCGGTGAACCGCAGCCAGTGGGAGCCACGATCGGCCAAACCTGCAGTCACAGCAGGTAAACAAACTGGCCTGGTCCACCAGAGGGTTAACTCTGGTGAGTTGTGTGCCAAAGGTTGCCGATCCCTGTGCTAAGCTTACCTGAGCCATTTGGGTCTCTATGTCACTACTAGCCAATAAAGTTACAGCAAAATCCAGTTTGGACACATAAATGCCGTACTGCTGCAAGGCCAAATCCTCAATTCCTCACTTAACATTCACTCAGGCAAAAGTTCCCTGAAAGGCAATGGAAGTTTTGCCTCAGCACAAAACTGAACATGAAGGTTTGGCCAGTAGATCTAAAAAGGATAACAACTGCCTGGACAAACTGCCTCAGTATTTTGTTTTCTTACTAAAACCCAAGGAAATGCGTTTGTTGCCCTGTGATTAGCTTTATTCTATTTTCTGATTTCATCACTGATCTGTCCAAAGTGTTCGCCTGTTAATAAATAGTGAAGAATCATTCTAGCTCACTCACTTTCCATTTAGGGAAGAGTTAGCTGCAAAATGTCTGTTGTTGCCTTGGTTTACCGCCAATCTCTACAGACAACAGCAGCAGACATGTCAGAATTTCTACCACCGAGAGATGGCACAATCCTGGCAAGTGGGATCTCACAATCAGCATTTCTGATATTGATGTATAATTCCTGAAAGTCCAATGTGAACTGCGATATTTCCATGACTGGCACTCAAATATAACAGCGTTCACAGTATTTAGGGTTTGCTGCAGAGAGAGAAATATCTTCTTCAATTATCATCTAACCAAAGACATTTCAAACCACAAAGTGAACTTAATTTAAAATACAGTTCTATGCATTTCAGATTTACTGTGCTGCAACATTTCAGATATGCCATTAAGTTGTGTCAGGTTGATTTACGATGTGACAACTTCCCAGAACAGGGTACAATGCATCAAAAAGTTACATTTCACTTAAATTTGAATAGATTGTATCTAATTAGTATTACACATGGCAAATGGAAAGTAGGTAACTTATCTATATGTATCTGCCTACTCCATGTTAAAAGAGACTCTCCATTTTTAGCTAACTGCAGTTAGATATTTTTTATACAAGTTGAAAATGAAATCCAACTTCTTGATGCATTCTTTTCTGGGAAATTGAGTCGTATCATAACTCAAGTTGGCTTGACTTATTACAATAGAATTGAAATGCAAAGAACTGTACTTTCAGCTGGATATAGGCAATTAATTTGAAAACTGAGTACTGTTTTTGATCTGAAGTGACTTACTGAGTGATCAGGAAAAAAGGCTGGTAAACAGAAGCATTGGACACACAGTTGATTTTCTTCTTTTTTAACTTAATTTTAAGTTTTCCATCTCAGGCAAAACAGTTTAGCAGTTACTTTTGAAGACCGGGCCAATGATACTTTTTTGTAGAATTTATGAATCTTTTTGGCTCCTTCCAACTTTGGTGATGGCTTTTCATAGTTATTCTAATGTGTGATTGCCATAAGAAAGACAGCAAAAATGAAAATGTGTGAAAATATTAACTTGTTCATCTGGAAAATGCATCTGATGAGTGAAATAACAGAAGTAAATGGCCTAAATAGGGATAAATATCCTGCTTCCTAAACCCATCTGTTGTAACTCCTATAGGAAATCTTTTAAAAGCTTATAAATAAAGAGAACATCTATTTGGGAGATTGACAACACATTTATTTCAAGCAGCAAATCACAACATGATGAGTAATCTGGTAAAGAACTGATAAAAATTCACAAGCTGCCATCCACCTCAGGCAGTACAATGCTTCATTTTTGTATACTATATGCTACTAGCTGTTTGAACAAAAGATGGTGAGCAAGAAAAATAATTCAGCACTGAATTTTTTTGCTCCATCTGAAGTTTAAACAAAACTGTTAGAAATATATTCAATAAATCAATATTTGAAACTATCATGGAAAAAACTGAATTGAAAATTAAAAGTACTCATTTTGCAATAAGAATTACATTCTCCTTGAGCATTAAAATTCCTCCTCTTTTGCATTTCAAGGAACATTCCATTAAACAATATCCTGGTTTTGTTGTCCAGGTTTGTTTTTTTTTAAAAGATGTTTTTCTCCTGAAGCATAAGCAGAAACAAAGAGTGCCAGAACCTCTTTTGGTATATGAATGGGATGAAAGAGCAAAATCCTTCAAATTCTACACTGCATGCAGCTGTTGTTGTTCTCTTACATGCAAATATACCACTATTAAAAATAGGCATATGTTTCTAGGAGAGGTCTGGGTATTTTAACATTAAGAAATCAACAATCATTACCTTTTATCATAACTTACTGACAGTTGGTAGAGATTGGCTTGGCCCAAATCCCTGATGTGAATTTACTAAACCTGGTGAAATGGAGATCTGAATCTTGTGCATCTGGCCCACCTCAAGAACAGTAATTGCATATATTGTATTGTGGGGAAAGGATTTTGTTGTTGTTGTTGAGACTTCTTGTAAAGTTATTCAGTTATACATGAATGATAAATATCAAGCAATATACAACCACTAGTACAGTAAATTTGCTTGGTAGATCCTTACATCTGATATGATTAGCAGGGGTGGCAGGTTTGCAGAAATTTTGGTGGTGCCCAGAACCCACCCTCCCAGCTCCTCCCCCCGAACTCTGCCCCCCACCTTCCTAAGGCTCTGGGAGGGAGTTTGAGTGTGGGGGAGGAGGTCTGGGGTGGAGGCTCTGGGATGGAGTTTGGGTGTAGGCTCTAGGCTGGGGCAAGGGGTGGGAGTGTAGGAAGGGGTGAGGGGTGCAGGCTCTGGGAGGGAGTTTGGGTGCAGGCTCTGGGCTGGGGTGGGGGTGTAGGGGGGGTGATGGGTGAAGGCTCTGGGAGGGAGTTTGGGGATAGGAAGTAGTGTAGAGGTGAGGGCTGTGGGGCTGAGGATGAGGGGTTTGGGGTGTGGGAGGGGGCTCAGGGCTAGGACAAACGGTTGGGGTGTGGGGTGAGGGCTGTGGGGTGGGGCTGAGGATGAGGGATTCATGATGCAGGAGGGGGCTCAGGGCCGGGGCAGATGATTAGGGTGTGGGGGGATGAGGGCTGGGGCTGGGGATGAGGGAGTTGGGGCATTGGAGAGGCTCAGGGCCAGGGAGGAAGGGCAGGGTAAGGGCAACCTTCCCTGCCTTTAGTGGCTGGGGGCACTAGGACCCTGTGGGAACAGTTGATACCAGGAGCCGGCAGAGCAGAGTCAGTGTGAGCTGCAGGCTCTGGGGCTGGGGGAGGCACACAGGGGCAGCAAGTGGGGGCCGGGGGACACTCGGGGGAGGCACGTGGGAATGACAAGCGGGGCCAGGGGAGAGACCCAGCCCCAAACATTGGTGGAACAGGGCCCCTAGGCCCCGAATATTGCTGAAGCCCAGGCACCACGGGCCCACACAACTTGCCACCCCGATGATTAGGGCTGATATTTTTACATTATTTTCAGCGAATTAAATAATTTGACAGATGCTGTACTAAACAATAATTATTTTAAAATAACCCACTCTATTTTATGGCCATCTCAATAAGTTAAAAAAGGGAGACATTTTCTTTGTACCAAACGACTACTTGTAACAAAATAAAACAATTTTAGTATGGTAAACACAAAGCTAGACCCTTATGAAGGAGTCATGTGCTTGGAAATAGAATAGCTTGAGATCAGGAGTATGAAATAATGGGCATGAAATAATATGGAGCATCGACACAGCAAAAGTCTATTACTTTCCTTGTAGATTTTTTTTTAACGTGGCCTTTATAGAGCCCAAAGAGCCTTAGCTAATGAATTTCTTCTTCCTTCTCTTTTAAGGATGAGAAAAAAGAAAGCTTTCCAAAACAAAATGTTCATTTTCTTGTACTGGCTTTCCCACTGCACTAAAATGTGGGTATTTATTGTTTATTAGTAGTGCTTTTCTAACCTCCATCAACCTAGCACTATCTTCACAGAGGGGTTAGATCAGAAGTTTTCACACCCCTGAGCAACATAGCTGAGTAAACCTAACTTTTTTAGTGTAGACCAGGCCTGAGTCACATTCATCTCCCAAACAAAGGGCCCAGTTCAAAGTAACTTTACTCCATTTTCACAGTGGTGTAAATCCATTGATTCTAACTGAGATCATTTGTATGAATCAGGCTCAGAGTCAGCTTAAGAAATTCCAAATTGTGTATACAAACAATGTCAAACCCTTCACACCTTACTCAGGCGCAACACTAATGATAATTTTGCCTGAGTAAAGGATTGTACATTTCAGGAGTGTTTATTAACTAAGCCCTAATTTTGATGCTAAGGGTTTGTCTTTACCATAGCATTAGCTTGACATATAACTCAAGTGTCGTCCCTAACCGATGCCCACACACACACAAAAATCTGTAGCTCAATTTAAGTGGTGCTTTAACCTTAAACTCGCTGGCCCATGAAGGGGTGTTGGTGGAAGTTCAAGTGCTGCTGAGTGCAGTGGGGACTCAACTACTCTGTGCTGCTAATACAAACACTCCATTGCTGTCTGACCATCTCACTTGAGCTATACTTGAGCACAGATAACTCGAGTTGACACTGCAGCGAAGAATTCTTTACACAAAAGGCTAAAACAATGAAATCATTATTCTAAAAAACAACATAGCTACAAAAAATGACATTCACAATAGTAATTTGTCTGGAAAAAAAAAATCTAGCAAATCCCCCTGAGCATGGAGTGCACAGCCATTAATGGATTTCCTTGGAATATTTTTCAGTACAAGAATAAGTTTCAGTGAGTGACGAGCTTCCTTTTCATTTTGCTCAATCTTTCAAATGTAACCAAAGTTTTGAAAGAAATTACCAGGATCTGAATTTTCTGAAGGGGGATTCAAAGTGCAGATGGTGATTCAAGGCCAGCCTTCCTATGCACATTGTATTAGCATGCACAATATTTTCATTTGCAGCCATCTTGTGCACTCCAAAGGCAAAACTTACACTCTAAAAGAAGAATTATGATCCAGGGATAAAAATCAGTTATGGCAGGCTTTATACAGAAGGACGATGAACTCTCCCAACAGGAAGGGAATCCATTCCATCCTCTCTTCAATTCAAGAACAGGGCATAATCAACTATATTGTTTCAAAGATTTTACACAGGTACACAAGACACAAGATGTGCAAAGTGTGTGCTTCTTTTCTTACTTCGGGAAAAAAAACATAATGGGCTGCTCATTTAGTGTCTGATCCAAAGCCATTTGAAGTCAATAGGACTTTTTCATTGACTTCAATGGCCTTTGTACTAAGCCCTTAACACACATCCACAAACTGTTAAGAACTATCCTATTAGTAATTTCGGCTTAACCACACCACACCCCTCTGTGATATAATTGCTGATTTGTTAGTGATTTGGAATGCCATTACATATGATATTCTAGACGTAATAAAAAATTCAGAGATAGCACTTCTTGCCCAGTCAAAATTGGTTGGCTAGCATTAGAAAGTTAGCACTATTAAGCATTGGTCATTAATAATTGTGCTTAAGTCAATTAAATGCTGCTGCAAATGAAAGATGAAGCATTGCATGAAGCCGTGCGAAAATGGATAGAAGGATGGTTACTTACCAACAGGGCGAGCTGTAGACATTACAATGGTGTGGTGAGAACATAAAAAAGAAATTAAAAAAAAGAAAAGAAAATCTGTCAGAATGCATGACGTGTAATGTTACATTTAACTATGGACACTCCAGCGATTTCTAAACTCACAAATGTCAGTGAAAGTAAGATGCCCAGCTTTATTGTTTAATTGAGAGTTATTGTTATTACATTTTTTTGGAGACAGTAGTTATACAGCTTCTGAATAAGCTGCCTGGAACCAATCATCTGAGAAACATTTCTGATAGGTTCATATGTCGTCATCAAGAATCACTGTTAATGCTTGATTGAAGTAAAATAGCTTTGCATTAGCACAAACTTCTAGGCCCAGATGAATACATCCATTCAAGCCACAGACTGGCAAATGTCATGCCAATAAATGAAAGGCATCACTGTCTGATTTAAATACCAATTGAATTTTAAGCATGGCCAGTCAGTACTGCAGTAAGAGCTGGAGAAAAGCCCAAGACACCATTTTTCCTATCCATGAAAGCTTATAGCACATCACTTTTCTTCACTGACAGGGTTGATGAAAATATAACAAATAGGTTGGAATGGCCACAGGGATTTCAATTCAGAGCCTCCCAAATTACTGCTTAGACAAACTTGTACTTCCTAAAAAATTGCTGCTGAATGATTGACAGGTTAATTCTGCTTCAGACTGATATTGAGATTGAAAGCAGTTGCTGCAACAAGTGATTTCTTGATTATAGTAGTAGCCCTTCATTGCACTTGAGTTGGGGGAGAGGGCTGTCAGGCCTGCTGTTATTAAAATACAGACATTCCTTTTAGAGGAGCTTAACATTTGGACAGAAAATTCACTTGAGGTTAAAACCTGGGAAGATGAAACTTACCTTATTTTAGCAATAGAATGAGTGTTACCCACTGAGGAGCTTATTAGCAACCAGTTTCATTTGCTCATTTAGGCTCAGAGACCAGGGTCAAACCTATGTTTTGAAGAGCCCTCATGTAAAGTAACATGGTCAGGGCCTATTCAGTTTTCACCCCTCCTATGACCTGAGCCCTGCACTGTCATAACAACCACTCCTTTTAAACCATTTCCTATCTGCTACACACTTCAGCACATAGCAACCTCCATCTCCTCCTCTCTTTGTTAGGTTCCATGGCTTTTGGTAATATGAAATATCCTCCCCTTTCATGGACTGGAAAGACAAGAGGTAGAACAGAACTGCAACTTCCCAACCACAGGACTGAGGGTAAGTCAGGGAATTCAAATTCTGCCATCACCTGTGGCTAATGAGGTCAAATGGAGCCATGGATGCGAGCTGGGTATTAACCTGTGGCAGGCAGGTTGCATATGTGTGTGCGCATGCACATGTAACTTCAGAACTGGGTTTTCAATGGACATGTAAATTACACAGGACTAGGGCCACCCCACACAGTGAATTCTAAAGCTTGTGAGTTGTTTCTCCCCTTTTCATGGGACAAAGTGAATATGATGAAAGTAAGGTAATTTCAAATAATAACTTTATATTAAATGCAGTAATGACACAAGCTGACAAAAGTTTGGTAATTCAGGGTTAAGACCTTCATTAATTAAAATAGGACCAAATCTTGATCCCTTTGAAATCAAAGGAAGTTTACCTGAGGGTTCCTTGTTTCCAAAGAGCCTAGAGTGCCAAGCATTCAACATTGAATTTCTTAGCTTTTCTCATTTTCTGTCACATCCTGAATGTTTAATATGCTTGTAATATAGTGGCTTCTTTTGTATTGAATAAACACTCTGCCTATGGACTTTAGATTATAAAGCCAAGAAAAAAAGATAATGGGAAATCTTCTTGAGTGTAGGAAAATCGATTAAATTATATATTTCCTTTTTCCACCTTAATTTGGTCAAGTTCAAGCTCCAGTGAGTTCAAAGGATTTTTGCTTTGTGCTAGTCATTGCTCGTATCACAAGGCTAGACTAGTGAAAAGAAAGGCTAGACCCGATAATGTATACAGTAGACACAGTTCTATGAGAATTTAAGGCCACTAATGGCCAGATTTATTGGGTATTGTGACTCTTTCTGTGACAAAGGAAGTGCACACTTTTTGAGAGTTAATTCTTGTGACTATTTTTATCAAATTATAAAATGGAAGAATGATCCTCAACACAAACAAATAGTAAGTAAAGCCTTTTTCAGCTTACATCAAGAAAGCCACATTATCACTTATTATCTAAAGTGACATTATGGCAATATTTTAGCAGATGGATTATCACAATACTCTCTTTTCTTTGTTATATACTGTACTAACATCTCCCCCCTTGCAAAGCCACTGGGTGACTTTTTTTTCTTTGAATTCAGCAAATTAAACTGAACTGTGTCCATGCATTAAATGGATGGAAATGGAAGTCGGCCTCTGGGGTCAGTTGACCCCTGTTCTAATAAAGCAATCCATAGAGATTTTGAACATTTGATTTAATGGGTATGGGGGGAAAAAGAAAAAAAGAGAAGATGAAGCTAAAAATGTTTTTATTAACCTTTCACAGCTCTACTGAAAACCTGCATCATGCACCAATAAACTGTGAAATAGTGTCTGTGTGATACCCATTGTATCAAAATTGCATCTTATCTTTTTTGAACGAAATAATAAAATATTTTAACTATTATTATATTTTATTCACTCTAATGTAATTTTTTTTCTCTCTTGCCATATTTAACATCTCAGTGTGTACTGTCACAGAGTACTTTCCAAAAACTCATTAGGCTTCTGGGATTTTAAACTTCCTCACTAAATTCAACTATACTATGTAAACAATAGATGGGTACCAGTGTGCAAAGATATGTTCAGAGGAAAAGGTTATGCTTTGATTATTATACTTAACCAAGTCTCTTATTTCTTGGGATGGTGTTAGTCTGTCATGTGAAAAAAAATGGCAGATGGCTCCTTTATGAAATGTTCAATATTTAAAAAATAAAATAAACATACATTGACTTATGTTGTTCCTAATTTTATTACAGAAAGGAACATGGAAAAACAGTCTACACGGGGTTGAGGGTTGGGGGGCAATAAAACCTACAGTTAGATACATACATACATATGAATCTGTGCTTTCACTTACAAATACTGAGACAGATCCTCAGCTGAGGTGAAATCTTTCTCCCGTTATAGGAGTTTTGCCCTTGACTTCAATGGGGCCAGGATTTCACTGTTGGTGAAAATCAGTATAGCACCATTGGCTGTGATGGATTTAGGCCAGGGGTTCCCAAACTTGGTTCGTGGCTCGTTCAGGGTAATCCCCTGTCTGGCCGCGAGATGCTTTGTTTACCTATGCGTCTGCAGGTATGGCCAATAGCAGCTTCCAGTGGCTGCAGTTCGCCATTCCCAGACAATGGGAGCCCAGCTCTCATCACTTCCAGGTGAGGATCTGGCCCACTGTGTCAGAAAGTGACACTGAAACATAACACTGTCTCAAGTACTGTAGCACTCACCTCGAACTGTGAGGGCGGCAGAGGCTTCTACTTTTCCAACTCGATTCTCAGCAATGCATGTGTAGGTTCCCTCATCTGTGCTCGTGGCCTTTTTAATGCGTAAGGTGTAATCATCTTTGATGTCATATCTGCATTACAGAAAATAGGAAAAGGAAAGATATTATGTAGCTGATAATTACGTGGCAAAATTTCTCACCTGGAGTTTACCAATCTGATTCCATCTTGGATACATCTCTGGAAGATAATTTATTATCTAGAGTTAGATAATTCCACCAGGCATTAATCTTCATGACATTTTTATTGCACTATGCATTAGTTAAAAACTTTACAGCCATAAAATTAGTATTGCTATGTTCACTCAGTATTAGGGCTTTATTAATAATATCACTCACTCTGCCCTTGATCTAGAGTAATATGATAAAATTAAGCTATCAGGCAAAAGTTATCAATATATGACAGCTTGGGTTTATCATGGCTTTAACTGCATGAGCTGCATATTTTACTTCTGCTGCTTTAAAAATAGTTTTCCCCTAAGGGGTCCCTAGTAAAATTGTCAGCCCCTGTAGGAGGGTGGAACAGGAAATTACATTGCGTTCATTTATGCACAATGTACATTGTAAACACAGGCTTTGAAAAGTGACTGTTTAGATGCAAGACACACATCAGTTTCCCAGTAGCACAATGTAATAATTTAACAGAACAGAGAGAGGAGATTTACCTTTTTTGTTTTTTTAAACAAAGAAGAAACATTTTCATTGCATTTCTCTCCCCTTTTTACCTCTTTCTTGTTACTTACTCTTATTCTAGTTCTAAAGCTATTCAGAATGTATCTGCATAGTGTGCATACTTCAGTATGAATGAACATTCATTTGTAAAGCTTTTTTTTAACTTAATTTCTGAAAGATATTCAGATTTCAATTGCTGTCATCCTGAAAAACATTCGCTTGATTAAATATTATGGCTGTTTTAGGGACTGATCCATTGAAGTCAATGGGAATCTTTGTCTTTTACTGATTTCAATGGGCACTCTAAGTCCCACAAAGGTTTTTATGAGGTATATTTTACTCCTGAAATATTCCCCTTTACAGAATTTGGATAAACATTCTGTTTGGAGGTAACAACCCTACTATACGTGAAATTAACTGATCTTGACCATAATGTTTAGCTGCAGATTTGTCAACTCTAAGGGGGAAGGATGCTCTTGAGGCTAAAGTACCAGACTGGACCTCGAGGGAGCTGAGTCTTATACCTAGATCTTCAAAGACGCACTGTGTGACCCTTAGTAAGTGATTCAACTGCACTCTGCCTCCGTTTACTTACCTGTAGAATGGAGATTATGGTCCCAATTCAGTAAAGAAATTAAGCACTTGCATAATTTAAATGTGATTTAAGCACATGTGTAAATGTTTTGCTGAATCAGAGCATAAGTAAGCTACTTCCCCCCGGAGTGTTGTGAGATTGTGTAGTGTGAGGCTGAAGTTATTAAAACTTGTAAACCATTTCTGAACCCCAGATGCTAATTTCTGTGTACATGCTAATTATTATGTATTGTTATTACTTTTTTATTTTGTACTTGTAATAGATGCAGTCAATATACAGTAAAGCTACTGGGATGTTTGTGTACTAACAAAATTACTGGAACATTAACCTATGAGTTCTATATGCTGAAATACTGTAAAAAGATCAGTTTTGCCAAGTAAAGCTCAAATTATCAATTAAAATTAATAGTTTCAGGGATAATTAAAAATCAGAATCCCCTTCTTTCATATTCTGCAGAGCTTTTATTGTGATTTGAGATTGTTCCCTTTCATATTCAATAAATTCATTAGGTAAGAAGCCATATAAAAATTAATAAAAAGAACTGAGGCGAACCATTCTACTACTGGTGTGCATGATGGTGCATAAGTACTTGTCATGTATGTATTTAGGAATCATATGTAGGTGCACTTTTATTCAGTATGTCACATTTATCTGATGCATAAATGGTATGCCAGAGGGAAAAGCGGGAGGTTGCTACAGTGTATTCCAGAAATTTAGGACCGTATTTGCTGTTGGCATAATTCCATTGAGGTTAAAAATTATGACAGCAGAGAATCTGGCCCTCCATTCCTTGAGCAGCTATTGTAAATATGCATTTAAAAGCCATATGCAGTTATTATGGCACATTTATTCTGGGGTGTTGCACTGAATTATGTAATTTTGCTCACTGTGCTACACCAGTCAATGACAAATTGAAATCACTGTTTTCATAGGAGTGAAAGGCAAATGGAAGCAATAACTTCCATAAAATCACAAGAATACAACACTCATTTCCCATACTGATGGAGAAGCTACTGTCTTTGGCAAACAAACTGCTACAAACAAGAGAGAATGCTTATTTCCTTGACATAGGGCCAGCTCTAGAGGAGTAAGACACGTGAAGCCACATTTGCTTCCTGTAAAATATTCTGAAATTAAGATTTCCTACCACATAGAGATTAGGTGAGGGTAGAAAAATACCCTACAGTGTGGGGCAGCAACTGGCCATTTATTTTGAGGAAGTGCTTTTGTTTGTTTGTTTGTTTGTTTTTTAAGGAAAGATAAAATCCAAATGGCACTCTGACCACGGCTGGGCTAAAACCAGACGGCAGCAAGACTGTGCCTGACTGACTGTTTGAACTTTAATGCAAGCAGTCTGGGACATGACTCTGCAGTTTGCTGTGGGCTGCAGCTGACTTGCTCCTCTTCGTCTCACAGATGTGTTGGTCCTGGCATGCCAGCCAGCTGCCTTGTAAGCCTCAGCAGCTGTTATATTTGTTCCTGTCCATCATGCAGATTGTGAAAAGGCTACCAGGTGAAAAAGCTGGCCGCCTGGCATGCCAGAATGCAGAACTAGAGCACAATCTTAATCATCCACTTGGGTATTGACAAGGAGGTTAGAGTAAACATGTCCCTATCAAGGTCCAATCATCAATTACCGGCACATCAAACTGAGGTCCAAGCCTTCTTGCCCGCACAGCCGCCAGGGCCTCAGTGGGTTTCTGGACCATCCTGAAAGAGCATGCCATCTAGCAACTAGACCAGTGCATGGAGGCACTCGTGGGACATTACAACCATCTGGTGTCCTGAACCATTGATGCATTGCCCCTCAGTCATCTGTTCCATCCACACTGTCCACATAAGTTACCATGGTTAAATGATAAACTTTGACAGACGAAGCAGGCAGTAAGAAGACTAAAGGAAAATTGGCTCTGAATCTGATCACAGCAGCACAAATGATCCTGTGCAATAAGGGTGGTAACAGTGAATCTTTCTTCTCCTCCACCATGGTCTTTGTAAAGTCACATCCCGCGGAACTGTTGTGGATGGTGAACAATCTAACCAATTCAAACTGCCTTCTCCTACTACCAAAGTCCAGTATCTCCTATTATAAAAAGCTTGCAACTAACTTTGCAGGCAAGATCTCCTGCATCTAGATTAATGTCACTGACCCTCTGGAGTATCACACCTGACCAAATTATGGCCATGCTGAGATCTGGAGGTACTGAACGCTCTGGGACAGCCCATTTTAACACATGAGAACTGGACCCCTGTCCCTTACTATTGATGAACGGTATAAGTATTTAAATATTAAAAATATCATATATGAACAATAACCTAGAGCCCCAAAGAGAATGTTACCATGTGATATCTCTAGTGAACTGAACATATGTAGCATCAACTTTAAAGCTCTGTGTGTGTGTCTGTGTGGCTGTCTGTGTATGGGTAAGTAAGTAAAACTGGAGCAGTGCAAAGAAGACAGCACAGACTGGGGAATTTGGTCCTTCATTTGCTAGCATACAGTGACATAACTTTTAAAAGCAGTGACAACTAGCAGCGAAGTAATTTATCAGTGAAAACTCTTGACACATGCACAGACTTCCTCATGTCACTGACCCATTTCTACCAATAGGATATTAGCACTCAATGATGATTGATTCCATCATGGCTCCAGCTAAGAATGACCTCAGTCACTGACCCAAACCTATCTAATTAAATACAACAAATAATAACTTAGCTTAATTACAACATAATTTCTTCAAATGTAGCCCATACTTAAGATTTCAAGGAGCTTTAACTTTATGGAAAGTTTGCAGAGCCTGGGTTACTCCATTATTAAGAACACTCAGGGCAGAAAAAGATCCCATTTTAAAATTAATTGTAACTCAAATTTATTAAGGGATGAACTTGTAAAGTGTTAGAACATTCATTCTGTACTCAGAGAATAAGCAGGCTAAATTTGGGGATGATACACTGTACTCGCGTATAACAAAAAAGGCTGAATCTCAGTGTTAAGGGGAAAAAATCAGCTCAATCTTAATTAACTATGAGTCACAACCAATGCTTGTACAATATACATAGTGTCAAGAAACACCTTTCAATATACTACCTAAATATTACTGGCTGTTACCCAAGCTAATGCCAAAATTAACTATAACATGTAGCCCCTAATGTGTAGTTATACGTATTTACTATCATCTAATAGCTTTTATATAGTTCTTTTGTTAAACAGTTTGAGATACTTAACCTTTCACTTTAGCTTACTCTTCAGCCATCAGTACTGAGTTGAGAGAGGATTTTTAAATAAGCAGTCATTATATGTGTGGATACAAAACAGCCACTTTAAAACATCATATAAAATTATTCCTGTTCTACAAGTAACAGTTAGAATGGGTCTGGCTTTAATAAATGAGAAAAAAAGAGAAGCAAGCAGATGAAAAAACATTGCCGGTGAGGAAATTCTAACAGAAATTGGGTGATTCTGATTGTGAAATTTGGCAGTCTCTGGCATATATGACTGCACTCATTGTTGCCGGTTTTGATTAATGACAGTTGTACAATAGTGTGCTGACAGTCCCTGCCATGCAGACATTTTTTTTCTGATATGAAACACTGCTGAAAAAATGCAACCCAATCAGATTTGGCCCCCGGACAACATGTGCTATCATCACTGTACCGTGAATTGAGATTGATTGGTAACCAGCTGTGACAAAGTGGGGAAATGAAAAGAAAAGAAAACTGTGACAAAACCATTACCATCTGTTTCACCAAATAATGAATAAAACAAAACAAATTAATGTACAATGCTTAAAAATAGTGAATATATTGAGGATACTGTCATGCACTAGTTTGAATTTATAACAAAATGGTTAAATTATTTTTCTTCTCCACTGCTAATGATTTTGCCCCATTTCTAAAACTTTATTTGTCCATTGTTCAGTACCCAATCATCTGTCTGCATTTAAATAAAAAAAAGACAATGTCCTGAAATTATAAAACTTTTGATAATTCAAATGCTGTGTAGGTGACTGTTAAAATGAAGGTCTTTGGATTTGCTATCTTCTATTTCATTAGAGTGTAATAAATTTACACAGTGCTTTACAAAACACATTGAAGGCAAGATTTCCAAAAATGTCCACGTAATTAAGCATAGAAAATGCACATGTGCTTACATGCCTACTTTGCATGCACAATTAGCACAATTGTGTCTGCAGCTGCAGTCATTACACTCATAGATGGCCTGGTAAATGTCTAACTGGTGATGTGAGTGTGCATTTCCTTTGACTGTGTATTCAGTCATTGCAATTGTGAATGCAGATAAGACACATCAATGGGCATGAATTTTAGCATTCATACAGTTCTCCAAATGTGGCCTATAGAAAGTCACGGTCTCTGCAGAAAGTAGTTTACAAGAAGAAGGACTAGATCTTTCACTGGTGCAAATTGGTGAACCTGACTTAAATGAAGTTACAACAGTTTATACTCTCTGTGAATTTTTCTCCAAAGTATGTTCGCGACATAATCTTTATTAAAAAGAGAGCTTGTGTGCAGACTTCTTGTAGCTACTACAAAAAGTGAAATATTTTGCTCCGTTTTATAAGCCTACAGCTTAATTTTTTGTCAGGCTAATTAACAAGTAAAAAAGAAAAGTTCCAAGAAAATGAAGTTATTTTATAATGGAAAGCTGGGATAACAGGCGCACGCCATAACACCCGACCATTTCAGATGTTTACATCTAAAATTTCACGGTGCTGTAACCGTGGGAGTCCTGACTCAAAAGGGAGTCGTGGGAGGTTGCAGGATCACCAATCTTATTTCTGCGCTGCTACTGGCGGTGGTGCTGCCTTCAAAGCTCGGCACCTAAATGGCGCCAGCAGCAGCACAGAAGTGAGGATCACAGGATATGGGATGGTCATCACTTTTGGGGGGGCAGAGCCTGGTGTCCCCCCCCACCCCCCAGCCTGCCCAAGGCCCCTTTAATCCCTGAGCGCTGGAGGGAGGGGCAGCCTGGGAACAGCCCAGCAGGGGGTTCCTATCATGCACTGGGCCATTCCCGGGGCTGGGTCAGACACACCTCCGAGAACCTCCACTGGTTGCAGGAAGCTCTGTGGCTGCTGGCTGGGCGCTCAGCTCTGAAGGCAGCACAGAAGTGAGTTATATATAAGATATATGTGTGGATACAAAGCAGCCACTTTAAAACATCACATAAAATTATTCCTGTTCTACAAGTCACAGTTAGAATGGGTCTGGCTTTAATAAACAAGAAATAAAGAGAAAGCAAGCAGATGAAAAAAACATTGCTGGTGAGGAAATTCTAATAGAAATTGGGTGATTCTGATTGTGAAATTTGGAGTCTCTGGCATATATGAATGCACTCATTGCTGGTTTTGATAAGTGACAGTTGTATAATAGTGTGCTGACAGTTTATATATACTTTAAATTACCTTTAATTGTGTGTGTGTGTGTGTGTGTGTGTGTGTGTGTGTGTTTGTGTGTGTGTGTGTATAAAAATAACACAAACACACACACAGAGCTTTAAATAACCTTTATATATCCTTGAGCCTGGGGATCCCAAGTGCTGGTATGGTTCTGAGATGCGTCTTAGAGTCAACTCAGGACCATTCTAAATTGAGCCAGCTGCTAAGAGCCCTCAACTCAGCATTAGAGCAGGTGGACTGTGGCAGTCTGCTCCACATAGTGGCTACCTGTACACTCCCTTTTCCCTGGGCACGCCTCCTACACCAGTGACAGGGTAGATGCACAGTATAGGATCCAATATGCTTTCCCTGTACCACCCTGGAATTCACCACGCCATGGAAATCCTCAGGTAGTTTTTTAAAATGGCTTCCTGGTGGTTTTTCACTTGCAGACCAAGTGAAGTGGCCACAGTAGGGCCCAGGACCTGGACCAGGGACAGAGCTAAGTGGCATAAGTTATTTTTCACATTTGCTATTGGCACATTAAACACTTGGAAAGAATGTTTTGGCTTCATCTGAAAACATTTATGGTTTGCTATCAGCACATTTTTATAATTAAACTACCATTTCCAGTATTAATTGCAGCAATATAAAGTACAAAACCACATGCTCATTATTCCTTAAACCAACATATGCTTTTGGCATTTGATAGAGTGGCCTGAAATACGTTAAAATAATATAAAACTCTAACAGTTACATTTATTGTGCAAAATTGCTTCAAGTTCTGAAGTAACACATGATTTTTCTCCGCAAGCAATGCGTTCTTTTTTTATTAATATTTATACAGTGCCATAAGTCACTGTATGTAAGTACACATTATTGACAGCTCAAAATCTAAATAAGACAAAATTCAAAAGTGATGGTTACAGATAAAAAAGAATAAAGAATGGGAAGGATAATACATAGCAAAAGACAAAGGAAGTGTGTTAAGTTTTCTTTCTTTAAAAGTTACAGTGACTGGTAAGAGACACGGTCAATGCTGGAAAGCTAGCCATAAAGTTTAGGTGCTCAGAAGGGATGTGAAGAAGAAGAGAGTCAGGATGCCATTCTTTTCCACAAAGAAGTTCTCTCACAGACAGTGAAGTAAATCTGTAACACCAAAATATATACATAGGACCAAATGTTTGTGTTTGACTAAAGGGCTGAAGGGCTTATTAAAAGGATATGGAATCATTCACTTCTCCTCTACATTACCTTTTCAATTACAGACAAGGTCAGTATTGACTGGAAATTGTTACCACCTGATAACTACATGAAATAGCTTTGTGGTCTCACTTTAGCTCCTGACAGACAGTTCTCCGTGCCACAAAAATCAGAACCTATTGTCACCCTTTTTGACATTCTGACATAAGAGGCCACATGGGCAGCAGTGATACAAATGTCCCCAGTGCCTGACAAATATACTTCAATGCTGATGTAAAGGACCATTGATTTAAAGGAGGGTAGCTCTCCACTCCAATTCATTATGGGTATGTGTACACTGCAGCTTGGAGTGAGCCAGACTTGTGGTAGCGGGGCTCACACTACCATACTAAAAATAGCTGAATGACATTGTGGCACTGGCAGCAGCTCAGCCTAGCTACCTGTGCTCAGACCTGGGGGTGGCCCATGCTTCCCCAGGTGCTGTCACATCCACACCATTACTTTTAGTGCGCTAGCATGAGCCCCACTACCACAAGCTGTCTAACCCGGCTGGGAGACTCGCTCTCAGCTGCAGCATAGATATACCCATAATGAATTGACATGGAGACCTATCCTCCTAGCTCTGAAATGGTTTTTTACATCAGAGTTGAAATGTATTTGTCAGGCACTGGGGACATTACTGCTGCCCATGTCGTAATTCATCTGTCAGCAGAGGACTCTCAAGTCTCAGGGCTGTCAATCTAGCACTTTTCACAGCCACAAAATTCACTTTAAAGAAGGGGGGAAATACTACTTCATGTCCATTTCTGCTTATAAATTAAAAAAAAAATAAAAAAAAAGGATATAGCCATGGCTGGAATCCAATAACCAAGCCTGAGCCAAGATCAGCATCTTGAATTCACTAAACATCCTTTTATACAGTTAAAAGAAGCATTTTTCAGAAATCTGAACATGCTGCTTGTTAACATTCTGAAATGAACAGAATCTGTGTTGGCTGGTCTATGCTTCTTTGCCTTAAGCGTGATGATTAACTATGCTAGTCCTGTCAGTGAAATTAACTGAAAGATTTTCTAATCTCTATTGTAAATCAAGAACAAAGCATAAAGTGGTCACTAAAGAGGAAATCATGTTAATGTTCTAATTCAAGCATTTTTGATGTTACAATTGAACTCAAAATCATGTTATTAAAACCAGTTGTTTCACTATTGTTGAACTGGCCTCAGCACAAGACCTAACAACAGGAGCTGGCACATGTCAGAGTTCTGTTGGTTCTTACAGTATAAAAATTCTTCTACAATGGTTTCATGGGCAACCTTTGATTTCTTCTAATGAAATGTTCAACCTTCATATCCTTTACTAGGAGGGAACATACTTAAAATAAGAGAGGAAGTCTCCCTGTGTCCCACCTTCCAAACAGTACCAATGAGCTAGTTGTTACTGGTCTTAATTCCTGCTTGTGGAGAATTCATCTTATTTCTCTTCTGAAAGGGTTTCCATGCAATTTTTTCCCACACAATTAAAAAAAAAAGTATATGGTCTTATTAGTCAACCCAGGCAGTATAATTATTTATCAGAAACTCAAATTATTTCATGTCCTTAAAAGAGTGTTGTACATGTCAAAAAGGCAGGCTTCCTTAGCATGAGCTCTGAGAACCTGCTCAACATTTCTGAAGTTTAAAAGTAAATGTTACAAACAATGCAATTACCAAGCTCTTTTATTTGGTATAGCCAAAATTTTCCAATATTACAAATGGTAGTAGATTGGAACAAGTCATATTAAGAATTTTTAATTTGAATGCAATTCTACATCATGGTGTTTTCAACAGCATTTATTTAATATCCAATAAAAACCAGAAAAATTGTAAAGGAAGAATCAGTGCTTGAAGGGAATAGCATTGGGTTGGAACGCTGTTCCAGAAATTATCAGTTTCAATAGAATTTAAGTATTCATGATTTTTAAAAGGATTGAAAAGGTGGAAAAAAACCAAAAACCATCTGTGACCAACCATCTTTCAGTGGGAAAGCAGCAAGTGCTCCACAGAACACCAGTTGTCCATGTGGCAAAATTTGAGCATCTCTGCACTAAATTGCTGGTTGACACGGTCACTTTAAGTCTGTAGCCACATGGTTGTAAATAAATTCTTCCAGACTTGAATCACATCAATGCAGGATTGTCTTCATGAGTCGGCAAACAGAAAGTTTGAAATAATACCACCTCTGAGAGGTATCAACTCCCTTTCTCACCTCTCTGGATGGTTGTTGACTCTTAAATACAAAGGAGAGGGGGAATCAATTCTCAGGTGAAAGGGAAGGGCCAACAGGAGAGAATCATGGTGAGTGGGGCACCACTTTGATACTTGATAAGAATTATATAGAAGACACACACACACCTCAGTTTTAAATGACTTGATCTGTTTTAGGATAGCAGCAAATAAACATGTTTGTATTGCAGGTTTTGGACCTCTACTTTTGATCTGTTAAGTTGTATGAAATATCTACAAGTTGTATTATAGACCAACATACACCAGCCATATGCTATATTTAACACTGGACAACAATATCCTCTGGAAACTGCCTCTAGTCTCTCCAGTTGCACATAAGTATACAAATAGCACATTCAATTTCTTTCTTTTACTATCTTTCTTTGACAAGCTATTAAAAACATCCTGTTTTCTCCCCTATGTTCCTCATAAAGGGAGTCAGTCTCTCCTTGATGGTTAGGTTAGGAAGCAAAATGCTGAGAATGGAAAAAACAATGGATGTAAAGTGATCTAGTGTGAGTGCTACAGTTAATATGACAAACCTTTCCCCCCTGGTTCCTTTATTTAGTACAATTAATTGTTATTAATTGCAACAGAAATGTGCTGATGTAATCAAAGATTAGATCCATCACACCATTAAAACAGTCTTTCCTCTAATTAATTTTCAGTACACATTAGACTACATTTTGTTACAATCTGTACTAAGATTAACTCGACCAAAGCACTCAGCACTGTAGGGTTATTAACTCATATTTCATTGAAAGGTCATTCTCCCCTTGGTTGTATCTAGAAGAGACTGCAGTTAAATACCTCACTGTTCCATCCACAAAATATAAATGTTGTTATGTAGTGCTTCTTTTGTACAACAGAATTCAAAATTATACAGTTTCTTTCTTACTTACTGAAACAGCTTTTAAAGCCTGATCCTGAGAGATGTTGGCGTCAAAGGAAAATATATGTGCTCGGGATCCGACCCTAACTAAATCCTTTTTAAAAATTAAAGTTTCTGACTTTTATTCATTTAGAAGACCTGATACAAGTCTTACATGAAACTCTTTCCGAAGAGTCCTAGTATTGTGGACACTAAAGGGATGATTTTTAAAATCTAGTCTTGTACCTGCAATTTTGTGTCCACAGAAATTACCAGTGCTAATCCTGGAAACTAGATCTCTGCCTGACAATGCATGCAAATCAGAAATCCAATTGATGGAATTTGTGCCCACAGAATGTGGATGAAATTATGTGCACTAAAAAAAGATACTAGATTTAAAAATGTGTCATGGATACTTCTGCTGCATGGGCCTTACAGTTGAGGCCAAAATGTAGCCAAATAATACTTGAACAAAAAGAGAACTTCTAATTTTCTCTAAATTCTCACTTGTGACTGAAGTTGGTGCTCATATTGTTCTCACTTCAACAATTGCTTAATTAAATTAAATATAAAATCAGAGGTTTGAATAATGACTTTTTTTACATATAAGCACAAGAGATTATCCTTTAACAACAGAACATAATGCACGCATTTTTCCAAAATAATTTTTAAAATGAACATTGCCAATTTTAAATAAATAACAAACCATACCTCTGTTTTTTATGATTTTCTCTGCTGTTTCATGTAATAACCCTCAATCTTATAACACTTAGCAATGCACTTTATGTAAACTGCATACCACTCTAATTCTGAAGTATAACTTTAGGTTTCCCTGCCTACCTTCTCCCATTGTGCGGATGGCATCTAAAATAAATTACTCTTTCTGCTGGTGCAGTTGCCACTTTTCATTCCTTAGTACAATGCTCATCTAATCAGACAGTGTCTGTAAATGGAACTTACAAGTGCAGGTTGTAATTTCATTAAAGACGTATTTACAGAGCTCAACCAGCTGTTCTGGGCTGGAATACCAAAAAAAAAAAAAAAAAAAAAAGACCCATGTGATTGCTACTTAAGACATTTTTTAAGGCAACTGTAAAATACATTCTCTGAGTAAGTCTCACTCTTATGAAGAGCTGGCACTGCTATCTTCTTCGTTGTGAAAGGTTTAAACAGTTATTACAGCGTGTCATAAATTTTAACTTGTAATTGAAAATCTCTTCACTTCCTCAGGAAAAAAAAAAATCCTGTATTGCTTGCTACATAATTATAGGCTATGCAGCTGCTCTCTTAGGCTTTACTAGGAAATTTGAAGACATGAAACACTGCACAAACTCTATTCAAATTTTTATCAAATAGAAAGCCAAAGAAATGTCACCCCTCCACCAAAGAATCTCAAACAATAACAATGACCCCCTTCCTGTTCTAAGGATTAAAAGGAGCAGAGTCGTTATTTGAATAAGGCCATATTTGGTTAGAGGTCTTAACTGTTACTCCCCATTTCATAGGAGTCTATTTGCCCTTCAGTAAGTCCTGTTTACATCAATCATGTATCATGGAGACAACTGGACACCGAACTGTGTCACTGAAAAAGGGTGTGGTACACTGGATTTAAAAAAAAAAAATCCAATGGTTCCTCTGCCTAACTTATTTGCTTTGAAATAATCTTTTGTCCTCAGCTGCTTTGAAATCATCTTTGTCCTGTCTATCTGTATCATTTGTATAGCAAACCAAGTTTATTCATGAGATAGTGAACCTAATATTTTAGCTAGGGGCATCAGGCTAGTGACTCCACAATTTCCTGTTCACCTTCAGTAGTTTGACATGAGTCCTACTTGATTAAATATTCCCCTAGCCTTAGTGCAGTGTGGTAGCTATGGATTGATGTAGAATTTTTAGAGCAATTAAAATAAAATATACATGTGCCTCTCTCCTTGACTCACAGTGCATTTCAGTCTTGGGTCATTGATTCAAAATGGACAGCCTCTGGAATGAAGCTTTACACATCCCAGAGTTCACATTGTACTATAATTTTCCCTGTTGGTTTAGTACCAAAAATTTGTAATCTAGGGAATTGTTAATCTGTTGAGAGGAGTTTGTGGTCTACAAAAGAGTAGAAATGCTGAATAATTCAGTTAATATACAATCAAAACAATATAAGAGGAATGTGGCTGTAGGCAGCAATATTATTGAATAAACTGTGTCCATGGAGCCTTTCTTAGAGCTTTCTTAACTGATGACCAGTTTCTTTGGAAACGAATATAGTGTTCTGTAACTATGTGGTTAATAAAGGTGCACCAGGCACCAAAACCTTTACATATTTTCCTTGCAGCGCCTACTTCAAAGTTTAAAATAAAAAACCTATCTACAATACATATATAGCCTCCTATTACTTTATTATCTGAGCATCTCATAGTCTTTGTCTTTACCTTCACAACTTCCTCACATGCTATTATCTCTATTTTACAGATGAGGAACTGAATTATAGGGACACTAAGGGCCAATTTTAAAAAGATATTTATGCTCCTAATGATGCAGGTTGGTTCCTAATGAGATTTTCAAGAGTATCTATGGTGACTTGCCAGAACTCACACCCGAAATCTGTGGTGGAACAGGGATTTATACTCAGGTCTCCGAAGTCCCAGGATAGTGCCCTGACCACTTACTTTGTTACCTCTCATTTCTCAGAACTTTTGGAAATCAGGTCTTTTATTTAAGCACTTACAAAAGGATTTAAGAGTAAGGTTTTTGTTAAAAAAATAACTACATGACTTAGAAGCACCAGTCATTGACTTTCATTTGGATTTATGCTCCTAAACCACTTAGACACTTTTGAAAATTCTATCACAGAAAACTTACTTTAGGGATCCAATTTTGAAAAATCTTGCTAAAAACACCAATCCAAACTTCATATTTCTACTTGAATTCAGCTTAAAAATAACATCATTCATTTATTTTTGTAAATAGGAATCTGAACAAAAACACTAGATTACAACTTTATTGTTAATATAACTTAAAAATACTCAAAGTTTCTTCAGGAGTTATGAGTTGCTGGCTTTTCTTAAATTAATCCAGCTGCAACTTGAGATACACATTGTTCACAAAAGGATCTTTATAATTAAAACTATAATAGGAAGGTTTCTAAGGAGCTGAAGGGCTTTTCAATTACTATGCAACACAAAGTTTGGTGTAGTAATAGCTATATAATTTGACTGTATTATCTCCTAAGTATGATACGTGATTATGCTCTCCTTACTCTTATATTTCTCAGTAAAGTTTAAAGAAGAATTTAGATTGATAGAGAGAGAGAGACATTTACATTCTTGTAGGCTAATATCCTGATCCTGCAAATTACTTTGTACAACTGCTTCCTATGAGGTGCTCATTTCAGAATCAGGGTCTAACACTCTGTATAACAAAATTCATGTTCTAGCATCACTGAACTAGACATTTTTGAAAGCTGAAATCTTGAATGGAAACCTTAATAAACCTTTAACACTAGTCACCCTAGTGGGAATCTCGTATAATCCTGCCATTGTACTCCTGGGATGAAGCCAAGAGGAGAATATTATTTAAAAACAGAATATACACTAACATTAGGCAGCTGCACAAAGAATGTCATCAGCTGTGGAAATAGGAAATTGACACTCTAAGCTGTAACACAAATAAATGGGTGGAACATCTGCTCAGAGGAGGGTTTTATTTATGTAATAAGGGATGCAAAGGGAAAACTTTCTGAAGGTTTCATACTGAAACATAGATGCAAAATGCTTATAATAGAGGTGCTCAGAAGATGCAAGTTAGCTTCATTTTCTCTTTAAAAAATATCTCCCATTCAATCAAAGAGAAAATACTCGGAAGTTGTCTTCATTTCAACTGACAAAGCTGTCATGCTGTCACTTGCCCATCTTTTAGATATTCATTTTGTCTACAGCTAGACAAATATCTTTGCCTACATGGAACAAATATATATAGTAAAAGCTGTTCTTTCAGATTACTCTAAATTCAGCTGCCTAGATAAAATACAGTTCGAAATGGCTTTAGAGTCCCAAGTACTCTTTGAATGATGAGGACGTCACTTTAAGATTTTGTTTACATAAATGATAGATTTCTCTTCCCTTTACCTCATCCTTAAAGGAAGCTGAGTGGTCATAAAATGTACTAGAATGAAAGAACTAGAAGCTAAAGTAATCTTCTTATTCAGTGAACACGTAAGGTACAGGAAGGGGTAGTAGAAATCCACTCACCCACATAAACAGGGATCTGATGGGGTCAGCGACAAAGGGAGACCGTCCAAGCAGCCAGGGAGGGAGACACTTGCCAAGGGACAATAGGTAGCACCTCCCCCTGGGAGTCTCTGGAACTCATTGGCCAGCTGGGGAGTGGAAGGCCCTGATTGGCCAGCATTCTCCAGCTTCAGGATTTAATCCAGCATGGAGGCCATGTGGAGCCTGCTTCAGCTCTGTTCCAGCAGCGCACCCTACCCTTCCAAACAAGGAGTGGGAATCTGGCCAGACAGATGCGGCAGGTCTAGCTGATCACCTGTTTAGGAGATCAGGAAGGAATTTTTTCTCCTATGGGCCATTTGGCAGAAGACCAGGGAGTTTAAGTAGGAAGGTGCTTAGTATGTAACTGAGGTACTAGGGTGGAGTTGTTTATTTGTTGCAACCTGTGGCCAGTTGCCAGAGTGGCTAATGAATGGTTCCCAGAGGTAAGAAACCTGGGATTTTGGTGAAGGACACTGGGTTCTTGTGATAGGGTCAGACCCTGTGGCCCTGCTACATCCTCTGTTCTCCTTGGATGGCGGCGGGGGAGGAGGGAGATGGAAGGTGCTAAGACTCAGAGAAAGCTGACTCCTGGAGGGTAGACTGAGGAGAGCCTACTCTGCTTTATGGGTTACATGGTAAGGAGCCCTGTAACTCCTGCAGTGGAACCAAATAAACGCCTGGTATAGCAGAGTATGGGTGGTAGATGGGTAGCCTCACCTGTGATAAAGTTTAATTAAAGTTGTGATCTTATGCTTAATTCCATGCATGTGTCTGTCCTCATTGTCCTGCTCTGTCCACATAAAGCCTTCCCTGTACTGCCTCATCAATGTATCTCAGCCTTGACCTAAAGAACTTAGGCCAAATCCCCAGCTGGTATAAAACATTGTAGATCTATTTACTTCAATGAAGCTATGTCATCATGGAGGGGGGTGCTCTAATCCTCTCTCTAGAGAGAGCAACTTTAACATCCTTCGAATCCTTAGTCTTCCTGGTGAGATTGCTGAGAAGTGTCTGCCTGTTAGTATGACATTGATCCCAGAAAAAAATAATGGAATGACTGATGCTAACTACCTAAACCAAAGGACTCAACTAAAAGAGTTAAAAAAAGATTGGCATTAATTATGTTACTGTAATCCGCACACCTGGGTGTCGTGTTCTGTCCCATCTCGTAGTACCGAGACCACTTAGAGACAGAGATTAATGAGTCTGCTCCACAGCCTTAGCTAATGGCCATATGGCTTTTAGTTCATGCAATAGAAGCTCACGCACTAAGACCAGAGGCCCCAGATTCTATCCCCCCACTGACAACAGAGGATCTGTTGGCGTTACAAGTGAGGACTCATCTGGGAAGTCTCTGAAGCTCGGGACGTGCTTGCTCAGCTAGGGGAAGTATGCAACCCACACACCTCCTGGGTGTGGTGTTCTGTCCTTTCTGGTGCCATCGAGCCCACTTAGAGGAAGAGACTAATGAATCTGCTCTACAACCTTAGCTAAGAGCTATAAGCTTATAGTTCATGCAGTAAAGGCTCATGCATTTAGCTCCAAAGGCCCCAGGTTCAATCCTGTCCACCAATGACCAGGATCTGTCAGCGTTGCATTACCAACCTGGGTTTATGGAAAATACATATTACCAAAAAAAATTAATATAATATTCTCAGACATCTGAAAGGCATTTGACTTGGAATCATAATTTTGGATAAAGAATATAGAATAATACAAAATCAACATGGCACATAATAAACAGACTAAAAACTGGTTTACTGATAGATATCAAAATACAATTGTAAATGAGGGATCATCATAAAGTAGGTGTTTTTCTAATGAGATCAAACAGGGATTGGTTCTTGGCACTATACTATTTAATATCTTTATCAATGACCTGGAAGGACACACAAACCCATTACTGATAAAGTCTGCAAATGATGTAAATATTGGTGGACTGGTAAATAATGAAGAAGAGAGGTCACTGATACAGAGTAATCTGGATCGCTTGGTAAGAGGGGCACAAACAAACAGGGCCAAACATAAGGTTATACATTTAAGAATGCAGGCCACATTTATAAGAGGAGGAAGAATCTATCCTGGGAAGCAGTAAATCTGAAAAAGACTTGGGCATTATGTAGAAGGTCAGACTAGACCTTCTGGTCTTAAAATGAATGAATCTAAGTATCATTGTAGCAGCTTGTGATGTTCTAAGGACTAAGATGAAGATTCTAACATTGTACCTTCCAATTATAAATGCAAAAAACCTGTTAATGCAATGTTAAACTGCACTATAAAAACACAACATCTGCAGTATTCTCTGCTGGCTAAACCTGGTTATGATCAGAATGTTAGCATGCATCTTCCTTCCATTTATGTAAACAATGAAAACCAGTTTTGTGTGTGTGTTATGAAAGCCCGGTGGATGTTTTAAAATCAAACTTTTCCTAAGAAGAAATCATATTTGGATATGAAATTAAAGGTAATGCATCTCACAATAGTTAAAATATGAAAAGAAAGAGAAGAGCATATAGGCAGTAAGAATGAATATGATCTAATGCAGTGTTTCCCAAACTTCGGATGCCGCTTGTTTAGGGAAAGCCCCTGGCAGGCCAGGCTGGTTTGTTTACTTGCCACGTCCACAGGTCCAGCCGATTGTGGCTCCCAACGGCTGCAGTTTGCTGCTCCAGGCCAATGGGAGCCAATACGTCCCTCGGCCCGCGCCACTTCCAGCAGCCCCCATTGGCCTGGAGCAGTGAATCGTGGTCAGTAGGAGCCGCGATCAGCTGGACCTGCGGATGCAGCAGGTAAACAAACCAGCCTGGCCCGCCAGGGGCTTTCCCTACACAAGTGGCATCCCAAGTTTGGGAAACACTGATCTAATGAAATATAAAACTTAATTGCAAACCACCATCAGTTCAGAATCTGAAATTTCTACTTACAAGACTGACTTAATAGTAATAACAATGATTAAAAAACAAAACAAAACACCTGAACACAATAGATGTCCTAAGCATGAAAGTATATGCAGTGAAATAAAAATCAAAAACAAAAGGACATCTTGATCTGCCCACACATCAAAATCCCAAGTTTGATGTCAATATTCTAATCATAAGCTTCCCTGACGCTGGTTCTCACACTAGATATACATACATTTGTTACTGCATTTGGAACAAAAGCTCTGTCAAAAATCTCTCTTTATTTTAAGCTGCAAAGTAAAGATATATTTTAATAGCTATAAACACGCATTCTATTCAAATGGTACATTCAACATGTGTAACAAATTTAAGGTTATTTGTTCTATTCTGTTTTTTGTCATTTTATTAATTTTTTGGGTGGTGGGGGGAATTAACAACCCAATCTTGAAAATATTACTGAGAGTATTGTTGCACCATGAGTTGCTACCATTGACTTCAATGGACCTGTGCACAACAGTAGATGCTACATTTGGCAATAGTGTTTGCAGGATCAGTTCCTAAAATATTAGTCTTACCACATTACGTGCAAATACATTACAGTATACCCAAATTCAATATGTATTATCATTACATTAGTTTTGATGTCACAATATATCACTAGTAGGAATGTTACAGGAAGAAACAAATTCCAGTTAATACATTTTTTAAAGAACTCAATTATTAATTATTATTATTATTATTATCTGGTGAAAAAATAAAAGCCAAACATTAAATATTTTAAAATCCAGAAGGTAGGAGTTCTTTATTAGCCTGAAATCTTTATCAAACTTGGCAGTTAAAGCAACAAGATCAGCAGTTTTCTATTGGTGGGGTATGAATCAAAAGTAGATCACGAAGGAGCAATAGATTGGTCATACCCTCCAAACCGAGAGCAGCAAAATCTTTGGATTAATATGTATGCATCCAGGAAGAAAGAGTGGTATGTTTATAATAGATCCTTGTAGTATGCTTTTTTTGAGTACCCAATTTCAGACACCTTAATGGGGCCTGATTTTCAGATGCTGGTTGCTGAGCATTTTCTAAAAATCAGGCTTCTTTAAGTTGTCTTAAGTTAAGCACACATAAATTGAAGCACATGAAAACTGAGGCCCGCAAAGGCTACAACTATTCTATGAGCTAGGGTTGTGATTCCCCTGCTCACAGGCACACACACGCGATAACTTGATGACAGTATAAATGGTAGGGTAGCTGTGGTACCAAGGGCGGCAGAAGTGGAGGCACAGCTTAGCCGTGCAGAGTATTTTCCCATCAGTTTCAGCAGTGCTTCAACTCTGCACAGTTAAACTCTGCCATGCTGCCATTGCCCGCACTAGTACCACAGCTACACTTCTATTTATACCTGTGCTAGCCCTCATTGAGCTCTCATTGTGTACATGAGCAGGAGAATGAGACCCTAGCTCATAGTACAGGCATGGTCAGAGTCACTTTTGGTCAACAGATGAAGGTGTTACGAGGCCTTCAGTCTACCAAAGGGAAGTCAGGGTAGGGATAGGTAAAGTTTACTACATGTCAAACAAAATGTTCTTGCTACCTTTCACAAC
This sequence comes from Gopherus flavomarginatus, assembly GCF_025201925.1. Taxonomy (NCBI): domain Eukaryota; kingdom Metazoa; phylum Chordata; order Testudines; family Testudinidae; genus Gopherus; species Gopherus flavomarginatus. The sequence continues at coordinate 187,839,193 of NC_066617.1, forward strand.
ATCTTATCACAACACAAGCTCATACGGAGAATAATGGAGCAAGCCACAGAAACCCCCCCCCGAAAATTATTTATTAATACCTCAGAAAAAAACAAACCTCTCAATACAATGAAATGTCCATTTTCCATAGAGAGTATTATTCTATTGACAAGGTACATGCTAACGAAATACCTACACATGGTTTTGTGCTATTTTTCATGTCACTTTACTTGTCTATATACAGAACATTTCAAGAAGAATGAGAAAAGACAATATAATGAGTATGACACAGTATACTGTTTATGCGGGAGATGAACAACGGGTTGGATGATGAATGCAAACTACCTTAACGTTATTTCTACTTGTATATCAACAACAACATGTCGTGACCAAATATTTTACCATTGCTGGAAAAATGAACATTGTTTTTGTTTGTGCTTGGTCAGGTAAGGAGAAATGTTTGGTTGCTGATCATGACCGCTCCTGCTGATTCTCCTCCCAGGGAAACCAATGGGAACTTTGCAATTCATTTTAGTGGGAACACCCTTAATGTGTTCACAGCTGGAGTTCTTTTCTCATCCTTCATTTGCTCAGTCCTCTACAGTTCTAGCACTTGAAATTATTATACAAATATTCACCTCTCTATTAATAACTACCTTTTCAAGGTGTTGCCTTATTTTTCACTTTCACCGGGGAAATATGTTTTTCAAGTTAAACTAAGTCTGTTGTGTTAGTGGTTTCCTGCCTTTCCTCCTGCCAGAACATCTGTTACTAATGACTGAACCCTCTTAAATTTATTTTCTCTACTTCTGGCACTTTGTTTCTTTCTTTCCAAAATATTCCAGAAAAGACAGACTTATTTTCTAGCCTCAAACCATTGTGCAAAACTGGAGAACAGCCAGCAAACCCTTCCAGCCTGCCTTATTTTTATGCCTTCCAACTACTGTTTCCAAGTGGTATGTAAGCACTCTGCTCTGTTTGCCTCCTATACAGCATCTGTAAGTTATTCTCTGGAATATCAGCTTTCTAAAGTACTTATTATTGTTTCTGGGGGCTCATCAGATTTGTTCTTCAAGTGGAGTGAATGTCCATTTGGGCAAAATAACTCTCCACCACTCCTCTTCCCAAGACCCTTTTCCATGGGTCATCATACCCCAAGTGATTTTCCTTAGTTCACCAGCTCAGGAGCATATTTGATAGGGTAATTTGACCAACAGGTAATAAATTTCCTTACCTATTATATCTGATTACTAGGGTTTTACACTAGAGAACAAAGCAATCGGGGTTAACCAGAGAGGAGAGACTGACAATGGGAACAGGAATGGTTACTCTTACCTTCCTCTTGGCAAATCCACATCATCTTTCTTCCACCGGACTGTTGGCTGAGGATCCCCCTGGACCTGACATCGGAATTCTACAGCTTCTTCCTCCAGAACCACTTGGTTAATTGGTCTCCTGAGAAACGTGGGTCGTTCTTGAAAGAGATTTTAAAATGATATGTAGTAAGTTGGGTTGACTACATTAAAATATTTCAGATACAGATATAGATGAATTGATGAAGATGTGATTGTTTATAAGTTGCACAGATACACTCAATAGTTGAGAACAAGGAAGGAACGTCAGTGGCTGCCACAACATATTCTGCATAAAACATAAACATAAAACAGGGGCAGCAAAACTACATAATCAGCTGCCACAGAAAAAGTAGCTTTACAAAGAGAACAAATATTTTAACTGTATCTACTCTCGTTCTAAATGTGCAACAACAAGCTACGAAATACTAAGTCTATGGCTACACTGTGAGCAACCACGCAGGGGGGCAAGCAAAAAACATCCCATTCTTGCTAATTTCACAATAGCTACACACAGTCACAGTTGCATTCCCTGCACTCTGGGTAGTGTACAGACAGTTTGTGGAAAATGAGAATCAGAAAATGTGGCAGGGAAGTGGGATCACTGCCCTCTTCCTCTGTACCATGCCACAGAGTAGCACTAGTGCACCAGGATCAGTAATCCACTAAGAGATGGAGTAGATTGCCAACCTACAAGGAGCAGTCCAGACAGAGATTCATAGAATCACAAAAATATAGGGCTGAAAGGGAACTCAAGTCCAGCTCCCTGGGCTGAGGCAGGACCACATAAACCTAGACCATCCCTGACAGGGTATAGAACCAACACTCATGAGAAAGGCACCAGAACTGTTGGGGGGGCGGGGAATAGAAAGGAAACTGTAGTCAGCCAGGGGAGATATCACCCTGAGCAGGAAACAACTGGAGCGACTCCTGAATCCGCAATGGGAACTCCCATCCAGGAGATCACAACGCCCAACACTACAGGAAATGCATTGAACTTCCAGGGTAGGCCTGACAGAGTTAGCCTGATTCAGCTATCCAGGTAGAAGGACTCCTAGAAAACTGCTACTTAGAGAGAAGGTACTGCAGGCCTTTTCTACTCTGAGTTGGCTCTGGAAGCAGTTATTCTCAGGTGCATTGGTACATTTATTTTCCTTTTGATCCCATATCAGAAGACCCACAATGGGCAGGGGCCCCCTTCCAAGGACTAAGAAACTGAAGCTGAACATAAGCCACCCAGTGTAGATAAGTGGGTATGGTCAGGGTCTTCCATCATCTGGGATAAAAACCTAATGGGACTCCTTTACACCATCTCTGACAAATGTTTGTTTAACCTGTTCTTAAAAACCTCCAGTGACAGGGATTCCACAACCTCTCCTGATGACCTAATTCCAGTGATTAACTATCCTTACAGTTAGAAAGTTTTTCCTAATATCTAACCTACATATACCCTGCTGAAGACTGAGACTATTACTTTTTGTCCTATCTTCAGTAGACATGAAGAACAATCGATCACCATCCTCTTTATTACAGCCATTAAATATATTTGAAGACTTAACAGGTCCCCACCTCAGTCTTCCTATATCAAGACTAAAAATGCCCAGTATTTCCTCATAAGTCAAGTTTTCTAAACCTTTGATCATTTTTGTTGCTTTCCCCCTTATATCTGTCTGAGTGCTCCTCCTTACTCTGCTCCACCCCATATGCAGGGAGTTTTTTAAAACCTACAGTCTAGCCATAATAATAAAGGATTTGCCAAGCAATATTAGTCTAATAGGCTATTTAATGTGGCAGTCTGCCTTTCATGATAATCAATACTTGATACTGTAGAGGAAAGTGAAAACACCCTGCAGTACATCTAGACCTGATCTACACCACTAAAGCCACCACAAGAAACTAATGTGGCTGTCGATTAATTGTCATTAATTCATGCTATTAACTCAAAAATATTAATGTGATTAATTTCAATTTTAATTGCACTGTTAAGCAATAGAATACCAGGTGAAAATTATTAAATATTTTTGATGTTTTTCTACATTTTCAAATATATTGGTTTCAATTACAACAATGAATACAAAGAGTACGGTGCTCACTTTATATTAACATAAGAACGGCCGTACCGGGTCAGACCAAAGGTCCATCTAGCCCAGTATCTGTCTACCAAGAGGGGCCAATGCCAGGTGCCCCAGAAGGAGTGAAGCTAATAGGCAATGATCAAGTGATCTCTTTCCTGCCATCCATCTCCATCCTCTGATGAACAGAGGCTAGGGACACCATTCTTTACCCTTCCTGGCTAATAGCCATTTATGGACTTAGCCACCATGAATTTATCCAGTTCCCTTTTAAACATTGCTATAGTCCCAGCCTTCACAACCTCCTCAGGAGTTCCACAAGTTGACTGTGCGCTGTGTGAAGAAGAACTTTCTTTTATTTGTTTTAAACCTGCTACCTATTAATTTCATTTGGTGACCCCTAGTTCTTGTATTATGGGAATAAGTAAATAACTTTTCCTTATCCACTTTCTCCACATCACTCATGATTTTATATACCTCTATCATATCCCCCTTTAGTTTCCTCTTTTCCAAGCTGAAGAGGCCTTGCCTCTTTAATCTTTCCTCGTATGGGACCCTCTCCAAACCCCTAATCATTTCAGTTGCCCTTTCTGAACCTTTTCTAGTGCTAGAATATCTTTTTTGAGGTGAGAAGACCACATCTGTACACAGTATTCGAGATGGGGGTGTACCATGGATTTATATAAGGGCAATAATATATTCTCAGTCTTATTCTCTATCCTCTTTTTAATGATTCCTAACATCCTGTTTGCTTTTTTGACCACCTCTGTGCACTGTGTGGACATCTTCAGAGAACTATCCACAATGACGCCAAGATCTTTTTCCGGACTTGTTTTAGCTAAATTAGCCCTCATCATATTGTATGTATAGTCGGGGTTATTTTTTCCAATGTGCATTACTTTACATTTATCCACATTAAATTTCATTTGCTATTTTGTTGCCCAATCACTTAGTTTTAGTTTTTATTATTTTTGATTACTAATTTTTGCCCTCTAATAATGATGAACAGAAGAAATAGTATTTTTTCAATTCACTTAATACAAGTAATGTAGTGCAATCTCTTTATTGTGAAAGTGCAACTTACAGATGTAGATTTTTTTTGTTACATAACTACACTCAATAACAAAACAATGTAAAACTTTAGAGCCTGCAAGTCCACTAAGTCCTACTCCTTGTTCAGCCAATTGCAAAGACAAACAGCTCATTTATATTTACGGGATATAATGCCACTTACTTATTACTTACAATGTCACCTGAAAGTGAGAACAAGCATTTGCATGGCACTGTTTCAGCTGGCATTGCAAGGTATTTACGTGCCAGATATGCTAAACATTTGTGTGCCCCTTCATGTTTCGGCCACCATTTCAGGGTACATGCTTCCACGCTGATGATGCTCGTTAAAAAAAAATGCATTAATTAAATTTGTCACTGAACTCTTTGGAGGAGAATAATGTCTCCTGCTCTGTTTTACCTGCATTCTGCCATATATTTCATGTTATAGAAGTCTCGGATGATGACCTAGCACTTGTTGTTTGTTTTATGAACACTTGCACTGCAGATTTGACAAAATAGAAAGAAGTTACCAATGTGAGATTGCTAAAGATAGCTAAGGCACTTGAAAATCAACCTTCTGCTGGAGGCATCTGACTCAGATGATGAAAACGAACATGCATCAGTCTGTACTACTTCGGATAGTTATTGAGCAGAACCCATCATCAGCATGGATGCATGTCCTCGGGAATACTGGTTGAAGCATGAAGGGATATATGAATCTTTACGGCATTTGGCACATAAATATCTTGTGACGCTGGCTACAACAGTGCATGGGAACACCTGTTCTCACTTTCAGGTGACATTGTAAACAAGAAGTGGGCTGCATTATCTCCTGCAAATGTAAACAAATTTGTTTGTCTGAGTGACTGACCGAACAAGAAGTAGGACTGCATGGACTTGTAGGCACTAAAGTTTTACATTATTTTATTTTTGAGTGCAGGTTATTTTTAACATAATTGTACATTTGTAAATTCAATGTTCATGATAAAGAGATAGCACTACAGTACTTGCAATGGGGGAATTGAAAAATACTATTTTGTTTTTACAGTGCAAATATTTGTAATACAAATAAGTATAAAGTGAGCACTGTACACTTTCTGTGTTGTACTTGAAATCAATATATTTGAAAATGTAGAAAACATCCAAAATATGTAAATAAATGGTATTCTATTATTGTTTAGCAGCGTGATTAATCATGCAATTAATCACGATTAATTTTTTTAATGCTATGACAGCCCTAGAAACAAAATGATGCCCTGAATAATTAGTTTTGCTTAGCCTTGCTATTCTAGCATGCACAGCTACAAAAATTATTATTTGTTAGAATCTTATCCAGTCCTGTTTCAAATTTAGTCTCAAGCCAAATTCTGACCTCAGTTATACTGGGACAAATCCAAGGTAATTTCATTTCAAGACATATCACTGACTTTAGTCTCAAAGTTGCCTATGCTTCACCCAAATTTAGTTCCAACATTCCTCCACCAAACACACACTTTTACTATTATAAACTATATAGATCACAATTAAAGAGGGCACAGTAAGAGTCATTCACACTACAGAGAGTGATTTAAAAATAAAGGGGCTTGTCACGCATTGCAGCCCATATTTCAGTCTCAGTGAGCTGAGAGGTTACATTAAATGAATCCAGATTTACACTATAAATATGATCAGAATCTGGCTCATAAAGTTTGGCTTCATGACTTCCTGTAGCATTGAATTTCACAGGTTGACTACATTATGTGGTTGCATGCTATTTTTTTTACAGTGAATAGAATGGACAATATTAACTAAATGAGCAGCCACTCGATGTTTTGTTGCATTCTCATTGTTTAATGGGTGGCCTCAGGCCTCATTTACTGCACACAGTTCAAATCCTGCTGTGAGAAAAAAATATTTTCTTAATTCATTAGCTATTAAATTCATGGGCTTTTCTATGGCACTAATCACTATAGTATCTGAGTGCTTCACAAAAATAATAAATTAATTTTTCCATCACCTCATGAGATGGGAAAGTAAAGCACAGAAATATTATATTTGAAAGTATCCACTACTTTTGGGATCCCAGTTTGAAGTCCCTAGGACCTCATTTTCCATGTAGTTAGCACTACACAGCACTTTAAATGGTCAAAGTGCAGCTCACACTGACTTCATTTGAAGCCGTGAGTGCTCTGCACTTCTGCAAATCAGATCTCAGATCAGGCATCTGAAAAATGAGGATCACACAAGTAGTGTCCACCTGTGAAAGGCAAAGAGATTTTAAAACTCTATTCTGGCACATCTGTGTTATTCTTCTGACTACATATATGTGCGTATGTGTGCAAACATATGTGATGTTGCTTGTTTATATTGTTGAGTGTGTATTTGATTGAAAGAATACATAAGCACGCGCGCGCGCACACGCACATCAGAGACATCCATATAGCTAATATGTGCAGATTTGCAAGCACAAAATGCAATGCAAAGCTCCAGATGGTCCATTATTTCATTAAAAATGTAATATTTATTAAATTCTTATCTGTTGCTGTATATGCCTACACAGAATGAACCACAAAAAATATCCCAACACATTTTCAGAAGAAACTTGTTGATATGTCAGTAACTGGCTCAAAGGTCTTAAGGAAGAATACTTCCTTCTGCATCAGGCAGTTTAAGAGCATAGAATCAAAGGAATACATGGTTGAAAGGGACTTCAAGAGATCACTGAGTTGAGCCCTCTGCACTGAGGCAGGACCAAGTATAGTTTGAAAGCATGTTAGAAAGGCAGCATACATAGGTGCCACCTCTGTGAGCGCTCCAGCCCTGGAGCACCCACAAAAAAAAAGAGTGAGTGCTGAACACCCACTGGCAGCTCCCCCGATCAATACCACCTCCTCCCCCACCCCAGTGCCTCCCATCCGCCATGGATCAGCTGTTCCGAGGCAGGCAGGAGGCGCTGGGGGGAGAAGAGAGGGATGCTTGGCGGAGGGGGCGAGGCAACGAGAGGCAAGGAAGAAGCAGGGCAGAGGCAGGTTGGGAGCAGGAAGAGGCAGGGTGGGGGTGAGGCCTTGGGGAAGGGGTGGAGTGGGGTTGGGGACTGGGACTGCACATTAGAAAGTCGGTGCCTGTGGCAGCATCTAAGAATTGGATATTTTCCACAACTGTTAAGAACTTGCTGGAAAATAAATAACTGTGTAAGTGCAGACCACAGTTATCAAGGACAAACAAATTACAATAGTTGTTATTTCCAGTTTGCCATCATCTCTGCATTTTGCATAGTGCGAATGAGGAAAAAACAAGTTCTCTCTTATATTGTTTTCTGCATTTTGTATCACTCATACAGGCCACCGAATATGTCCAATAGCTAATTATACAGATATAGAGTGATCAGAGTGAATGCCATTGGCAATGCAAATAACATTCTTTATGTGAGATTAACTGGATTTGAATCACCTGCATAACTTGCTTACAATATTAATCTCTCAAGAGACAGAACGGTGCTTGCCAGTGCATGATAATAAAATTTGTTTCTCACAAAGGCAAGTAAAATCCAGTTTCAGATCAGAACTTTGGAAAATATGACTTATTTTTTAAAGCTTTGGCCATTAATAAAGTCTAGAGGTGTAATTAAACATTGTAATTCTGTCAACAATATTCAGAACACAATATATCTGAGAAAATAGCAGGAAAGAGTGATAAATTAAAATCATAGCCATGTATAAAAGTTTTAATGTAGCCATTTTAAAAGCTTGAACTGCGTAAATAAAGTGTCCATCGCCCAAGCTATGCTTCACTGATGAATATTCTTTGAAGAGGACTATAAAATAGGTCATGATTATATGTCATGTCAGCTGGTTGTACTATTACTAGTGTGACCTTTTTAACTTCAGAATAAACTTTGCTCGCAATTATAAAAGTAGCTTGTTAATGTAATCAGAAAACCAGATAGATACCTACAGTATGCTGCAGCACCTTAGACAGTCACTTTGAGAACAATTGGATTAAGTAGTTCACTGGACATTAAGACAAAATCCTACAGAACCCTTCCTACCCAGATCAGAAGGAGAATCCTGTTCTTTCTTTGGAGGATGATGATCAATGATTAGGGCCCTACTAAATTCACAGTCCATTTTGGTCAATTTTAAGGTCACAGGATTTTTAAAATTGTAAATTTAATTATTTCAGCTATTTACATCTTAAATGTCATGCTGTTGAAATAGCAGAGGTCCTGACCCATAAAGAAGTTGTGTGTGTATGTGCGCAGGGGTTAGGGAAGGGGGTTGCAAGGTTATTGTGAAGCTGGTGGTTGTGGTACTTATATCTGCACTGCTGCTTGCAGCAGTGCTGTCTTTGGAGCTAGGCAGCTGGTGAGAGTGGCTGCTGGCCAGGAGCCCAGCTCTGAAGGCAGAGCTGCTGCCAGTATCAGCGCAGAAGGATGGCATGGTATGGTATTGTCACCCTTACTTCTGCGCTGCTGCTGTAGAGCTGGGCCCCCAGTCAGCAGTCATCACTCTCTGGCTTCCCAGCTCTGAAGGCAGCAGTGCAGAAGTAAGGGTGGCGTTTTATGGTATTGCCACCCTTACTTCTGCGCTGCTGATGCCAGGGCGCTGCCTTCAGAGCTGGATGCCTGGCCAACAGCCACCACTCTCTGGCCACCTATCACAGAATTAAGGGTGGCAATACTGTGACCTTCCCAAAATAATGTTGTGACCTCCCTGCAACTCCCTTTTGGGTCAGGACCCCCAGTTTGAGAAACGCTTGTCTCCCCTGTGAAATCTGCATAGTATAAGGTAAAAGCACACAAAAGACCAAATTTCATAGGAGGAAGACCAGATTTCATAGTCTGTGACATGTTTTTCATGGCCACAAATTTGGTAGGGCTCTACCAATGATTCAGTCCTAGTGTGACTGAATGCACCCTATATTCACATCCTAAACACTACTGTAATAATCTTTGTACAACTATGTCTTGTGAGCTATCATCTGAAAACTAATAACTTACTGAGCCAATAATATCATGGTGAGATGTATGTAGCAACATTATTTGTAAAGTTATGACCATAAACTGAAATTATGACTAAAATGGGGTTATCAGACAAGTCTGAGAACTGGATAATCCTGTTTCTCAAAGCCAAAAGACAAACTGGCACCTCTAGTCAGGTGCCATCCAAGTTGATGGGCAATAACCTATCAAGTGGCTATTGTATGGCAAAGAAAAGAGCCAGTAACAGATCAATCTACATTTTAGCAAACAGCAACCTGGAACCTCTTTCATCATGAGACTCCATGACTCCAGCCTCACAGTGGGAATCAACATTATCTAGGGCTACCACTCAGGAAAATGCATTTAAAAGGTTGACTGGACTATAAAGGTGAGGAGCAAAAATAGCCCATGTATCTCTCCCTCTTTCTTTGTCACCTAAGACAACAAACGAAGTCACCATTTTACTCTGGGAGAGATCCTGGCCTGAAATTTGGTCAGTCCTGTTGCTGGGAGTGTGCAGTGAGAATTATATCTTGAACCAAGTCCAGTCTGTTAAGTTTTAGTTATTAGAAAGTGTTGTATCTTTCAAAAGAATGAGGAGTACTTGTGGCACCTTAGAGACTAACAAATTTATTTGGACATAAGCTTTTGTGGGCTAAAACCCATTTCATCGGATGCATGCAGTGGAAAATACAGTAGGAAGATATATATATACATGGAGACCATGAAAAGATGGGTGTTACCATACCAACTATTAACGAGACTAATCAATTAAGGTGGGCTATTATCAGCGTGAGAAAAAAACTTCTGTAGTGATAATCAGGATGGCCCATTTCCAGCAGTTGACAAGAAAGTGTGAGTAACAGCAGGGGAAAAATTAGCACAGGGAAATAGTTTTTTCTTTGTGTAATGACCCATCCACTCCCAGTCTTTATTCAAGCCTAAGTTAATGGCATCCAGTTTGCAAATTAATTCCAATTCTGCAGTTTCTGGTTGGAGTCTGTTTTTGAAGGTTTTTTTTTGGAGAATTATCTTTATTTCTCTTTTAACCATTTCTGACTTTAGCATCCTGTACTTGTACTAATTTAAAAACTATCTCTTTTCTGTTGAATAAATGTGTTTTATTTTTTAATCAAAACCAATCCAGTGTTGTGAATGGCTTTGTAACTCCAATTAAAGTAGCAGCCTGTTGGATATTTTTGCCTTACAGAAGCAATGGACCTAAACTACCTGAACTTTCCATGAGAGGGATGGACAGTGCAGAACACGTGTTTTGAGATGAAAATTTGGGACTAGGAGTGTATTGGGGTCATCCTGCAAGTAGCAACCAAGTCTTTTGGAAGCCAGAGTGTGGCTGGTGTGCTGCCAACAGGCTGCTGGGGTCGGAGTTGCTGGACAAGGACTGTGGCCACACACAGACATTCATGGTGTGACCTACCGGCTGGCAGGCTGATTGTGAGGAACCCAAGTTGAAAGCTACAACAGCAAAGCATTGCTGAAGCACTCAAGATTGTAGGGCACAGGTGACACACCCTCTCACTGGTCTGGATTGCACCCTGGAATGTGAGACCCAGTACTTATTTTTCCTTTATTTAACTAATTGTGTGTATACTGCAGTCCATTAGAGAGGCCCTGATGGTCTTCAAATATGTGTTACTGCCCTCTATATGCCCCTCAGAAAAGTTAGATGACCATGTATGGGAAGTCAAAATCTAATAAAAGGAATCCAAAATGCCTTAATATCTTTTTCTGCCAAAATAATCACTGGAGTGAAGGATGTAACATGTCCTCTACTATGTAGATTCAATCAAATTTAAAACTCTTTTTTCTTTCTTTATTGGAAAGAAATAATCATTTTTAAAGTGTTTTCACCTTCCAGTAAGAAACATGACAAACCTGTATAAAAATGCTTTTTAAAAAAAAATATTGCAAGTGTGTGAGGCGGGGGGGGGGGGGGAGGGAACTGCTTTTTCACCTAGAGATATTAATGCAAAGGAAGAACATTAGAGACATTTTTTTCCAGATCTCAGCCAGTGGAGTGAATATTTTAATTGTAGCATGATTTGGCTTACTTCCCACCCTGATAGCCTCAAAGCTCTCATTGCCAAAAATAAGTCCACAGGAGATGAAAGGATGAGTGTGGGTCATGCTATGTTTTAGAAGGTTCTTAGTGCATGCTGAGTGAGCAAGTAAAAAATATGATGACAAAAGCTGGTGTTTCTGTATTCAGGACATTCTTCCCAAGGTGTGTCTTTTCTTAGGCTATTTTTTCTTGTCATTTTGGAAGTAAAGCACTTGTGCAGCTATTGTAAACAGCTGTGCCTTATACACTATTAAGATTCTGTGAGTTTTCACAATGAAGTGGTGAGAATTGTGAAAGCTACATGTAAATGGACTGGAACCATTATTATTGAAGGTTATAAGTCTCTCCCCCTGCCCCCCACCAACACACCTCTCTCCATTGATTTCAGTAATACCTTTTTATAAATATTAGGTTCAAACATCTAAGATCTAATCAGCACTTCTTATACCTGGCTGATTATCCTATTACATCTGGATATTCTGGTAGTATCTGTGGGGTAGCAAATATTGTGACATAAACTTATCTCCTTTACAAAAAGTAAAAACTAAAATATATGGAGATATACCTATCTCATAGAGCTGGAAGGGACTCTGAAAGGCCATTGAGTCCAATCCCCTGCCTAGCAGGACCAATTTTGCCCCACATCCCTAGGTGGCCTCCTCAAGGATTGAACTCACAACTTGGGGTTTAACAGGCCAATGCTCAAACCACTGAGCTATCCCTCCCCCCCCTCAGGGTTGTGAGTATGGTATATTTGCATTCTTTATATGGAACATTTTAACTAACCAAGGCTGAATTCAGAGATGGGTCCGTCTTAGAGGAGTTTAACCTGCGTCACTTACATCTCCTTCTGGCACCCTCTCTAGTTGTGTTTCACCAACTTAAATTCCCTCTCAAAGCCTTTAATTACTTTGACTTTCTCAAGGCCTGATCAAAAAGCCTCCTGAAGTCAATGGAAAGACTGCCAATGAGTGAGCTTTGGATGAGGCCCTTAGATTTAATGACAGATTATTCACACAACATATAGCTTATGCATCCTTATGCATCATCAATGAATTGGAACTTTTGAGTCCAAGACAGTGACAAGGAGCAACTCATGCTAAGATCTTTGATGAGAGGAGTGTAGGAAGAGAAGCAATTGACAGAAGACAGTGAGAATAGTAGTTTCTATGGTACTTAATTTATACCTTCTAGTTCTTCAGACACCTTTGCATACTGATGAGTGGGTATAAGTGGTTCTGTGGGAGCCTAACTTCTAACAGAGCACAAATGAGTGCAAGATTATCTGGCTACATTCTCCATCTGAGCTCAGCACAGGAATGGAGTGAGGGGGCAAAGGTGCATTTTAAGCCACTTTTGTGCTGGCCTGTTCAGACCTGGGCACAATTTAAATCAGACTAATCTATACCTCTTACACTTCTAAATTTGGTCTTTAGAATTTAGGGGGGGAAATGAATCCATAATAAACTAAAGTAGCATGTTGCTTTTTGTGATTGAAATTTGTTTAATCGGTCATCCACCGATCCTAGATTCTGTGACAGTGTTCTTGCTCTCTTGCTGCTCTGCTATGAGATAACACCTGGAAGCCTCAGAAGACCCAAGCAAGCAGTGACCCCTGAAAAAGAGGACTGGTAAAGCCTAATGCTGTTCTGGTATCACAACTCAAAGAACAGGACTAATTTTAGGATGTGCTGCTTATAGAACCAGTTACATTTCTCAAATGTTACTGTGAAAAGTTGGACAATTTCTGCTTGCAGAGGATTCAGAATTTGACTAGGGGTGACAAAATCCTCTTTTTTTTTTTACAACAAAAATTGAAAATGCTATTAAATGTGGATAGATTTCATAAATGCACACAAAAATATCAGTTATATAAACAGAGGGCAAAGTGTAACTTGCTTGTTTTGAGAACAGTTCTAATGGGAATATTTCTGAATATTATTTAGTAATACTTGTGCATCTCAGTGGGAGGGTTCTAAACACTGCAACCTATCCACATCCCCTTTTTACTATCCCTTTATTGTGTTTTCATGTATTGCTTTATTTAAGGTCTTGGATTTATGGGCTTTTGTTTTTAAAATCCCAGACATCCTTGCTGTTCCCATCAAGCCACCGGTCACCACCATGCGGACTCAGTTTTTCCAGAGGCATTGCCTCAAGCTAAATTCACTGCATTAGGAACCCAAAAACTATCAGGAGTGACACACAAAAGGTATTATAGAAAAACTTTCAGAGCCAAAAACAAGCTACAACTGATTTCCGGAAATGTAGTATGGAACTATTCCATTTCCTAGTAGGGCAGCAACATACACTAATGCTTGCCACAGGGTTTTGTTTTATTTTTGTTTTGGATTGAGGCTTTTTTAAAAGGGAGAAGAGTGGCTAATGATAAATGACCTTTTCCCTACCATAATCAGTAGCTTCTGTATATTTGCCAGTAACATTAATAAATCCTTTTAATTTTCCAGTAAAGGCAGATTCATTTCTTGTCCAGGATTTATTTTAAGTGTCAAGGCCAACATTTTTAAACCAATCAGGGAATCCATATTTAGGCATCTAAACATTCATTTTGGTGCCTAACTTTCAGCATCCAACTTTGAACATATTGGCCTGTGTGGTACTCCTGCTGCAGAAAAAAAAAAAAAAATCCTGAAGAGCTGGAAGAATTTGGACAGCAAGGAAATTCTAAGTACAGATTTCCTTATATAGACTAACTCAATTATGTGGGATCAAAACTGCTAATTTAATTTACCATTGCCTTTATACAGTACTAGGAAGCCAGGCATAGAATGCACTTTACTGGTTGACTGCTATGATTATATCCTGTAGCAAATTTTCAGAAGATTGTAATTGACTACCTAAAAGTTTGCATATTAAGGCAAACCTAATACTTCTCATGACTTTGCAGTATAGGAATTCAAATGTATGTTTCATATGATTTTATACCTAGTATTTAATTCCTTTAACAAGTTATGGGAACCTTAGGGCTTTGCAGACTTGGACTTCAATCTGTTTAGTATCTACTGGGATTATTACCACAAATTACTAGTACTCAAAGTGATGAAGAAGAGAGGTCCTGTCTCTCTGTCTCTGTCTCTCTCTCAATCTCTAATATTATAAAATAATATAAAATAATGTTGATTTATTGGTTGTAATTGAAACTATAATCCAATACTGGTATGAGTTGCAAGGTGCTAAAGTACCATTTAAAAAAGTCATGTGATTTCATGCTTCGTCATGAAGTAAGTAGAGTGGTAGTTTACAGTCACGTAATGCTGCATCATGGCAAATCCACAGGTGGTCATGGAACTTCACTAAAGGGAACCATTTCATGCTCACAATTTGTTTGAAATGGAGAAACATATCTTGATCTGTGTGTATGTGCAAAGACTGATAACATTGTATACTTTATTAGATATGACAAACAGGGCCACAAACCAATTTTACAATCATCTTCAAGCAGAGTTTTCACGAATCCCATCTAGAAATCTTCTGCTTGTAATGAAAGGATTTACTGTCAAGACTGGGAGTGATAACATGGCCTGAGAGAACACCAGGGGAAAGAATAAATAGGATCAAGAAATGAGAGGTGATAACAGTGCAGAACTGAAGCAATTTAACAATTTGTTTATAACAAACTCAGCATTTCAGCACAGGCAATTGCATAAAGAAACTTGGATTTCTAATGATAGTATTACAGAAAACATGATCAACTTCATCCTAGTAGGACAATGCTTGAAAACAAGTGTATTAGACTGGACACTTCTACAGAAGTCTGAATGCAAACTCAGACCATCAAGCAGTGATCACTACCATCAGAATCAGACTTCATATTTCAAAATCTGCAAAAATAGTCAGAATACCATCAGTGGCCACTTTGCCCTTCATTTAGACCTAGATGACACAACAATAGAACAAGTATGGACACAGCAAAAAAACATCATTCATGCCACAAGTGAGGAGGTTTTAAAGATGAGGCTGTATCCACAAAGGACAAAAGTGGGTGACACCAAAGATCAAAATCCCATCAAAAAAAGAAAAACATCTCAAGAACATCTGAAAGCTGAAGACTGTGCTGGGCAGAAAAACAAACAGATCAACAAGGAACTAAAATGAAGAGTCAAAAAAGCTAAGAAAGAATGGCTTGAGAGAGAAGACAAAGAGCTTGAAAAAAAAATTACAGAACTTAATACCTGTAACAAGTCAGCTACGCAATGGAAGATCAACTCAAAAGATGGAAAGAACATTTTCACTACTCCACATGAATAGTCAAGTTGACCCAGATGTCCTTGAGGCCATCAGCTACAAAAGCAACAACGAAGAACACATAATGGAAGCAGAAATTAAAGCCGCAATGAGGTCCCTGAAAAACAACAAGGCCCCTGGTCCACACAGCGTACTACCTGACGTGTTAAAGCATGGTGGAAGAGACAGTCATGCTCCTTTACAAATTATTTAACCTAATTTGGGGAAAGGGTAAAGACCTTGAAATAACTGCAATAACTACCAAGTAATAAGTCTTATGATTATTCCTAGCACGGTATTCTGTAAAGTGATTCACAGCTGAAAGAAACAAAGAGCAGAAGAAATCCTTTCTGAGTCACACACTGGCTCTAGACCTGGGCACTCCACCATAGATCAGACAGTTGTTTTTGGTCAAATCTTGGAGAGACACACCAAGTTCAACAAACTTCTGTTTTGCACATTCCTTGCCTTTAAGAAAGCATTTGACTCTGTTAACTGAGAGGCTTTGTGCAAAGTACTCAAGTGGTACAATGCTAGAAATAAGCTGACTCAAGTACTGTAGAGTTTGTATAGCCTCGCTTGGTATGCAGTAAGGGTCAATGGAGAGCTGACAGAGTGGTTTGTGAAAACTGGAGTCAAAACAGAGATGAATACTCAGAGATGAATACTCAGTCTAATACTTTTTGCTTTAAAGTAAAATGTGATAAACTCATGAGAACAGCTTCTTAACTATATAGATATTTTTTATCTAAAGACTTTGTATAGTTGATCCAGCTTCTGTGTGCTGTGCTATAACAGCTTTGATCTCAGAGCCCTCTGGGAATAAGAAATTATTTAAACGGGCTATGTTGGTCCAAGTCTCTGTTAAGCAGATATTGTATTAAAAGTGGCTCAATTATACTCGGTAATGTTGTGGGGGAAACCATTATCTACTGGATTAAGGTTTCTGAGTTTATGCATTTCATCAAGGACCTTCAATTAGATTTAAACTATGGACTCACAAAAAAACGACTGCTTCATCCCAGCTTCCAACTTATTACCTGCAACCCTTGAAACTCGTCCTTCATGGAAAATTGTGAAATGTAGCCTGCACATTAGTAGTTACTCTGTCTTTTGTTACCCTGACTTTGTCATCTGGTTTGGCTGTTCAGCTAGATCAATTCAATATTCTGCATGTATAGTAAAAATAAAACAAAAGCTGAGGAAAGTTTTACCAAAGACAGTCAGCTCTGCTGGATCGCTGTCTCGTTCGCCCACCATGTTGGTACCGACACAAGTGTACATGCCAGCATCACTTTTCCTCGTGTTTGAGATCATTAGTTTCCCACCTCGTATCTGTTTGTAGCAAAGAAAATACATTTTAATTTACATAAATAATCAGAAATAAAGGGAAGCTCTTAGATTGCAAAGATCTCAAATATGGGCGGGAGGGTCTTTTTTTTTTTTTAAAGAAAAGCTTTGACATTTGTTGTTTAAGGATTATCAGGCCATCTATTTGGTATTGAACAATACCAATATTACTTGATATTAGGCTCTTCTGAAGTATATTTGACCCCACTTCTGGTCTTGTCCAAATTTTTGTTTTTGTATGATGCCCTTACATTTCCAAACAATTACATTTCTTGCTACCTTTCTTTGGTGATATATGTGGCATCTGCTACACTATTTCTAGTAAATTAATCTGTAAGCCTACTGTACCATAGTGGCACTTTAAAAGAAAGCCTGTTTTATCAATAGTAAATTGATCTCAGCATCTGTAGTATTCCCTTGTACTCTCTGTACTTACAAGGCCAGATTTTCTCCTTATTTCTGACTGGTGCAAATGGGATGGAAACAATCTGCAGTTGCCCAACTAAGAATTCCCTTGACTTCTATATCAACCTCACTTCAACCCCTGAACACAGGCATAGTGAAGAAGAGAATGATCAGGTTGATTAGAAGAAAGGGCACAGCTCAGAGCTGCAAATTTTCAGAAAATGTATGTACTCTTTGTATGTACTCTAAGAAGCTGTTGTAAGTTAGAGCAGCCAATCAGTTGCTTCAACTTGAGTCAGGGCTGGAGCCACTATAACCTGAGACACAGGGAAGTGTAGTAAGCTCCCTGCTACTCTTTCTTCCTCCCCCAGTTTGAGCAGAACTTAGTGGAGACAGTCTGGCCCACAACACCTAGAATAGTATATATATATATAGAGAGAGAGAGAGAGAGAGAGAGAGAGACTATGTAACTGCAAATCTTTACACATCAAAGGCAATCGAGTTTCCAAAGGCCACCATTGTATCAAATTATACCAGCACTGAACAAGGTCAAAATGTATTATGTATAAAATAACTATGTTAAAGGAATACTAAGGTTGCAAAGCCAACTACTCAAAAGTTAGGAAAGGCCAGTATTAAGGTTGCCTGTGCAAGGGTTTTACAGATAACAGCCTTCTTCACTACACAATCCTGATTCATTCTCATCTCTGTCCAGTTCAGCTCTTTTACAACCTATGGTTCGTGTCCTTGGTATCTATCAATGCCTCCTCCCCACTTTCCCAACCAATTCCTTCCTCTCCTCACTTTCCTCCACTTCTCATTCATTTGCATTCAAGTCAGGCTGTTTCCTTGTTCTTCTCCACATCCTCTGGGCACTAACACACTGGAGCATGCCCAATGGAAGATGGAATGTTCAGAGAATTTTGCTGCCAAACTCTAACAAATGTCTCCTGAGCATGTGCAAACTAGTATTTTTAAGAAGCTTATATCTTGGACAAATTTGCATAGCTTTTGAGAGGGAAGGCAAAGAGACATCCCTGACATCTGGGCAACTCCAACTCCAAAGCATAGAAGAGTTATCAATAGAAACGGCTGTAACAGTTCTTTTTTAACATGGACAAAATGATATTTTTTTCCTAACTTTGTTCTCAGAAACAGCTAATCCATTTATGCTTAAACTTTTCAAAATATTCAGCTGATAGGCAGATAGTCAGCATAAAATATTGCTTCCTGATTAAAGTTCAGCAAAGTTAACAGCATATTTAGTAGAAAATAGTAAACAATCTTAACTATAGACTTTGATACCAAGTCTCTCTATGACTAAAGATGGACCTGAGGTGCAAATTTTTAACTTTCAAAGGTTAGCACTGGAGGGTTTGGTTTGGCCCATTGTAGAGACAATCTGGGAAATTCTGCTCCAGTTTCAGAGTTCCAAGGTGTTTAGTTGTGGGGCTAGTCGGGGTGTGGTGCAGGCCCAATACGAATACTTACATCTTCAGTCCTACAATAAGAACTGTGCATGGACACCCAATGTTTGCCTAGTGTCCCAGAAACATCAGTGAAGTTCCATATAAGCACAAGAATTTCCCTGCAGGGAGCCAATTGAATGACGGGGGGTTATATCTTTGTGGACACTGCTATGTAAATTATTCAATGCTCATTCAAATCCATGGAGAAATATATTTTTTAAAAAACATTGTGGATAACTATCTATCAATGGCATTTTGGTAGGACTTACACTGATTCTCTCTTCCCTGTCGTCAATGCGGATTTTATCTTTCTTCCAGTAGATTGTGGGCTCAGGATGTCCTCGAGGAGGCTGGCACTCCAGAATAGCAGGTTCTCCAGCTGCCACAACAACATCGGTAGGGTTTTGGCGAAAGTCATCCCGTAGCACTAACAGAACAAATGAGGAAAGGAAAATAAAACTATTTGGTTTGGAACTGCAACATGCTAAAGGCAAACAAATTGTTTTTCCAGTAAAAGTAGCCTCCAAGTTATTCAAATGATGCCTTTGTATACTAGGTGCACTGTAAAACTCCTTGCAAAATATGTTATTGAGGGCAGAGGGAAGAGGAAAGATGACTCAACAGGTAGCCCCTCTTATCTAATGAACACAGACAAGATGTGCGTGTTTTTACTTTACATTTGCTAAAAGTAAATGCATTGCTCATCATTTAAAAGCAAAAGGACCAATATACACACTGATCCTTTTATCCTTCTATTGTAGATCCACCTGCCAAGTGACATCTGGCCAGCCTGACGCGCTGAGGAGAAATATTCCTTATGGCAGTAGTTCTGGTCTGACACTGAACTCTTTTCATTAAAGATAGCAGCACGCTGGACATTGGTGGTAACCTTTTAAAAATCTGGTGTGCCTCTTCTCTTCAACTGGCACCTTTCTTGTCAGTGATTTTTTCCCCCACTACTGAGTAGATGAAAAGGTTCTAGATATGACACCGCTGGTATCAAATTGTGGAGTTTTGCCTTTATTCAGGAAGGATTATTTTTGATGATCAAATTGGTGCTAAATGATCAGTGTTTTTGAAAGATGTCAAGAAGTTGAGCTGATATACAGTATGCTAGCAGTGCACCTGCTTCTTCTATTCCTTTGCTATTCTTGCAGCCCTGACCAGTCTTGTCTCACACTGCCTAAAAGCATATACATTGCCAAGAGGTTTGAAAACTAAATTAGGCAACACATGCTAGCTCCTTATGTAAATCATGCTGCTGTAAAGCAGGATTAGGTCCAGCGAGTTGGTTCCTGTGTGGGTTGAAATGATATCGACTTCATCATTATTCCTCCATGTGTGTCCTCGTCTCTAGGTTAATTGTCATTCTTATAAACATCAGACTTAAAATAGCTCTAGATAGAGCTACTGAAATTGAATTTAGGGCATTTCCTCTTCTTGAATATCAGGTACGTATGGGCTTCATTACTGCTTTAACACAGTTCCCACCCTTAATGAAACCAGGGCCCTTCGAGAAATTAGAAAACACTTTATCCTAGTGAAAGTGCAGTCAGGAAGAGTTTAATAGAAATTAGTCACTTTCAGTTTATAGGCAGAGTTAATTTACTGCTTTCACTGTTAATAAAATAAAAAAATAACATTTTAAACTGCGTATTTTCTGTTCTCAGACAAGACTAAATTATTATTTATATGCACAAGGATTAGCCTCTGGGTTTGCTGAGGTGAGAGTGCATATAATTGTGGAACTCAATATAGGTGTGGGTTTACAGTTATCGTTCAGCATTTTGGGATACATAAGTAAATCCAATGGGGAGAGGAAATTATATATATATACAAATTATATAACACAAAAGGAGGGGCTATTTCGGCCATTTCTAGAGGTACAAAATAAAAATGATAGGAAGTGGAGGGCAACAAACTGCATTTTGGCAAGGACCCAACCTTTTCCAAAGTAGCACATCTAGTACGTTGAAGGGCATTGTTTAGCATTGCTTTCCAAACAAATTTCTTGCCAAAAGCCTGAACCGAAAAGGTATTTCTGACTAATGCAAATTGCTTGTCCAATGCCAATTTTTGATCCACAATAACTAAACTGAGAGAAAATAGGGTCTTTTGGTTTTTGAGATAAAATGGAATATAAAGAGGGTAACCCATGATACAGAAATAACATGTTGAAGATTATGGGCTGCTAACAATTTGGCACAACAACATGTGTTTGTGGCAATCTTATTAGAAAGACAGTATTTTCCAAATGAAGCCAAGAAAGGCAACATCAGCAGCAATTTCAAGGGAGAGGCCAGGAAAGGAACTTTCGAAACCACCCATTTCTGGAAGTTTCTCTTATATCTGAGAGCTGAAAGAAAGAGAAATGTTTTTGAGTGGAGAAATAGCCTCTTGCACAACTGGTAAACTGCTGCCAAGCATCAACTGTTTCTAAAACTAAAAATCTGCCAAGTGACAGACATTAATTCTTTTGAAGAGGCCTATGGACAACATCAAGTGGTTCCATCTTCATTACATATGCTACTAAACTCATGATTGTTTTAAAAGTTAAACAGATACGTATGACCTGGTTCTTCATTATATTACAGCCCTTTTAATGCAATTCCAGAGATGCAAAAAGGAAATAAAATTAGCAGGGTACACCAAAACGTTCCCCAAAGCATCATGGTTCCATACCACCCAATCACAGTTCTTGACACGGGGTTGAGGTTGAGAGCGTGGCTAGGACACTGTGATCATTTTCAGCAGCCAGAACAATCTCTGAGGGCCACAGGAAAGCAAGAGTAAGTTACAGCAACATGGAAGCTGCTCTGACTTAAGCTAGGAGCAGAGTAGGGCCCCCGCCACCCAAGAATAAGGTTTGAACTCACCTTTTCCCCTCTACTCTTTTTCTATATCAAGTGTGGCTTGGATGGAACACAGAACTGCGATTTAGTGGGGAGAACAACATTGAAACTTGACTCTTGTGGCTGTAACAGATCTATCTAACTATGTACCTCTGAAAGTGTCTTATGTTTTAGAAAATGCAGGAGAGAAAATTGGAAAACAGGAAAAGAAGAAAACAGATAGAGACAAAGGGGAAGAATAGTGGTGGTTGGTGAAATAAAGATGACCAAGAACACAGGAATTATGAAGCACAAAACAATGTGTTAGGTGAAATGGGGGAAAAAAGAAAGAGGGTAAAAGGAAGGGAAATGAAAAGAATAAGGAGGATGAAGAACAAGAGGATGGCATAAAAGAAAGGGAGGAATAAGTATGAATAGAGATCACTTGATGATATTTAGGATGAATACGTGACTCAGGGCTCCCTCATACATTATAATAAGGACAATACAAAGCACAAACATCAATCAGATCAGCATGGCTCTCCAAAACATTTCCAAAAACATCATCCCTAGGAAATAAGAGGAAATGAAGGTCTGAAAGGCCATGTGTACACTACAAATTTTTGCTGCCACAAGTTATGTTGCCATAAAGCCACAAAAGTTAGCATATCCCTTGTGCATGTCCTACCTGGCTCCTTGCATCAGTGCTGCATGTGCTTACCAAGAGCACTTGTGTCAATGCACAGTGTGGTGCACCCCGGTTAGGTATTCCAGCATACAACCTGCTGCTATCCAGTGGGAAGTTTTAGCAATATATGGTGAGGAAGAAACAAGTTGCATGGGGTGACTGAGAGAAGTGGATCAACTTCCAGCATGCAACTGATTCCATTCCATAATGCTATCTATATCCCATAATTTTTGTGCCTTTTTAAAAAATCCCATGAACCCACGTGGTCCTCCTCGCTGTTCCCCATCTCTGTCAGAAGCATGGAGCCTGCACAGCTTTGGACTATTGTCATAAGCATTGCAAACACAGGACACACAATCCTTCAGTATTTGCAGAGCTGCAAGAATCACCAAATCACTGGCGAACATGACAATTTCTTGGAGGACAGATTGCTATGAAACATAGCGAAAATCAATTCAAGGTTGCTGGTGGCATTCTTGGAGCAGCTGCAGATGGTGGAGCAGCATTTCTTGGCCTGAGAAAAACACTGACTGATGAGATTGCATTGTAGCGCAGGCTTGGGGTGACTAGAAGTGGCTGCAGAACTTTGAGATGGGGAAGACCATATTCCTGGATCTGTGTGCTGAGCTTGCCCCAGTCCGCCAGCACAGGGACAGCAGAAAGAGCACTGCACTGACAGAGGAGAAGTGAGTGGCAACTGCACTGTGGAAACTTGCAACACCAGATTGCTACCAGTCAGTGAACAATCCTTTTGGAGTTGGAAAATCCACTGTGGAGGCCATTGCCGTGCATGTGCACAGTGCCATTAATAGCCTCCTGCTACGCAGGAGTATGACTCTCAACCATGTGAAAGACATAGTAGATGGATTTGCACCAACGGAATTCCTCAACTGCGATGGGGTTATAGACTGCACACAAATCCCTATTTTGGCACACAGAGTACCTCTATTTTTCTATGGTTATGCAAGGTTTGATGCATCACTGAAGAAGCTTCAACAGCACAAGCGTTGATTGGTCAGGGAAGGCGCGTTATGTATGCATCTGTAAGAACACAGAAAGCTACAAGCACGGACTCTTTCCCAACCAGTAGTTTGACATTGAAATGCCAACAGTGACCATGTGGGACCCAACCTACCCCTTGCTCAGGAAGCCATAACCCACCACCTTGACAATACGAAGGAAAGATTCAACTACCAGCTCTGTGGTTACAGAATGACAGTTGAATGGATTTGAGTAGACTGAAGGAACACTGGTGGTATTTACTCACAAGATTGGATCTCAGTGAAAAAAATATCAATGATTTTAGCTGTCTGATGCATAACATCGGTGAAGCAAAGGGGGAAAAGTTGCTTCTGGAGTGGGCTTACTGTACATTTATGATTATTACCATGTTTGTCACTGATCCAATAAATCATCTCACACTGTACAGTAACAATTAAGTGGGCGCTTTCAGAACCACTAGGCACGCTGCAGCATATGTTGTGAACTAATAAAAATGAAATGTTTCCAAATAATAGAATTTTATTGAGTTCCAGTACAAAGAAAAATCTGTGCAATTTAAAAAGCAAATATGCTAAAAACTTAATAAATTAATGGAACAGAACTTAACAAGGGAAAAACATTCATGTCCATTTTAGCTACACATGCAGCAACTGTGGCTTTCACAGGTCAGTGTACATGAAGCTGTGGTTGTCCTTAATGGCCCCTGGTGTGAAGCAGTGGGGGTAGGGTTGTGATTCTTGACACCATGTGGAATGTTGTGGGAGGTAGGGAAATGCTGCAAAGGAGTGCTCCATGGGTAACAAAGAGAAGCGAGCCTGGGATTGTTGGACCTATAGGTCCACAAGAGTCTGCAATATCTGTTTTTGCTACCGGAGAAGCCCCATTATGTCCTGGTGTATGCATCTCCCTTTCCTTTTCCTGCTGGGACTCCTGAGCCTTTCTTCTGTCTGCTTTTTCCTTCCAGGCTGTCTGCAATATTTACCCTTCAGGCGCTTTATTCATGGTCTGATGCAGCACTGCATTGTAGGATCACATTGATTGCATCCTGAGTCCTTCCCCCCACCCCCCGTTATCTGGCTCAGGCATTCTGCAGGTGTGGAGGGGGAACCCTCAAGGCCGCAACAGTGGCAGCCACAGATAAAATACACAAAGGTACCATTGTTAGAATAGTCACAAGTGAAAGCGTAAGTTAAGATTCAGAACTTGCTCCCCTAACGTTTTAAACAAGACATGATTATTGACACTTCTGCTTTAGAGGGCTTGTGCACAGCACTACTAACAGCATCAGCGTTGGTGAAAATGGCCCACCAGGAGTGAGGGAAATGAGGAGAGAATTTCTCAGTTGCGTGACACTGTGGGTATACAACAATGACACTGAATAACTGGCACCATTTTCCGGAGGTGGTGGTGATTTTAACTAATATCTCACTTCTGAGGGTAGGCCACCAAAGTCTTCTGGATCCATATGTTGTTAGCCTGTTTACTGTAATGATGCCTGCTGAAATTATTGCTGACTGACATGGGAAAGAATCCTACTGTGGAGTAGAAATAAGGCAGCCATCCCTAGAAGGCTTCAGGAGATGATGCAAAGTACCTCCATGAAAGTTTCTTCAAGATCTCTCAGGACGAATCAAGGCCAGCCTTGTGTACATAAACAAAATGCTCTCCCCGTGGTCTCCACACTTCACTCTAGAGAATGAAAAGCTGATAATGATGCTGCCTCTCTTTATTGTACCACTATTTCTTCTACTATGAGAAAATTAATAAAAAAGTCAGTAGCTGTGTTATGTTAAATTGGGGCTGCAAAAAGTAGTCACTGTAACAGGAAATACAATTACACACTCACCTGAGGTTCCTTTCCCTGCATCGTGCTCACCCGTGTTTGACTACTGGAAGCACCTGGACTGTGGTGGAGTCTCAAACAGTCTCAAACTGGTTTGTGACATAGCTAGATTCTCCAGATCCCCATCTTCCTCCTCCTCATTATTCGTGCCAGAGGCCTGTGGCTTGGGCTCCTCTGAGGTAACCACAATGGTGTGCCAGGTGGTGGTCTCCAGCAAGTATGGCACATAGCTCTTTGTAAAGGTGGTAGATCTTTAATTTGGCACCAAATCAACTGTTGGCCTCCTTGGCCTTTTGACATTCATGCAGTACTGCTGCTGATCCTTGTTGTACCTCTTCTCCCATATCCTCAGTGCAATCTGCTTATAGATGTCCATGTTTCTACAGCTGGTCCATAGCTGTACCTGCACAGACTCTTCTCCTCACAGGCCTAAGAGATCCAGTATTTCTTGTATACTTCAAACCAGAGCATGTAGCCAGTATGGTCAGCTGGGCAGCTGTACACAAGAACGGAGAGTTGCTAGATGTATTTGCCAAGCTGAACAATCAGGAAAATGCATTTCAAACATTCACAAGGCTTTAAAAGGAAGAGGAGGGAGCCTTCTTGTCTCTGTGACCCCTGGGCAGTGGAGTTCACAACTGTGATCAGACCAATCACTGTTTGGCATTGTGGGACAGCTGGTGGAAGACTGTCAGGGTTGGCATAAGTAACACAGTCTGCACTCACACTGTATCGACCACAGCCTATTGAACATGGCTCAATGCTATTCAGGGAAGTGGTGTTACTACGTCGCTGTAATGGAGCACTTAAGTTGGTGGGAGACAAATCTAAGTATAGACACATGCACAATTAGGTTGACACAAGGAGGGTCATGCCAACCTAGCTTTGTGGAAACCAGGCCTTAGAGGCAGAGGTTTCAGAGTGGTAGCTTGTAATTCAAATGTCCCAGCAGCACCAGCAAGAAACCCAGCTGCACAGGAATCAATGGAAGAAACCAGCATCAGCTGAAAGTTGAGTTTACACATTACAATGTGGAAACACACATGAAAAAGTTGCACCTCAACTTCGTGCATTCATCATATCCAACAGCTCAATGGTCTGTGAAAACAGAAAAGGCTGAGAACTGCAGAACATTTTTTCAGCAAATTATTCCCGACTTCTTCATATTTTCAAGAAACCATTAGTGTATCTTAGCAGAACACCATCTCCTGACACTGATTGGAGCCTTTTTGTTCATTCCAAAACCCAACACTTCTCAGAGTCTTTCTAGAAGTCTACAAATAATGGCTGTCTAAAAATTCAAAGGTAAGTGGTGGAAGGCTATAGACAATTCCAATTTCTTCATCCAGTGTCCTTTTTTGCTCTAGTCTCACCCTCTGAGCATTAGTTGACCTAATCTTGGCACTTAAAGGAGGATGTACAGCCTCCTTTATGTTTGTCATTAGTGTTACTCTACATGTGACAAAGGATACTGACGAGAAGTATGGCCAACATCCGGCCCAGTGTGACTCCACACCATAACTTCCATAGTGCTCCTGATATCCTCAGGCAGTAAGAATCTTCAGGCCACTTCTAAATCCAGATGTCAATTATGACAGCACAAACAGTGCCATGCCATCAGGCCAGCCTCAGTGAGGCATATTCCTTACATCTGAGGTTCAGAAATCTATGATTGGCATTCTGCTGCAGCACCACTAAGTAGAAACCTTACTGGATTCCTTAAGGATTTGATGTTTGAAAAGGATACACATATTGTACATATAGTTTGATGATGATGTTGGGGACAAAAAGTTAATTAAAGTTTGAGCAGCGTCACAGACAACCATACTTTAGAGCTGCAAGGAGACTGATCAAACAAGATAGATGTCTGTGAAGAATCATCTCTCATCTGAAGTTCTGAAAGGCAATTTGGGAAGTATGCACAAGTATATTAACTGGCAGCAACTACATCCAGCAATAGAAGTATTGAGATAAACACTTGCAGGCAATGCACCTGCTATAATGAACAAAAAAGTCCCGCTACCAAGGCAACTGCTTACCAGCACCTGCCAGCTTAGGCCCAAATCCAGGCCCTGGTCAAACTGATGCCCATAAACTCAGGAAATTATATAGATACTGAATCAGGGCTCTAACAATGTGTTTAAAAGAGCCAGAGGAAAAAACAATGTTTTATGAGGGTGGAGGTACAGGGGTCAAAATTATTGTAGGCTAGAAAGCTATCCCTTAATCCTACTTTCCACTACAGCAGCGTTCAAGCCCTTAGGAGTAAAAACAACATTTTTATAGGATTTACATTTACATGATGATTACAAATAACCATCTGTCTCCTTCTAGTTTTTCAATCTGGTCCATGTCCCACGAGCCCCAAGTCTGTGGTCAAAGCAGCTAAGCTGGAAGGAAGAAGTACAGGCCTGTCAGAAGGCTTGGAATAATTACATTCTTTTTTCACCAGCACTCAGCTTCCCTCCTTCTAAGGAACATCTGAGATGATTTGTTAAAAAAAAACAAAACAAAAAAACCCCCTCCATAATTTTTCCTCCTCATTGAATGATGCTGCCTTAAAATACAGCTACATCTGTCAATCTGACTAGAGGGTATAAAAACATACCCAGTAAATATTAATGTGATGCTGCAGTTTGGGTCCTGGTAGTATGTCTTGTTCCTCCCATTCTGTTTAGTGCTTATCCGAAACTTTAAGCTTTTGTACCACCACAATGTTGGGAACATGACATGCAGATTGGTCTCCTCCTGATCTGAGGCACTCTCCCACATGCATTTACCCAAATAAGGCAATTTCACCTTCTCCTCAGCCCACATCATTGCTGCTCTGGCATTTCTCTCATGTGAGGGATGTTGATATGCACGATCAATATGAATTATAGTGCCAAATAACTGACAGATGTCATGATTTATAAACTGAACAGCCTAAAGATTATTACACATTAGACACAGTATGGTGCTGGGGTGGGGGTGTCTGAGAATGTTTTGTTTTATTTATTACAAATTGACATGGCCACAGAAGAATCTGAAATTGTTCAAAGAAAGGTGAGAAAGAGAAGCAGCAGTCGTGGTCAACCTCCCTTGTGAAGGATATTGCACCTTCTTTGAGGCCACATGTGCTCTACCTTTCTGCTTCAGCTGCTGGATCAGATATATGCTCCATTGAGGCAGGCAACATAGCCTGGAAAAAAAGGTTCACACCAGTACTCTTAGCAGAGAGTACATTTCATATCACTGTATGGGCCTGTATACATATAGCACAGTTTCCCTAAAGATGTGCTGACACTTCTTGGAAAACTTTGAAAAAACATGAAACAATTCTACCTATATATCTTAATTTCTCTCTCTCCCTGGAATCTCCCTTCTCTGCCCTTCCCTCCCACAAAACAGATATTTCTAAGGCATCTAATACTTAAACACATGGGGCAAAACTTTCAAACTTGAGTGCTAAAATTAACAACAAAATCAGTGGCTTACTTTCTGTGATGTAAAGCCCCCCTGATGTTAATAGTAGGACCAGTGGAAATTACAGTGGGGGACAAAGCTGCAGAAGAACATTTGCCGAAAAAAACTTGCAACTTCATTTCTGAAAAAAGCATCTACTTCCCCATTTTAAGTCACAACCTAAAGTTGAGATTTTCCTTTACCCTTTTTCTTGCAAAATACTCAACTGAACTCTGCATTTAAGTTTCCTCCTTAATACTATTACTTAAAGGTAGTAGTCTCTTTATTTACATCTCTCAAGTAGGACCAATAAAGTACTGAACAATGCCCTGTACTGATTCCAGCACTATAGATTGGCTCAGCCCACATACAAAAGGTGTAGATCAGGGATCAGCAACCTTTGGCCTGCAGTCTGCCAGGGTAAGCTCCCTGGCAGGCCGAACTGTTTTGTTTACCTACCGCGTCTGCGGGTTCGGCTGGTCGGGGTTCACTGCTCCAGGCCAATGCAGGCTGCAGGAAGCGGTGCAGGACAAGGGATGTGCTGGCCGCCACTTCGCGCTGCCCCCATTGGCCTGGAGCAGCGAACCGCAGTCAGTGGGAGCCGCGATCGGCCGAACTCGTGTACGCGGCAGGTAAACAAACTGGCCTGGCCCTCCAGGGGGCTTACCCTAGCGAGCTACATGTCAAAGTTTGCCAATCCCTGGCATAGACGGTAGAATTCTGGGGACCAAATCCTGAGGTACTTTCCAGACAAACTCCTACTGAGGACAGTTAGGAGTTCTTTACAAATTCATTAAGAAACTCAGGATCTGGGACAAACTTAGGGAAATCTTTACACATTTTCCACAGTGTCACTGGACTCTTGCCATTAACTAGCTTATTTCACAAAGGTGCGATACTCTCCTGACCTTTCTCCTTCCTTATTTATAGCATGAACTGCAGCCATTAGTTACAACCCTGCAAGTCAGACTTTTAAATTTCTCATCAATAGTTAATTATCCCTTTTGGAGGGACTTGCTAACATATTTTCTTTCACACACACAATTATATAGGCATGGGAGCTTGTTTGCTATAACCTGATTTTGATTTTTCACATGCCTCTGTTGTACTTTTCACATGCCTCTGTTGTTTGCTACTGAAAAACTATATAATGTCCTTCTGACTCACTGTGTTCAACTGAATGCAACCTGACATTGCCTTATTTTCCATGAAAGATTTTATTTCACTTCTGGAAGACATAAAGACTGGATGTTTTTCTAAATCAAAAATGTAACATATTTATGTTTAAGCTTCCTGATTGAAAACAAAGTTATATCACCTATCTGCACTGTGCTGAAGTCCCAATAACCTTCTCTTTTTTTTACCCCCTAATGAATTCTGAATGCTGCAGTTAACATTCAGCAATCTCATTACCCATCTACCATAAATCTTCAAAAGCATCAGTGTGTTTTGACAGCCAAGCAAGGGAAGGGGAAGCAATATGCATATCCAAGCATTTTTTATGAATGCAGATTTCCTAAAGACCAAATTTAAATGATTTCAGAAACCTAACACTGCATTTGTGACAGTGAGTGCCAGAGGAGGTGTTGGAAAATCTTTTCCCCACAATGGAAAGCACAATTATATTTTTCTGATGTTGTTAAGTACATTCTCTTTTGATGCATGCACTATGAAAATAGATTGTTAATGCCAACAAGGAGTCTGCTACTGAAAAATTACATGTTCTTAGAACGAAAGCAACAACATTTATTTTATACTTAAAAGTTCACAGAGGCTTTACAAACGAGTTGGTAACAAGACTTCAGAAACATTATTTTGGCAAATGTGTGTACAGTACTTGGCTGTTGGAAGTCTTAAGATTTAACAAGGATCAGACATTTAACAGTTTACTAGAATAGTTATTTAATGATCCTTTAAACTGAAGTCTGACATTAGCTTTTACGTGCTCTTTAGACTTAATGGGCTACATATTGAGAAAACCATGGGCAAGTAATTTATTTTCCCCAACTAATGTATGTATCGTACGTGCCATTATGTGCTACTAAAACAGTGCTGTATCTTCAAAGGATGTCACCTGCATGAAGTGAATGTGAGAAATACAGTCATTCCTGTTTTGCAGCACAAATAAGGGATAACAAGTTTCAGTACTACCGAAATATTTCGTACATCACCTATGAGAATCTTCAAAGCTTTGTGGAAAATCAATTTTAATTACATTTCCTTCCAAAGGTTAGTCATGATGATGAGCAGTAGAAGCCATAAGCATATTTAAGAAGTTCATTTCTATTGTAGCTTTCATTTTGTACTCTTGGTACTATTGAGATACTCTGTAAAGTAAAATAATTCAAGTATGAAGTAAATATATTTCTATATCATCAAATAAAGAACCGTATAGGGAATCGCCAAATACGTTTGGAATGTTTAAACATATGCTTCCAACTTGCCTGACTTAAAATCTCTCTGACATATTACAAACAATGAAATAGTAGACATAAATAATAGCTACCATTTCTTAACATTACTGGTGTGAGAACTCCTTCTCTCCAGCTCCTATTATTTGGACTAGTTTTTCAGTATTTCCCCATGTCATCAACTACCTACCTCACTTCAATTTTACCTTAAGACATAGCTTCTGTTCCTTGCCTCTGTCTCTTAATTTCTCAACAATACTTGAACTCTGGTTCCACTGGCAGAAGCTACAGAGGCTACCTCTTCACTATCTGCTGTATTGGTGGGTAGCAATCGATTTCTCAGGGATCGATATATCACATCTCATCTAGACGTGATATATCGATCCCCGAATGAACTCCTATCGATCCCGGAACTTCACCAACCCGAACGGCGGTAGCGGAGTTGACATGGGGAGCCGCGGACATCGATCCCGCGTCGTGAGGACGGTAGGTAATTCGATCTAAGATACTTTGACTTCAGCTACGTTATTCACGTAGCTGAAGTTGCGTATCTTAGATCTATTTCCTCCCCTAGTGTAGACCAGCCCAGAGAAGGAGACTCACACACTAGCAATGTTAAGATTTCATGGCGACACACACACACAGTGGGGAGGACAGTGAGAGATGAAGAAGGAAGGAGAAAAGGAAAGATAGAGCCAATGGGTAAAATTTTCAAAAATGACTAAGTGACTTAGGCTCTGAAGTGCCACGTTCAAGAGTCTCATAGGATTCTAGGAGCCTAAATCTCATTGAAAGTCAATGAGACTTAGATTCCAAATTCACTGGGGGGAGTGAAAATGTTACCCAATGCCTCCAGGCAAGTCCATGGAGCAAATTTAAAATAAGAAGGGCATTTTTAAATGGATCTTGAAGAGGGAACCAATTAATGTTTGTGTGAGAAGCATACAACCTGTTGAATACTAACTCTAGCCCCATATGCAGCACACTGGATTCAACCCAAGAGTTCTGCTGGACTGAGATGGCCTGGTATCCTTTATTTCCGTTTTCAGATATTTAGGAAATCATGGCCCTTTCACACTTCTAATAAGTGAGGAAAAATGTTAGCAGGGATAACAAAGAAGCATTTTTCATCTTCTTAATGCCTTATCACTACTGACAATAGATGAAATTCACCTGCCCATAATCCTCTACCCACATTTAATATTGTATTTAGATTACAGGTCTACACTATACTGCAGGAAAAAAAGATGTGCTACAACATAGACCTAATATCCAGTTGAATTTATTAGGGAATCATGTCAGTTACAATTTCATCACTGCAAACTAGGAAATGAACCAAATACGTGATCCACTGAATAGCACTAGCTGAGACACTGTCTTTCACATACTGTCTCAAAACTGAAAATAACTTTTTCATTAAAAAGCATAACCTGCAAGAAATATTTGGCAAGTTTTGAAAAGTAGGCATGAAACTTTCCAAAATTAATTTCCAAGCAAATTACTTAACAGGAAGCAAATGCATATGCAAACGTTTTTTATGAATGCAAAAGCAGCAAAGAATCCTGTGGCACCTTATAGACTAACAGATGTTTTGGAGCATGAGCTTTCGTGGGTGAATACCCACTTCATCAGATGCAGATTTCCTAAAGACCAAATTTAAATGATTTCAGAAACCTAACACTGCATTTGTGACAATGAGTGCCAGTGCGTGAATTTTCTCCTGTTTATTTTCAGATGGGGAAAGAAGGAGAAGTAGGAATTCACATAGCCCTAATTATTATTCAGTACATAGAGCAAGAGGGAAGAAAAACTAAAGCAGCAGGAGAAAAGGCCAACAACAATAGCCTAAAGCAACAGTTTAGAAGGGGAATCTCAGCATCCTGGGGGAGGTCAGAATCTGGGTGTCCAGTTCCACCTTCCAATAATACCTCTCTGTGAATAAAAATCAAAATGACTTTCAGTATTTGGTTCCATCAGAATCTTTAGATGCTCATACAAATGCTGTGGCATAATATTTTGAATTGCCGTGAAACCCCCCGCCCCTGCCCCCCCATCTCCCTAGATATTCTAACTAAAATGATAGTTCATGTACAACAAATTTTGCAAAATGGGATTAGAACAAAAGGGACCAGTCTCTCCACACCCTTCTGAATCCTCCAGCAGCTCGCAGCAATACAAAGTCAATGTAATTACATGTGTGGATTCCCCTAATGCAGTAGTTCTCAACCAGTTTATCATTGTGGGCTGCATATGACCCCTACTTCCCAGTGTCCCCCCCTCACTGCCCAGAGCCCCCCCCCCAACCTGCCCAGATACCCACTCTCCCACCCCTTGTCCTCCTGCAGCACTTACCAGCCCCCTGCTGGCAAGAGCTCTCCTGAAGGCTGCCTTTTGGCTCTCCCACTCTGCCAGGCCCACCCCCTGACAGACAAGAGCACAAATTTTGAAATTTTCAGCATATAGCTAGGCCGCAGCTGTGTGCTAATTGGGGCGCGAGTTGAGAACCGGTCTGCCGTAACGTAAGGGAATCTCTCTGCTGGCAAAGCAACATAATAGTCAGTGCTATGGCATTTCTCCCCTATCCCAACCCATAGCACAGGAGGCATTTTGAGGGTCTAGCCAGAATACTACTAGGCTCCTACAATCCCTAGCTCTGGGAGTAGCCTTTTGGATGTTAAAGCAGCAAAACACAATTTAACTGCAGCCTTCTGACTGCTCTAAACTGTTGTGGTGCCAGAAAGGGCCAAGTATTAAGGAAGATAAATGTGAAATAAAGCCACCTTTACAGTTCTTCCCACTCCTCAACATGTCCATGTCTGGCACTGGCATAGCTGAAGATCTGGAGCAACAGGTGAATATCTTATGAACTGCCCACGTGTATTTTATTACAATGATCATAAAGCATATTAACAGTTCAAGTGACACCCATGAAAAGGTGAATTTGTATACATCCAAGGAACTACTGTCATTTTTCAATTAGATTAGCCAGTGAGAGTTTTATTGACTAGATAAAATGTTCAGATACCATGGCGATGAACGCAGTATAACAACCAAATAAGCAGAGATTAGATTCAATGGAATTTGACACAATGTACATTCATCCCAGCACAGTATTTACCTGCACTTTGGAATGTGTTGTAGTCTCTATATTTAGAATGGGAAATTGAGAAAATAAAATGGTTCATGTAATTAACACAGAAAATAATTGTGATGGGATTTCTCTGAGATCAGACAGAACTGGAATTCTTCTTTAGATTGATTATATGGTTTCAATTAAGGTGAATTGAATTAAACTCTCCACAGGGGTGGACACCAGTGATTCTACACCTTCCTCTCTGAGAGATTCCAGATGTTGGGGTTGAGCACTTTTTCTTCCTCCTCAACAGCTTTCAAATACTGGCTAGTGGGTTTGGTCTCACTCCCTCTCCTGCTCAATCTGCACATCAGGCTGTTAGGGAAGAGCAGAAGGTTTTATGAATTGTAGTGGCACCAGTATGCAGGTGGCACTCAATTCTACATCAAACTTGTATTAAAATCAATTTTTCCTGTTTTGTGCTGTCTGAGTACGGCATAAACTGGTTGGGACTGACCCAAAGGAGTGATGGTGCTGTCAGAACAACCAGGAACGTTGTGCTGTTCTTTTCCTGTATGGTTCCTAGCCACTGTGGCCCATTAGAGTCTTCACTGGTTTTGCATATATGTAATATCAGAGGTGACCCAGTATTGCCTTTTTTTCATCTACAGCTAACCAAGAGACTGCCAACTTTCCTCCCAAATGCAGACTTCATTGTCTGTGCTTGACACGCTCCCATTAATTACATGTTCTGTGTTGCATTCACATTATTAGATAAACTTCTGTGGTCCTTCAATGGTCTTGGCCTCTATTATTTAAGAGATCACCCTTCCTTTTCATCTTACCATGATAGTTGAGATCTGCTGGGTTATTTTAGCCTAGAACTAGCAATAAGGAATTTTCTTTTAAGGGCCCATGCCTTTTGAATTCATGCTTCATAGTCTGAAAAGGCTCAACTCTGGCAAGTTGTAGATTACAACATAGGGTTTTCCTTTATTCACAGTTAGGCTTTTGGTAGAACATTTTATTATTATTATTAATTATTAATTATTATTAGTATTCCAGTTAGTTGGCTGTCTAAGGTCAATCACATTTTTATGAAAGGCATGGCTGTTTGTGAGTTAGTTTTGATCTCTTTTGTTCAATGTCTAGCTGGCTTTTTGTTATAGTTACTGTACAAGACAGTAAATAACTAAAACAAATACAACACACAAGGGTCTCATATTTCTCTTGACCCAACAGACTGTGGTATCAACCAAACATTTATTTTTTTGCTGGTTACAATATTTACTACCAATATGAGAAAGAATGCTCCACTCATTCAGAACAATAAATAATATTATATTTCAGATATTGAAACACATTTTACGTTCTTTTTTAATTAACCATCTGAGCACTATCCAGTCAAGATAGATCCCTCCATCAAACCATTTTAAACAGGCAGATGTCTCTGTTAGCTTCTTTCATAATAAATATATTGCCATTATTTATAGCTTGTCTTCAGATCCCAATAACAATGATAAATCCATTAGACTTCACTTTCATTGTTCCTGATGTTTCAAAAAATCCTAGGTGGGATTACAATCTGATAATACAGAGTCTGGTGTACATTGTATCTTATTTAGGAACGAACTGGAGAAGAATAAATTTGACTTAGGGCTTCTAGTATCAAATACTTTTATTAAAAAACTCAGAATAATAGCGAGTAAATCCATGTGTTCACATCAATATAATAATGACATTATTACACCTATTAACAAATATAGATCTGCTGATGGGGTTTTGGCTGACAGGACATCATAAAATGAATTATATTCCTTCTTAAACAATATAATTAACTCTTAATGAACCTTTCCCTTTCCCCAGTAAATTCAATTTTGTCTAATCCTTGGGTTTATGGTAATGTTGAGCTCATTAAAATGTTACTTAAAACTCATTAAAATGCACACTGAGAGGTAACAGCTTCATTACGGTAATATGTTGTAAAAGAAAAAAAGAATGCTTTATTATCATTTAATTGTTTCAAAACTGAATACATTTGCATAATGATAAGGTTCACGGGATATTTTCAGTGGTACTCAATAATTAAGCAGCTCAGTAATTAAAAATGCATTTTCTAAAAATAAGTTTATGTTATTGCCTATTCCCGGTTGTTTTTTCAATTAGAAAAAGTGGACATATCAATACAGTTCATACTATCTCAGCAGCTGATATTAAAAAGATTTTAATACTCTCGGTCCTTGATAAAATTTTGTTCCCAGCATTTTCTATTGAAAAAATTGCATTCAGTATGCCTTTTATATTGTTTAAAGATAAAATGTAGGCTTTATAATGAAGTTATAATACTCTCCAATCTTTTATTTATTCTTTCAATACCAGGATATCAGATGTTAGGCACATCACTGGCCTTTCAGCTTTGGAAGCCTGGTTTCCACCTCTAATTTAAAAGTTACAAATGGAAAGGAATTTTGTGGTCTCAGTCTATATGTGGGGAGAAAAATCTCTAAAATTTTGATACTATTTATAATCACCATATATGCAGACTATACAACAGTCCCTTATCTTTACAGCATCCATACACTGAGACTGGGGTCAGCTGGGACCCAGTTCAGGTTTTAGGGCAAACCAGATTATCCATGAGGCTGCTCTAAATTGTGTCTAGCCTGAACAGCCTTCAAGGGCCTGGATCAAATGCCAGGGTAGCTGCAGCACAACAGAATTCTAGCCATACCCCTTTACCTTGGTCAAATCCATGAGGGTTACACCAACTCTATATCACACAGGATTTTTCCTTCTCTAGGGAACTCCCCAGCTAGGAGGCATGTCATCTTTTTGATTGCTTCTCACCGCTAGAGCAGCAGAAAGTTCCAGTGGCAGAAGCAAGGATCTGGCCCAGTATATAGAAGCTTGAACAGAGTGTATCTGTATTATCAGGATAGTTATTATCTCTAGGTGCATGATGTATAGGTTTAAACGAAAATATCAGCCTGATCAGACTTGTCTATATAATTCCAATCTGAATAAATTGTTCTGTCTTTTTGGGAATTCACCTGGCTAGGTCACAGGTCTAGACCTATCTCCAACATATTGTTTGAGAGCAGCGAATATCAAAAATATAATAATGATGAAACCAGTATTTATGGGCTAAAGATAACGCTGCACAGCTCCTTACATAAACTCCAGATTAAGAAAAATGTAACTCTGGTGCTCAGTATTTGCCATGTGAGTATTGGCTGAAAGGTGATGTAATGCTAACTGAGACTTAACGCTTGCATTTACACACCTAAACAAGTTTTCCAGAAAAGATGCTGACACATACATGGCTTTCTAGGACATCTAGCCCAGACCCTAAGGATATGTCTACACTGCAATTAAAAACCCACAGCAGGCCCAGGCCAGCTGACTCTGGCTCAGGCTGTGGCACTGTTTAATTGCAGTGTAGACTTCTGGGCTTAGGCTGGAGCCCAGTCTATAGGACCCAGTGAAAAGGGAGGGTCC
Source organism: Gopherus flavomarginatus (assembly GCF_025201925.1). Classification (NCBI taxonomy): domain Eukaryota; kingdom Metazoa; phylum Chordata; order Testudines; family Testudinidae; genus Gopherus; species Gopherus flavomarginatus. The sequence continues at coordinate 187,876,951 of NC_066617.1, forward strand.
CAGAGCTCGGATTACAGCCTGAGTTTGGAATTTTACAGTGCAATTAAACGGCCGCACAGCCTGAACTCTGCGAGCCTGAGTCAGCTGGCATGGGCCAGCCACAGGTGTGTAACTGCAGCATAGACCGATTCTGAGATGAGGAAAGAAAGAGACATCTTTGAAGCTGAGAGTCAGACAAAGAACTTTTAACCATGACAGCTTTTCAGGCCCCTTGTAATTTTAGTTTACTCCCAGACAAGTGATATTTTCAGTAGTATTAAACTAAGGACATTTATTTCTGTATAAATCCTTTATATTGTGATTTTTTTCGCTGTCAATTTCTGTAAACTGTTTATATGTGTGTACACTACAGCACAACCCCAGAGTTATGAACTGACCAGTCAACCACACACCTCATTTGGAACTGGAAGCATGCAATCAGGCAGCAGCAGAGACCAAAACACAACAAAAAAGCCCGACACCCAAAAACAATACAGTACAGTACTGTGTTAAAGATAAACTACTAACAAGTAAAGTTTCAAAGTTGTATTAAGTCAATGTTCAGTTGTAAGCTTTCGAAAGAGCAGCCACAAATGTTTTGTTCACAGTTATGGACGTTTCAGAGTTACGAACAACCTCCATTCTTGAGAAGTTCGTAATTCTGAGGTTCTATTGTATATATAAACACACATAGATATGCGTGCACACACCAACACCACACACAATTAAGACACTCGGAATATGGTTTCAAAACTGATTACTGAGGGAGTTGCCTGACTAGCATGTCAAAGACAAAAACTGAACTTGAACATGTTGTGATGGCAGACCCAGGAATATGGAACTGCTTAAGTACAAGATCACTGCACAAAGAAGGTTTGTGGGTCTTCACATCCATAGAATGCTAGAGGAGGACTAGCGGTCGTCTTGTAGGCAGAAAAGACAAACAACCTGTAAAGTGCTAAGCACAGTAACAGCACAAGTGGTTAGGTTAACTCAAGGTTATTTAAACTCTGTTTAATGAGAACAAAATTTACTGATGTATTGGTGAGGAATGATATTCTTGGGGGAAGCACTGGACTGGGACTCAAGAGAAACAGCCTTCAATTTCCAACTTTGCCACAGATTTCCTTGGGGAAATTGGACAAATCAACTAATCTTCCAGTCCATAGTTCCCCTTCTGGAAAATAGGGATAATAGTTCTTTTCATTCACATTTTGTCTATTTAGATAACTCTTAGCTCAAAGAGCTCACAGTCTTTTGTAAGTACTTTCTGCAGTACTCAGCACAAGGGCTCCCATGGATATTTCTGTAATACAAACAATAATAAAGTATTCAAAAATCAAACGAATATAGGATACTGACTCCACTAGACCACAGTATGTTGGCCTGAAAATTGTTCTGTAGTACAAGTCCGGTGATGTTTCTAAAATTCCTGTTGATACATCCTTAATAAACATGTGGCAGTAGAGATTTACGTGATCATTTCTATAATCTTTCACATTTCATGTTCTGAGCCTTTTCAAAAGAAAACAAACAACATATCATTTTGGCCAAGAAAATAATCTCTCATTTTATCTTTATTGCACACACCAGCAGATAAGTTATGTCATTTCTCTCAAACACAGTGTGAGATGCCTGGAAATAAACAACCCAGACAGAAAATAAGTAACTTCCACAATAAGTATTAATATTAAACTATCTTTGTTGTATTTCCATGTATCGAATAAGCAAAGTTAAATGAGATACCATAAATGCAAAATAAAAGATAGATGACACATTTGAAAGAAAAGTAATTACACATTATATTTACTAAAACTTCCCATCTCCATTGAAACTTCCCATCTCCATTGAAACGCTAGCAACAAACAGCTTAAAAATACCAGTTGAAAACATTATAGGCTCAATTATCAACTGATATACATGGCAGGTCATCACTGCATAGCTTAAACAATCCATTGCTTAGCACGTGCATACAAGTGCTGATTTTATATTATTTGCAACATTGTGGTCCTGTATACATCCAAGCCTTAGAGGTATATTTTTAAAAAAATATATATGTTTATATTTCTCAATATACAAACAAATGAAACCAATAACATTTTAATTGGGAACCAATAGAGTTAATTTCCACATAAACGTCACCCTTTCTATCTTGTCCTCTCTAATATGTCCTTGTCCCAGTCCTGTCTGTTCCCCATCTCTCACTCTTCATCTCATTCCCACACCTTTTGCTAACCCAGTCCCATCTTCCACTCCTCAGGTTTCTCAGTTCTAGGCCCCTCGCCCTAGATAGTTCAAGTCACAGGGCTCACTGTCCAAGTCCCAATGCCCACCACTGTGAGGACCGAGGGATGGGCGGTCAAGCATAATGGTGAATCGCAAACCAGAACCAGGGGTCAGAGCTGGAATCAGAGGCTGGAGTCAAGCCAGAGTCAGAGTCAGGGATAGGATATAGGAGCAAGGTCCTGGAGAGAGACAGGAAAGCAGAACTGAAGGAGGATCTGGGATAAGTAGGGCAGGAACAAGCTGGTAGTGAGGAACCAAGAAGAAGAGGCAAGGCAAGGCTTTTATGCAAGTAGGTAAGGTCTGAAAAGGCAGACAGTCAAGGATTCATCCATTGGTTCAGACAACTTCCTGTGCCTCCTTCTGGCTTATGTAGTGCATCTGAGCCAACTAGTAGGGCCAGATGTCTCTCCCAAAAAGGAGCTTGGTGAGCAGAGCCCTTGGCAAACTAGAGCTCTGCTAATCCTCTTCTCCCCTGGTTCCAGTGAGTGACTGGGTTGTGGCTGTGGTCTGAGTGCTGCGTGGGTTCAAGACCTGCAATCCCTCACTCACATCTTTTACCACTGTCAGTGTTGTCCGCACCCAGTGTCAGTTTCCTTGCCCAACCAGTCCCAATTTCCCCTTCCAACTCCTCATCCAATCTTCTAGCAGCATCCCAGTCCTAGTCTCCCTCCTTGGACTCCTCATGAATTACAGTCTACACAGCAAACCTGCTTCCCAACAACTTGCCCCAAGTCTTTATGCTCATCCAACACGCATTTTTTTCCTACACCCAGTTCCTTGTCAGATTTTTGTCTCCTTCCTACTGCTGTCCAGTCCAAGTCTCTTTGTCCAGCCAGTCCCAGTCTAGCTTACTGTCTCTCCAGCATCTCTTCTGATCTCAGAGTCTATCCAACTCAGCCAAGTGGCAGGAAGTCTCCCTTCCACACTGTTTCCCTCACTGGGCTCCAAATTCCAATCTTTTCCCTGACTCACAGAGCCAGTGCACTTGTCCAACCAGCTTTCCCTCGCTCTTGCCCCAGCCTCCCCACCCAACCACTCCCATTCTCCTCCTTCCCCTTCCCCACCAGTAAACAGTCCCAGTCTCCTTGACAACCACTCTAATCCTCCCAGCCTCAGCTTGCTTGCCAAGCCAGTTCCAGTTTCTGCCCCACCAACTCCCAGTCTCTTCCCACCTCCAGATCCAATTTCAAAAGACGTTTTGTGCCAATCTACTCTTTTCCTGTCCCCCAATCCAGCTTTGGTACCTCCTCCATTTGAATTGGGCAATTTCCTCCTCCACACTGCCTGGGTGCCCGCAGAGGGGATAATGGAGAGCATGGCAGACATAGGCTTTTTGCTATCAGTGTTCTGCCCCACCCTGGCCTGGAGCAGCTGGAAACGGCAATTACTGGAGCAGCATACTCAATCACTCTGTGGGCATGGCATACAGGGCCAGCAATAAGTGGCAGCAAGAGAGGCAACTGCCCAGGGCCCCATGTCTTAGGGGGCTTGGCACGATGGGGATCAGGCTTCACCTTTAGCCCCACACAGTGGGGCCTCGGTATTTGCGCCACATGGCAGGGCTCAGTCTTCAGCTTCAGAAACACTGCAGAAATCCAATGCTAAGCAGGTAAGGGGAAGCAGGGTGAGGGCTCACTCTTTAGTTTCTGCCCTGGGCCTCAGCCAGTCTAACACCACCCGTGAGTACATGCACAGTCTAATTAGCTCTAGGGGCTATGAGAGGCTGAAGCAAGTTAAGAGATGATGGAGTCTTTGGAGAGATTAGCTGTGAAGCTGTACCAAGTTTGCATCTGTGAACTGTGATTTTTCAAAGGCTGGTAACTTGGCCTAATTTGAACTGATTTTCATGGGAAAGACAAAAGGAACCTTGAATCCCACTCCCTTTCCTTGGCCAAATTTCAAGTCCCTGCTCTAAAACATTGGGGCACTAGAGCATTTCAAACAAAGTGGACAGAATTTTTTTAACATGGGTAAAACAATGTGTTTTGGCTGAAATTAGATATCTCTCATCTCAGCCTGAGGAAGACATCTGGCATGTAAAAGAATGGTTAAAATCTGGCAAAGTTATAAACAACTGAAAACAAGATCTTATAATAAGACATGTTTGGCAAACTTAATAATTAACAGTGCTACCAGATCCCCTTTTAATTCATCCTGTGAAATTCCTAATTGACACAGACACTACATGCACAACTGCTGGCATCCTATGAGCCTAATAAGGTTTAGCAATCTGCCAGAGGAGGTAGGGGATGGAGTAAAAGGGGCCAAAATCAGGATATGAGGGAGAGATGAACTGCTGGAGGAGGAATGTGAATGAAGGGCTGCATATAATGTGCAAGTCCACTAACAAAGTGTCCTCCTAAGCACATAAGAATGGCCATACTGGGTCAGACCAATGGTCCATCTAGTCCGGTACTCAATCTTCTGACAGTAGCCAATGCCAGGGTGCTTCAGAGGAAATGAACAGAACAGGCAGTTATGAAGTGATTCATCCCACATTGTCCAGTCCTAGTTTTTGGTAATTGGAGATTTAGGGACACCTGGAGCATTACTGACCATCTTGGCTAACAGCCACGGATGGACCTGTTCTCCATGAATTTATCTAATTCTTTTTAGAACTCGGTTATACTTTTGTCTTTCACAACATCCCTTGGAAAAAAGTTCCACAGACTGACTGTGTGAAGAAATACTTCCCTATGTTTGTTTTAAACCTGCTGCCTATTAATTTCATTGGGTGACTCTGGGTGCCTGTGTTGTGTGAAGAGGGAAATAACACTTCCCAGTGTGTAGTGTGTTTGTGTCAATTAGGAATTTCACAGGATAAGTTATAAGTAGGACTTGTCGCACTGCTAATTAAGGTTTGTAGACACGTGTTGTTATAAACAACTGAAAACAGGATATTTTTGCCAGATTTTAACCATACTTTTACATGCCAGATGACTGCCTCAGGCTGATGCACTTTTTTTTTTTAATTTCAGCTAACATGTACTGTTTTACTCATATTAAAAATTTATTTTTTCCACACCATTCATGAATTTATAGACCTCTATCATATCCTCGTATCCTCCTAATACCATATATTACAGTTTCTGAGGGTGCTACTGCCTTTGCACTGAATTAGTCTGTCAGCATGAGCAATATAGACTCAAGTATCAGAGGGGTACCTGTGTTAGTCTGGATCTGTAAAAGCAGCAAAGAGTATGCCTCCGATGAAGTGGGTATTCACCCACGAAAGCTCATGCTCCAATGTATCTGTTAGTCTATAAGGTGCCACAGGACTCTTTGCTGCGAATACAGACTCAGACCTTTAAGTCTGGGGATGCCAGGTTCAGAAGACCATAACTGCTGCAGAAGACCCTAATCAGGGTGGTGTAACATATTGTCAAGCCGCTAAAGAGGGAGAAACAGCCACCCTGTGTTAGTATAGGTTACGCAATCCCCCTTGCCAGGGAAGATCTTCCTATGCATCATAGCCCCACAGAAATTCAAATCACTGTAAATGTCTGAAGGGATTGAACTCAAGCCCTCTGAATCTAAAAAGCATAATCCTGTACTGACTGAGCTAAAGGACCACACTGGTTAGATTAAAGGCAGTACCAGAAAAACTTTTAAATATGGTCCAGACATCAGAAGGTGACAAAGCATAACGAGTTAATATGGGTTCCATAGGAAAAATCATGTGAATAATGTGTAAAAGCCAAACAAAACGAAATAGCAGAAAAAAAAGGACACTGATGGGGGGGGGGGAATGGACCTTTCGTTATAAAAATAAAAGTATGATTTTTACTTTCTTATATAACTGATAAATTTCATTTATAATTGCCGGGTGAGACACATTAGTGGTTAACAGCACTTGGCCTTAGGCGTCAAGTCTAAAAACACAACTAGGTAAAACAATATTCTTGTAATCTTAGGCCTTGGCTACACTCACACTTTACACCGCTGCAACTGGGGTGTGAAAAAACACCCTCCTGAGCGCTGCAAGATACAGTGCTGTAAAGCCTCAGTGTAATCAGGGCGGCAGCGCTGGGAGCGCGGCTCCCAGCGCTGCACGCTACACCCGTAAGGGATGTGGTTTACATGCAGCGCTGGGAGAGCTCTCTCCCAGCGCTGCTGCTCTGACTACACTCACACTTCAAAGCGCTGCCGCGGCAGCGCTCCCGCAGCGCTGCCGGGGCAGCGCTTTGAAATTCCAAATGTAGCCATACCCTCAGTTAATTACAGTGTCTTATCTGCATCATATTCCGTATTAGCAATTTCTTCTTACTAACTCTGGTTACTGAATACTGCATATTCAAATGGGGGGAGGGACAGCTCAGTGGTTTGAGCATTGGCCTACTAAACCCCAGTTTGAGGGGACCGTTTAGGGATCAGGGGCAAAAATCAATTTGGGGACTGGACTTGCTTTGAGCAGGGGGTTGAACTAGGTGGCCTCCTGAGGCCCCTTCCAACCCTGATATTCAATGAACTATCATTTGCACTGTCCCTGAAACACACAAATTTCAGACCATATCTTCAGCTGGTGTAAATCAACATTGCTCCATTGTAGTCTTCTCTAACATGCAGTATTTCAATGCCATTGGAAACTTTTTATAAATAAACAAAACACAAATTTTATAAGTTATGGTAAATTAGTATCAAAATTCTATTATGTCACAGAAATTTACACAACCCCTCAAAGGGTCAATCCTATGAGTACTGAGCACTTCCTACAAGATGGTTAGTGTCCTCAACTGACCGAGATTTGAGGACCCTCAGCAAGTGGTAGGACTATGTCCTGCAAATTTACTGCCCAAGATTTTGTTTCTGATTCCCATGCTGGACATCTGACTGATTTGTGCAGCTTTTACCTTCTATCCAGATGTCCCTTGTTGAGAAATACAGTTATGTGGCTTCCTTCAGTTGCCTTGGGAAGTGGGAAATTAGTTAAAAATATTTAAAAATGAAAAGAGAAAGAGAATGAATGCCAAACAAAGGGGAGAAACAGTCTGCAGAAAATGCTTAAAGTCACTTGTTCTCAATCTCCCCATCCTCCACCCCCTAAAGAGTGTATTAGCAAAAGAAAGCAATCCAGCCCCCCCCCCACCCCAAAGTCTTTAATTGACTTCACAGGGAGTGTTATCAAGAGCTACTCAAGCAGTGCTAATAGTGCCTGCAGATTCCTTACACATCCCATGGTTGGCATACATTGGACCTTAAAAGGGCTAATACGAGAGTGTATTCTCTACTCCGTGTGTCAGCAAGAACCAAAGGCTATCTGGAAAACAATGAATAATTAGACAGTGCTATTCTCAGACAAAAGGAAGGTGTGTAATAAACACAAAATTGGTATCAAAATACAGACTCTCCAGCTAACTACCCCATTATGACACTTAGTTACAATACAGTGATATTTAAAAGAGTGTGGCATCAATTAATATAAGGAGTAAATATGAATATATTAAAAAATGATTTTTTTAATTAAAGGTGTCAGGATTTTTTGTTTGTTTGTTTGTTGTTGTTTAAGAGAATATTCACAACAGGACAGATGGTACCTGATGGGGTTAGGAAAAGTGAGGGAAGAGTCAGGAGAAAGCCCCCAAACCCCATGAATTTAGATTAAAGTTAGAATGGCATTCTTGTGAAGAGTGCAGTAAAACATGTAAACCACAGACCTACTGTTTGTATCACCGATTAAGCAAACAAAAACACCAGCATGACAGTGGCTTCTAACAAAATGACAACATTTAACAACAGTTTAATAATAGTTACCATACTGAGGTATCTGAGATGCCACAGTCAGATGACCTATAACACTTAACTGGGGGAAGCACAATTTAAAAGGTTTTGAGGAGGTTGTAACCAGGGCTTGATTAACACAGGGGCTTTAGGGACTGCAGCCCAGGGCCACAGGCCAAGGGGGTCCCACAAAAATAGATTCATAATTATATACAATTCAGTGGTCACCAACCCGTTCATTGAGATCAACTGGTCAATCCTGGATCATCTGCCAGTTGATCACATTCTCCGGGCTTATAAAAGTCCAGCAGCACAGAAGGGCTCAGGCAGGCTGCCTGCATGCTGTGGCCCCACGCTGCTCCCGGAAGCAGCTGGTTGTTAGCATGTGTCTGTGCCCCTGTGGGAGGTGGAAATGGCTCCGCGCACTGCCCCCACAGCTCCCATTGGCTGGGAACCTGGTGCCTTTCCCAGGCATGTCGTGCTCTGCTGTGCTCAGCCCGACTCCCACATTGGCAGAAATCTGGTGGGGCACATAACTCAGTATACACCCCTCCCTGCCGCCACACATCATCTCTGGCCACAATTATTTCCCCCTTTGATTTCTGGTAAATGCTAATATTTTAATAATGATATGAGCATGCTGAATTTCTATAATTCCTTTATATTTACCGACTTCAAAGTGCATTACAAACATTGCCTAATGAAACCTTGCATACCCTTGTGAAGTCAGGAAGAAAAGTATCGCTTCACTCTCTACTGAAATGTAGGTCACTGTAAAGTGGCCCACCATATCTCTAACAACAAAAAGCAATACTTCAGGACTGTCTGGATCAAGGAATGAAGAGGAATATATCCAGCTGACATCACAGAGGTAATTTCTATAGGCAGAAAGAAAAAACATGAGTTGGAACTTAGCTTCAAAACTAGGTCTAATACATCCCTGTCTACTATAGGGGCCAGACCTGTAACTTCTTATTGACCCAAGCCTTTCAAATAAAACCCTAACCTAACAAAAATGTCATCTCTCATTGGTCTACTTTAGTTGCCCTATGTTCTCTGCTAGTGTAGTGCTAATTTCTATACTGTCCTAGTTAGCTCCTTAGCAATCTTCTTCCATGCACTCCCTTCTTGTAACCACACACTGCAGCTCCAAGGTGATTAATAAGAATGTGCAAAATTACAATGGAATTGCGAAGGCAGAAAATGAATGTGTTGGTTTTGCAGTCCAAGAAAATGTAAAGGGGACTATCAGAGAGGATGGCATGATTGCTGAGAAGGGAAGTGCACTCTTTGCATTACCTTCACTATAGAAGATAATGGGGATACGTCTATCTTGTAGGTATTCTTAAGAAAAAAGCATGATGTACCATTAGAAAAAAAGTTGATTATGGAAAAATTAAGGAGAAACTTGAGAATTGTAAGAGCAGTAAAATCACCAAGGCCATGGAAGGGAACTTAATCAAAAGTAGCTGAGGTACTGTTAAAGAGAATTATATAGTCTGAACAAAGTCATCAACATGATGCTTACCTTTGAAAAAGAAGCAAAAGGTGACTCTTGGAATAACAATTCCCTGTGCCTCCGTTTGGTTTGAGAGAAGCTGACTGAGAGAATAATTCAGGACAGACTACTGCAGCATTTGAATAAGTATAAACTGATAAGGTCAAATCTCCCTGAATGGGAAATCTTAACTCTTTAATCTACTAGAATTCTTGGAAAGGGTTAATGAAATACAGGATAAATGAGAGATCCGGTAAATATAATTTGCTTGGTTTCTCAAAACCTTTGACAAGATTCCTGACAAAAGACTATTAAGAAAAAGAAATAACCACAAGGTAAGAGATAAAATGCTGTTGTGGATTAAAAAGTAGCTAAGTGGTAAAAAACAAAGAGTTGTAATAAATGGCTGCTTCTCTGAGGGGGCAGAAATTAAGGGTGGAGTACCATAGGGATCATATGCAGTGCAAATAAAGAAAATCTGCAAATGACACAAAACTCTCTACATCTGTAAAGGATAAAGAGGACTGAGAAATGGTATAAGGAGTTATTCAAATTGGGAGACTGCGCATTGCAAGTGCAGATTACCTTGTAGTATTCTAAATGAAAGATTAAGTACATTGGGGAAAATAGTATAAATTCCGTATATGTGTTAATTGGCTCAGAAATACTAAAATAATGTAGGTGGGGAAAGATACAAAAGTAATCAAGCCCCAGAAACAAAGCTATGCTACTTTGTCATCAGTTTCTAAACTCTAAACAAAATATTACCACCAGAAGCTGTCCAAAGACTTCACAAACTGCCAGTTGTTAATTTTTGATATTTGTCCAGTATTTTAGACTAATGAATATATCATGACAAAATAGGATTGTTTCACAAAACCTTTCAAATTTCACAGAATTTTATATTTATCCAATACTATTCAAATAATTTTGTCCATCATGTTGTCCAATACTTCAAATATATTGAACAATTAGCTACTTGTACAAAGTGCTTTTAAAGTTAACTTACCAAAGTATGTATTTCTATTTCCCTCCTTGAATTGAAATATATTAGCTGCAATCTTTCTTAAGTGTTTTTCTGATAGTCTTGTGCTATTGTCTAATTGAAAGGTCAGTAGCTCAAATTTCCAATCCTGCCCCACTCCTAGCTTGCACATAGGGGACTGCAAATAGACATTTAAATGAACATCACAACAAAGGAGCTGCCTGCATTTTTGTTGCCATGAAAGCCAGTTCCTACAGTCTTATGTATGAATACAATTGTGTAAAAATTAGTTTTGACTCTTAATGAAGCTATAACACAACACAAAACATCCAGAGCAATTCAGCCAATGAGGTTTGTTAATTTGTTCATATTTCAGTTATAACATAAAATCATCACCTTTTCCATAGAACCCCAAAACACTTCCCCCCCCCACACACATACATTTGAATTCTAAAACTAAAAATTAAACGTCAAGCTTCAAAATGCTATCACATTATTTCAGCCAATTCTGAAACCCCAATTTAACCAAAAATAAATAAATAAGACTTTCCCCAGCCCTGTGTAGCCATGTTAGCAACCCCCACATTGCAGCTGCTCATCTAGTACTCCCTTCAAACAATTAGGTGGAAAGGATCAAAGAGGGCTTGGGGATTGGACAGAGCCTTAGTTCTGTTCCCCAGTGCAGTGGCCAGCATAATTGCGTGAGCACAAGAGAGGAAGCAATCTGTGTCCATAAAAGACTGTATTAAGTTACCAACATGAAAAGAGCTCTTCCTAGGGCAGTGCAGCTATCACCTCCTCCATGTCACTTTATACAAAGCACTGAGTAAAGGTTCATTCTAGACAATAACTAGAAAAATATTTAACATTCCTCCCATCCCTCCCCAGGGAAATCACCTAATCCTCTATATTTCAGTGAAATCAAATGTCTCCCCCCAAAGGTCTCCTTTTACAGATTTCAAAAGTTAGCTGTGTGGGCTAAGAAACATAACAACTAATTCGTTGATTCCCTCCCTGCTCAATGGTAGTAACACATATTTATTATCTAACTTAATAGGTTAATGTATGAAAACATAGGGGCCTGATCCTACAAACATTTAAGTTTGATGAAGCGACTACACTCATGTTTAAAGTTAAGCACGCACATAAGTGCTTGCAAGATCTTTCCCATAGAGCGTTATATGAGGGTTAAGTATCATTACTTATCTTTTTAACGGAATATTTTCAAGTAGCTAACCACAGCACCTTTCCTTTAACTAATTTAAATCAAATATCTTTTACTACCATTTTTTGCCCTTTTTCATTTTGCAAATGTATTTTTCCCCCTGTTTCCAATGGAGCTTGAAACTCAGCTCTCTATGAGCTAAGATGTGAAAAAATGATCTAATTTATTTCTACTTCATAGTTTGGGCAACACTGTCAGGGAGTATGGCTCTGTGAATATTGTTTATTCATTGTATACTCCTGCAGGTGGCTTTCCAGAACCAGAGACCCTAGGTCGTATACAAGCGATGAATATTTTGAAGAAAAAAGAAATCTGAGTAACGGAGTAATGGATTTTTACAATTAAATATTTAGAAACCAGCACCCTGTCTCTGTCATGTATACCACTATTAAAGGTAGGTAAATTGTGAGAATGAATTTGACATTTTGGGCCTTATTCTTATTTACACTAAGGCTCCGGAGCAATGTTAAAAGAGCTTCAAATTGGATGTAAGGATTATAGTGTAAGAATCATGTCCTGTCTCTAATTACAATGTAACTCTCCAAATTTCATATCAACCCCAGTAACCTTGAAGGAGATCTTGAAAATAAGAATAACACTGAAAGGGTAAAATTGTGTGAGCGTGTGCATGTGTGTTTGGGTGAGGAACAGTATGGGGCTGTTCACCTGCCAAAGCACTGAAATAAAAATAATCTCTGCTGTGCTTTACATCAGCATTTAGATCTGCAAACTACCTGTTCTGACCTGTTTAATTAAACTCTCTGCTGGAAATGAATAGCTTTTTCTATCATATAAAATCGTTCTGAGCTACACTGTGAGACGCATTCACTTTGAAAAAGAGGTTCTTTTATTGATTCTGTTCCATTCGCAGCTCCAGACCCACTAATGTACTTCAGACAAGTGGTTAAGCACATCTTCTTCTGCTGCTTTTAATTTTAAACAAAGTTAATTAGAATCAGTGTTTCATGCGAAAGGTGACGAAGATCTTGCCACCCTTCGAATTATTTTACAAACATGACCAGTTAAACAGGTGGTTTATATTAACCAGTTGAATTAGCAATTTTCATGCTCAGAAAATATGACAATGCAATTGATTATTATATTTTTACCTCCCAAGAAAATGCTTTCCTTTGAAGTCAGAGGCCAGATGATAGGACATCTGTTATCCTACAAAGCATTTTTTTTAAGGTGTCTGTTATGCCCTTCTGACAAACATTAGTGTATTTAATGCATTGCTGCCAATGAAATGAAAATTGCTTAACTGACACTGTATGCACAGCACATCTTTTCACGCAGGCAGAGCCATTTGGAATTATGAGTTGGCCATATTGGCTTTAACAATTTATTTATACACTTTGCAATTGTGAACAATATTTTTGGCTAAACTCCAGCTACCAGTTATATTAAAATATATATTCATGTACATGTTGATTCCCATCATTCATAGAGCTAGCACAAATTATGGAGACAAAAGTGCCATACACTATTACAAGAAAACATGGTAGAGGAACCTGAGAATAATTTACTCATATAGGGCCTAATTTTCCTCTCACAGCAGTGTAAAACAGTAGTAACTCCACTGAAGTCAATGGAGTCATCCCAGGGTAAAAATGGTGTGAGAGAAAAGAATAAGGCCTGTTTTATTTTTAGCTAGCATTTGTAACTAACTACTGAGAAAGACCAGGTGTGAAATGAGTGTCTATTGCTTATGTAAAGTTAAATAATCCTAAATTTCTGACTTTGCATCCAGATTCTTATGGAAAAAAAAAAAGAGAGGGAGAGAATACAGTGTACCCCAAAAGGGGCAAAACAGGGCCTAAAAACAAATGAGAGGAATAAGAATGCTACTGAATAATTAAAATGTTGAAATGTCTGTGGAAGAGTGTAGACACAGTTGTCACTATTGACAATTAATCGTTTATCTGCTGTTACCCTACTCTGGAATTTGAGATGTCAAAGTTTTCCCCTAGCTCCAAAATGACTGTGAAATCCCAGACACCACTGTAGAATAACTGTGGGCAGGGACATATCTTTTATAGCAATCTGCCAAGTTCCAGAAACTAGAGGAGGATATCTACAGTACTGGAGGGAGACAGATTTTTCTGCTCTTGCTTTTCTTTCTTTCCCCTCATAAGCTGTCCATTTCCATCATTCCCCCTCTGGTCCGGCTGGTGACTTGCACACACACAAACAGCTAATCCCTTCCTCTCTGACAGTCTAACCATTACCCCTCCTTGCTCCGAGATTGATGGTCAGAGGAGGGAACCAAGAACCAGTCAGTGCAGGGAACTTTCCCAGCAGTGGAATTCAGTTGTCCATTCAGGCCATGTGTTTTAGAAGTCAGGGGAGCAGACTGGTGGAGAAACAGAATGATATGAGCAGGTAGCAAGGAAGGGAAGAACTGGCAGGATATTAGGAAACATTGGTAGCATAACTGTCATACCGCCCCACTCTTACAGATGGGAACCCTGGCAGACTTGGTGGTGGTTTGTGAAATATTTGATGTGGGATTAAGGCACATATTACACAGCAGAAACCACACAGATGAACAAGAGAACACTGGTAGGGTGACCAGTTGTTGCCATTTTGTCCACAGAAACCATATTGCCTGTGACCAAAGACAGATGTCATCCCACCAGCATTCATGATTGTGTCACAGGAAAATTTACACCACAATGCTTTGTTTTTTAAAGCATTCTATGCTGTTGCTGAGACTTTAGTTTATTCACAGGGTCTCAGGTGTGTTCTTGCTGTGTGCACACATCACAAATATTATTGCACAGAGACAAATGGCAAGCATTCTGGCATTGCCAAACATCTCTCACTTAATTCCCAATTAATTGTTGAGAACTCATTTTGTGCATGAGCACGAGCTCACGCATTGAGGGAAAGGATTGCAACATGAAGGACCAGGCATATTCTAAGGCAATTCCAAGACCACCTGTCTTTGTTCTAACATTAACCTAATTTTTTTAGGTCTCACTAGAGTTCCTCACAATCTTCTCTAGTTTTGAATAATATAAATAATTGTGTGTCATATGTAATTCTTTCCACATCATCATTCACTCAGTTTTCGAGAACATCAATAAAAATGCTTACCACTACCAGTCCTAGCCTGGAACTTCCAGACACTCTATTGTTAACCCTTCATCACTGGAAAAAAATGACCATTTATTCCTATTTTTAGTTTTGTGTCTGTGAAAAGCTGCTGGGCTTCTCAGAATTGTGTGTTACGGTGTTACCCCTCTCAGCTTCAGCAAGTGAATGTTTTGCTACTACTAAAGCTGTGCAACAACTCACTGACACCCCAGCTTGTCTGGCTTGCCAGCAAACTCTTCAGAACGCTGCTAGCCCAAACCTTGCCTTGCAGGTAAACGAACAGTGAACCCCAACTCCCTAGTTCCCCAGAGACCTCTCCCTGCGATGTCCAGCCTCCTTCCTAAACATTCACAGAAGTTGTTCATTGCTCCTTTAAAGAGACAATAAGCTGCAGCTCAATAATTTATCTGGGGTCTGACAGACACTCTTATTTCAATCACAGCGCTGTGTTGGTTTACATTAAAACTAAAACTAGTTTATTTAACAAAAGGATATATGATTAAGTGATATCAAGTATAAGGAATAAAGATAGAAAGGATTACAAGCAAACAAAAGTACAAATATGCTTCTAAAACTAAAACCTGATTTAACAGATTAGTTTCTCTTGTTCAGAGAAGTCTCCCTTTCCAGCATGGCTGATGAGACTTCCTGGCCAGGATCCTTCATCGATCTCAAACAGCTTGGTTCCTTTGTCTCTTTGGGTAAAGGATACCAAAATGGCTTTCTGTTTCTGCTTAAATCTCCCAAAATGGCTTCCTGCTCTTCTTCCCTTTCTGTTAACTTCCATCCCTGTGCTGATTCAGATGTAAATAGAGCTTCCATTGTTTTCATTATATAAGGCTTAATTTACATTGGAGGCAGGTAGACAACTACCTTCCCTCCTGTCTAAGAGAAAACCTGTTTCTGTGTTAGGTCAGAGACTTTAAAGCTTAAAATCAGTGAATATCCATAATTCTTCAGATAGTGTTACTGCATACATTTCACAGTGATATTAATCACCAGTATGTCTCAGGCTTTCAAAAAAGACCTTACGCAATACAATTTTAACATAGTAATATTGTATACAATCAGTATACAATTCAATTGCTCACCATTTGAGGTTCAGATCCCCTGTCTTTAAAGCCCAGTTAACTTTTGAAATGTATTCTTCGAAAGTGTGCCCCCAAGTATAGTTTCTCTCCTGCTGGGATGTAAATGCCACACTGTTTTCTCCTCTGCTTCTTAGCTTGATGTCTTTATCTTTTATATAAAAGTACCTTCATTGTCACTGCCTGATGACCAGTCTGGTCAGACATGCAAATACACACTGCTTTGTCTAAGGCAACTGGGTTTATGCATTGCTTACCAAACGCATTCTGAGAACATAATTCTAGCACATATTTATAAGTCTTTGTATACACTCTGTACATATGACACATGATGATTTGCAGGACCAGCGAGTTACTAGTTTGTATATTACACCATATGTGATACCTTCTAGATACAGATTCTGATAAGAGTGTGTGTCAGGCCTGACAAGAATTGCTGACACTCAGAGTAGTGTACCACTCATGGACTTCTGTGTCACAATGTCTCAGCCAGTTTTTAACCCATGACAGAACTTTATGTCTCAACTAGAATTCTTTTGTTGTCTTTCAAGCCTTTTGCAAGGAGCTTTGCAAAAGACTTATTGCAAATCTATTTAAATGTTAATTTCAGTAGTTTGCTTACATGTACAGAGAATTCTAGTAGATTAGAGGCAGGATTTTCCTTAAAAGAAGCCACGATGATTTGTCCCTGGACCCATGCTTTTTTAGGTGGTACATAATCTTGTAGGTAGTTATCTTTTCAACTAATTTTCCTGGTACTGGAACAAGATTTACTAGTCTATAATTCCCAGGATTGTCCCAAGCACATAGATTAACAATAGGTGCGATATCTGCTATTCTTTTGTTCTCAAGTATAGTAACGCATTTTAAGGAGAGACTGCACAGTTTTGTTAGCACATACACTCGTCTCCCTCTCCAGGACACTTTTCCAGCCAGTGTTGCCCACTTTGTTAGCTCTGGAACTCAGCTCTTGCTTTCCACTATCCTAACATTACCAGTAGAGTTTCCACCTGGAGCCTCTCTCTGTGATTAATCCATCAGAAGCTGGCACAAATACAGGCTGAATCAACCAAAAATTATAACAACAATTCAAAAGCAGTTAACTTCTCATAACCTTAACAAGAGACAACCTCTACATTACATTCAAGAAGATAATACACCTATTGGCTAGGATAATGCTTAATATATTCCTGAATCAGAAACTTTGCTGCCATGCCAGTAAAGCAGAAAAGCAATACTATTTTAGTTACAGTTTCATTGAAAAAAAAATAAAATAAATCAGCCTATGAAATCATTTCCACTGAAGATAAGGACCTTAGAAGTAGAATATTCCCTTGAGAGTCCTTGCATAAACTGTACATTGCATATCTGCAAAAGAAAATTAAATCTAGAACTGTAATGAGCAGATATTGGAATTCTGGCAAACAAGCCCCTCTAGACTTTGTCTCACTCCCTCATGCCAACTGAGGTTATCAAAAAGACTGTAGCTGCTATCATCACTGAGAGTTCTTTTACAGTCTGGTACTAAAGCGGGAACGCATGAACCTGACACAGCATCAGTGGCTTAGCAAAGCTATTGTGCTTTTTATAAGAATGATTTCTCCGAATTAAGGTAAAATAAAATAACACCACCATCCCATAATTGCAGTGAGATTCTGCATACAGAAAGACAGAGGGCAAAGGAAGACTGCAACATTGATTATATGGAAAACAGCGTATAATTAAGGTAGCGAGGGAAAGGAGACCAATGGAAAACTGTGCGTTATTTAAAGGTGAGTTACAAAAATTTTTATAAAACGTATTTAAATTCAGAAGAGTGAAAACACTTCTTCTTAAGACTCCTGCATAAAGTCAAGGGTAGTATCAATTTACAATATATACACATGTCCACTATCAGATGACTGCAGGTTCAACCCAAAGCCCATTGAAATCAATGGAAAGATTCCTATTGACTTCATTGGTATGGGATCAGGCCCAGCATCCTTACCCTTCCCGGAAAATGATCTTCATGGTCTAATAAACCTTCTACATCCTTAACTATTAGGGGGGAAAAGTCCGTTAGTGCAAACTGGTGTAGTTCTGATAAAGTTAATAGAGGTCTGCCAATTTACAGCAGTTTAGGATATGGCCTATGATTTTAAAATACAAACTGTCCCATCCCTGATTTATATAATTTGATGCTTTCAAACCTGAGTTCATAATTCCATGTTTCCCTTTAAAAGTTGGTATCATTACAAACAACTAAACTGGTATCAGTTGGTATCATTACAAACAACTAAAATACAGCCGTGAGTATTTCTTATGTTGTCCAGCAATTCTTTAGGTGTTTGTGCTGTTGAAAACTGTTGTAGGGAAAACCTGGAATCTTGAACTCTACTCATAGCAGTGTAGAACTTCTGTGTACATCATGAATCCAGTGTTCTCGGAGGTTATAAAAGGAGTGTGAAGAACTTTGTGGTATCAGTTCTTTATTTAGGCTGCTGCTGGATACAAACTAAGACTAAGCACTGTAATTCTTCATTAGTTGATTATAGTGGCTTTATCTCCCACACTAAAGCAGACTGCAAGCCAGGGTGGATAAAAATTCATTAAAAATGATTTTTCTTATTTAAATTTTATTTTTTTTATTTTGTTATTGAAATTATAATATATTTTTCTTTTTAAAAATAAACTTGTTTAAAAAGAAATCTGAATTTAACACACAATATGTTAAGGTCTAAACTTGTGATAACTTCTTACAACATTTAAATAAAACAAACATACTGAATTCAGGAGCTTCTGTCAAAAACTTTGGTGCTAAAGGCTGCTTTTGTATATAAAGAAAGAATCAGGAGAAAACCATCTAATTTTGGAGGTCAAGCTATGTAAATATGGCACAGAAAATTATGCACTGTATTAAAGGATTGAACCTGGGGGAGAATCAAGGAGTATGCTACTGCTTGCAAGAGACTGGTATGGTCAACATGGACCTTGGGACCTGGTCTCTGACTCCAGGATACACCATCATGTATCTCATCTGGATCACCCACTAAGGCCATCTGGGTGGTCTCATGCTTCAAATGTTATAGCTTCTTCTCCCTGAGTGCCGATTGGTTCAGTTCTCAAATTATGAATATTTCTGACTCCACTCATCATGGAAACTTACTCTCCAGCACATGGAAAAACACTGGAGTTTAGATATCCAAAACATTTAAGGTAATTTTGTTTAATAATGATATTTTAGGTGTTATTTTGTGTGTTTAACTAAATTGCAGTTGCCATACTAATACAACCTGATACAAATCATGAGCAAAACGTTAATTATCTAGTAGATAAGTAATATATCAGTCACCATTTTCTCACCTACTAAAAATGTACAGTTAATAAGAATCTGAAAATATTAACTTATATAATTGCATAGATCAATATATATAGCTATAGTGTACCCTCCTATGTAGCACAAAAGATGTACCAAATCTAGTGTAAACGCTCTATTTAGTTGTAAATCAACAAATTGTAATGGCTATATCAACCAATGAGAATATATCTTTCTTTAGAAAACAACTGAAGTACAAATGGAAAAGTTGATTAGAATCAGTTATTTAAATTGAGGGTTTCCAATTGGTGATACAATCATGATTTAAATCACCTTGATTTAAATCACCCTGCTGAGCGCTGGCCTGAACAATCATGGAACAGATTACACTACAGCAGGTAATAGGAGGAGGAATTGATTTTAAAACCAGTATCCTGCGCTTAACTGGGAAATCTGCTTAAACGGGATGTCTCCCAGGGAACTAATTTAAACCCAATGATACTTAATAGCTATGATTGGTACTTAGTAAGTACGGTAATTACATTTAATGGCGATACCTTAAGGCAATTGAGTGGCACTTAGGTCTTTTGTGTGTCTCATTTTCAGGATACTTCTCTCCATTTTCTCCTCTAACAGCTTTCTGACTCTCCATAAGTAGTATAACTGTGGAAAATTTACACACCACCACCTGTTCCTGTTAGTTTGTGCCTTCTGTGACAAGTGCAGGTCCACAATACCAAGCGTATCGACACTGCCCTGATCCTCTGACTGGGCTGGCAGCCATCCCTATCTCAGTAAAACAGTGCCTTCTCCCAATTCCATGTCTATTAATGTGGGGTTCGATCCTGCCACACACACAAAAAAATCAATGTGAGTTTTACCTCTGACTTCAGCCAATGCAGAATCAGATCCATAGCAGGTTCAACAGCTTCCTTTACCACTAAAGTGGGGAGCAGTAATTCCTTTTAATGAAGGGCAGTAGGGAGGTTGAAAGACCATCAACTAGGGCCACAAATTTAAGAGGATTCTTCTTTGTTTCTTTAAAATATATTTATTTGTCATGTTTGAGTTTACATATACATTCTCATTAGGGCAAACTTCATCAGTGCACACAAGACCACCAAAAAGCTCCTGGACTGGTTCACTACAAAACAGTGTATATAGTGGACTCTTGTACTAACCTTCTGTACTGAATTAACTTTGTGCTTAGTGATTTGGAATCTCTCTCACTCGTGCATACATGCAAGCTATTTTTTTTAAACAAACCTATGCCATTCACCATAAAAAACTATTTCCAATACAAGACAGAAATAGTAAGTGGGGGAGCAATCTTTAAATTAATCTCTCTTTCGGCTCTGAATCTCTTCTTGTTGTTATGAATAAGAAGGGCGTGCTCACCAGAAAGACTGTCTCAATGTCTCAAAAGTCTTGAAAAATCCCTTCTAATAATAAAAAGGTGGCTAGGCTACTCGGGCTTATTTTTCTCTCAGAGGTCTGAGCTTTACCAACAGTAGACATCTGTCATTTTTTCATATGGAGAATTTTGTTTAAATAAACCGAAATGTTGCAAGCTAAGCACATGGATACTATATTAAACACATGCAATGACAGGGCATAAGCAACTGAAACATAGTACACCAAAGGAACTACAGCACTGTATATGCCAAAACCCATTGCCCAGTGAATGAAGTGGTTTTAGGAGGATTTCCCAGTGACCTGCGATGGAAAGATGATTCAATTTTAATGAGAGATATAGGCCCTTGATTCAGCTACAGTAAAGATATTTTAATGTATTTTTTTACAGTTTTGAATGTATTTGTAGCTAAAACAAACCCCAAAGCCCTTAGAACCAAAATAAAAAACCCACCACAATTATCTTTGAGTAAATGTAATCCTACAGGTCCATTTACATATAGCACTCTGAATCTACTATGAGGAAAACAAGAACTTTCCAGTTGACAATGTTATTCTGTTCTCACTGTATTTTTTTTAATATATAATTATGGCATATGCCAACATATATTAGTTACTGTAGTATCCTCCTAAAACACTTGGCAAGATGTACATGTAATTATTACATTTATACTCAAAAGACAGGGTGAAAATGTAGGGGTCTATCCTGCTAATTATCTTCAATTCCCATTGGCTCTAGTACCTCCCAGCACTGGATCCTACATTCATCTATCCCTTCTCCCAGTTTCCACATTCTCTTACTTCTGTGTGGTCTGCATCATGTTTCCCTTTGGCAAAGATCTTGGGCTTCTCGTAGTCATTAAAGTACAGAAGTTGCATTCCTAAGAGTTTCAATCTTCCTATTATCAAGACAAAGACTATTTCATTTTAATGGGATATTAAATTGTAGCACATTAATCCCTCAGGTTTCTATCTCACCACTAGTCTGTTCATTGTGTTCCCACTAAAATCAATATGACTTTTATATATATATATAAATCCATGCTAGGATAAGCGTGTTCTTACTGGTCTTTATTTTCTTTTGGTTATATCCACCCTTAAACAATTGATACTTTCAAGTAGGCTCAATCCATCAATAAGATGCATTATTTTTGGGTGGTGATTGGTGAGTGTGACTGAATCAGCTTCACTCATATAACTCGTAAAAATGAATAAATAATTATGAATAGTATTAATGCACTATAGTAGATTTTCCCCTAAGAATACAAAAATACTTAAAATATTATTTAAACCTGATAAAATATATGAAAGTTAGGTTCTATATAAATCCATTGTATGCCCACATCTTGAATACTGTGTGTAGATGTGGTCTCCCCATCTCAAAAAAGATATATTGGAATTGGAAAAGATTCAGAAAAGGGCAACAAAAATAGTTAGGGGTATGGAACAGCTTCCATATGAGGGGATATTAATAAGACTGGCACTTTTCAGCTGCAAAAGAGATGGGTAAGGGGAGATATGATTGAGGTCTATAAAATCATGACTGGTGTAGAGAAAGTAGATAAGGAAGTGTTATTTACTACTTCTCATAACACAAGAACTGGGGTCACCAAATGAAATTAATAGGCAGCAGATTTAAAACAAACAAAAGGAAGTATTTTTTCACACAACGCACAGTCAACCTGTGGAACTCCTTGCCAGAGGATGTTGTGAAGGCCAAGATCATAACAGGATTAAAAAAAAGAACTAGATAAATTCATGAAGGATAGGTTCATCAATGGCTATTAGCCAGGATGGGCAGGAATGGTGTCCCTAGCCTCTGTTTGCCAGAAGCTGGGAATGAGTGACAGAGGATGGATCACTTGATGATTACCTGTTCTGTTCATTCCCTCTGGAGCATCTAGCACTGGCCACTGTTGGAAGACAGGATACTGGGCTAGGTGGCCCTTTGGTCTGACCCAGTAAGACCGTTCTTATGTTCTTATATCACTATTATTATGCCTTTTTTGGATGGGGAAACTGAGCCACTGAAAAGTTAAATGCTTTGTGCAAGGTCACACAGCATGTCAGTGGCCGAGCTAGAAAGAAAATACATCTGTACCTCGATATAACGTTGTCCTTGGGAGTCAAAAAATCTTACTTATAGGTGAAACTGTGTTATATTGAACTTGCTTTGATTCCCTGGAGTGCGCAGCCCCGCCCCCCTCCCTGAAGCACTGTTTTACTGTGTTATATCCGAATTCGTGTTATATCGGTTGGCGATATATCGAGGTAGCAGTGTGCAGACATTTCTACTTTGAGCTTTTAGCTCTGACAGCAAGATGGCTCTCCCTCCATTATAATCCATACACACAAAATACAGGCCAGAATCTGCGACTCTTACTCACAAGGTGTAGCTCCTTACTCACAAGCTATCCCATTGAATTCAGTAGGACTACATGCAGAGTAAAGCCTTAATTTAAGAGTGAAATCATCTGGCTGCAACTCAACTCAAATTTGAGCATGCTTAAAAAAGTCATTTGAATCTAAGGAAATGCCACCATCATGTTCTTCCTTTAATGGTTCAGACTTTATGTCCATACCTGCAGTCTCCTGGGTCATAGGACAGGTAATAGAAAATCCAAATGCAAGTCAGAGGATTTGGGACAAATTTAGCTGATGGTGAAACAATCTGGATTTCAAATACAAGACTTTTTCCTCATCTGTCATAGAAGAACAGTATCTGTCCTCATGTCTATTAACAGTTTACACAGAATATTTCTACAGAAACCAAAGGCAGGACTACATTTCAAAACTATACTTATGGATTCTGCTTCTACACATCCTCTGTTGTTACTGCCATATTAGCTCTCAGTGGGAGATGGGATGAGGGTATGTTCTGGACCTTGACAGAGAAAGTCGTCCAAATGCCCACTTACTAAATAACGTACCGTTGTAAAAGTATACTAAGTACTGAAAAATACTAAGTGGGGCATGGTTGAATTATTGTAAATATATTTGAAATGACTGCCATGAATATGTTTGCTGAAAACAAGATATTGGATACAATTTTCATATAAAGTTATCCTTATAGATAATTATAGAGAGTTTTAGCCCCTTAATGCTGCCTAGGTCAATAATGCTTGTGCTAACCTGTAGACTAGGAGCCCAATACAACTCCTGCTGAAGTCAGTGAGAGTATTTTCATTGACTTTAATGGGAATTTGGTCAAGTCTCAAAGGCCTGATTCTGATTGGTGCTCTCAACTTCACCATAAACAGCATTTGTTCAGCGTATGTCAGGATTTGCTTGCTGATCACATGATTTTTCTGACCCTTGTGCAACACATTGCAGGGATAAACTAGTAAGTAGTGTTATCTCCTACCCCTTTTAAATATATGCAGTTTCCTTTATGCCTTCTAACATATACACAAATTTTCCCCAAACTATGCACCATGTCTTGTAAGGTAAATGGAGATGATGTGCTATTTGCCAACATTTTTTTTTCTTTCAAATGAAAAAAGGATGTACTAAGCAGAAAAGCAGGTGAAAAGTACTCAAGAGCTGGATATTTTCAACTGCTGCAAATCAATATAGTTTAATTCTGCCCCAACAATTTTACTTCTGTTCCTTTTTGCTGAATCCAGAATTTTGTCTAACACATGTTTAGTTGTGGAAAGACTGGTGCTGTTAACGTACACTGCCATTAACAAAAACAGTAACAGAAATCACTGCTAAGCATTCCAAATGGAAAACACGTGGCATGCTGCTGAAGTATGTACAATAAACTGGTGTGAGGCATCAGTTAGCAAGTTTTGCCAAATTTAGAGGGGGGAAGGAATTATAAATGATTCTGAAAATGGTCATAAAATTATTCCCACTATCAGGCTGACAACTAGCAACAATAGTAAAGGAAGTAACATATTTGTTTTATTTTAAGAACAACTACCACAACTCCTTGGCACACTATCCAATGTGACTTGTATGCACTTGAAAGCAACAGCTCCAAAACAGAAATGGTTTTCGCTGCTCTGTCGTTTAGGGTGGAAATTCCACATAATAAATGCACAAAGGCACAAAGACTTACTTCAGTCAGCCTTGAAAAAATATCACAACAAACCGAGGAAAGTTAATGACATCTGATTGTCTTGTTTACACATTTTCATTCCCCAAAACCATTTTGCTCCATTTACCACACTTTGTCACTATGAGTATGTTTTGGGGATTTCAAATGGCCTCTGTTGGTTCTAACAGATGTCAAAGAAGAGGTACATTGGTTTTAATGCCTATTTGGGGGCATATGGGAATAGCTTTTCCTGTGTAAAAAGTCTGCTGCAGTCACCCAGCAGGATCTCTCTCTATTCTCCTCCATACTTCTAGCCAACTAAATTTACTCAAATTTATGAAACTATTGTTTATGAGTGCACTGACATTGATGTGTGAGGTTGCTGATGCACACCATTATTACAACACCAGCCAAATTAAAAAAGTGAATTCACCACACCTTTATAACACTAGGCAGGGAGCTTGGTCTAGACAGTAAATACACCTACACATTACAAATGAGACACAGATTAGAAACAATACTTGATTCCCTTCCTCCAAACATAGTTGAAGGAAATAGTTCTTGGGTTTTCCATTAGATAAAAAGTTTAATTAAAGCCCAACAACAAAAAACAGGTCATTATTGGAACAAAGGTTTTAAAGTGGTTAATCAATTACATTATATTGGAGGGATATTGATTAAAAATCATTTACATGCAATTACCTAAGTGAATATTGCATGCTGCTGTCATGATCATGCATCCTAGGGAGTAATTCTTCCTGGACATTTTAATGCACAAAAATACACACTTTGCATATACAATAATGGTAACTGCACATATACATTAGGTACACCAATTGTGGATGCATTTTTCCATGCCAAAGCAGGTACACACAAAGGAAAAAAGCTGGCTCTTGGAATCTTTCCATTATTTATGCCTCAAAAGTGAGACACTTGGTTAAACTATCAGTCCATGTGCCAATTTTTGCCCCCAGATGTAAGTCACATTAAATGAAATAAGTGTGTGCAGTGCATGTGAGGGATCTTTTGGCTCCAGTTAAGGTTGTCAATGTCATCTAGAATAAATTGCTTCCTCCTCTCAAAGTCCTTGAATACAAAGAAAACTTTAAGCCTTAGAACATCAAAAATGCAGGCAGCCATGTCTGTGTCATCACATTTTCCTTTTTCTTTTTGGCTTTGGCTCTCATTATTTTTGTCTTCTTAAGTGATTCCTGGGCAATTAAATGGTGCTGAAAAGTAGTTAGTGACATAAAGTATGATACTATTAACATAAGTCAGAGAGACAAAAAGAATCAATACAAATTTTGCTCACAATTAGCAAATAATTCAATGATCTCTTTTTGTCCTCCAGACAGGACAACTGTGGTATCTCTGAATTCAAGTGAAGATCCTTTGGATCTATTTCAACAAAGAGCTTATCTCACAAACTTGATGAGTAACAACATAGCTCTAAATGAGCCAATGCCTTTGGATAATTGAGTCACAGACCCAATTACTATATGTCATAGTCAGTAATTATATAACCTGTACAATATACATGGCCTACTCTTAATGTGGGATTCTGTATGTTTTATTATCTAAAAAATGTCCTGATTGTGCAGTTCTCTCTCTGTATTCCTTGGCAACATACTTCCAATTTTTAATAAAACAGTGGTGTTTTCAGAACAAGAAAGAAAAGGAGAAACTCCCTCTGTGGCTTTGAGAAGTCTCATCTACTCAGTTTTCCCATCTAGGGCAGTGCTATTTACCTATTTCACAGAGCTGCTGTGAGCATTAGTCAGGGCTCCTAAAAGGCTTTCAAGATGTAGGCTGGAATTTTTTAAACTGCCTAAGGGAGATAGGTACCCAGTTGCCAGTAGCAGATGGGCACTAAGCTCCCTTAGCCTCCTTTGGATATCCAAGCTGTAAAGTTCTAAGTACAATTATGAGTATAAAAATGGATTGCAGAGTATACTTTTTTTCTTTGTAATATTCTCAGAAATACTGGCATAAAATGTTATTTTTCCTTTGGAAGCTACCATTTCATCTGTGGTATTTGTTATGCCACTCATATTTGTACCGTACTCCTCTTCCCTTTTACATGAGATTATTCTGTGCCTTTTATGATCTCACAGTAAGTCAAGGTTGAATCAAAGCCATTGCGATGGCCAAAGTATATGTATAAAATTATAGCGGTAAGTGTTAACCCTGCTTTGTAGGTTCACTTAAACTTTTCAATTAAAAGCCCTCTTTAGTATTGAAGTACAATAGTTTATAGTTTTTAGTAAAAAGTCACCTTTACTATTTAGATAAAGCCTATTTTATGATAATTCACATACACATTTTTAAAATATCCTTCTCTATAGCAATGGCTGTAATATAGGCAGGAAGTGTGCTTTATCAGAAATAGCACAAAAACATAGCACAGCCAATACTGACTTGCCATTATTTAATTATAGTTTGCTTTCTTGTAATGGCAAAAGTAAGAGATGGTAAAATAACTATGTCCTCTCTCTTCCAGGAGTGATAACAGTCAAACATAAGGAAACAGCTGTATGTCACATAAAGGCTAGAAGTGTCTCTTAGTAATGTAGTGGGATTATCATAACAGAACTTGTCCAATACGTTTACTATACTTTAAGTGTTGGAAATGGGCTGGGAAAGGTAAGGATAGCATTTACAGGACAAAGTTCCAATTTTTGTCAATTTCAACCAATCGCACATGAGAATTCTGGACCCCACTGGTAAGATGTGAGTTGGATAAATGAATGGGAGATGTGTTTCACTACATACCGGTACTTCTATTTTGCCTGTAGGACTTAAGGCACAAAAACAAGACACTGTGTGTTTAATACAGTATGGGATTTTCATTTGCAGAGTTATATTGATAGTATTAAGACTAAATTGCCAGAATGTCAGAATGTGCATAGCGATGATAAAAGATTATATGCTTTACATGTGACTGATGATGACACATTTGGAAAATATCTGGAAAGAAGACAAAGTGATTTCTCATACAACTTATGAAACTGCAACATTTACAACGTCACCCTCAGATTAGACTATAACAGGAAAAAAATGACCTCTTCAATATCAATTGATACCCTGCTCTTCTGTTACAATGGCATTGACAAGAAACCTATTTATTTTCTTCAAAGAAATTGTTCTGAAGTGGTTGTCAGACACAACAGAAGCTTGACTTTTTGGATCTGTGCTGGGTTAGCCTGCCTTGATAAGCACTAAATTGCATGGTTGTCTCTCAAATGCTTAAGAAAAGTTGCACTTCTTCTCCACAGAGAATGGTTTCTGTTTATTTTGCCTCATAGAGATTTTGAATTTCAAGATTGTAGAAGTTGGCAATGATGCCAAAAATTATAGCATTTTCTTAATGATGTAACCAAGGAATGTGATATTCAGAACAATAACCATTTGAAAATTACAACAAAACAAATATTGTAATGCAATTGTAGCAGATTATAATAATTCTTTGGACAGAAAAATAATCATCAGCTGATATTAAAAAAAAACTATTTCAAATATTACGGCTATTTATCTG
Source organism: Gopherus flavomarginatus (assembly GCF_025201925.1). Lineage (NCBI taxonomy): Eukaryota > Metazoa > Chordata > Testudines > Testudinidae > Gopherus > Gopherus flavomarginatus. The sequence goes on from NC_066617.1 coordinate 187,905,117, forward strand.
TTCCACTTTTCTTAGTAATTTTGAAACGCACCACAACAAATTCTAAAAAACAGAAAACACTGATCTTCTAAACATATTTGCTATGCACATATTACTAATCTTATTGAATCCATTACTTTTACTCAGGGGCCAACGGTTAACTACAAAGAAGTTAGTATTTTCAGAGTTATCTACTTACATGGTGGCGTTATGTACAGCTCAAGGAGCATGTTCCTGTCAATAGTTTAGAAAATGGGAGTCTAAAGTTAACCTATAAACTTCATATTTAGGTATCTACACAAGTGGCTGGATTCCTGAATTGCCGAGCCAGGGCCGGTTCAGGCACCAGCGAAGGAAGCTGGTGCTTGGGGCGGCCAATAGAAAGGGGATGCACGTCCAGGTCTTCAGCGGGTCCCTCTGTACCTCTCAGAGGGAAGGACCCGCCGCTGAATTGCCACCAAAGAATGAAGCGGTGCGGTAGAGCTGATGCCGAAGTGCTGCCGGTCACGGCTTTATTATTATTTTTTCCGCTTCACCGCTTGGGACGGCAAAAAGGCTGGAGCCATCTCTGTGCTGAGCACACCGCAACTCCCAAAAAATCCAGTGGGTGCTGCTGTGTGTTCAGCACTTTTGAAACTCAGGTCACTTATTATCAAAATATGATTTAGGAGCCTATTTTTAGGCACCTTGTACCAGTAGTGAGATTTCCCACCCCCATAAAGATCTGGTAGGAATTGGGTAAACAGTGATTAGTGAAAATGAAGATTATACTGACGTTTATATTAAATATTCTGCCTATTTAAAAGAGGTAAACAGAACAAAATTAAGAGAACAAAATTAAGAAACTTGCTTGCAAGGGGAAGTTTTTGTTTTTATTTTTTCTACAACATTTTTTAAGCAATCCATAATTTTCTAATTCATAGACTCAGATTTTTCATCCCATGTGATTTTAAAAAGAGAATCCATGCCATGTATACATAAAATAACTGATTTATTTCATTTCCTCATGCAAAATGCCATCTAAACCTTAGATGTGTACTTTAGAAAAGGGTCAGAAAGTGTACTCTCCTATAAGCAAAGGACTGTTACTCTGAAGGCTAATCGTTACAATCCCTTACAATGTGGTTCTGCTGTGAGAACTGACAACACAAAAATGACACCATTTTACTCAACAAATAAGCTCTGTGTATGATTTACGGAGTGGTGTCGGCATGCTGATTTAACCTTAGAAAGAAAAATACTTTTGACTACGTTTAGAGCAGAGCCAGCAAGCTGTATCCTATTCTGGCTCATGCATCGACAGGATTGTTAATTAAGGCTACGACTTCACTACCCGCCATATCGGCGGGTAGCAATCGATTGCTCGGGGATCGATATATCGCGTCTCATCTAGACACGATATATTGATCCCCGAACGCACTTATATCGATTCCGGAATTCCACCAACCCCAACGGAGTTGCAGAGTCGACATGGGGAGCTGCGGACATCGATCCCGCACCATGAGGACGGTGAGTAATTCAATCTTAGATACTTCGACTTCAGCTACGTTATTCATGTAGCTGAAGTTGCGTATCTGAGATCTATTTTCCCTCGTAGTGTAGACCAGCCCTCTGTTTCAGCTGCCAGCTCGAATTACAAGCTCCAGCTTCAAGCCTCTCATTGATTTCAATGGACTTTGGATGAAGCCTTAGCAGCTTGGTTCATTCCTGTTCCAAAATCAAAATATTGTGACTGTGTTATCAGGTATGACATAGCTGTGGACTACACACAGTTTTAGAACCAATTTAACTATGTCATTTAGGAGTATGATTTTTCCGTCAAAATAATTATACTGGTACTACCCATAGTGTGGACACAGTTATATCAGTGTAAAGATACCTTTGTACCAGTATAATTTATTCCCATATGGGCAGGGGAATAAGCGATACTAGCATAAAGCACCTTTATACTGATAGAAATACATTATTGCTGGGGAAGATTGTTCTGCTTTCACTGTACTGGTTTAGTTAAAGCAGTACAAGTTTTTGTGGGTACAGAAGCCCACGTTTGAGTGGCAAGGCAGTAGTAGCTAATAATAATATAATATAAATATATGGAGATATACCTATCTCATAGAACTGGAAGGGACCCCAAACGGTCATTGAGTCCAACCCCCCTGCTTTCACTAGCAGGACAAGGTACTGATTTTGCCCCAGATCCTACAGAAGCTACAGAACTTCTCTTGCTAGCAAGTGATAAGGCCAAATGTTTGATCCCTTTCTGTATCTGAGCTTCACCTCACACTCCAAAGCTCTTTATCATATTTATTGTCTAACACATTCAGCTGCTTAGTGAATTAGATAAAGCTCAGTGACAGTTACTATGATAATGTGAGCCTGGATTCTTGGAATTCCAGAAATAGAGTTACTTGCTTGTTAATGATTTATAGGATTTTATTAATTTGACTCTGTTAAAGTAAATGGCTCTTGGTTGGTTGTAAATAAGGTGGCAGATACTTTTTAATCCACACAAGCTCATAAAGAGACTAAGCTAACAATAAGAGTTGTAATTTAATGTCACTGAAATTGTGTGTTCCACTTTCTCCCAAAACACTTACCATAGTGCCTGCACATCTTCCTATCTTAAAGTAGCAAGACATAATCATACTAGAATAAAATGTTTGGATGTATTTGAGCAGCTGTTATACATTAATTAAAGGCCTGATTCTGAAAGGAGCTGAGTTCTACTCTCAGCTCCCATTGACACAGGGCCGGTGCAACCATTTGGATGACCTAAGCAGTCGCCTAGGGCACTGGCATTTGAGGTGCGCCATTGTCTTTGGCAGCGACTGGATCTTTGGCCGCCCCGATCGCCATCGGCATTTAGGTGAAGGGAGCTGGGCAGGGGAGAGCGGGGAGGGCCGCCTGCAGCAAGTAGCAGGGGTGGGGGTGGCACACAGGGGAACTCCCCGCCCCAGCTTACCCCTGCTCTGCCTCCTCCTCGAGCATGCTGTGGCCGCTTCACTACTCCCGCCTCCCAGGCTTGCAGTGCCTAAGCTGATTGGCGCCGCAAGCCTGGGACGTGGAGGAAGTGAAGCGGCCACGGCCTGCTTGGGGTGCTCACGCTCGTGTGCGGAGCAGGGGTGAGCTGGGGCAGAGGGGTGCCCCAGGGAGGAGGGGGAGAGCTGCTGCAGGGGGTGGGGGGCGTCTCAGGGCGAGGGCAGGGGGGAGTGCGCAAGGTGGAAATTTCGCCCAGGGCACAAAACATCCTTGCACAGGCCCTGCATTGACATTGACTCCACTCACATATATGCTTAATGATAGGCATATACTTAACCTTCTTGCTGAATTGGTGCCTTTATTGAGAGTTGAGGGTGCTCAGCACCCCCTGGAAGTGTTCAATACATTGCAGGATCACCCTGTAAATGCATACCAGAATAAGTCAGTTCTGTGCACTCATCAGGCCGAATTTATTCCAGAAGGATCTTTACCCTGGTGTTATATCCAGGATGAATTTGATTCACTACTTATTCTTTCTATTGACACTAGGCAAATAGCAATTGGGACTTTTATTTTGTAATTGGTTGTACTGCTTTGAGGTAGAGATTTAGGGTGATTGCTTACTTCATGTAGCAAAAACTATATTTACTGTTTTAAAGTGTAGAGAGAAATGGCCTTTATAATGGAAAAACACAGAGTCATGCTATAACCAGAACATTTACTGGCATTACTTTTGTTGTTCTGTAGACACGTGCTTTATATTATTGTGTTCAGTCCTGAAGGATGCTGAGCATTCTTGTGAAGTGATGAGAGCCCTCAACACCCAATGAAGTCAGGGTTGGTTGATGGCACTCTGCATCTTGCAGGTTGAAACCAGTTGTGAATAGTGTGGATAGTGAATACAACAAAATGAAAGTAAATATTACAAAATAAAAACAACTGTGATTTTGGCCATAATATTTTCAGATGAACATTTCCCAATAACTGTGGAATGTTGAAAATGTAATGTGTTTAACTCAGTGAGTATAAAATCCAGAACCAATAAATGGATTTTGAAATGATTATTTCAGACAATAAGTGTATCTCTAATGAATGCATTATCTGAGATACTCCCAACCTGGTTAATAAAGGAGAAGCATGAAAGGATGTTTCTGACCTAGCTTAACATGACGAATATTGAACATACAAATAGTATAACATTAATCACACCAAAATTTTAAACTCACTTTTTATCCCAAAGGCAGGTAGAATACATCAAGAAAAGACAATATGCACTATGTTTGACTTTGCATAGCCAATAAACTTCAAGGTTCACTGACACTTACTGTGGATATAGGTCATTTCAGCTTTTTTCTTCCCTGCATCCCTCCCCATCCCCCCATCATCCAACCCCAGCTTTTTATTAAGCACTTTTCCAATTTTTTAAGTCAAAAAAGTTAGTGAAGAGCTGATTTGCCAGACATTTTCCAACAGGGATTCTGTTAAAAACACTAAATAAAAAACATTAATTCAGTTGACTATTTTATTATTTCCGTTTTTTTAAAGGAAGGGTTAATAATCATATTAATGCTTTGTTACTCTCAATAGACATGCATTTTACACCAAACAAGCATTCATTAAAATGCTTTTTAAATGAACTAAATTGTCTTTGTTTGTAGTTGCCATCCTAACAGAAAATATGTTTTCTTTAACATTCCCTTTGCATTGTCTTAAAAGAGGACATCTGACCATCTTTAGAATGCCTTTGAGATTTAACGCCTTTATTTGAATAATTCATACCAATTTTCATTCTTAAAAGCAGTTGTTCTAAATATCAATGTTGCATATCATCCCTAAAATGTATCTTGCCCCAGAAGATAGAAAAGGAGGAATTAGAGGTACAAGTAAGGGTGTGATGAATATTTTCCTTTCTGCAAAAAAACCCCCTACAACTTCTAGCAGCCCTGCATTGTAGAATATATGACCTAAAGAATACACATCCATAATTTGAGAAAATGTTCAAATTTCATACCATTGGAGGGAGGAGGACTGGCAATCTGGTGAATTGTTGATTTGTGATAAATATGGTAAAACCCAAGGAAATTGCAGGATTGATATAAAAACATAGATTAGAAAGCCATGGAAGCAACTGTTTTGAATGACACTCATTCAACAGCTCTTACAGACAAGGCAGCAGTGCAGATTAAACATTAATTTTGGGGATTAATCCCTAAACTATAATTCTTGTGTAGTGCAGACATCCCTCTCTTACTAAAAGTGAAATTTCAAAAGCAGAATGAGGGAGGATTAGAAGGCATGAAAGCTGTAAGGGGTTGATCATATTATAGTAAAGAAAAGGTCCTGCTCATTTAAAATATAAAGCCCTTGGCAGTCCCAGCGGATGTCAAAGACACAAGAAATATACTCTATTGCTGCATAATACGCCATGGTACAAGCACACTTCAATGTTGTCAAATTAAACCAGCGCATGTCTACTTTATTAATAAGCGTGGAAAGCTGAAATGTAATAGAACTAGTCTCTGCACAGGCCAACATTAGAACCACCAAAATAAGGTTCAGACAAGGGTGTCAAGGGAATATGAATGTCTGAACATTTGAATTTTATAATTTTCTGATGTGGTCAGAAAAAAAACAAGATCTTTCTCAAAAGCAAGTTTCAGAGTTTTCAATTACTTAAGGCTGCCAAGTGCTAAAGTATTGCACACAATTTCAGTTTTGCAGCAGACTCGTGATAGTCAGCTGCTGCTCTTGAGTAGGCACAGATTCCTTCTGAACTCTTTTAGGTGTCTGGAATCCCAGATAAAGCTTATTATCCCCAACTTACACGGTAAAACCTGTTACCACTGAATTCCTTTACAAATACCAATCAGGTCTACTGTATGATATGTTCATTTCATTGTCTCCAATAATCTTGGATGCCCTGTTCCTTTGCTGACCTTTGGCGACCCTGTTTCATATTGGTCTATACTGCGTATCTGCATTGATCTGTAGACAAAGCACTGTCAGATAGAATCAATACATCATTCCTTTAGTAATGAGACTGGTTTTTGCTCAGTTTACTTACTTTAAAAAAAAACCAAAAAACCAAAAAACCCAGATCAATAGTGCTAAAGTGATGCATGTTAAATTGGGGTGCAGTTAGTACCTATCTTCAAGCTAGTTAACAGGGCACAATAATAATTTTATGCCCAGATTTTTAGTTGAAAAGAAGATTTCTAAATTTCCTCATATGTCAACTGGCTATTTAAAAAAGTTGCTTTTGGGACTGTCTAAAAATCTCAATAAAAGGCCAAAGAACTCAATCAAAGACAGGGCCAAAGTAATTAAATGTAAAGGTATACACCCTGCATCGATAATGAAAAGACATCTACTGATTAAACTGAAACACTTAATCAAATCTGGTTAGCAAACCAGAATTTCACCAATGAATACTGTTAAATACATCATACCTCCCACTAACTAGCTATTTAGGCTGAGTTGGTCATTTTTTGTAATCATTTAGTTTTTCAACTAACATTCCATTGTACTAAGAATATACACATGACTAAAAAGGGACAACAACTGAGAAGCTTCTGAAGGAAACAACATTACTGCAATTATTGCTATGATGTGTTTGGCACCATCTGGTTCCAAATTTTAATTGCAATGTGCTAATTATAGCTCGATAAAAATAAAAAGATTAAGCTTATCTGCCACTACTGTCATCAATAGTTAAGCAGAACTGCCTAAAAATAATCAGTATCTTTGCATCTGAGGGAAACAAAAAATCCTTCAACAAAGACAGCATTTGGGTAATTTGTAATTTAATTCAGGATTCTTTTTTTTTTAAAAATGCAGTACAGATTGTTTTCTGCAATATAAGTCTTTCCAAAATAGTTTGTATTTGAATTAAATTTTAATGAGAAAATCCAGTAGAAGCCATTCCAAGTACTAGACTGAGGCTCAGCATTAATTGTACGCAACAGGGCAGAATAAGTGGGATATGCGCAAGACTTGGAATCAGAATGGCATACTGTGGGCTAATGGGGGTTATCATTACTCCATTTTTGTTCAGTGCTTATTGAGACAAAATTCACACTGAGTTCAAGTCAATATGTCAAGCTCCTTGTTTTTGCTTTCAGCACGGTCCACAACTTAGCTTCCTCTTTCCTCATCTCTGTCAAGCTGTCTGGAGTAGCTCACAACCATGAGTGCCAACTTCAAGACACACTGCTAAGAAGCAGGGCACAAGCTGCAAATTAGTTGTGTGTTGTATAATTAGATTTCACCAACCATCAAGTGTGAACTGCTCAAGCACTATAACAGTCTTAACATGGAGATACAGACAGTCCCCTTGGGTACTCTGGTCTATCTTGCCACCCAGGCAAACTTGCCGTTGTGATAGATGGTCCCTTACACCAAAAATCGCAACAATATTCAGATTACTCCCAGTCCCAGAGGATCAATCACTTACCCCAAGTCAATTGTACCTTAAACACCGAAAACAAAGCTTGTAGCCAATCCTATAATAAACTCATTATAGATTTATTAACTAGGAAAAAGAAATGAGAGTTGTTTGCAAGGTTAAAGCAGGTAAACATACACACAAATGAATCACAGTCTTAGCTTTCAAAAGGCAATAGAAACTATATACAAGCTTTTTATGTCCTCTTACAGCTAACCCAAGCTAAACAGCGTGGGGATCCTTTATTTATGCTTAGAAATATTGCCCTCTCCAAATTCCAAGTAGCATAGTGATAAAGTTCTTTCTGGTCAGGTATTTTTCTTCTTTTCCTCTAGAGTTCCAAATGATGGGGCAGGTGTTGGCTCCTCCTGTCTCCTCCTCATTGGTGTGGAAGTTTCGGGGCGGGGGGGACAATCAGCATAGACTTTGTCCTTTGATGTTTCACAATGGCTCATTTGGTTTCAGTGGGCCTTCTGGTGTGCAGGACCAGCACTTTATAGTAATTAATGCTTCTTTCCAGTTTGGTGAGTCACATAGTTACAGAGGTTTACAATGCAACACTCAATATAACTTTATACCATGGGATACACATGTATCATGCAACATCCTACAAACATTTCATCAAGTCAAAACACTAAACACATTCTTATAAACGTTGCATCTATTTTAACAGCACTAACACACAGGTGACATTAAGCCAGACTTGTTTCCAGATACACGTTTGTCAGCGTTCAGTGAGGCCTACGGGCCCTGGCATGAGCTCGCACCTGGTCTGAGCTGGCAAGCTTCCTTTCTTCTCTCAGCCAATTCTACACATCTGACTGCTTCCTTTGTATCCACCTCCTATGTCCACCGCTGTCCCTTCCTTCATACAGCTTGAGGCCTGGAACCCCCTCCCCTCTTTTCTGACCTTTCCACCATTCCCCCACACTCTATTTTCTAAACGCCTTCAGTAGGGAAGGGTTTTAAATTTTGTCTTTGTGCTTCCCAATTACCCTGTTTGTGAACTTTTCTTTTTGTTCTCACCTTAATGTAGGCCCCAATCCTGCAATATTTACTCAAGCTGAGCAAAGCTGTATTAGGACATAAGTACTATAGGCCCACATCAATGACCCCCCCCCCTGAAGTAATGTAATTGTTAGAATACACTTTTGGGAGGGATAAATGTTTCTAGCTCTAATGGCTGAAAAGAAAAGCTGGAAAATGTGAACAAGCTTATCCAAGTAGCAACATCTGCCATAGGCTGCCTGAGCATGGAGTGCAAAATCATGGGAAAAGATGTGATGGGACCAACGTTGGGGGGAACTGGCTACACATATGCTTCCTTTTTTCTTCCACAGTATCATGACTATGCAACCCATGGACTGAGTGGAAAAAATCAGCAGGGCTGGCGAAGGTAGGAGGAGATGCACACTGGCAAGCTTCCCTTTTCCTCCAATTGAAGGGTGCACAAATGGGAATTGTGCACCAAAAAAAAAGTGCCAAAAATAAAAATAATAAGCACAATATTTTAAAATTCTGTAAATTTTATTTATCAATAAATAAATGTGGCTGCAGCATGGCAGCAGGGAGCTGGCTGCATTGAGGTGGGAGATCACCCTGAAGCCCCCAGTTCCCCAGTACAGAGACTCGGTGGTGAGGCTGCATGTGACCCTGACACAGTGCAAGGGCTAGGCTCACCCCAGAAACACGCCAGGGCCCTGCCCCTCTGTGCCAGGCGCACCAGGTGTGGGTAGGCAGGCTCAGCCCAGCAGGATCCAAGTCTGGAGGAGCTTAGTGTCGGGGGATCCAGGTGTGAGGTTTCTGTGTGAGGCAATCTGGGTGCCAGCAGCTCAGTGGGAGATCTGGATGCACAGGGACTCATTAGGGGGCTCTGGATGCAGGGAAAGTGGGACTCTGCAGAGGATCGAGGGGATGGTGGTTGGGCTCAGCGAGGGGCAGGGTATCTGGGTTTGGGGGCTCAGTGGGAGGGTCCGGGTGCTGGGGGAGTGGGACTTGATGGGGTGGGGTTCTGGGTGTTAGGGGCTCGTCAGAGGAATCCAGGTTGTAGTTCGGTAGGGCTTGTCAGGGTGACAGTTTGATGGGTCTGCTTATTGACGGAGCCGCAGCTGCAGCTGAGAGGATGCTGCATGCTGGGCTCCCACTTCCCCCTGTTATTCCACTCTCCCCTTTTCTCCTCCATCCCCCTCCCCTCATTCCCACATTTCCCTCCCCCTGCCCTATTCCATCTCCTTCTTTCCCTACTGCCTCTTTCCCCCACCCCCTCACTCCCACTTCCTCATTTCCCCCACCTTGGGAACTTACTGTTCCACAGAAAACAGGAAGGCTCCCAGAACACAGAAGGGGAGCCCGACTGGTGCTAGGACCAAGGAGTCTGCATGCAGCTGCAGAGTCAGTGGAGCCCTAGACACAGCCTCCAAGCTGGGCAGCTCTGCACTTGCAGGAATGGAGGGGAAGACCAGCGCACGTAACCCCATGTGCCTTCCCCATGTCTTGCCTCTGTTTGAGGGGTAATTCCCCCCCCCCCCCAAAAAAAACTGCACACATGGTCATCCCCCTGTGCAGCTTCCCTTTGCTTCAGGCAGCATTCATTCCTTAGCACAATGTGGTCCAGATTCCACTACTCTTACTCACACTGAGTAGTTCCCACTGACTTCAGTGGGACTCTTTGTGGTGTAAGATATTACTCAATATGAGCAAGGATAAGAGAATCTGTCCCTATCTGATTCCACTCTAAAGAGTCACAGACATCCAAAGGTTGGCAATCAATGGCAGCATGGCTATTGGTACCACTGTGCTAATACCCACAGAAGAGCACAAAGCTTCCCCTCACACAGCTGGATCGGAATAGTAGCATGGTGTAGGGTGGGGTTGGCGCTGCATACTCTTGATGCCCCAGAACCTTTTGGAGCCCCACACCCTACTAACTCTTACTGGTCCCATGAACTATGGGACAGAAGAATGATTAAACTCCAAACACCAAGGGAGATGCAAAATGTTGACATTGCATTGTTCCCCTCTACAAGACTCTGTGCAGGGGGAGAGCACACAGGTTTAAGCTTTACTCAGGCAAAATGGCCAGTGATTTCAAAGTCTTTTGCCTGAGTAAACTGCAGGCTTAGGCTATAAAAATGAGGCCCTGACAAAAACAAGATCAGCACAACTGATGAAGGGGAATATTTTAGTCCAAGTACAGTAATTCCTCACTTAATGTTATAGTTATGTTCCTGAAAAATGTGATTTTAAGTGAAACGATGTTAAGTGAATCCAATTTCTCCATCAGAATGAATGTAAATGGGAGCATTAGGTTCCTGGGATTTTTTTTTTTGCCATAGAGTACAATACATTACTATAGTTGGGAGGTGATCCCACCTTACCCCACACAGACACAGCCCACTGGAGACAATGAGGCAGGCAAGGAGACTGAAGGTGCTGTAGGCTAGGAGAAGCACATTGCATAGCAGAGGTGGCAGCTTCCCCTACTCTGCAAGCACCAGGGGTAGGGGGCTCAACCCTTGGCCTGCCCACGCCACCCTTTTCTTCAAACTCGCACCCTTAACCCGCTTCTTCTTCCCCTCCCCTTTACTCCACATGCTGCGTCCTCGCTCCTTCCCCCTCTCGCCCCTGCCTCCTGCCCATGGCAATCAGCTGGCTTGCAGTGTTCAGGAGGCAGGAGGGGTGGGGGGAGGTGCAAGGAAAGGGTGCGCAGTCTCCCCATCACTCCCTTGCCTCCTGTACACTGCAAGTCAGCTGATTGCTGCAGGCAGGAGGCATGGGAGGGAGGAGGGAGGTGTGCCGCGTCCTCACTCCTCCCCCCTTCTGCCCGCAGAAATCAGCTGGCTTGCGACATTCAGGGGGCAGGAGGGAGGGAGGAGGAGCAAGGACTCGGTATGCAGGCTTCCCCCTCCCTCCTGCCTGTGACAATCAGCTGGCTTGCGGTGTTCGGGAAGCAGGGGAGGGAGGGGGAGCCTGCGCACTGAGTCCTCCCTCCTCCCTCCCAAACACCGCAAGCCAGCTGATTGCCATGGGCAGGAGGCGGGGGAGGAAGGCGCTGATCCTCTGGGTCTGCCGGCGGGTGTGAAGCATTGGGGGTGGGGCTTAGGGAAGCTGATGTGGGGCTGCCAGCTGTGGACAAAGCAGGCAGCCAAATAACATTATAGCGAAGCATTGCACAACTTTAAATGGAGCATGTTCTGTAATTGAGCAAGGATGTAAGATCGAAACAACGTTAAGTGTGAGGACGTTAAGTGGGTAGTTACTGTACTTAATTCAGAAAAAAATCTGAAAATTGTATACACAGTGGTGATGTTGTGAGTCCCTCTGGCGTTCTCTAAGTTTAATACTCTCTTTTCTATATTTTTACACATTGCCATTCGTTAGGGAAATAATTAATTTTAAAAGCCTCCCTATAGCAGGATTAAAAACATGTGGGTTTTACAAATACTTATTTTTCATAGCATTAGCCAACAAGGTGACACATTTTTCAAAGCTGTTCTTCCTTCTTTTTTTTTGGCTGGAGATAGCGTGCATGCTACAACAATAGATCAAATATAGACAATCTGCTTTTACCATTCAGTGTTATGCTTTGAAAGTTCCATGCATCACTGGAAATGACCTCATTGATTTTCTTTCTAATCTTTCAGTAGGAAAAAGAGATAAGACTCTAAAACTCTATGCATCTGGGCACGAAAACATATCCACTTGGACCTCAAAAGATAAATTGAAATTAATTTCTTGCAACTTTCCCTTCAAGTACTTCCCTCTTCCCCTACACTTTGCACACCATGATATTCTGACCTACAAAATTTCCTTTTCATCTTTAGCGTCCACTAACATCTAACTGTTAAAAACTGTAATCCATCACAGGTTGCCAAAAGTTGATTTTTATTTTATTAAATTCCAATTTGGAAATGACATACATGAAATCCAGTCTTTAAACATACCACATGCAAGTATTCCCTTTGGTTTCATTTAATCCTACTCAGATTGCTGCTTTTCATGTTGTCAGAAACCTCAAGAAGTCACATAACTGACACTTTTGGAAGAAGCTTATTTTAAATTCTCGCCAGTGAAAATGATGTGTGTATGTATGTATGTATGATGTCCTAGATTTAAAGAAAGACAGACAGCACAGCGTGACAGTTTTTGCATTTCTTTTTAAATCTGGAAATTATGCTGCTCTAGCTGTGAATATTAGATTGTTTATTTCATATATTAGCCCACATCTCCATCTCTCCCAGTGCCTAATCAACATTCAGCTTAATTTGTCAGCATCCAGAACTGGAACTGCAACAAGTTCCAAAGCTGCTAGCCAGAGAGAAAGAGAGTCAATCTGAATTGCAAATGCCAGTTTATTCTTTACATATATAAACTTTTAGAGCACACTTCTCCCATGAAGCATGCCAACTCGACTCTATTCAACAATGAAATATAATATTTAGCAAAAATAAACAGCAAAAGTTCTCTAGGCCCCCACTTCCTTTTGAGACTAATCACACACTCTGCTATCTGTATCATTGTTTTGTTTGCTTACTTAAGCATCAACTGTGCCTTTAAGGAAGTGTCCCACATGGGGCAATGTATAGATCTGCATCACTGCACTAGGAGCTCTGGGAGGAACACTGTCTGATGCCAGGACAGCTCCAGCACACATGAAAGTGCTGCTTCTGCTGCTTAACCCCTTCATGCTGTGCAGAATGCTACCAGTAATGCACCCAGCCTGCTCTTCTGGCTGGTGTTTAGGGGAAGTGGTGCTGTGGCCCTGGCTCCTCCCCATCTCTTATTGTGTCTTTTGGGGTGTCTGGTGCACCAGGGGAGGCATGGGGAAAGGATTCCATTCAATCCAGCTAATCTAAAGACTGCAGTCGTGAAATACAGTTTCTTAAGAAAACAAGGGGAACTCTTTGCCATCTCATCCAACGAAATTGCAGAGACGCATGACCAATTTACTCCATAGATTGTAAAGTGTTTGAGGGAAGAACCCATGTCGTCTTCTCGTTCTCTACTGTTTTGTCAATATTGCCAATGCTTATCTATCTTATAGTAAATATCAGTCATAATTACTTGCATACTTGCAAGCATCTGTGACCACTTTGCCTGCATTCTACTCACTACTTCCAACATTTGACACTTCTGACCAAGTTCAAACAGCTGCCATTTAAAAGAAATAAAAAGCAAAATAAAAAATCTGCTACATAAATGTTTCCTTTAACTCAAATGTGGAATCTTTTCCATCCCCTTTCTATTTGCTGGCCTCCAGAGAAAATTGTGGGGATCCACCAAAGTTAGGTGAATGGGACATAAATGATACATGATGTTATTTGTTGACAAACGTAAGGTAATGCACCCTGGAAAAAGTAAGATGAATGAATTACTCAAATTATTTGGTAAGAAATTAAAGGTAACCATTAGGACAAGACCTGGGAAACACTATGTACTTCTCTCGATAAAAACCTCTTTTAAATGTTAAACACAGATCAAAAAATGCAAACAAAATGCTAGGATGCTTACAGAAAGAAATGAAGAATGCTGAAAATAGGATAATACCATTATACAAATCAATGGTACTCTGTGACCTTCAATGCTATGTTCAGTTCTGGTCACCTAATCTCAAACGTAATATAGCAGATGAGAGGAAGTTCAGAGACAGGCAATGTGAATGATTAGAGAAATGGAAAGATTGCGAAAGTTAAAAAAACTGGGACTATTTAATTCACAGAATAGACAAATAAGAGCATCCAAACAGACAGCTCAGTGACACTGGAAATATTCCAAGATAACAGGACCCTGCAAGCCTACCTTGGCAGGAGAAAATAATCCATAAAATCCTACCTAAAACAAACAAAAACATATCATTGCAACTGAAACAGCTAAGAATATTACCAAGCGATAATGAATTAATTAATAAAATAAATTAAGAAAATTATTATTAATAATAATAATAATAAATGAGACTGTGATTATAATGCCCAAAGTCGACCAAAATGTCACTCAATATTACACATTACATTACAGTGAGATAATTATGTCAGTGTTTTTAACATTTAGTCACCAGAAGAATTAGGTCACACAACTTCTGGAGACCTGAGAAAAAATGAATTGCCTGTTCTAAGCCATGAGGAGATTCTTAAGAGGAACAAAAGGAGTCCTGTATTCTTTTGGCTTGATTTCTGTAGTTAGTTTAACTGAAAGGTTTCAAAACCATTAATTTGTGCTAAGCTGTTTTGTTGGCTGCCCAGCAAATGTAGACTTCAAAGAAACAATAAAAAAATAGATAAAACCAGGAATCCAGACTCCTAATGTCACTAAACTAACAGCAAGGGGAACCGGATAGTTAATGGCTTTTCCTACCTATTACAGTTATTGAATTCTTACATTTTTATGCAGTACTTTTTTTTTGAGTTAATTAGAACACTCTGCAAACAATACTAAGCAGACTGCATGATTCAGGTGAAATGAGTCCGCAGAGTACCAGGTGCAGAAACTGCAAGCCTGACAGTTAGGAAGATGATGTTTTATGGATCCAGAAACCTGCTGTGCTTTTTTGTCTGTTTTTCTTCTTGCTAGTGGGTACCAACAGGCACTTAGCTGCAGGCAACATCCACAGCTTCATCCTAGAGCAGCCTCTTTTCTCTCCTAGGCAGCCAACTGACAACAAGGAACATTTCTCTCCAACTGGGAAGATTCTACGCAACATCTTTCACAAGGTCTAGCAATGGGGTTTCATTAAACAGCCCATAGGAGGTACTGAAAAAGGTACAAGCTAAGCAGGGTGGAACAATTGTGGATAACTGAACTGAAGCTTTAGTATAATCCAAGTCCATTCTCCAAAGGGGCTCTCAATAGATTTAGGCTAATCTGAGCCCAGTGCTTCAATGGGAGCCACAGTAACTTTTCACTCCTTCCAGACCAATACTCCAAATACAGATCCAACAGCTTTGAGCAGGTCCAAGTCTCACCTCTAAAGGGATCTACTAATGGTTTGGGGCCAATTCCTAGTCCTTGTTCTAAAAAGGTCCTGGTCACTCTAAAGTGACTTCAGTGCCCCATTCCAAGATGACTCCTGCCCCAATGCTGTGGTTCCATTTCTGCAAGGAATAATCTGAATTAGTGCTAAAAATTGGTGCTTGTGTAGGTGAGACATAGAAAAATCTTAGTCAAGAGCTTCCTGTAATAAGATTAAGAATGGTATTGTCTATCCCATCGATTAACCTATTATCCACACTTATTCAGGGTGAAAACTGCTGCTAACAATAGGTGAATTTCTAGAATAGGTGGGGACCGAGTGTTGCAGCATTACTGTCATATTTTTGTGGCAGCGATGGAGCTCATTCATCCCACTTATACTGTACTTGTTCGTATAGAATCAACTCAGGACCAAATTCTTGCCCAGCATTCAAGAGTGGTCTTGATTTACCTGGGCAATGACACTGTGAATATGAAACTTTCTTCCACAGATGGACAGTTCCTGCCCTACCTTTCAACATGTTTCTACCGATGGATTTGTTAAAACCTACCTCTACAAACTTAAACCATTTACGTGTCATATAACCAAGCTGTTCCACAGTTCTCAGATAGTAAACCCAAACTGTAAACACATCAAATGGCAAATCTTCAGGTGGTGTAAATCAGGTTAGATTCACTGAAGTTCACAAAGCTACACAGTTTCTATCAAGTGAAAATTTGACCCCTAATTCTATAAACCCTTAGTTTTTTTTAATTAATTAAAACTGAGTTGACCAAGTTTATTGTAAAGAGAAGACTAATCTTTAACATTTAAACTAAAGAGACTGTTTTATCAGTTCAGTTATATTTTACTTTCTTACTCATGTGATATCAGTGTATTCTCAGTCACTCAAATTACCTTTTTTAAGCAGCACTGTTACAGCTATATTGCAAAACTAAGATTTCTAGTCTTTATCTGAAAAATCAACAGATATGTTTCCTCCATAATAAACAATAGGATAAATGTGTGTGTGTCTGCACATGCATGGCTTTCTTTTTCATAGTAACCAATGAATACATGCTTTGAAGAAATAGTGAGTGGCAGATATGGTAGACAACTGCAAAGGCAACATTAATTACTGAGAAGATAAACATATGATTCCCATATCAATAACAGAATATAGTCAGTTATGGCTCTTTTCTCTTTTTTGTTTCATGAGATATTAGTAGCTCTGTCATAATCAGAGGTCAATTTATGACCCTAAATATTGAAGATACACCTTTTGTAGAATAAATGAACAGAAAGGGGATTTGCTTCACACTCACAATTAATAGTTTTATTTAGTTTACTGGCAAGGTGAATGAGAAGAAAACAATACAATTGGCTCTATACGGAGGAGAATGGTCTCACCGTCCATACCCCGTTTCCTATCGACACAGTCAAAGCCTGCATACTAGATTATGCAACTGCAGCTTTTCAAGTTACTTCCCTACACACTCAGTGACACTCATTTTCACCGTTGATATGAAACAAATATTCTAATTCAGTGTTTGAGAGGTGAGGGATCTGGGGAAATATGAGGGGGAAAATGTGAAAGTTTCCAGTCTCACATAGCTCACCAAAGATGATGATAACGAGAAAGGGGCCTGATCTCCAACATTCAGATCTAGATCTAAATTTTCTCCCAAAATTGATGGGTTTTTGAACTGAGTGTTTTGATTTGACTTGTCATAGACAAAAGGGTCAAAAGTTTGGATATAAAGTTTGAATGTGGACAACTGCTTTTACATCTATATGGCAGCTCCATTGTTGGACAGGATCTCTGGAACAAAGTTGTCTGATTGGGTTGGGAGGATAAATCAAGAAGTAGCTTCACACAGTGATTACAGCACAGAGCTAGGTACCTGGGGATGTGGGATCTATTTCCAGCCCTGTCACTGACTTGATATATGACCTTGGGCAGGTCACTAATTGCCTGAAGGTCAAAAATTCTGAGCTCCCATAGATCCTATTAACTACAGTGAGAGCTGTGAATGCTCTGCAGTTTTGAAAATCAGGGATTTGTTAATCCTTTTGTTCTTCAATTTTCTCATGTGTTGGGAAGAGATTACACTACTTACATTCCTCTCAGGAACATTCATTAATGTTTATAAAGTACTTTTGAGCTCTTTGGATAGAAGGCACTAAAGAAGTGCAATATTCTTACTCATATTGTAAACTATGGCATATTTTCATGTTATTATAGAAATATATAGACTTGAGTTATATATCATTTGCTTATTAATCAATTGTGACTTTTATTTATAAGGTTCCATTGCTATTGATTGGTTTCTCAAAGCTGCAGTTGAAGACATTAGGATTTTGCAACATATGAAGGAGTAGGGTGTCTTGAAACAGATTAGCCCTACTCTGTATAACAATTGCTAACAATGAATAATCCTCTTTTTCACTTCCAGATGCTCATCTTTATTTCTTTTTTTTGCGGTGGGGAGGGAAGAGGTTGTTTTGTTGAGAGATGGTAGGGAGAGAGAGAGAGAGGTGGCAGGGAGTGTTAAATATTACAGACAACATGCAGCAAATTTCTGGCTAATTAAGAGATAGCTTCACAGTAATATTGGTTGTATAGGGGGAATACCTCAATGCACAGAAGAGCAGGATATATTTATACCAAAATTCATATAATACTAATTATGCCCTGATCTACCCTCATTACCAGAGATGCCCCACATTTATTTCTGTTCTGTGTGACTCTGTGTCCTCCCTTGAAGAGGGATTTTAAAATAAAAAAAGCATTTTGTGTTTGTGAAAAGCGCCAGATCGACTGCAATAGAGAATAAACCTCTCTGTTTAGGCAAAAATCACATACAGCAGCAGGGCAAACAGTGCAAGCTTCCATAAACAACCCACTCTGAATTAGAGGGACCACCTCCAGGGATGATAGGATAGCTGTTTCCCTACCTATTCAAACTGACTTCTGCTGAGGTTATCACAAGAGTGCTTTTAGGGCAGTGGTTCCCAACCTTTCTGTGGCCAGTAGCACATTCATGTTTTCAGAAGAGTGTGCCGGGTGCCAACAATTTTTCAAGGCTTATTTTGTATTCGTACATTAAATAGTACATTAAATAGCTTATTTTGTATTCGTACATTAAATAGAAGTGAAAGGCTCTGTATTTAATATTACATAATATATGAATCCATAAGATAAAAAGGGTAATTTTACATGTAAAAAGCAGTGGCGTAGCCAGGTTTTCAGTGTAGGGGGAGCAAACATAAAAAAGCCCCCCACCCTTGGCTCCTCCTCTGGCCACACTCCTCCACGGACACCCCCCCCCCCCCCGCTCACCTTCCATCCTGCGTTACTGCCTGTCCCCGGCCTGCTCCCAGCATTGAGCGTGCTCCATGCGGGGCTCGCCAGCCAGGCGGCCTTAAAGGCACAGGGGCCCTTTCGCCTCCCCCCGCCTGCCGCATTAGCAAGTGGTAGGGGGGACGGGGAGCACTTGGCCGCCGAGCCCTGAGCCAAGGAGCCAGCCCCCTCGCTCCTCCGGCCGCGTCTGCTGCCCCTGCATGGCTCCTCCGGCCGTGCTGCTGCCAGAGCCAGCTGGCAGGCGCCACTTCCATGCCGGCCTGCCACTGCTGCCCCACGGCTCCTCTGGCCATGCTGCTGGCAGCGCCGGCTGGCATGTGCCACTTCTGCGCCTGTCGCCCTGAGGGAAAGCGGCTGCTTCCACTGAACCCCACTAGCTACGCTACTGGTAAAAAGGTATTAATTAAATTATTCGCCAATTACTCTTTCACCTTACCATGTGAATTTGCCTTTTTTTAACATCTACCTGTAAGAAAAATTAAGGAGTTTTTACAAAATAAATATCATAAACAGTTTTCATCTTATTTATTTTTTAAAAGTAAAACATTGTTGAACTGCTGGTCCAAATATATTTATTGTTCTTACTTTAACATAGAATGGAGCCTGCAGGCCTGGAGTTCTCTCTCCCCATCAAGGGTGGGGCCGCGGTTTCTCTCCGGCTTAAGCCACGGCCCCACACCTGCTGGGGACCGAGAACACTGGCGCCCACAGCTTGCAGCCCTGGAGTTCTCTGTCCCTGGCAGGAGCAGGGCAGCTGCTTCTCTCCAGCTTCGAAGTCGGAGAGAAGCTGTGGCCCGGCACCTACCGGGGACAGAGAACACCAGCACCCACAGCCTGAAGCGCTGGAGAAGCCGGAGAGAAACCGCAGCTCCACACCTGCCGCGGACAGAGAACGCTGGCGCCCGCAGCCTGCAGCTCTGGAGTTCTCTGTCCCCAGCATGTGCGGGCCCCAGCTTCTCTCCCCTGCTGGGCACTAGACGGGCACCGCACCTGCCGGGGACCGAGAACACCAGCACCCATAGCCCCAGAGTTCTCTGTCACCGGCAGGCGCGGGCCCCGGCTTCTCTCCTCTGCTGGGCACTGGATGGGCCCTGCACCTGCTGGGACCGAGAACACCAGTGCCCATAGTCCTGGAGTTCTCTGTCACCAGCAGGCACGGGGCCCTGGCTTCTCTCCCATGCTGGGCACTAGACGGACCACGTGCCTGCCAGGGACAGAGAACACCAGCACCCAAAGCCCGCACAGAGTTCTTTGTCCCCGACAGGCACAGGGCCGTGTCTTCTCTCCCCAGCTGGGCACTAGGTGGGCGCACATAAATGCATCAGCGGGCACTGGGTTGGGGAACACTGTTTTGGGGGGGGGGGAGAAAAAAGGAAAAAAAATTGTACAAAGTTGTCTTCCAGTAACTACACTGATCTCATTAACTTAAGTTTTCAGCTGCTAATGACTTTGGTCCTGAACTGGATTTAAATTGATGACCTAGAAGTGAAAGGCTCTGTATCCCATTATTAAGTGCTTGAGTCAGCCACTCTCTAATCTTACTTATAATACCGAATGTTATTTATATCAGGTGTTGAATAATGAAGTTGAGTTTATGAACAACTTTGTTTATGATAAAAATGTGACTCCTTTAAAGTGTCCCACACTAATATTTTTTTCTCATGGACACTGTTTTCGGTCTTCATTCCATGAATATTTGACAACATTAGATACTACCTTTTATCTCAAAGGTTCACAGAGCACTTTATATCTAAATATATATGTATACATGCATAAATACAGCAGCACACACACATATATACCTATGCCCATGTATTTATTTTTAGGTATTTATATTATGTTAACACTCATTGCCACAAGCTCCTAAAATCCCTCTTGGTACCTAACATGTCAACTTATAGCATCAATTACAAAGGTTCGATCCGACACCCCAGAGATTATATAATGTGGGACACAGATCTGTGCCAACGCAACAATTCAGCAGTTGACACCCTTAAAATATAATGTCTGGTGGGATTGCCTTGGAGTTCAGCTCTTTTGGAAACAAATAACTATGCAAAGCTGTCTTCTACTAGGCTCTCCTGTTCAAATTAATGTCTATTGCTATTCTCTGTGTGGATACTGAGCACCAAAAAGAAAAAGGGGATTTCCTTCTGAGCTCTCCATTGATCACCGTCAGACTTATTACTGCAACACCCTGAGAAAACTGATATTATAAAATGTGGGATGTCCTTGCCATGGAAGAGCTTACTAACATGAAAAAGATAACCAATAACTGCTGAACCACCTATGAGCAGTGAGTTCAAAATAATAAATAACTTCTACCCACACATGCACACACTAATGTACATGCCTAAATGAGTAACTGAGACAATTTACTTGGGCCAGCATTTTCAAACTTAAACATTATTTTTACAAACCTAAGTAAAGCACCCAAGTATGTATGTAGTCACCTTACTTTAGGGCCAGACATTGGACTGCTTACTTTCTCAGCAGTAACAGTGTATTGCTGCTATTTTTTTCAATGAACATATTATTAATTAATTTATTAATTATTATTATTATATCAATGTATAAACATGAATCTCTACAGCAGTGCAGTTACCTCTGGGGTGGAACACATTAACTGTTTAACATTTCATAACAATTTAGGATATGAGGTGAAGAATACTGCTTTACATTGAAATTGTAAGGGCAAATGTTTGATCAGATTTTGAATCTGGCCAGGATTACAAGTCTAAAACACTTATTTCTGTGAAAAGTATGCTCTTGGATTCTTTATGACCAGTACCTCCATTTTATATTTAACTAAGATAGCGCTTCCAAGACCTCCCTTTGCCAGCAGTGGTGGAACTATAAAGTGCTAACATTGTTCATACTCCTTTTCCTCAAATTTCTACTTGTGCCATGACATACAATACATTTGTATAATAAGTTTTTTGCTCTGACACAGTACAGTACCCTACTAATTAAATGTGACTTCAGTCACAGTTACTCAACAGCAACACACCACTACAACATTTGGAGCAGCAACGGGAAGCAGAATGAATCAATGGAATTGTGCGAACATTTTCTGACGCCACCTAAAAGTATTAATGGCATCCAGTCATTTGCTGACGATATGTCGATTCCTTCTCCAATGAAAATTACTGGCCATGAATCAAGCAAACATTTACAGGAATCTGCAAATGAAACAGCTAAATCCAGGATGACAAGGAGCCTCATAAAAGCAGCCCATTTACTCTCTGAGAACTCATCCCCACCAGGGGGATCAATAGCAAACCTCATACAATACACTTCTAAATGTCATGCTGCAAATTCTCTTTGCATTTATGCAGCGGGATGTGCCCCTTCTCCAGTTTTAGAAGCTGAAATCAAGTAAAAAGGCTATAAAATGAATACAAATAATAAATCTGAAAGAGACCCTTTTAAACTCAAACCTGTGATTTTACTGTCTATTCTTCCACAATGCAATGATTATGACACAGAATAATACAGAGATTTCAGCTATTACACATGGAGAAATGAAATGGGTGGCCACAAATTTAAGACTATTTTTATCTAGCTACATACAGAGATTCAGAAACAGCAGCAGTCAAATTAATAATATGAAAATGAACACAATTGGAGGTGTTGGTTATTCTGCTTTCTAGAACTGGTATAAAAATACACTTTTCAAAGCAGATCATTCAAATACAGTTGGAGCACCAACTACTTGTTAGATGTATATTTTAGAAAAGACTTTGCACTCTTCATAAAGTGACAGATGTCACTAGCAAAGAAGAATGTTGACAAAATAGGGATAAATAAGAGAATAATCCATTCTCACTAGAAGAGTGCTGCATATATTCAGCAAAGAAGGACAATATCTGAAATGCTGGGATTCAGATTCAAAACCAAATCAGGCCACGGTTTTGAAAAGGGTTGGAATTCAAAGGCACTCAATTTTCGAGAGCTGAATTTTGGCTGTATCCAAATCTGGGCTAGTAAATGAGTCCCTTTTGTTCTGGATTCAACTTGGAACCAAGCCTCTTCTGATACAGAGATCTGAATCTCAAAGTTTCTCCTCTTCCAAAACTTAAAAAGATTGCAGCCCAAGACTTCTGGATTGGCAATCTATATTCAGGTTACATAAATATAAGAGAAATAAATATTACTACTTCATACTTTATCCCCACTAACTGGCTGCTAATTGGAAAATTAAGTGGTTTTGTCAGATGTGTGATTCATCATCATCCAGCTAGACTGAAAATATCTTTGGGATAAATGTTTATAATATTATTGGTTTTAAATAAAGGGGCTATGTTACCTATAAAAAGAAAGATACACCTTTCTGAATAGAGAAACTTAATGAGCAGCTGAAACCATTCCTTCTGTAATAAAATAACCTCTTCAGAACAACCAAAATACTCAACGCTCAAATGAAGTACTTATCCTTAAGCAAAAAGATCAGTTTTAACACAGCAGGACTATTTAATGCTCCATAAAGGCTAACATGTTACTGAGGAACAACACCTGTGATGTTGTTTTATGGTAGCTCTTCCAAGGGCTATTATACACTTTTTAGTTTACATTACATTGTCAGATCTGTATAAGAACTCTTGTCTTCCAAGCGTGTACATCCCTCTCCTGCGTCACCAAATCTAAAACATTAGAATAATAAAAGCTTCATACAAGCTATTGGGAACAAGTACATAGAACAAATTTAATCCCCTAATCCCTTCTCAATTACAGGATATGTCCTCCTATAAAGTTTTATCAACTTCTGGGAAAAAAACAAACAAAAAAAACCAACCACCACCCATGGTGCCATCCTTTCTCCCTTGCCAGTAGGATATCATTCATTGTAGCACCCCTAAAGGATTAGGAACAATACCTGTAATAAACATATACATCAATATTTAAAATTTGTTCTAAGAATGGCAACATTTCACATTTCAAGCTGTGAAAATGGTTTGATTTGGGGGATGGCCTGAGAGGCAATAGGCCAGCAGGATAGCACTGGGATTAGCCCTAATTACCTCATGTTTCACCTTAATTAACTACTGATACAGAAGGTAAACTCTGCAGGATCTATGCAGAGACCTCAGGCCAGTAGGCAAGATATCTAAGCCTTCATTGTTTACACATGATAATCTCTCTTTTGAATTCACTTTAATTCCACAGAAAGATTAGCTGAAGGCTACCCACTGAATATTGATTAGCTATGCTAAATAGATATATCATTTTCATATTTGTTTCATACACCGTTAACACTTAAAGAAGCACACTGGTTATTTGCCAGTTGTCAAAGGAACATTAACTAACTTTGGTTATAACAACATTGTCCACAATAAAACCACGTGAACATAAATGGGTACAGAAATACACAACAAAAGATCTTCACTATGATCCAGTAAACTCCAGTATGCTCCCGCATTGTCAGTTGCAATCTATTGTGTATGCATCTTTGACTGGAGAGCAGAAGGAAAGAGACAGAACCTGGCAAACACAGAAAATATTGACCCCCCTCCCCCCAATAAATAAATAAATAAATAAATAAATAATAAGAAAATAAATCAGTTTCCCTGTTTCTGAATTCTTCTCCCCCCACAGTTCTGCTTTATTTCCTGTTTTATCAGTTCTCACCTATTCTTCATAGGCCTTTGAGAACAACTGAACATTAGATTTAGCAGAATTTAAGCACAAAATTAATACTTTTTATAACATTGCATAGTTAAATTGATAAAGAGATTTTCACTCTAGAATATTGCCCCCCCCCACTGATATCAACAGGATACTCATTAAAAATAAGTTTTCATAATTACTCCTTATTACTAAAAATAAAATGAAACTCTCAAAAGTCCCCTTTATTCAAATGCACTGAAGAAAAATAATGTGCAGTGGATTTACATTGAAAGATAAGGTTGATTAACATAAAACACAAAATAATCTAAAACACAAGATGGCTACAAATTGTGGATCAGCCTAGAGACTGAGAGACTGTTCAGAAAGTCTAAATCAAAAGATGAACTGTCTCAAATCAATTGTATCAGTTAAAATTTTAAGTATGCTTTCAAGCACAAGAATCAAAATCTTATCTGTACAACAAAGTATGATGACGTTTATGAATTAATGTTTTTTCTGTAAATAGGATTTTCTGTAAATAGGATTTACTATATTCTTGATGATTAGAATATACGTCTTGAACATTCTGATGCTACTGAGCTGTTAGACTGAGTTCAGTAGATTAGATTCAGATTTCTCTTATTCTTCCCAAGAGGCAGCACAATGTTCCTTCTTATATGTGTGCTTCATGTGGTAGCTTCAGTAAGAAAGATATTTACACTGTCAGTTTAAAAGACTCACACGTTTTCCTACTCACTGGAGGTGAAGGAACTGAGAACTTTCCCTGGGATCTCACTTTCCTCACATCCACGACAAAATGCCATTCATTGAGGGACAGTGTAATTTCACTGGTGACTGGTGCCCATTCCGGATCACTGCTTCATTTCACTTGTAGTGTCATCTTGTGCTCTGGGCAAAAATTCACAACGGCTTACTAGATTGATAAGGCTTCCAAAGGTATTTAAATAAAAATGTAACATATAGTGGAGCTTTATTAGTGGCTTTTTGACAAAAAAAATTACTCTGCATAAGACTAATATTGAAATAAAAGTTAACATTTTTTTCCCCAAGCATGCTTAGACTATTTTTATTCCCAGTGCAGGACTGAGTCCCCTTTACGTTTTCTTGTTTAGAGAGACTCTAGACTCATTTCTAGAGACACTTTGGGTTTGTAAGTTACAGTTAACAATGTGTAAAATGCGCCCAACAGAATAGCTTCAAATAGTATTATTTTTCTCATAACATTAAGCAACTTTGGAAAGTCTTCTCTTACACCATAAGCAACCTGGGCCTTCACAAATACTCACTGACATTTAATTAATTTAAGCATGTTTCTGTTATTTTGTTTTCATTGTAAATAAACAGAAAAAGAGATTTTCTTTTAAGGAAATAAATTACAGCCTCAAGAATTTTCAAACAAATCTATATTTTTAAAAGCCAACATATGTAATATTAATCATTTGGAAAGTGTCTTGTTTTAAATTATTTTTAACATTTAAACGTGCAAAGCGTGGCCTGCTTTGAACTTATTTTGTATATAAATAGGGCTGCGGTTTTAAAATATGCTTATATTTCGGATGGCCCAGGTTATATTTATCTTAAACAAAATATTTGACCTGTAGTTATATTACATCAAGCTATGATCTTATCAGCTCTCACATGATAAGCAGAGTGGGCTAAGAAAATACTTCAGTGTGAGATCTCTCAAAGCTTTCAGAGGGTACTGCAGTTGAGGAAGCTGATGATTCACTAGCTGGCTCTTTTCATTCAGTGTCATTATTGAACCAATGCTCCAGTATGACGCCAATGTGCTGTTGCAAAGGGTCATCCTGACAATGAGCTACAAAACTGAAGACTTCGTCAGGTGGTTTGGCTAAAGTACTAACCCTAACCTCAAACTGGAAGAGTAGCTGAACTTTTTTCCACGGCTTAGGGAGAGCGAGGAAATAAATAAATCTCAGTTTAAATATTTCTTTCATTATTTTTAATTTGTGTTCATTTCTTCTGGCCTGGAAGAAAAGCAGAAGTGGTGACATAACTCAAAAGAGGCTGTTCTTATGTTCAGGGTCAGTATAGAAAAAAAGTACTGAATATGAAATGAAAGACTTTTCTTGTAAAACTTTTTTGACTGATTTTGCAGTCCTAACAGAGCTGAATAAAGTTCTAAGCATTTGTATGAATACCAAAATTGAACCTTTTGAGGGTTGCCCATTATGAGTAAAAGTATTTTTAGATTAAATTTAGAAGGAAATAAAATTTTTTTTAGCAAGATAACTGGTTGCTCACATGTACAAAAGCAAAGAATAAAAATAAAAATCAAGCTTTAGAAGTATAATTTTGGTCCTGGTGTCAGGCTACAGATTTATTATTTTTATTTCTAACACTTTATTTTTTTCTTAGACCATTGCTATTTTAAGGGAAAAGACTTAAAAAAAACAAAACCAAAAACCAAAAACAAAACAAAACATGGATTTCAAATGCTGTTCTAGTGAAATCTGATAAGCTGACAGCTGAGGTCATTAGTCACCTGGAAACCAACAGAGCATTTCTAAAATATCTAGCAGTCTGCATCATTGATCTCAATGGAGCATTTTTAATGAATCCAGGATCTTCATATAGAGCACTGACATTTAGAAAGGATCAGCTCAGAATTAAACACAAAACAAGGATTTTATCTTCCCTTTGTGAATTTATTGAGGAAAATAATGATTTTCATCCACTAAAGGATAGAAGTTCACATTTAAGTAACAAAAATAGCGCATCTTTGACACAATGGGCTTGGTTCTCCTCTCCCTGATGATATAGGTGTAAATTTGTAGACTTACACTTGATTTACAGCAGGGTATGTGTGAAGAAACTCAATGAGACCTACTGAGGGTGCCTGAAACATCATATAGTTACTCAGGATTTTTAAGTTTTATGAATTCAGATTAGAGTTTTAGGGTCTGATTCTGCCCTTATTGAAGTCTATGGAAAAACTTCCAATAGACATGGATTGTACTCTTAATGTTTTGCTTAAGGTGTTTTCATCTTGAGGTATTTTACTTCTTTATTTTGTGATAGCAAATAACCTATCACAAATAACTTATCACAAATAAGCAAATCAAAGAAATTGCAACAAGATTAAATTATCCACTTAAAATTCCTCCTTGTCTCCTACTATGTGTTTGTTCAGAACAAAGCACAGTGGTTTCCCCATGCTGATGGGGTTTTCTAGGTGCAGCCACCACCTAGGGTTGCCAGGAGCCTAGTTTTCCAATGAGCACTGCTGACTGGGTCATTAAAAGTCTGGTTGGTGGTGCAGCGGAGCTGGGAGTCTCCTTGCCTGGCTCTGCTTGGCTCCCGGGAAGTGGCTGGCATGTCCTTCTGGCTTGGGGGTGGCCACGTGGGCTCCGCACACTGCCCTGCCCAGAGCACCGGCTCTGCAGCTCCCATTGGCCAAGAACCATGGCCAATGGTAGCTGTGAGGGTGGCACCTGTCCGGGGTTGGGAGAGGGCAATGCACAGAGCCCCCGGGCTGCCCCTCCACCTAGAAACCAGAGGGACATTCCAGCTGCTTCCCTGGAGCCACCTGTGGTAAACGCCGCTTGGAGCCCACACCTCAAACCCCCTTCTGTGCCCCAACCCCCTGCTCTAGCCCTGAGCCCCTTCCTGCACTCTCAACCCCTCATTTCTCACCCCACCCAGAGCCCACATCCTCAGCCCAGAGCCCACACCCCCTCCCACATCTCAACCACCTGCCTAAGATCAGAGTCCCCTCCCATACTCCAAACACCTCAGCCCTACCCTCCAGCCCAGAGCCTCCTCATGTACTCAAACCTCTTATCCCCAACCCCATCCCTTATCCCGCACCCCTCAGCTGGAGCCCTTATCCCCTCCCACACCCACACCTCTGCTCCAGACCAGTGAAGATGAGCAAGTGAGCAAGGGTGGGGCACAATGAGGGAGGGAGGGAGGAAGGAGGATGGACTGAGAAGGGGGTGGGGCCTCAGAAAAGGGGCGAGGCAGGACAAGAATGTTCAGTTTTCTGCAATTAGAAAGTTGTCAACCCTAACCACCACCACCACCACCACCACGGCCAATTTTCAAAGGTATTTAGGCCTCTCGTATGTTTTTCTAAAGCATGTAGGTGCCCAAAGCTCACTGATTTCCCATTAGGAACCTAAATACCTTTAAAAATCTGGGCATATGACAAGATTAGACAGATATTTTCTCTTTGTTCCTTTACTTTGTGTTTGAGGATCTTGTATCTGTGTCTTAAGGAACACCTCAGCTTGAAAGGATGTATTATAATAAAACAAGAACTTATGTCCTAGTTCTAAAAGCAAATTTCCCAGTTACGCACAGTTAAGCTTATTCCTCCATCAGACTCAGTTTATATGATGCACTTTTAGAAAACACATTTTCTTGTTGCCTGAGTGGCACAGAGCATCCAAGCACTGACTTTTCATCATTTCATTTACCTTACAAAGGCATTCCCAGAGGCTAGAGTATAAGTATGCCTGGGTTCAAGTAAATAGGGTCTGCTGTGAAATTATATATTGAGCAATATAACCAAACATTTTTTGTTTAGCCAGTTCTACCTACTCTAACTGGAATTAGGTATAAAAGTCAGATGCTAGATTTTCAGGTTTGTGAATAGGTATTTTAAGACTTGATAAACTACTGTATGCCTGTTGATCTCTTTCTCCCACCCCCAGGTATAAACTAAGAGGCACAAACTGCATCACTGAGAATATCAGCCATTTGATCATGTGTACTAATGGATTTGTGGAAACTGGACAGGTTTTTCAGCATACATCTAAGATTCAAATTTGGACTGTTATGTATACAGGCTAAGCGGCATGATGATGTATCATTTTAAATTGGGGCCTGGAGTAGAAATCCCCCAACATTAGTGACAGTACAGTGCATTAGCATTGTGCATAAACAAGCAAACAAAGACAAAATATTGAAACAATGGACGTTCGTTCAGATTTGAACCTGGGGAAACAAAGTGTGAATTAAAGCTAAAACTACCCCTGGATTCCCAACAGAACTACAAACAGAATAAATAACATCCACTACCATTGTTTAAATGAAGAAAGATTTACTGATCAAGAATACAGTTAATTTTTTTGGTGGTGGTGGTGAATTAATGTAGCATTCTTACTGAGGTCATAATGACTGTAAGCGCTGTTTAACATATAATATTATTCTTAATGTAAGCATCAGCACACAAGGATGGTTCCTGTCCCAGACTAGCAACCTATAAATCTACAAGGAAGCCATGGAAACCGTTTATATTTGGAAAAGTTGTGAAGGCGACTGAGGACAGACAAATTCTACATAATTAGAAACATGAGAAGGAAAAACTGAAACTCAACTTGCAAAGCAAAATAGGACAACTCAAGGAGAATAATTCAAAGCATACATGCAAAAAGAGGGAGAAATCTAAGAAGTACTACTGCACAAAAAATTACATATGCATTTGCCGAGCAATACAGTTGCTGAAAATTCCAAAGTAATTTTGGCCGCATATGTAAACACATTGTGCTGCTATATAGTTCTGATGGGACAACACTGAGAAAATTTGTTCATTTCTGGCTAACATATTATTAGAAAGTTATTGATAAACTGGAAAGAATTCAGAGAACAACAGAGATTTTGAAAAAGTGTGCAGTAAAACTTGTCTAAGTGATTACAAGTATCTACAAATGATAGTCTGCAGATATCTGAAGGGTGTATGCAGCAATGTCACAGAGTAACTATCCAGTGTAGAACACATTAGGATACTACATGAAGATATAACAAGAAGTAACAGGATAAAATAAAGCAACAAAATAGTCTTAAATATGAAGGGGGGAAATATCCAAGCTCCCCGACAGGAAGATGCACTAGCCTAATCTCTCAAGTGAAGTTATAGAAACTGCATCCCTGAAACTTTTGGAAGGACCCTGGAAAAATCACTAGAAAATGTACTGTAATGGGTGGGGGCAGGGGGAGTGAAACCTTGTTACGAGATTCAGGTTGATAGGTGGGGCTCATGCTTACTGTTGTGTTAACTGACAGATGAGTTCACACCTAAAATTAAACCTGCACAAGAACTTGGTTTGGGTAGGGATATGCATTCACAGTGGGAGAGCTGAATAAAGTCACTGAGAACAGATAAGAGAGCTAGAGAGAGCACAAAAGGAGCATCTAGAAGCATGGGGACCCCATGCTAGAATAAATTTGCAGAAAGGATCTGGGGTCAGGAATGCCTGCTGAAAAAGAGTGCTCTTGAAGATGTGATTAAAAGAAAAAGTTGTTTTTTGCTATTTGACTGTTTCTGCATTCAGAGATGCTGGACTTTGTATAGTCTTTGTAAATAAACAAAAAACTCCATCAAAGAGATACCTGACTATCTAACCAATTTCTACTCCCAACTGGGACACTTACAGGGCTCAATCCTTGACTAGCCATTCAGATAAAAAGGGGCAGCATTGGAGTCAATAGTGAGATCCTGTTTCTAAGGAGAGAGATTGTGAACTGATATGCCTGTTGAACCAAGACAGAGCAAAATTATGGTGATGCTTACAGAAAACAAAGATGACCAGAAGGAATTCATACAACACATAAAACATCTCAAAAGAATTTAAAACAAGACTGGGAGGCTTCTCAAAAGCACTGAAAGCTGCATCTGGATGATTCCTAGAAAAGGGCTGAGGGATGTCTTGCAGGCAGAGATCAAATCTCTGTTGTAGCAACAACTACAAAGTGTCCAGACAGGCTGGGAAGCCCAGCTGCAAAGCTCCCGGGATGGAACAACAGGAAAGAACAAAGAGGTGACCAACAACCTGACTGCCATAGACCAAAGAAGTTTTGCCACAAAATAATGGAGACCAGGCAAGCTTCTGCCCATATGGAACTTGCTAACAGAGATAAGCGGAAGCAAGGACTTAAGGAGCTGAAAAATCAGCTCCAGAAGGAAATCAAAGGGAGACAAATCACATTGAAGACAGTAACATGGATGAGTAATTGAGCCAGTCAGCGGACTTGCGTATTTGCAACAGTTTCTTACCCCATTTTTAAACATCACATGCCCAGAAGGGAAAGATCAGGCTGTCCCAGCTCCAGTGATGCAAAACCCCACTATCTTTAAGGGAAAAACACCCTACGAGGCTTATTTGGCTCAATTAAACATTAAAGCTCAAATCAGAGGCTGGGAAGATGGACAGAAATGGGGGTTACTAGCAGGCACCTTGGATGGCCCAGGTCTGAAGTTATCCCCAGAGAAGACAGTTATCCAGAACTGGTACAAGCTCTTGACATGCTGTTTGGAGATATCCTTCAACCCATTCTGGCCAGGGCAGACACTAAGTTTTAGGAAGAGAGGGAAAGAAGAAATCCCACCTGAACTAGCAGAGTTGCTGCAGAGACTTATATTCCTGGCATATCCAGATACCATCAAGCCTTCCAGGAAAGAGGGCTAATGGACCATTTATAGATGTTTCTAAAGAATTGGACGTACAGATCAAGATCAGCAAGAGGAGTTGAAAGACACCCAGAGAGAATTTGCCACAGAATTTGAATCTATTCTTGCAGCAGTGCACCAGAAGATGAAGCACATCTAGTGGGAAAATTGAAAGTTGATCACCATGAATCCTGTAAGTACAGCTCTGTAACCAATATGTATGATGAAAGAGGTGATTCTGATCTGGGTCATGACCATATTGAACAGTTAGTATAAATGATATATTGGATTTATAAAATAAGGGAAATTGGCAATAATGCAATAAATAAAGGAAACAGTTTAGTTAAATGCTGGAACTATGAGAAAATTGACCACAAAAAGGCTTATTATAATTTAAGGCAGGCCAAAAAAGATTGTTGCAAGTATCTCCTCCACTTCAGGAAACTGGGGACACCAGCTGAAGGGGCAAAGCTTGGAAGGCCTAGAATCAGCCCCACCGTTTGTGTTTAGATCTGGACAGTTAGATATACTCTCATTATTTTGTTTTTTCTCTTTAAAGATATAGCCCAGGTCAGACAAATGGTTTGTACACAATTAGTTTGCAGTGAACTAATTGTCCTGCCCCCGACAGGCAAAAACCATGATAACAGCTAGATGTGGTGGCAGCCTTTCATCAAGAGAAAAATGGGGAGAGGTCAAAACCTTTTTTGAGACCTAGCAACTCAGGACAATCTTGGTTGCTAGTGTTCCTGGGGATCTGAAACAAGAACTGACCCCTGTTCACTTGCTGAATGTTTCTGACATGCAGAAAATAGTAAAAAAAAAAAAAGAAAGTATAGTATTTTAGAGGTCAACGCGGTGGGATTTAGCATTTTCAGTTGAACAAGGATCTAGTGACTGCTCCTATCTTGGCCCATCTATGTTTTTAAATATCATTCACACTGAACACAGATGCTTGTACTTACAGTATGGGTGACAGAATTTCAGCTTGGCTGCCCCCAAATCTGAGAATGTAGCTGTGGAAGTTGAGCTGGAATAAAAAGTGTTATAGAGGTGAATTCCCTATCGGGACAAAATGGGCAGGGTCTCCCTTAGCTAGCAAATTCCAACAGGTGATCCTCAGGTGGCGAATGAAAGGAAACCCAAGGAGATCTGAGTGGGAATATAATTCTTTTGGCTTGGTGATGTGACAGAAAGATATTGTACATACTGTATATAAATAGTTAATCTTGTATCATTTTTAATTTGTTAAACGATTTCCTTTCTTTCTGCTTGGTCTTGGTTGTTGGATGTTGTTTTAGGCCTCACTGGGACAACAGGAAAATGGGAGAGTGAGGTAATGAGCTGAATAAAATCTTGTAATGTTATTGAGGTTGATAGATGTGAACTCATCCATCAGTTAAGATAACTGTAAAAGCTTGAATCCCATGTAAGACAAAAGGAGTGTGTGAATCCATCCAGGGTAGGGGTAGGATTCGGGACAAGGCAGAACACAAACAAACAGAACAGACAAGAAGACGAAAGATACAGCTGAAAGCACGTTGGCTGACCATGAAAGAAAGCTGGGGGAAAGGTTTTTGGGTTAGGGTTGCAGGCTGAAAAGAGTGCTCTTGGGGCTGTGAGTAAAGATGTTATTTGAGTCCTTCTGCATTCAGAGACATAGGACTTTGTACAATCTTTATAAATAAATAAAACTGCAAAGAAATACCTGACTACCACCAATTTCTACTCCCAACTGGGCCATCCACATGCCCCCAAACTTTTACTAAGTGTTTGGGTCAAAAGGGAACACTCCTTCACAGGTAAAGAGATGGGAGGGAAGATTCAATAGTTATTTTTTTCTTTTTCCACCTCTACCTTAGGACTGATTTTATCCCACTTAGTGTTTCCTCCAGAAATTGATCTAAACAGTCACTTTGTTAGGAATATTGACAAAAAAATCCTTTTGGATAGTAGGGCTTATCTTTTCAGGTGTAAGCAGGGGTCTGTTTAAGTGATAAAATGTGATTTCCTTTTCTTCATATGGAGACAGTGTTTCTATCCTCTATCCATGATCTCTAAGGATCAATAAAGGTCAGGTGCCCATGTTGAATTGATGAGATCCATCAGTACATTTTAATGCAGATAGTCATAAAATGCTTCTGACACACCTGTGAGATGCGGCAGAGGTGGATTAGTTTTCAGATGGTAGCTGATCATTCTCTCTAACAGCTATCTGATATGGAGTCTCAAGAGATTCCATTCTGCCACTGCCTTTGTGCAGCGTGTATATGAGGCAGCGATGATTGGGAGGTGTCTGGATCAGCAACACCAACAGTAGAAGAATAATGCTCAGATCTAAATCTCCTTTTCATCAGATCTCAAACAGCAGCATAAAGCCTTAGTGTGTATAAAACCTCTTAGCTAAATGCAGACATAAAGGACAGTAAAAGATATCAAGCTAACTAAAAATCCCAAAATAGTCTGGGGTCTAAATGTACCCCAAGGTGGCAATGGCATACTTGGTTTTCTCACTGATTGGCTAAGAAAGGGGATGGGAATGACTTGGCTGAGACTCAGTCTAGAAAAGAGAGGTGGAATTGACTGGCAAGGGAAATCTGAAGCTGCTGACGATTCTTACTGTTCCATGTATTGATGGAATGGCTCCTTGGAATCCTGGGGTACTACTGGTGGATTCCTGGATAATAGCTATGGCTTATAGTGTTATTTCCATTTATTCTTAGCTAACAAGTTTTAGCATCTTCCCTATGATGTGGACCTCATAGTTGTCAAATTTTTTTTTATGTCAGGTCTCTTTCACTACAATGTGATCTTCGTGGGGCTATCCTTAAAACTCACTCAAATTCAACTAGTGAAACATGCACTGGACAGACAGCATGATGGTGAAAGCTGATGTGGACACATTACTATGTGCTGTGAACTGAACTGCCCTTCCATTTGCTTCAGGAGCAATTGCAGGTATTGGTTCAAATCTGTGAAACACTGCATAGTTTGGACTAGATAACTACAGTTGATTTTACAAGCTCTGTGACCATAGATATGCATGCTTGGTGACAAGAATGAGGACTCTAGTTTGAGCATTCCTGGTTCAGGAAATTCCTTTTTTAGTTGGCTACGTGAAATAGATGTCAGAAGGTAGTGCACGACAAGTTTGTTTGTTCAAGCATTTGCCTGATTTTGGACATTCAGCGAGTTATTTATGGCTAGCTAAGGTAGTCCAGAAAGACCTTATACTTCTCTGTTGAGGACAGTTTCATGTAACACCAGGTAGGATTTAATCTGTGTCATGCACCTAAATACTATGGCAAGGGTATCTAATAAATAAATAAATAAATAAAATATACATTTCCTCAAATTCTTCAGAAATACTACTGTACAGCAGAATTAAACATAAAAGGGAAAATATATAACTGATCACATTTATGTGAAAATGAATTACACATTTACTTGTTTCACATTTCTGCCTTTTTAAATCCTAAAGGTCAAGAATTGCCACCATTATGTTGAACTGACTGTCACCCACAGCACAGACAAGAAAACCTCATAGGTGTTCATCTCTTAGCTTCCCTGGTAATATGAAATGGCTTGACCAGGAAAGTGTTTCAATTTAACTTGGTTGCCTAACAATGTAAAATGAAATTGGCAAGATTAAGACAAATGGCACGAAAGCCGTTTGCTGATTGGCTAAAGTATATTGTATATGTTGGAAAATTCAGACCATCTATCCTAATTGGCAGTGGACAGAACACTTTAGCAACTGTGATTGTGCAAGACAGCAATCTATCCATAGCAGGGTCAAAGGGTGAGGTCAACAGGATAGGATGGTGATGTTATTATCTGACATGAGTTATCTTCTATAAACTCTGTCTGTAAGACATATGACATTGTGGTGAACTCTGTGATAGATATTAAATTCAAGATCTCAACATGTTGAATGGGATGAACAGAGAACAGAGGATGGGTTTATAAATTAATTTTGAAAAGCAGAAACAGTACTTCAATGGCAAAATAATTAACTGACATTACTACAGTTATAATAAAGTAGATGGAAGTCTGCAGCAACAATGAAATTAAGGTTCAATCAGTATTGCAGGGGGAAGACAACACAAGAAGGTAAACAAGGTCAAAAAGTTAATGGGACAAATAATTTTCTATGTAAATATCTCATTAAAATGCACTAAAACAGCTATAATGGTCAAAGGAACTTCAACAGTTCAGCATCATTTAGATGCTCTATCTAGATGTGTTCAGAAAAATAAAATATACTTCTTAAAGGTTTGGGATCAACATTTTTCTAAATAAAACCTGTCATCTAGATTGTGGTTAACCAACTGGAGCATTATTGGCATACATCCTAAAGCACTGATCATATTCCAGTTCCATTTCCAAAGCCACTAGAAATGTTACAGTAACATCCAAGAATTTCCATGACCTGGAAGGGGAAACCAGTACACCAGTTATGTTTTCTGAGCAATTTAATGTGCAGCTGTCAGCAATGTGTTTTTTGGATTTTCTGTTTCTGTGTTTGTTGTTGTTGTTGTTGTTGTGTGTGGGTGTGTGTGTGAGTGTGTGTGTGTGCGCGCGCAGATCCTTGCATTACTCAGAGCATTGTTAGAGGACATGATTGTCACAGATTGATAATATCCTGTAATATACTGAACAAACCTTGTGGAATTAAGATAAACTTTACTGAATTAAGTTAAACTTTACTGAACTACGGTTAACACCCTTGGAATTCATTATATGACAAATGGAAATGTTTATGTACAATTTGGAAATTCTACTGAAGAAATTCCATACAAAGATAAGATTCATGCTATTTCTGGAAGCTCAAAGGTCTTTTTAGAATAATAAGTGTAATGTGGATTTCCCTAGGAAATACTTTGAGGTGAGGGGAATGAAAATTCTCTTCCATTAAAGCCATCCTTTTGAAGATATGCCCTGGGGAGAGAAACCCTTTGTATACTAACTACCTGCTTCTGGAAACTCCAGCTCAAAAGACCCCTGAACTCTATCAAAATGAAACTGAACATGTTATGAGCATGCTTGTTTTGAGCTAAAGCTCCATTGAACTTGTAACCACAAGGATGCCTGTAGGGTGGGGTATTGCCAGAGCTCACAAGAAAGCTGGGATGAACTCTGGAAAGCTTATTAGCATGTGTGTAAGTTCTCTAATTTTTATTAATGTTTTCTCTGTAATGCTTTTTACCTTAAATATAAACCAGGCATGCTTAGAAATAAGTGTGTAGTAATTTATAACTATAGCGATTACATTGTTATCCATCTCTGAAGAGAAATCAAGCAGGTGTCGTAGGGCAACCTGTCTTTGCTGGGAAATACACAGTGAAGGCAAGGGAACTGTCCAGCCTCAGAATACCCGAGTCAGAAGGGAGAGAGATGTGTCTCCACCCAAAAGAAACAACAGCTGGGAGCTGAAAGCCAAGAGTGGTGCCCTTGCTCAACCCCGGAGGGGAAATACAGGTGCAGTTGCCTTGAATTGTGGCAATGATAATAAGACATTCACTAAGAACATTACTATCATCAAAAATGACTTAGTTAGGGCTTGTCAACACTTGAAATACTTACAGCAGCACAACTGCAGTGCTGCAGCTGCGCTGCTGTAGCGCTTCAGTATAGATACTACCTACGCCAACAGCTTATTTAATCCACCTCCCCAAGAGCCAGTAGCTGAGTTGATGGAAGAATTCTTTCATCAACCTAGTGATGTCTACACCAGGAGTTAGATCATTTTAACAGTATTGCTCCGGGGTGAAGGATGTCATTCTCAAGCATATACTGGAGTAATCTGAAAATAACTGATTTCATCCATGGAACCCTGATGTCTAGAACTTTTCTGCAAGTGCTGCTATTGAAATGCTTATAGGTATGCTTTTGTAATAATAGGCGGAGAATGGAAGGGTGAGTTGGGAGGAACATATAGACATAGAAAAAATGTGTTTGACAATCTGAACAGAACATTTTTGCAATAGAACTGAAACAGTCATTTGTGAAAGCAACAAAGAGTCCTGTGGCACCTTACAGACTAACGGACGTATTGGAGCATGAGCTTTAATGGGTGAATACATGCATCCGACAAAGTGGATATTCACCTACAAAAGCTCGTGCTCCAATATGTCTGTTAGTCTATAAGGTGCCAAGGAATCTTTGCTGCTTTTACAGATCCAGACTAACACGGCTACCCCTCTGATACTTGACAGTCATTAGTGGTAATTTTTCCTGTTGCCTTCTTAACTTCCCTCACCACACTGCTCTTTTCTGTAGAGAACTCTTGAACCTTGATTCGCCTTCCTCATCTGTTTAGACTGGGTGTTCAACTGTTTTGCAAGGTGTCATGGTATAATTCCCCACTCTGAACCTTAGCGTCCAAAAGATGGAGTACCAGCATGAATTCCTCTAAGCTCAATTACCAGCTTAGAACCTGCAGCGCTGCCACCAACCAGGAATTCCAGTGCCTGGTACACTCTGGTCCTCCAAGACCTTGCCCGGGGACCCCCAAGACCCAGACCCTCTGGATCTTAACACAAGGAAAGTAAACTCTTTCCCTCACCGTTGCCTCTCCCAGGCTTCCCCTCCCTGGGTTACCCTGGAAGATCACTATGTGATTCAAACTCCTTGAATCTTAAAACAGAGAGGAAAATGCACCTTCCCCCCTCCTTCTCTCTCTCCCCCTCCCAGATTCTCCCTGAGAGAGAAAGTAATCCTAACACAGAGAAATTAACCTTTCTCTCCCCCTTCCCTCCTTTCTCCCCACCAAGTCCCTGGTGGATCCAGACCCCGTCCCCTGGGGTCTCACCAGAATAAAAAAACAATCAGGTTCTTAAACAAGAAAACCTTTTAATTAAAGAAAGAAAAAACAGTAAAAATTATCTTTGTAAATTTAAAATGGAATAGGTACAGGGTCTTTCAGCTATAGACACTGGGAACACCCTCCCAGCCTAAGTATACAAATACAAATTAAAATCTTGTCAGTAAAATACCAATTTAAACTCCTTTCAGCCAAATACACATTTGAACTTCTTCCAACCAAATACACATTTGCAAATAAAGAAAACAACCATAAGCCTAACTCGCCTTATCTACCTAGTACTCACTAGTCTGAACTTATAAGAACCTGTATTAGGGAGATTGGAGAGAAACCTGGCTGCACGTCTGGTCCCTCTGAGCCCCCAGAGTGAACAACAAAACTAACAGCACACACACAAACTTCCCTCCCTCAAGATTTGAAAGTATCCTGTCCCCTGATTGGTCCTCTGGTCAGGCGACAGCCAGGCTCACTGTTCTTGTTAACCCTTTCCAGGCAAAAGAGACATGAAGCACTTTTGTTCTATTAACTCTTACTTATCTGTTTATGACACAAGGAAAGAGAAAAATTCCCCCAGTCATGGAAAAAAAGGCCTAGTCATCTCCCACACTGTCATTAGCCCCTTCTCTTCCTGGTTCAGCTTTTTCTGCTTCCCATTCTCATGCTTCCCAGTGTGGCACTGCTGGTCTGCCAGGCGGGAACTGCAATGAACAGTTTCTCTAATTGTCTAGTTTGGAACTTTAACAACAACCCAAGTTACGTGGGAACAAAAGCTTAACATGACACAGTTTGCAATGTGTTCTTAAGATATTCATATCACCGTACTCTACTTATTTAAGCATCAAAACCAAAAATATTCTCCTTTATTCTAACTTTGAATCACATCCCTTCTTTATAGAAATCCCATCTTTGAAATATAAAAGCACATTATTTTTAACATCCTCCCACCTCAAAAATATACAATTAACAAATAACTAAAAACATGTTTTATGAACAACTATAATATTTTAGACCTAGAATCCTGGCATGACACTTGCTCAGGATGCCCAGAACTGAGTGTCACCTCCCCTATCTTCAATATGAAGGAGTTGATCTTGTGGCAGCTGGGTTTCAGCTTTTTTTTACAGCACTGGCCTTTCAACCACATAAACACCCTCCTCAGGACTCTCCCAGTCCTATTTTGCTTTGCAGGTTTTCTTAACTGTACCAGAATACCCCAGCCCCCTTTGTAGAGCATTCCCATGTAGTATCCACCCTGCGACTGGACACTCACAGAAATGACCAGGCAACCTGCTTCTCAAAGATACAGCATACAACACACAGCTAAAAGGTTACAACTCAGGATTCACACTTTATGACAGCACAGCACTGTAATCTACTTATAGTGAAAACAAATATAAATTTATTACCAAAGAACAGAAATTCACTGATTTGAATGAGCATTGAGTAAGAATAATGGAAAAAATGGTTCCAAATGCACAAGTATAACACTTTCTAGAGAATAAGACTTAAGTTAATAGACTACGACCCTTGTTTAAAGAAGGTTCTCACCCTTCAAGCCTTTTTTAGATGATTGCTGGATCTAGTGAATCTAAAATCTATTCCTTAATGAATCACACATCCCTCCTCCAAGGGTGTTCCTCAGTGAAATGGATAAGAAAATGGTTATTTCCCCTTCCTTTTATAGTCCAATAAACCTTTGAAATGTATTTTTTGGTGTACAACCCCAGGTCAAACTCTTCTCCCCCGTTGTTTGTTCTTCAGTGTGTGGGCGCCATGTTGAGTTCACCTGTATCTCACCAACCTGTGTTTCCCATTGACTCTACATGCAAACAGGGCTTCCTTTGTATTGGCTTTACCAGCCTCAATTTACATTTGACAGAGAGAACTACCTTCCTTCTTGTCTGGAAAAAAAAATGATTCTCCCTTTGTTTGGTTACATACTTCAAAGTGTAACCAGGAGGTATATATAATTCCTCAAACAGCATTAATACACACATCTCACAATGCTATTAGTGATCAATGTGCTAGCAGGGGATTTGATACAGGCTAACTATCCTAATACAAACTTAGCAGGGACCCTGGGTATGTACTTAGGTTGTTACCTGCACTAGCTAGATTAAGGTAATTCTGCAATCACACCTTCATTTGCAATAGAGATACCTTCTATGAATGTCCCTTTCTTCTAGCCCTGCCATCTCTGGTGACTCATCATGGATAGCTGGTTCCCTATGGGCTGGAGAAGCATCTGGCATTTGCTCTCTTGTGGCTGCTGTAATCAATTTTCAGGATAATCTCCTAAAGGCAGTGTCTGTATTCAGCTACAGATGTCTTCCTCTGGCATCCCGCTGGATTTCTCAAGCCTGGTATCTTCTCTGCTTTGCTTCTGTGGTTAAATTTTATCCCTTTGGGTTGATATTTCAGCTACACTCTTATTTGGAAGATAGTCACAAACAATTAGAAGATTCTAGTGAAGTACTTCACTCACACCCATTCCCCTTTGGGTTTTCACCTTTTACAGATGTTTCCTGTTCTCTCTTCTATAATAAACATCATGCCCCCAAATATGATTGGAGAGTCCAATGTTCAAATAGCTTTCTAGGTGCAAAACTCTCCCAGTTTTACAGGTGTAATAACCTTCCCTTCTTGTAAGTGATTTTCTACTGTTTGTCATAGGAATTTCATAACCTCTCTCCAACTGTCCTTTCCATTGATCTCCATATTTGATGTGACTATTAGTTCATTGTTCTGTATGAATTCATAGAGGTTAACTAAGAGTAACATTAAAGACCACCCATATGGGAGAAAAATGCATAATAATCAGGTGTTTCACGCTCAGTGTAGTTAAAAGTATGCAAATTTAGTTTTG
The DNA here is from genome assembly GCF_025201925.1 of Gopherus flavomarginatus. NCBI lineage: Eukaryota > Metazoa > Chordata > Testudines > Testudinidae > Gopherus > Gopherus flavomarginatus. The sequence goes on from NC_066617.1 coordinate 187,946,562, forward strand.
ATAGTCCTTTCAAGTTTTCATTTGTTCCTGAATCAATGTTTGTAACATTGGTAACAGCATTCTGTTAAATCTTTCAGCTGGGTTTCCTTGTGGATAGTAGGCAGTGCAGTACTGGAGCTTTATATCTCCTTATATTCACAAAGGGCTAACTCCTTTGCTGCATCTCCTTAGAGGAAGAACACAGAAGCACAATATATCACTGGCGGTCAGAGGAAAAGTGCAGAAGAGTGGAGGCATAGTTGTCTTTACATCACTTGTACATCCGCCAAATTTTAGGCTGATTCAGGGGCTGAAATGAGAGCAGCCCTGGGGTCTATCTTTGTGACTCTCATATACAGTCCATATGCACCACCACAGTGGTGTATAGAAGTTACAGCAGGAGCCAGAAACCTTCCCAAAGTCCATAGAACAGTTAATTCTCAAATTCACTATTCTGGCTATGGTAAATTTTTACAGGAAATCCCAATGGAATATTTAATCAGTAGCTTTCCCTCATTGCTGAGTTTGCACATCAGGCACTAGGGCTCCTTCAGTGTCCCCATATCACTGCTGAGTGTGTTATTTTGTTGCCTGTCCAGAGTTGTTCAGGAAAAGAAAATCTATATCAACATGTGACACAGATCATGATGAAATTGAAATTACGTAATTCTGATACCCATAAAAGCCCTGTGATGTTTAGCATCACTGTGCTTTGGAAAAAATGCAGGGGTTATGGTGGATTCTCAACCTTTTCTGATCATTAGACACAAAGTGTCTTAAACTGGGCACCGCAATCCCAAGACACAGAAAATTAGTGAATAGGTCTGAAAATGTAGGAATTACTATATATTGTGTCAAAAGAATACAACTATAAGCATGAAAAAGTATGAGATTTTTAATTTTGGCCAAGAAACATCACTGTGACCAATGCTATTAAATCATCACATATACCAGGAGGAAATGAAGTAACTATTCTAAAAATGCATGGCTTATGAAATATTATTTATGCTCCAATTGAGGTTTCTCCACTCCCTGGCTGCATTTTCTTTCATCTTCTCAACTGACTGCTGAAATATATACTACTCAGAAGTATGTGCTATCCTACTCCCACCATTTATTAATCCAGTTTTCTTTGTTATTAACAGAGAACTTGACTACAGTGGAAGCTACCACACTTCTGCAACTCTGAAAATCAGACACAAGCTGTCTTAACATTGGGAACCCAAAAACCGAGGCACAAAAAAATAATATTCTTTTGTAATATACTAATTTATTTCCTCTCATAGATTAGACATATTTGCATTACAATAAAGGGATTTCATTACGTTAAAAACAATGATACATTTTGCCATAAATTTGCATGTGTGTATTACATGATAGTCATTCACAGCATTTCTGAAAATGACAGAATAAATTTTATTGGTTAAAAAAAAAGAAACTACTTCAAAAGTTATCCTAATGCCTAATAGTCCTTTCATTGCAGTGAATAAGAAAGTACACCTATTGTAGAATTTTTTAAAAACAGGAGCTCCATCCGTCACCCTCCTTTTAACTGACATTTTTACCCCATTATTATCCATAACATATTCCACCGAGGATTTTCTCCTACTACAGAATGGGGGAGGGTACCAGCCAAAGGCATCCCCCAACAACTACTGCCTTCTAAGCCTGCTCACTAATCATAAGTGGGTCAAATGGTCTTCACATGAAAGCATCTAACAAGGTCCCAGAGGAGGTTTCCCTTTAGTGGCATCATGGAAAAACACTATTCCTCTTCAGAGAAGATGGATATTGTCTTCCATGGCAAAACTGAGGTGCTGATACTTGCCCTTTTGAACCTGTTATATTCGTGCATGTTTTCTGAAATGGTTATATCATTTTGGAAATGAAGTTCCCAAGACTAGGGGATCTAAGCAGTTGGAAAGGCTCTGTTCAGAGAGATTAGAAATTCTGAAGAGAATGAAACAAAGCTTAAAGGTCTGACACTGATTTCAAGAAACACATCTAGGATGGCATCAAATTAGCATCAAACCGATCATGTCTCATTTTTGTTAATGCATATTTTTATCTCTTTTTTTAAATTTGATATGGCTTGCTAGAGGTTGTGGGGGGGGTTTGTTTGTTTGTTTGGGATTTTTTTAAGATTGGATTCAAACCATGCATCTCACAAAGGAGATTTTCTATTAATGCAGCATGAAAGAGCCTCTGTTTTAACAACAAAGAAAATTAGATTGATAAAGGAAAATGGAGAATAGTCAAACCATTTGACTACTGTAGGAGGGATGGATGCCAATTTTTAATAATTAGGGTCATATGTACAGAACAAGGAGGATCAGATCAATTAAAAAGACAAACCATGTCAATTGCATCAAACCATTTGCAGCTGAGACAGTGGCTTTAGTGAACAGGGTCCTTCACACAAATGATAACATTTGACGTTAATCGCAGGATGACCCATACACACACACACTATCGTATTATTTACCACATTTTTAATTTTGTGGTATACTCAACATAGCCAGAATGGTTTACCAGTTGTATGACTTCTCAGATTCAATAGTGCAAACTTATGCACCACAAGTCTATTTTCATTAGCTATGTAAAGAAATGCACCTAAATTGAGTAGGCTTAAACAACCAGTCATTTACTTTAGCAGATTTCAAACTTCTCTGTGTCCTTCTTGCAAATTTCTGAATGATTTTCATCAGCATCCTTTCTTGTGACAAACAAAATTTAGTTTCCAAAATATATTTAGATTTGAGAAAGGTAAAAAGAAGGCAAAAGAAAAGACCCCATCAGGAGAAACAAAAAGACAACCCACCGTCCCCCACGGACACACATTTTAAATCCCACGAAATTAATGTTTAGCTCAAGGATTTGCTGTTCATCTCAGTGCCCTTCAAGCCTGAGGCGGGATTAGGCCAGACTCATGTTCGAACAACTGAAAGAAATCAATAGATGTCACCTTATTAATGATTAAAAGACTAATGCAGACTTTCATGTGATTAAAATGATGTATAAAATGTATGTACTATTATAATTGGAAATGCACACACACAAAAGAAGCTTTGAATCAGGCAACAGACCAAAGGGAAAGAAATTAACTTGAAGCATGTACCAGTGACATATGACAGTAAATGGAAAGGAAGGAGGCCACTCAATACAGTACTAACAAGGTATCTACACCTCTACCTCGATATAACGCTGTCCTTGGGAGCCAAAAAATCTTACCGTGTTATATCAAACTTGATTTGATCTGCTGGAACATGCAGCTCTGCCTCGCTGGAGCACTGCTTTACATTATTATATCCAAATTCATGTTGTATTGGGTGGCGTTATAACAGGGTAAAGGTGTACTTGTAGCTGGCCAAATACTTTAAATTACTTTCTGAATATCCTACGTAATTTCTGGGTTATTTACAAATGCTGAATCATCACAAGCTATATAATGCCCCATCAGCAGCCATCATAAGGAATAGGACAAGGGAAGGTATGATAGAGGAAGTCACAATTAGGTGGACTAAGATTGATATGATACACAGAACTACAGTCAGAAAAGTCCCCAAAGTAATTCAGCTACCCCTAAAAAAACTTCATTGGTTTAATGGAAGGCAGTGATTTTACAATATCCCCACTATACACATTCAGGCAACATTAGAACACATCCAGATCTGCTATGCCATTTTTGAAGACTATGTTGGAAGTTGAAGGAAACAATTATTTCATGTTATTATTGAAATATCATGTGTCCTTTTTTGTCCCATTGATTAGGTTTTGAACTATGACTTTGCTAAGTATGTAGCAAATTCCAGTATCTTGACTTGACCTAAATTCTACTCGGTTTGCACTTGACTAATATATAGTTTTAAATAGTCCTTTGGGAAGGAAAAGAATGGATAGAAGAAAATGAACACTATGGGTTATATGCTATCTGCATTGTTACCATTAAGTCAATGACATGGCAAGGAAGTAACCAACATCATAATTTGTCTTTGGCGTGATATGTTTAATACTGTGTACCCAAAATCAAATCAAGTCTCTAATGAATTCAATAGTGTCAATGTTTGAGCTGGATACTAAGATCATTTAAAATACCATAGCTCTGTTGAAGTCATTGGATGAAACCCACTGGCAAGTCACTGAATTAGGACAAAAATGTTTGTGCAGTCAACCTGGAAATCATGCACACAAACACAATCTGTGTCACAGTTAGTTTGAATGGTGCTTTCATGCCCTTATCTCATTAAATCAAGGTGTTTGAGCAATGCAGCATTCAGCCTTAATGCAATACAAATAAATTTTCATGTTTCTTGTATGGAATAGAATCTATACTTGCTGTACTGAATCCAAACTTACCCCTTCCAGCCCAGGTCTACTTTTTACAAACACCCACTCATTTCACCCTGCTTTGCGGATGGAGTTAACAAGCCAAGTCTGTGACAATCAGCAGGAATTGCTGAGCATCTCCATGGAGGGTTCCAACACTTACTAACAGGTTGGCTCCGCAGAAGAAATCTGTACCCTGTAACACTGTGGATTTTTTATTTTTATTCCAATTTAATTTTGTAAGTGCAGATGACAAGATCTAGGAAAACTGACAGATTCAAGTGCCTCTACTCCACTCATTTTATGGAGAAGCTAATGTTTTCTCTTATGTTTTACAGATATATTAGCATATGTGAATTATTAGCTCATTTTATTTTGATACATCGTTTTTTAGATAATTATTTTGAAGTGAAGGACTTCATGTGTTTGACTTCACACTGTTTCTTTCCACTTGTTCCCATTTTATATGCTCTGGATTAAGCAGGTCAAAGAAAAAATGTTATACTCTATAGCTACCTGAGACAGGATGTATTAGCAAAGGCAGTCCTCCAAGATTGGTCAGAGAAGAGTTTCCACAGTGACTATTTTGGAAACCACCGAGACCCAGTCCTCCAGGGCTAGAGGGGCTAGTAACAGCCAATCAGGGCCCTGTTGGCCCAGATTAAAGGAGCTGCCTGTCCTTAGCAGGTCAGTTCATGGCTGAGATCAGAGCGGTCAGGCAGGGTTGTCCTCTCTGGCAAAAGGAACTCAAGAGATAGCCAGAGTTTGTTTCTGGCTGCATTTGTCTAGCTAGGTTTGCAGGGAGAGAGAGGACTAAGAATCTTGACTTGGAGATAAGGGTGAAGCTAAAAGGACCATGAAGGAAGCAGCCCAGGTAAGAAGCAGTAACAATTTAATCAAATGGTATGTGGCTGCTGATCATAGGGTTCCTGGATTGGAACCCAGAGTAGTGGGTGGATCCAGGTTCTGCTACTGGCCACAGGTAAAGTTGCCTAAAACCCAAAATGAGACAGAGCTTATTTTGGAAGCCAAACAAAGAGCTGAATTTAAAGGGCCCAGAGTTGGAGCGAACACTCTAGTGGACACAAACAGACTGTTGATGTATTGGACTCTTTAATACCTGGAAGGAGTTCATTCAGACTTTGTGACTTGCCAGATGGCCAAGCCACTGAAGACCCTCCAAGGTTAGCCAGCAGCCTGTAAGGGATAATGGGGAATGAGAAAACGACTGTGCTACCTCCCGCTGCTGCTCTGAGACACCCAGGAGGTGAGTGTACCTTTACACTACCCCTTCAAACTAGACATCTCCACCACACGCAATTTTTCAAAACCCTTCTCCTTCTACCTATAGTGTATTCCCCACTACAAAACCACAATAAGCAATCTGGAGCTGTAAAACAATCAAGGAGCTGAAAAGATTTCACCAAGGAGGTATCTAGCTGAAATTAACTAGTACTTCATGGAATTCATATAGAAATTACATTTGAGATATTGTAAAACTGCTCACTTTACAAAATGAAAATTGGAAAATTAGTCTGAATGAAATAAAACAGTGTCACTGAAAGAAATTAGGCAGTGAGAAAGCTGTGTAATTGATAAGGCTTGATGAGATCATCAGGAAAAGAACTTGAATCCAAGCAACACTTAGTTCTAATAGCTAATTCTTTTGGAACACTCTAAAAAGTGTCAGTACCAAGCCATGAGCTGACTCCGCATTCCGCACTTCAAACACTGATTTAAAAATGCTAAATCCTTTTTCCATTTAAGTTACTTTTGGGGAACTTTGCTCTTTCAGGCAGATTTTTGCAGTTTCCATTGGCATATTAAGGTCTTTTCCTGATTTACAGTCAATTTACGGTGGCTGTAAAAGGCCACACATTGAAGAGCTGTGATAAAGTATTTAAGAAACATCATTCCTTCTCAGCTCAAGCTGGAACTTGGCATTTATTCTCAGTACAGCAAGAAAGATCATCTATAAAAATATCTACCATAAACGTGAAAGGAATCCAGCTTGTGTCCCATAGTTTTACACAACAGCCCTATTTCATCCCTTATAAAAATATCAAATGCATAGAAAAACTGTGCTGGGTGCTGTAGAGTATGTTATACTGTTACTGCCGAATTGGCTTATTTTATAGCTATCTTTGCCAGTAATCACTGGCTACTGGGGGAAAAAAGATAAAACTAAGTAACGCACAGTATAAATAGAGAGAGTTGAAGAATAATTTGTTGTTTGACTTTGACAAATGTTATAAATGTTTAAGTAGCAGGAGCTAATTCCGGATAATACTGGAATGGTCTAGGTCAGTGTCCAAACATACAGAATGTTACTACAGAAAGTAGAAACCTGATGTGAAATCCTAGCCCCACCGAAGTCATGGCAAAACTCCCATTGACTTCAGTGGGGCCAAGATTTCAATCCTGGAAAATGGACAATCTTGTGGATCCTTATAATACGTACTTGCTTAGGAGAGTTCTGCTCATATGTGAAACCTGCATGTGGTTTAGCATGCAAAGAATGCAGACATTCACTCTTATTTTACAAGCTCGATTTTCTATTGCTTTTTCTTTTTATCTTAGTAAATGCCAGCCTCATTCTGATCACATTTGGATCAGTGTAAATCAGGAGCTATTCTATTGCAAAATAGAACTTCATCTGTTTAAATCCAATGGAGATTAAAAACAGACATATAGAGCATCAGAGCTGGAAGGGACCTCAGGAGGTCATCTAGTCCAAGCCCCCTGCTCAAAGCAGGACCTGTCCCCAGACAGATTTTTACCTCAGTTCCCCAAATGGCCCCCTCAAGGATTGAACTCATAACCCTGGGTTTAGCAAGTCAATGCTCAAATCACTGAACTATCCTTCCCTTGTCCAGCAGAGCATTTAGGGCAAGTGACAGGGAGGTAGAACTCCATGGATGATCTCACTCAAGTCCCTTAGCCTAGTGGCTCTAAACCTTTCCAGATTACTGTACCCTTTTCAGGAGTCTGATTTGTCTTGCGTACCCCCAAGTTTCACCTCACTTAAAAACTACTTGCTTATAAAATCGACATAAAAATACAAAAAAATGCCACAACACACTATTACTGAAAAGTTGCTGACTTTCTCATTTTTACCATATATTTATAAAATAAATCAATTGGAATATAAATATTGTATTTATATTTCAGTGTATAGTATATAGAGTAGTACAAACAAGTCATTGTCTATATGAAATTTTAGTTTGTACTGACTGCACTAGTGCTTTTTATGTAGCCTGTTGTAAAACCAGGCAAATATCTAGATGAGTTGATGTACCTCCTGGAAGACCTCTGCATACCCCCTGGAGTAGGCATACTCCTGACTGAGAACAATTATCATAGCTTGCCTGTGTCTCGTAACACTTACAGCTGCGTTGCCTAAGGGTGTGAAACGCCATAGCTATGCCAATCTAAACCCCAACGTAGATGTACTAGTTACACAAATGAATGCTTCTGTTGACCTAGTACCGCTGTTGAGGGTGGGGGAATTCCATACAGCAACACAAAAATCCCTTCTGTCTCTGTGGGAGGCATCTTCACTATGGCACTACAGTGCCTTACCCGTGCTGCTGTAGTGCCTATAACGGTCTTACCTTTCTCACCAGGTTTCAGAGGATTATCTAGGAATTAAGCCTCCAAACTAATAAAAACTGCAACTGTTACTCAGCAATACAGGTTCCCCAAGAACCCATCACCATAGTGCTCCACTCTCTTTGCAGGTGTTGAAAACTGGGTAACATTCAACGGTTCAATCCTCATTTTCAAAACTCTCCATTGGTTTATATCCCCAAGTTACTAGTCAATGTTAAGATTCAGACTCAGAGGCACAGAAGACAAACACTTTCTCAGCAACTGTACAGCTCATTTCACAAAGAGATTAGAGTGACCTAAGCCTTACTACAGTAATATCCCCAAACTCCCATTCAAAGGGAGAGGGGCTGAGCTTCTACTAAGGCCTGATCTACACTGGGGGAGGGGCGGGTGTCGATGTAAGATACGCAACTTCAGCTACAAGAATAGCATAGCTGAAGTCGACATATCTTATTTCGACTTACCTCCCGTCCTCACGGTGTGGGATCGACAGCCGCAGCTCCCCCGTCTACTCTGCTTCCACCACTTGCCCTGGTGGAGTTTCAGAGTCGACGGGAGTGCGTTTAGGGATCGATATATTGTGTCTAGACGAGACGCTATATATTGATCTGTCATAAACAGATAGCTAAGGGTTAATGTCTCTTTCACCTGGAGCACCTGACCAGAGGACCAATCAGGAAACCGGATTTTTTCAACTTTGGGTGGGGGGAATTGTGTGTCTGAGGTCTTTGTTTTCCGTCTGCCTGCTTTCTCTGAGCTTTGGAGAAGTAGTTCTACTTTCTAGTCTTCTGTTTCTAAGTGTAAGGACAAAGAGATCAGCTAGTAAGTTATATGGTTTCTTTTCTTTGGTATTTGCATGAATATAAGTGCTGGAGTGCTTTGATTTGTATTCTTTTTGAATAAGGCTGTTTATTCAATATTCTTTTAAGCAATTGACCCTGTGTTGTATCATCTAATACAGAGAGAACATTTGTATGTATTTTTCTTTCTTTTTATATAAAGCTTTCTTTTAAGACCTGTTGGAGTTTTTCTTTACTTCAGGGAAATTGAGTCTGTACTCACCAGGGAATTGATGGGAGGAAGAAGTCAAGGGGAGATCTGTGTGTTGGATTGCTAGCCTGACTTTGCATTCCCTCTGGGGGAATAGGAAAGTACTTTTTTGCTTCCAGGACTGGAAACAGAGAGGGGGAGTCACTCTGTGTAGTTTCACAGAGCTTATGTCTGTGTATCTCTCCAGGAGCATCTGGAGGGGGGAAGGGAAAAAGGATTATTTCCCTTTGTTGTGAGACTCAAGGGATTTGGGTCTTGGGGTCCCCAGGGAAGGTTTTTCAGAGGGACCAGAGTGCCCCAAAACACTCTAATTTTTTGGGTGGTGGCAGCAGGTACCAGGTCCAAGCTGGTAACTAAGCTTGGAGGTTTTCATGCTAACCCCCATATTTTGGACGCTAAGGTCCAAATCTGGGACTAAGGTTATTACATGAGTGGCAGTGGGTGGGATATAGACAGAATCCAGAAGCCAGTAGGAATATTTTATTTTTCTCTTCTCTGCTAAGGGCTTTTTAGCAGAGAGAAACGGTTGGTTTTAAAAGGGAACCAGAGAGAATTTTTTTTTTCTGCTCTCTCTCGCAGTTTGTGGCTTGCATGTTAAGGGTCTTTTGTCATGCAATAGCCCTCCCATTAGGAGGCAAGTACCAGCACTTATATGCATGCAAATAAAGTGGTTTTTCTGGTTTCCTTTCATTGAACATTAGCTAGAGAGAGAAAAGGAAAAAAGCACTGTTGCTAGGCAGACTTCAGGAGGCAACAGAGAACCTGCAGTTCAGAAGATAAACACCGGAGGGCACCCCAACACAAGAAAACAGGAATCATGACTTCTAAGGCAAAAATTGAGGCCGAAGAGCAACTCAAAGAAGCTGAACACAGGCGACAACTGGAAATAAAACAAAAAGAGATGGAGATGAAAGAAAAGGAAGAAAGCATGAAACTGGCAGCCTTCCAAAGAGAACAGGCAGCCCAAGAGGCAGCACACAAAGAAAACTAGAAGAAGAAGAGTTGGCCTACCGAAGGAAACAAGAAGAAGAGGAGGCGGCCCACCGCCGAGACATGGAAAAACACCAAAAAGAAATGGAAAAACAACAAAAAGAAATGGAAAAACAACAAAAAGAGAATGAAGAGAAGGAAAAACAGAGAAAACATGAACTGGAGATGGCAAAAGCTGGGCTGCCTGTGCCAGCCAACCCTAACAACCCGGCGCCAAATATTGCTCCACAGCACAGGAAATTTCCCACCTACAAGGCAGGTGATGACACCGAGGCCTTCTTGGAAAACTTTGAAAGAGCCTGTCTTGGGTACAGCATCCCCGAAGACCAGTACATGGTAGAATTAAGGCCACACCTCAGTGGACCTTTAGCAGAGGTGGCAGCTGAAATGCCTAAGCAGCAAATGAATGACTATAAACTTTTTCAAACCAAGGCCAGATACAGGATGGGGATAACCCCAGATCATGCCCGTCGGCGCTTCAGAACCCAAAAGTGGAAACCCGAGGTGTCATTTCCCAAACACGCCTACTACATTGCAAAAAACTATGAGGCCTGGATAACAGGAAACAACATTCAAACCTTGGAAGAACTGAACCTCCTCATACAAATGGAGCAGTTCTTGGATGGTGTTCCTGAAGACATCACACGGTACATACAAGATGGAAATCCCAAAGATATCGCTGAGGCGGGGGAGATTGGAGCCAAATGGATGGAACTGGCAGAAAGCAAGAAAGCTACTGTCAAGGGGAACGATTACCCCAGGGGGCACACAGACCATAAACCCTACAACCGAGGACAGCCAAAGACCCCACATACCACCCAAGTAAAGCCACAGATACCCTACCCTTCAACCTCACCAGTCTCCAGTAACTCACCTCGGCCCAGTGACCCATCAGATGGAAGATGCTTTAAGTGTAATGAACTGGGACATATCAAGGCCAAGTGTCCCAAGAACACCATGCGAGTGCAATTCATTACACCACCATCACACCAAAGATCCCCAGGCCCGGATGCCTCTCAAATACCCTTGGAGCGAAGGGAAAATTTGAGAGTGGGCGGAAAGAAGGTTACTGCGTGGAGAGACACGGGGGCACAAGTGTCAGCTATCCACCAATCCTTCGTTGACCCCAAATTCATCAACCCAAAGGCCAAAGTTACAATTTACCCCTTCATGTCACAAGCTGTAGACTTGCCTACAGCTCAACTGCCTGTCCAGTACAAAGGCTGGTCAGGAATGTGGACTTTTGCAGTCTATGACAATTATCCTATCCCCATGCTACTGGGGGAAGACTTGGCCAACCAGGTGAGGCGGGCCAAGAGAGTGGGAATGGTTACACGTAGCCAAACCAGGCAAGCTTCCAGACCCATTCCTGTTCCTGAGCCGTCCACAGAGGCCCCGTCTGTGTTACCAGAGACCCAGACAGAGGTAGTGGACCCGGATTCCATGCCTACCACTGAAACAGCCACAGCATCTCCAGTCCCAGGCCCGGAACTGGAACAGCAACCAGCACCAGCCATTGCAACCCCATCTTCAAACTCAACGCCAGAGGGCGCCAGCGAGCCAAAACTGGCAGAAGCAACAGACAGCCATACCCAAAAGGCTCAGCCAGAGCCTGAAATACCCTCAGGTGCACCAGCGGAGAGCGGTTCACCAGCAACGGAAACAACCCCATCACCTACATCGCTTCCAGAGGGACCAAGCCCAAGTCCACAGTCTGAGGAAGAACTGGTGACCCCAGCCTCAAGGGAACAGTTCCAGACTGAGCAGGAAGCAGATGACAGCCTTCAGAAAGCTTGGGCGGCGGCACGGAGCACCCCACCGCCTCTCAGCTCTTCTAATCGATCCCGGTTTGTTATAGACCAAGGACTTTTATACAAGGAAATTCTTTCTGGTGGACACCGGGAAGAATGGCAGCCGCAAAAACAGTTGGTGGTTCCAACTAAGTACCGGGGGAAGCTCTTGAGCTTAGCCCATGATCATCCCAGTGGCCATGCTGGGGTGAACAGAACCAAGGACCGGTTGGGGAAGTCCTTCCACTGGGAGGGGATGGGCAAGGACGTTGCCAAGTATGTCCGGTCTTGTGAGGTATGCCAAAGAGTGGGAAAGCCTCAAGACCAGGTCAAGGCCCCTCTCCAGCCACTCCCCATAATTGAGGGTCCCATTTCAGCGAGTAGCTGTGGATATTCTGGGCCCTTTCCCAAAAAAGACGCCCAGAGGAAAGCAGTACGTACTGACTTTAGTGGACTTTGCTACCCGATGGCCAGAAGCAGTAGCTCTAGGCAACACCAGGGCTAACACTGTGTGCCTGGCCCTAACAGACATCTTTGCCAGGGTAGGTTGGCCCTCTGACATCCTTACAGATTCAGGGTCTAATTTCCTGGCAGGGACCATGGAAAAAACTGTGGGAAACTCATGGGGTGAATCACTTGGTTGCCACCCCGTACCACCATCAAACCAATGGCCTGGTGGAAAGGTTCAATGGAACTTTGGGGGCCATGATACGTAAATTCATCAACGAATTCTCCAATAATTGGGACCTAGTGTTGCAGCAGTTGCTGTTTGCCTACAGGGCTGTACCACATCCCAGTTTAGGGTTTTCACCATTTGAACTTGTGTATGGTCACGAGGTTAAGGGGCCATTACAGTTGGTGAAGCAGCAATGGGAGGGGTTTACGCCTTCTCCAGGAACTAACATTCTGGACTTTGTAAGCAACCTACAAAGCACCCTCCGACACTCTTTAGCCCTTGCTAGAGAGAACCTAAAGGATGCTCAAGAAGAGCAAAAGGCCTGGTATGACAGACATGCCAGAGAACGTTCCTTCAAGGTAGGAGACCAGGTTATGGTCTTGAAGGCGCAACAGGCCCATAAGATGGAAGCATCATGGGAAGGGCCATTCACGGTCCAAGAGCGCCTGGGAGCTGTAAACTACCTCATAGCATTTCCCAATTCCTCACTAAAGCCTAAAGTGTACCATGTTAATTCTCTCAAGCCTTTCTATTCCAGAGACTTACAGGTTTGTCAGTTTACAGTCCAGGGAGATGATGCTGAGTGGCCTGACGGTGTCTACTACGACGGGAAAAAAAAGACGGTGGCGTGGAAGAGGTGAACCTCTCAACCACCCTGGAACGTCTGCAGCGGCAACAAATCAAGGAGCTATGCACTAGCTTCGCCCCATTGTTCTCAGCCACCCCAGGACGGACTGAACGGGCATACCACTCCATTGATACAGGTAATGCTCACCCAATCAGAACCCCACCCTACCGAGTGTCTCCTCATGCCCAAGCTGCTATAGAACGGGAGATCCAGAACATGCTACAAATGGGTATAATCCGCCCATCTACCAGTGCATGGGCATCTCCAGTGGTTCTGGTACCCAAACCAGATGGGGAAATACGCTTTTGCGTGGACTACCGTAAGCTAAATGCTGTAACTCGTCCGGACAACTATCCAATGCCACGTACCGATGAGCTATTGGAGAAAAGTTGGGACGTGCCCAGTTCATCTCTACAATAGACTTAAACCAAGGGGTACTGGCAAGTACCGCTAGATGAACCTGCCAAGGAGAGGTCAGCATTCGTCACCCATGAGGGGGTGTATGAATTCAATGTCCTTCCTTTCGGCCTTCGAAATGCACCCGCCACCTTCCAGAGGCTGGTAGATGGTCTACTAGCTGGACTGGGAGAATTTGCAGTTGCCTACCTCGATGATGTGGCCATTTTTTCAGACTCCTGGCCCGAACACCTACTACACCTGGAAAAGGTCTTTGAGCGCATCAGGCAGGCCGGACTAACTGTTAAGGCCAAAAGTGTCAAATAGGCCAAAACAGAGTGACTTACCTGGGGCACCATGTGGGTCGAGGAACCATAAACCCCCTACAGGCCAAGGTGGATGCTATCCAAAAGTGGCCTGTCCCAAAGTCAAAGAAGCAGGTCCAATCCTTCTTAGGCTTGGCCGGATACTACAGGCGATTTGTACCACACTACAGCCAAATCGCTGCCCCATTGACCGACCTGACCAAAAAGACCCAGCCAAATGCCGTTAAGTGGACTGGATGAGTGTCAAAAGGCCTTTACCCAGCTTAAGGCGATGCTCATGTCTGACCCTGTGCTCAGGGCCCCGGACTTTGACAAGCCATTCCTAGTAACCACGGATGCATCTGAGCGTGGTATAGGAGCAGTGCTCATGCAGGAAGCAACAGATCACAACTTCCATCCTGTCGTGTTTCTCAGCAAGAAACTGTCTGAGAGGGAAAGTCACTGGTCAGTCAGTGAAAAGGAATGCTATGCCATTGTGTACGCCCTGGAAAAGCTACGCCCCTATGTTTGGGGACGGCGGTTCCAACTACAAACTGACCATGCTGCACTAAAGTGGCTTCATACTGCCAAGGGAACAACAAGAAACTTCTTCGTTGGAGTTTAGCTCTCCAAGATTTTGATTTTGAAATTCAACACATCACAGGAGCTTCTAATAAAGTTGCTGATGCACTCTCCCGTGAGAGTTTCCCAGAATTCAGTAGTTAAAAAGTGTTCTTAAAATGTAGAAGTCTGTTAGTTATATACTTAGTAGTATATGTAAAGGTGCATGTGTTGTATTAATCTGTTTATTTTCAAGTTCTAGAAGGAAATCGCCGCCAGTGAGCTTCCCCACTGTCTGCAATTTGGGGGGCGTGTCATAAACAGATAGCTAAGGGTTAATGTCTCTTTCACCTGGAGCACCTGACCAGAGGACCAATCAGGAAACCGGATTTTTTCAACTTTGGGTGGGGGAGAATTGTGTGTCTGAGGTCTTTGTTTTCCGTCTGCCTGCTTTCTCTGAGCTTTGGAGAAGTAGTTCTACTTTCTAGTCTTCTGTTTCTAAGTGTAAGGACAAAGAGATCAGCTAGTAAGTTATATGGTTTCTTTTCTTTGGTATTTGCATGAATATAAGTGCTGGAGTGCTTTGATTTGTATTCTTTTTGAATAAGGCTGTTTATTCATATTCTTTTAAGCAATTGACCCTGTGTTGTATCATCTAATACAGAGAGAACATTTGTATGTATTTTTCTTTCTTTTTATATAAAGCTTTCTTTTAAGACCTGTTGGAGTTTTCTTTACTTCAGGGGAAATTGAGTCTGTACTCACCAGGGAATTGGGTGGGAGGAAGAAGTCAAGGGGAGATCTGTGTGTTGGATTGCTAGCCTGACTTTGCATTCCCTCTGGGGGAATAGGAAAGTACTTTTTTGCTTCCAGGACTGGAAACAGAGAGGGGGAGTCACTCTGTGTAGTTTCACAGAGCTTATGTTCTGTGTATCTCTCCAGGAGCATCTGAGGGGGGAAGGGAAAAAGGATTATTTCCCTTTGTTGTGAGACTCAAGGGATTTGGGGTCTTGGGGTCCCCAGGGAAGGTTTTCAGAGGGACCAGAGTGCCCCAAAACACTCTAATTTTTTGGGTGGTGGCAGCAGGTACCAGGTCCAAGCTGGTAACTAAGCTTGGAGGTTTTCATGCTAACCCCCCATATTTTGGACGCTAAGGTCCAAATCTGGGACTAAGGTTATTACATGATCCCTGATAGATTGATCGCTACCCGCTGATTCAGCGGGTAGTCTGGACGTACCCTAAGTGATGGTCATGGAATAAGAACCTATATAGTTTGCAAAGCATTATGAGATATTTGATGTAAGATGCCCTAGATATACTAAGACCCCAATATAAAAAATATCCACAATACTGCAGGATGGGAAAAATGAGGGGTGAGGTAAGACCTTAATTTTCACAAAGCAGCTTTGTATTTGCTGCTGCAATTTAGATATGATTGGCAAAGGCACTGTCCAGCAGATTAAGCAGTTTGATATTTTGGTAGCTTAAAATGAATTTTTAGAATATTATACTTTGCAAAGTGTTGCTCTGTCAATCTGAGGCCACCCACTCACTAAATGTTTACAAACATTAGCAAAAAAAGTACAAATCAATTCAATTTAAACTATTACATTTCTTATGTCTATGGGTTGGGGATGGGGGAAAGAAAAAATCTCCCTAATATTTGATTAAACAGCACCACAACAAAAAGGAACACAAGGTGAAAGAGAACGAGCATAAGGATGCCAATCCTGCACAGGGCTTAGTAGATTCTGGGAGGATATCATTGGAGTTGACAGTACTAAGCATAAGTGCATAAGAAGATATAAAAACAGTTCACAAATATGAAGCGAAACCATCAAAAAGCATTAGTAGGTCTAAGGTAAACAATAAAACTAAATATTATTATAAAAATTAACTAGTCCTCTAAACTTGTAGTTAATACTTGGCCTAACTTGTCTATATTTCATATTGTACAATCTTCTCCTTAACTCTCTGCCAGACACCATGGTCCTGAACTGCAACATCTCTACTTTCCCAGCAACAGTTTTCAGCTTGTGACATAGACCTAGACTGGAATTCAAGGTTAAGTGCAGTACAACCCTATCTCCCATTTACCGTTTTTAACTCATATTAGCAAAATAAACTCTGTTAGTGAAGCAAATAGAAATAACCGCTCAGACTGTATTAGTACAGCACAATGCATTAACATACATACGTGCTATGTCACAATAGATACAATGAGCAGCTTATTGTTGTAGTGCAGATCAAGACAAAAAAAAAAAAGAACTCTACAATAATGAACTTAATTAAAATGTTGTATGTCAAAACAAACACACAACACTATGAATAGGGTTTAATAGGTTTTCAGTGCCCTTTTGCAATGAGATTGATAGTAATCTACTGATTGAATCATGCTGTGTTGCTATGCCAAACGACCCAAAGATGATCTGTGGGCTCATGTATCCTTAGGGCCAAATCCTGTCCCCACTGAAGTAAATGGCAAAATACATATTTAAAATGACTGGGCATGCAGCCTTTCCTGTGATGCTTTTCCATTGGGCTCGAGGAGAACACTTTCTCAAGCTTTTTTTTTTTTTCCCCCCCTTCAGACAGACTTCAGCCTCTGAGTAGTCTCAGGTATCCAAACTGGTGATTATCTAACTGTGGGGACTGTGGATGGCGTGTTTGCTGTAGCACTTGCCTCAAGGGAGCTACAAATGTCAGTAAGACGCAAAAATAGACACAGTGTGAAATCAAAGGAATACAGGAAGTTTAGAAGCCATCATTTAAGAGCTCCTCATGCAGAGTTGCTCTGCTGAAAACAGCAGCGCAATATACCTCAGAAGATCTAAGTGAGGCACAAGAGACTGAAAATCTGATAATGGTTTTATGGGCTGGCAGGGCATCCTGGAATACTTTAAAACGTTCTATAGATTCCATGGAAACAGAGAAAATATAAGGACAGAGTCTTAAGTATTCTAAATGTCTGATTTACGAAGAATTCAGACGAAAAACACCAGTATCTTGTTAGAAAAAATGTACCCTGTGATCTCAAAGTCTGAGTTGAAGGGGAAAAAAAGGGGCATCAAAAGGCTAAGGTTTATCACACATGCCATTTGGAACTGTGCTAATCAGCAGAGGGGAAACAGAGCACATTCATCTTTGCAGACTCGCCACTGAAATAATCTCTGTAACACCCACTGCTCTGATAAAAGGACACTTTAGCCTAACACAGATTTAAGGCCATGCAATACATGAAAACAAAGCACTGTTATTTCTGTTTAGTACTTTGGTTCTGAAAAATCCCCATCTGCTGCTTTTTCTTTATTATCTTTTGCTTTCAACTCTTGTCTCCTTTGTGCTCCTTTATTTAAAGTTCCTGGTTTATATGTTATGCAAGGCCATTTTGTTCTTGTTTTTCTCTTCACTTCTTAGTCTCCCCTCAACAAAACAATGATTCTCCTGCCTCATCTCTCTTAACTACTACATACATTTAGATCTGTATTTAATGGGAAAGATATTAGAACAAACAAACAATGCTATACCTTGCCATCAATTTCATAGCAGATCCCCCCATTGAAATAAAAAAAAACAATGAAAAATGAAGGGCACTATATGGACCAGGTGTGATGAAGTGAGAGTTTTCTGAAATATTTTTATGAATCCTGTCTGTGCCTCTGTTTCCCCTATATGTTGTGTTGCTACTGGGGAGATGGGAAGAGGGAGGAGGACTAAGTCTGCTCACAGGGCAGGCTAAGAGAGATAGGTATGTGTGTCACCTAGCTTCTGAGCCTGAATGTGTCATTAAACAAAGGAGCAGTAAAGGCTCAACCAATATCAGTGGAGTATTCAAGAAGACAATAGAAAACCCAGTCACCAGGACATTGACACCTTGCAACCAGTAACCCAGAGGGAGATGTATTTCTCCACCTCTCATCAGAGAAGCAGGGAACAGACCCCCAGCTCGAGAACAAAGGACTGGAAGTTGTGAAGTAGGGGATAAAGTGTTGACTTCTAGAGGAAGCTGGGGGCTCTCTCACCTGGAGACAGACAAAGTGAGAATGAGGGAGACACAGAGCCAGAGCATGGGGTTCACTACAGCTTTTGACTGTAGCTCTGGGCTAACCAGAAAGGAATGTTTTACCCTTCACCTCTCTGTGCTAACCCATGGACTTCCACATTCTGTTTGCCAGGTGACTAAAGAAAGGTTACCTTGTTTTGAAAAAGGCTGCCTTTGTGGCTGTAAATGCTCTCTGAGAGCATTTCACCTTGCAGGGGGAAGCCTCCCACAGGACTCTAGGTTGGCTGGATTTGCTACAGACAGCCATGGAGACAGGGGATGCTTGTGCCAAAGCCTCAGTCTTGGAGACAGGCCTATCACTGTGGAACTGTGTGATACTTGGGGGACCGGCACACTGAACATGTCTGCAGAAGGTGCACAATCACAGACAGTGCTGCCTAGTGATCAGGCAGCGTTTTGGCAGAATGTCTCCCTGCTGGAGCACAGAGACTGTACTGAGAGCTGGGCCCTTGAACAGTCAAGGCCTTTTCCAGCTGGTCTCTCACCTGGTGTGGCAATGTCCTTTCAAAGGGGGTAAGGGATCCCAGGCCCACCCTCTCTGCTGGGCTCTGGACCAGGGCCCAATGGTGGGTAGCTACAATCAAACACCTTGGGTCGCTAAGCTGCTGGCACCCCAGGCCTATTCCTACCCCAGTCTCCTTTAGCTTCCAAGGGGTATACCACCTGCAATCAGTTCTCCATCCTGCACTCAGTCATCTGCCCCTCCTTTGTGGGTTTGCACAGATCTGTGTTGTCAGGTCTCAAGTAATGAGTTCTTGGGTGGTACTTTCCTCTCAGAATAGCCACCTGCTCCCTTTCACTCCCTGCTTCTGAATGACTCTGCTCCCCTTTTTAAAGCCCTGCCTCCAGCTTGTGCAGGCCTTGCAGATGTGGCTGGGTGGGGTCACCTGGGCCGAGAGCTGTGCCTTGACCCCTTTCTCTCCAATGTAGGGTTTCTGTACCCCATCGCAGGGTCACTCCTGAGTGGCTGGGGCACAGACCAGACCCTGTGACTCTGACACCAGGGTTGGGAGCTTACTTTTGGGTTCTCTTGAAAATCAATAAATATAGGAGAAGGGCAGATTCTTAACTGGTATAAACTTTCATAGTTCTACCAAAATCATAGGAGGTGTAACAACTGACACCAGCTAAGGATTTGCCCTAGAGATTGACCTATGAGGAAAGATTGAAAAAACTGGGTTGTTTATTCTGGAGAAGAAAAGACTGTGGGGGGACATGATAATAGTTTTCAAGTACATAAAAAAGATTGTTATGAGGAGGGTGAAAGATTGTTCTTCTTAGCCTCTGAGGCTAGGACAAGAAGCAGTGGGCCTAAACTGCAGCAAGTGAGGTTTAGGTTGGACATTATGAAAAACTTCCTAACTGTCAGGGTGGTTAAGCAATGGAATACATTGCCTAGGGAGGTTGTAGAATCTACATCATTGGAGGTTTTTAAGAAGGAGGTTAGACAAACACCTGTCAGGGATGGTCTAGTTATTATGCAGTCCTGCCTTGAGTGTAGGGAACTGAACTAGAAGGCCTCTTGAGGTCCCTATACACAGTTCCATGATTAATACACACCTCTATGATTAATTCTAGGAGTCTAAGCACTATGAAGAGCACAAACTGGGTGAAATATTTCTAAAGGAGAAATGGGATTATCTCAGTCTCTCTCACTTTATCATTTGCCTACCATTGCAGGGGCCTAGGGCATCGGTGAACCTTGGCCCCTCTTATTTTCTGACTGTGGCACACATTAGTCTACTGTCCTGTGGCTGTAATACTTTGGTCTCATTTGGGATGTGGGTTTTAGTGTGTAAATATTGAGTGGTGCTGGTGGCCTGTGACATACAAGAGGTCAGACTTGGTAATCTGTTGGTCCTTTCTGGCCTTAGACTCTATGATGAAGAAATAAATAAAAACATTTGCCTGTCTGAGTTTTCCTAACAGACAAAAGGTAAGCCAATTGTACAAATATGTGACAAAAATTCATGCAAACATTTTTGTGTACATACCGTAGAAATATCTTCCATTCCATTCTGGACAGACAACAAGGTCTATTCCAGACTCCAAATTATATTTCCAGTGGTGGCACCATAATTCATACTTCCCTGTCCACTTCTGCCCTTGCTTGACTTAGTCGCTTTATGTTTGTGTATAGCATTTGTCTGTTCCTTCCTGGTCTGCAATACACCGCCCAAAACTGCTGAAGTTGACTGTCATGGTAATTCCACAAAATATTTTCATATTTGGAATTTCAAGATAAAGGAAGATTTTTGCCTTGAATTTGTGTGTCAACCAAAATGTGAAGGGTGTAAAAAACAAAACAAAAAAAAAAGTATAAAACAAATTGACAAAAAATGTTGTAAGGTGTTTAATGAAAAAAGAACTCACCATTTTCGCCACTGGTAAATATGCTTTTTTAACACTCTTCCCCTTCTTTCTGAATGATTACAAATGGAATGTTTTTCAAGTGCAAAGTATTTAATCTATTTTTTAAATTTACATTAATGTAGCAATCACTTCTATCCTCAAGTATTTGGAATAAATTTGGAACTAGCCAGAAACTTCTGCAAAAAATTGAACCCCAAAAGAACTTTGTTTGTTTAGAAGCTTAAAAAAAAAAAGTAGGCCACCCTCTGCCATCCTCACCCAAGCTGTATTGTATCTTTACTCTATGAGCAGCACAACTCAATGGGGTGGTGGAGTAAGGTACTATTCAGCATAAGTAAGGATGATAGAAACTGACATGGTATGAATGTAACTGTTTCCTCCCCGTTTGTCTGTATTTTTGGGCACCTCTGCATTCACAAATTCCGCTCAGGACTGGGATGGAAGTGCATAAATATCTCTTGTTGCATGTGAGGCACAACTCAAAGCTGACTACTGAAAATCACACAAGTCACTCTTCCAGTTTTCCAGACCTAGTGATCAAAACTTGGGAATTCTCTGAACTGACTCCTAAGGTTTATCCATGGACACAATCTGGTTAGCAGACCTATGCAGAAAGTCAATTTACATTTTCAAAGAGAACCTGAAGATTCCCTAAACATTGGGGAACTTAAGAATCATGATAGGAGTTTTACAGTCTGGGCACATTTCTTATTCATTTTAAACTATGTATGAAAATTAAGGTACCAAAACATATGCACCCATCTTCCCCATGCCCTCCCCTCAAAAAAGAATTAGTTTAGTTTCTAAAGATGAAAAGCTACAAAGAGTCCTGTGGCACCTTATAGATTAAAAGAAGTATTGGAGCATAAGCTTTCGTGGGTGAATACCCACTTTGACAGACATCTGACAGAATACCTGTCAGATGTCTGACAAAGTGGGTATTCACCCACGAAAGCTTATGCTCCAATACTTCTGTTAGTCTATAAGGTGCCACAGGACTCTTTGTTGCTTTTTACAGATCCAGACTAACATGGCTAACCCTCTGATACTTAAAGATGAAAGTACCAAGTCAAATAAAAATAAATAAAAATAAGATAGGTTGAAGCAAATACATCAGTTGTGGGTACATGCGAGGTGGAAATCGCTGTCTTGGAGAACACTTCCCAATGGGTTGCACAAGTGAAATGCAAATGAACTACACCTGATGATTCAGTTACAAAACATAGAAGGCTAGTTTATTGTTAACCCTGCATACATGCCCAGTGAGTGTAGCTGGGGTGGTCATCCCCATGGAACTCCAGC
This sequence comes from Gopherus flavomarginatus, assembly GCF_025201925.1. Taxonomy (NCBI): domain Eukaryota; kingdom Metazoa; phylum Chordata; order Testudines; family Testudinidae; genus Gopherus; species Gopherus flavomarginatus. The sequence goes on from NC_066617.1 coordinate 187,968,614, forward strand.
CCTACTTGCACATTTGAGCAAGAGACAGTCTATGCAGCTGGAGTTGTTAGCTTGATCTAGAGAGCATCTACACATACTGCATTTATTCCAAACTTCCTGCTTATTTGAAGTCTGGCATTATCTGTAACTCAGACAATAACCTAAATATGAACCTTGGACTAAGTTTTCTTCCCAAACTTGGCTGTGTCTAGCTTTCCCTGGAGAATATGTGACCTCTGGATCCTAAAAGCCCAGTTTTCTCTGCCCAAAGAAAAGAATCACTCCCACTTCCATTATATTCTGGGTGGAATTAACAAGCCACACCTGCCATAGTGAATCAGCAGGAATCAGTCAATGTCTCTGTGCAGGGTTTCAGCATCTAGAACACTGTCACATTCAGCCTTCATTCTCTGGCAAACCAGACTGTTTAGACAGCAATGGTCCAGGTAAGGCATTAGATACCTCAAAGGGAGCTGGCACAAATGAGAACACATATTGTACTCTCCACTGAAACACATGGTTCTGGCTGCTAGCAAACACAAAAAACTGGACTAAATAAACTGCTGATCTGATCTGTTATAATAACTGGCATTTTCCTAATATAGGGAGTTAAAGGTACAGCATTGGGTCAAACTTGGCTCAAAATATACCTTTTAGCCAAACAAGCTTTTACAAAATCCAGAATCATGAGAAATGATTCCATTGAATTACTTTAAAATAATCCCAGTGGAAATACCTAAAAGAAAGAAAGAAAGAGAATATCTTTTTCCCTCCAACATTTTCTGCCTAAATATTGCAGGTTTTTACAGTAGAATCATAGAATATTAGGGTTGGAAGAGACCTCAGGAGGTCATCTAGTCCAACCCCCTGCTCAAAGTACAGTATCCAGTACAGGGATATAAAAAATGTGAAAATGGCAAGAAGTTAACTGATCAGGTTTTATTGTCCACTCTGAATGACATGATTTAACATTAAAGAAATCTCAAAAGTGGCAATTAAAAAATGATAACATTTAAAAAATTATTTTTTTCTCAAGTTTAATACTGTGACAGGTTTATTTATGTATTTATGTTAATATAATTTTTGGCCTGTCATTTAAAATTGTATAAGGATAGAATTTCACTACTTTAGAATGGGATACCAACAGTCTACAGGTTTCAATAAGCATGCCATGTCCCTGGTAATTTTTTGTTGTTGTTGTTAATTTGTCCTACTCTGCTTAGGTTTGGTATGGGTCTAACAGCTTGTGCTCTTATCCCTCAGTATTAAGCAATTCAATAATATTTAATGGTAGTATTTTCTGTTGCTAAATTATATATAACTGGCAATTATATACAACTGGCAAAAGGCTAGCAAGAGATTCAAAAAGTGTTCAGTGTGAGATCTCTTTGTTCCTACTACGAGCATGGATAGGCAAACATAAATCAGAGATCTTACTTCTGCTACGGTAATCTCTGCTTGTTTTAACAGGCACTTGGCATGCACAGAACTGACATTCTTGCCAAGAATCACAGTGTGCAGCAACTCTGAGCAAGGCCTGTTGCAAACCCACTGTTGCTACTTAAGTTGTACACAGCAACCCACTAGAATCAGCTTTCCAGATACAAATCATTAAGTGTATATTCAGCATCATAACCAGTATTTTTTAAAAGTCTGTTTCTAGCTCTACAACAATCATACTAACTCCATAAAGAAGCTTTTGAAAATATCCTTAGCAGAACAGAAGATTATTTCACCTATTGTATTTTACTAAGAACCACAACTAAGGTGCAAAACAAATGCCAGAACCCCTGCATGTTAAGGCAAATAACCCTCATCTCAATGCTGCATTGAAAGATTTAAAAAAAAAGGAGGGGGAGGCTATTATGCCTTGGGGGAAAATGTCATTCATTTTAAATTCAGTGATCAGCCTAACCCTGTGTAGGTGGAGAGAAAACATGGTTAAGAATCTAATCTCATTCATACAAAGCTAACATTTGAGTCAATACATTGTCCATATTTCTTTCTTGAATCCTAATCATATCGCTCCTGTCAAGACTTCCAGAGTCTGTTAATTCCGACCTTTCATTACCCTTTGGATGAGGTAGGAAGAGAGCCTCTTGGTGTTTAACTCAATTTCCAAGAATGTCCATGCTTTCCTGAAACAGATCCATACCAATGATTTTGAGATACCTTTCAGGTATTTATTCACTAGAAAAAAAAAATATATAGCCTCATATCATCCAAAATGTAGTGAAGTTTAAAGTTTTTATTCTGGAAGGACAGATGCAACCCATCATATTCTGATCCATTTACTTTTCTAGACTTTCTCCAGAATTTCTGCATCTACATAGAATTAAGTTCTTCAGAATTAGATTCAATACTCCATGTTAGACTGAACATGAGCTTCTGTAATTGTGGTATAATGACATCCTCTCGATTGGTCATCTAGAGGGACTGAATTTGGGAATCTCTCCATCTGACAATATAATCCTCTACTGTGTTAGCTAAGGACCACATATATTAACACAGAGGCAGCAGCAGACTTCTCTTCTTATGTGGCCAGCCAGCAGATCAGGACAAAGAAGGACCCACATTGGATTAATAGTTTTTAAATATAACAATTTCCACTGTTTTATTTATAGTGCTCCTTATGATTTATATTAGGATTATATTTTTTGGATTCCTTGAGATGAATAATTATTCAAATCCTCTAGTTACTGCTTACTTTCATCTTCAAGTTTTTTAATGGTTGGTCCTGTCCAGATCTTAATTTAATGCTAGTGCCAAAATAAATCACTTGTTTATTTGTGGAAAATAAAAGCAGTGCTTGGTTTCTATCCCTTGAATCCAGGTAGGGCTAATAAGTGAGTAATTCCAGGAATGATACTTAACAACCCAGTAAGGTTCTTGGAATTACTCACTTATTAACACTACCTAGATTTGAGGGATAGAAACAAAGATTGAAACATAAGCCCCATTGAAGTCAGTAGCAAAAGTTGTATTGTAGGATTTCACCTAGAGTCTCCTTAAAGCTTGACTCAATCAGCCCTTGGATAATTATAACCCACTACCTACAAGAAAACTGTAAGGAAAACTCTCTCTCTCTAGTCTGGTAGACTTATTTGGAAAAGTCAATAATATAATATGTATGAGCAAGTATTGTGCTTTTCCCCCTTCTATCCAATGCCTGTGACATTAATAAATATTACTAGTCTATAAGCAAAGCTAGTCTTAAAATCGTTAGTTAACAAAACTGACCAAGTCTGACCACTGAGGTATCGTACTAGTATGTATCACTCATTGCAATTATGATGATATGCCATTATGCATTTTTAACAGATTCCACATAAGTGCTGGCAATGTAAAGATCAAGCTTCTTTTTATCAGATGCATTCTTCACTTTGGTAGACTTATTTAACTCCTAAAACAAAGAGATTATTTATAAATAGATAATGTGATTATCTAATTGTATTGTAAAATCATGCTTGTCGGCAGTCAAACCATATATCTTCAACCTAGTCCACCAGTCTATCATTTATGAGAGTACTATACATGTCTCTTGACTGAAGGTAGAGGGAGAGGAAGACCTAGACGAGTTTCCTGCTTCACACCATTTTCCCTTGTTAGAGATAGAGATCACACGAGTTAATCCCCAAACCTTTGTTACAACAACTGATCCTGGGGAAAGATTAAGAGATTAAAAACTTCCATGCACGTGCGCACACACAAGTGAACACATACTATAATATATCAAATATATACACATTTTCTGCACTACTGACTGTACAGGTAAGTCACTATTCAGAGTATTTATTGCATATGTTACATATGATGGAATGTGTAGCTGTTCTTAAATTCTGTCCATATTATCTCTCTCTGTTAAGGGGCTATGACTGGTGTACAATGACCCCTTCTGGAAATAAAGCTTTGCTAACACTGTGAATGGGTACAACAGGCCTCTGGATGGGTCACATGAACTTTTTCTCCTCCCTTGCTTTTAATTTTCTCCCTGCAGCGAGATACTGCTGGCAGCTATAGTTTCTGTAGTACACACACTCAAAACATATATTTCTCAGCTAACACCTCCAGGGGGGTATTTGTACTGGAAAGAAATAATTCAGTTTACATGATATTCTCTATATTTGTCTGCAATTTAGCTCTTAATACTGTTATCAAATAAAATATCTGGTACTGCTTAATACATCTGTAGATTGGGACTGGTACTATGGAAGTATTAACTCATTAGATATGGTTCTATTTAAGGATTTATAACTAAAATAATCTTCTGCATGACCTTTTTTAAAAAAAATTAAATAGCATTTCCACAATATAAGGATATAAAACTGAAGGGTTTGAAATCAGTCAATACATTGCAAATATATAAATAAATGATTCCAATATGACAGCTGTAGAAAGGTTTAATTAAAGTGATTTCACTGGGTTCAATTTTTTGTTCCTATAATTAACACTAACCAGTACGTTTTTTTTCTAAAGGGAAGTTCTGAGATTACTTCCTATTTTACTTTAATTATGTGCTCACTTCAATAAAGTGTCATGTCTACTACTCATGATTTAAATGCTGTACAGTATACATGCAGAAACAATGTGGAGAAATCTTTTTCACTTAAACAAAGTTTCAGAAGCTAATGTACAAAAGTCCTACTGACTCTAAATTCAGACAGTTTCTAAATGTAGGAACTATATGCCATTTATTAAGGGCTTACACCAAAACTTATGCTGTTTCCCTTTTCTGTAAGTATCTCTCATCATCCCCATGAGCAAGGACATGCCTTTGAGAACATCCAAATTAAGGACTACTTTACTTTGGAGTATCACCCCCCACCTCTAACACCTCCCTTTTGACGTCTGTACAGAAATCCACATCTATCACTGCTGGAAGAGAAAATGGAAATACCATCTACTGAGCAAGAGTCAATGATGCGCTATACATTGCTGAATAGATTCCTCCCTTCCCCTCTAGTTTTGTGCTTTAGCTAGCTGACTTGACCTCATTTCTTTAAAAAAATGTTTCCCACCCCACCCCTCCTCATTAACGCTGTACTACGTGTCACTGGGTAATAAATTTAGATGCCTACTTCCGAGGAGGTTATACTTCTCATATTTGGAAGAGGAATAGTCTACCCTTTTCACTCCACCTTCCCCTCCCTGCCCCTCAGAATACAAGCAAATATTTGGATTTGGATGGTCTCCTCGGTACAAAAGGGATCTTCAGAAGGGGATTTTCCTTCACTATAAATACAGGATTCACAGAACCAGATTAGCAAGGCTAAAGGAAGAAATATTCTGCTGCTACCTTCTACCATGAAGGCAAGGCATTGAATTTCAAACAAATTTACTTTCTTTTTGAATATTTAATAGAAAATAGAGTTGAATGAGTGGCATTCACACACCAATCTTGTGATGACAGAAGGAATTGTACATACAGAATGCACTGCTCTTTTTCACTTTGTAGTATAGAATCACAGAAATGTAGGACTAGAAGTGAGCTATTGTTAAAACCAAAATCAAGTACAGACTCCTCCAGTTGCTTTCTGCATCTTCTCAAACAATAGAAAAAATAAGAAAAGTCTCCAATGCATTTCAATAATATGTTGGATAGTCTGTGCCCTGCTGTATTATTTTCCCACCAGATGCTGGGTAGTTGAAGTTCCCCATCATCACCAAGTCCTCTGCGCTAGCTGATTTTGTTAACTGTTAAAAAAAAAAAAAAGCCTCATCCACCATATCTTCCTGGTTAGGTTGTCTATAGTAGACCCCCTGCCATGACATCATCCTTGTTTTTTACCCCTTTTTTCATTACCCAGATACCTTCTTGTAACAAATTCCCTTCTTCCCACTTTTGTGTCCAGGGTTATGGACTAGACAACATACTATTTACTCTACACCTCTTAATTGCCAAGAACCTGATATTGCAAGGTGGTTCAGCAGCATTGTTAGACCAGTTCTACCACGCAGTGCTGGAAATTAAGTGAAGAAAAGGGACATTCTCCACTGTGATTGCACTTTGCACTCACTTTCTGACTAGGTAAAAATGACTACAACAAAGTGCATGTAGAACTCTGTTATGCTGATTTGTTAGCGTTTTATACTACTTTGAACAAGTACAAATGACCATGCAGATACAAAGCAAGAGAAAACGTGAAGGATGTGAAGGAGCTTCCCAAACCTGAGCCACTCTTTTTAGGTGACAACGCTGAGGAACGGCCCCAGATTGAGGTGTAATTAGAGCAGGCATTGGAACAAATTGATAACTTAAACAGTAATAAGTCAACAGGTCCAGATAGTATTAACCGAAGAGTTGTGAAGGAACTCAAATGTGAAATTTCAGGACCATTAACTGTAGTCTGTAACCTATCATTTAAATCAGCTTCTGTACTAAACAACTGGAGGATAGCTAATGTGATCTCAGATTTTTAAAGGGACTCCAGAGGTGATCCCAGCAATTACTGGCCAGTAAGCCTGACGTCAGTACTGGGCAAACTGGTTGAAACTATAATAAAGAACAAAATTGTCAGAAATATAGATGAATATAATTTGTTGGGGAAGAGTCAACATGTTTTTTGTAAAGGGAAATCATGCTACACCAATCTACTAGAATTCTTTGAGGGGATCAACAAGCATGTGGACAAGGAGGATCCAGTGGGTATAGTGTAGTTAGATTTTCAGAAAGCCTTTGACAAGTCTGTCACCATGACGCTCTGTACCTTGGGGGAAACACCCTACACTCCATGTTCATCTTTATAAAATAATTGTGTGGTATCCAATGATTGTGGTGTCATGTTGGGTGTCTTCGGAAGGCTCATGATGCACTGAACGTGGTTGTTATAGTGATATCATAGTAATTGTTATAGTAATGTTATATTAATGTTATAGGTTATAATTTTATGTATGTAGTTATGAACCTGAAAAATGTAACCTCATGGCTTAAAAGCCCAGGCAAAAAACTCTCCAAGAGCAGAGAGGCAGTTCACACCTCATCAGGGCAGGTATGGGACAAACCCAGCCCAGTCTCACAGGAACAAAAGACATGGCCTAGGCAGCAACAAAAAAATCTGTTTGAGTCTCGAGGGAGTCACCTCCCCTCCTTTGGTCAGTTTAGAACTGCAATGAAGTAATGCTCACCTGACTCTCAAGAACGGGGCAGGGCAAAGCCAGGAGAGAAGAAAGGACATGATAAAAGGGAGAGTCATTTGCCATGCTCTCTCTCTGTTCCACCTACATCTACAGACACCACACCAAGCGACTGAAGCACTGATCAAAGTGGAGAGCCTGGCTGAAGAGCAACCAGCAGCTTGTGGTGAGAAGTATCTAAGTTTATAAGGGCATTGAAAGTGTTAAGATCAGCTTAGAATGCGTTTTGCTTTTACTTCATTTGACCAATTCTGATTTGTTATGTTTTGACTTATAATCACTTAAAATCTATCTTTATAGTTTAAAAAAAATTGTTTGTTTATTATACCTGTAGCAGCGTATTTGGTTTGAAATGTGTCAGAGGCTCCCCTTGGGATAACAATCCTGGTACATATCAATTTCTTTATTAAATTGACAAACTCATATAAGCTTGCAGCATCCAGCAGGCATAACTGGACACTGCAAAGACGGAGGTTCCTAGGGTTGTGTCTGGGACTGGAGATAGGGGCTAGTGTCATTCAGTTGCAAGCAGCTGGGAACAGCTTACATGCCAAAAGTAATGCACGTTGGAAAACATAATCCCAACTATACATATAAAACAACGGGGTCTAAATTAGCTGTTACCACTCAAGAAAGAGATCTTGGCATCATTGTGGATAGTTTCTCTGAAAATATCCACTCAGCGTGGAGTGGCAGTCAAAAAAAAATAAACAGAATGTTAGGAATCATTAAGAAAGGGATAGAAAATAAGACAGAAAATATCATAGTGCCTCTATATAAATCCATGGTATGCCCACATCTTGAATACTGTGTGCAAGTGTGGTTGCTCCATTTAAAAAAAAAAAAAATTGGAATTGGAAAGGGTTCAGAAAAGGGAAACAAAAATGATTAGGTCATATGGAACATCCTCCATTTGAGAAGATATTAATAAGACTGGGACTTCAGCGTGGAAAAGAAGACTACTAAGGGGGAATATGATAGAGATCTAAAAAATCATGACTGGAGAAAGTAAATAAGAAAATGTTATTTACTCCTTCTCATAACACAAGAATTAGGGGACACCAAATGAAATTAATAGGCAGCAGGTTTAAAAAGTAGCATGGAACTCCTTTCCAGAGGATGTTGTGAAGGACAAGACTATAACAGGGCTCAAAAAAAGAACTAGATAAATTCATGAGGATAGGTCCATCAATGGCTATTAGCTAGGATGGGCCAGGATGATGTCCCTAGCCTTTGTTTGCCAGAAGCTGGGAATGGGTGACAGGGGATGGCTCATTTGATGATTACCTGTTCTGTTCATTCCCTCTGAAGCACCTGGCATTAGCCACTATCAGAACACAGGATACTGGCTAGATGGACCTTTGGTCTGACTCAGTATGGCCGTTCTTATGTTCTTAAAACCTTGCTTGCAGTGTGTAAGGCAGACATTTTTCTTCAAATCTTTTCATTCATTTTGGAACCAGCTCTCATCTACTGCTGCAGGTTCTCTATGTAATTCACTTATAATACCTCAGGGAAAACAAATGCTGAGGACATTAATCAGAACAACTGACTGATTATCTAAAAAGGAGGAAGCAGATCAGGAACTGGTATGTCTGTGTATTTTGTTCTAAAGATCTGTTTTTATCTATTTTTTCCATATAGTCCTGCTTCAGTTCATAGATCCAAGTTCCTCATGGTTTATTCAAGTGAAAGGACTTAAACGAAGTACCTATAACACCACAAGAACTTACCTGAAACTGAAGTAAATGGAAATCTTTCCATGGAGTTCAATGAGATCTGGTTCAAGCTTTAAATAATGACACTGAAACGTGGACGTAATTTGCAATGCTTGGTGCACCAGAGGCAGTTATATTTCAGTAGTGCCCCAGGAATGCCGCATCTGAAGTGCTTTTGTGCCATTTGGGATGAAAGCTGTTACTCACAAGTAAAATATTACTATAATAAGCCTATCTTAAAAATGTATGCTATTTTTAAACCCTTTGGACTGTTTCTAACTAAATTAACAAAGGAAAGAGAAGAAAATTACACAGGAAATATGAGGAACAAAAGGAAATGGAATGAAGGGGAGGACGAAGTGGTAGTTAAAAATAAATAAATGATATTTGTTTCAAATGAAAGCCGTCTATTTTCATGTATCCAGTGAGTCAAGCACAGAAAGTGTCCTTAGCTAGGCATGAAATAGGGAACATGCAAAGACATGCAAAGATCATGCGTATTAAACATCACACTTTGTGCATAATTCCATTTTGCAAGTCATCTACATGATCCTGACATCATCCATGTAGGATCCTTGCTCTTATTCCAGTAGATGTTAAAATATGAGTGTATACATTATAAATGATTTTGGTATACAAAGGGAAAAAAAAAAAGGCACAAAAGTCAAGTACAGATGCCTGACATATGTATGACCCTTGAATATATACATGGACAAAGTATAACACTGCTCACCAGTGATTTAATGGTCTAACTAAATGTTAGAGAGAAAAAGTATGGTTTATATACAACACACACACACACACTAATGCTTTTCTGTGTTGCAACTTATCCATTTCAACTTATTCAATTCACAGACAAGAAACCTTTCTCCTTTTGCATCCACTCCCCTGCCAAATCAATCCCACAGTGATATATTACAGCCAACTGTCAAATACGGTGAGCCTTGGTACTCCAATGGTTAACCTGAGTGCAGCATTCCTTTGAGAGAATAAACGGAATAAAGTTCTGGAAGCTAGAGATTATACTTCAGCCTCAGATTTTATTACACACAGTTTCTTTGCTAAGCATAGTGTCTCCCTCAGAACTAGAGAGAATTACTATCTCCTGTTCTCAAAAGGCTGGAATCCTTCATCACTCTGATAATCCCTCAAGTAAGACACAGAAAATCACTTCCAACATCTCCATAATACCTTTAATTTTTCATGTTGAATGTCTTTTTTTATTGCTCATATAAGAAAGGTGCCAAGATCTCAGTTATTACTTATTAGCCCATACCAGTTTATTACTATGTTTAAAATACTGTGCTCCAACTCTCCAACTATGTGCAAATATACACAATTATACAGCAACTATCTCTTTTTCTTTCCAAGAAGTGAGAGGAGAGAGCTGGAAGAGGTTTGTGCCAGATGATCTCATGCATTTGCACCTAACTAGCTTTGGTAGAACCATATACAAGGTGATTTACAGCTCCTCCCCTCCAAAATTAGTGATATCAAGACGTGTATTAGCATACTATTCTATTCCGAGGCACTTTATTTTCCCTTCCTTGAAAGCAAACAGGATTCGCGTCATAGCTAAGAGAGAATATAGCTTCTTCCAAAACTGCATCACCACACTACCTGGTCATAACAATATCACTCCACCTGAAGCATCATCTCTGCTAGGTCCCATCCAGATTCTGATATTCTGATTCTTATTTCCCGTTAAAAGAAATAGAAATACTCAACAGAGTAAGGTACAAGGCAACATGATTAAGAGATCAGAATCTGAACCTCAGTTATGGACACCACTGTTGTTCTACAATACAGATGTTCTAATGCTACATAACAGTCTAGCAAATAGCATCATGTGGTACTAAAATACCTATATGCATGTGTATATGTGCATCAAAATCATATGGCACTGAAAATCTGTTCGGTATTTTATCCACAAACAAATGCACAGCAGCCCTCAAACCATCTAGCACAACTGCTATAAAACATTTCCCCATTTTTTAATGAGCTCCTAGAGTATCTCAGACAGTGTCACTGTAAGGTTCTCTTCTAATCTGTAGAAATAAAAACCCTCTAACCCAGCTCCCCTTCCCACACTATAACCTTTTACTGGATACTGTTGTCATCATGAACTACAGAAAAAATCACCCGCAATCTGGCTGTCATGCCTTCCTATTGCTTCAAGAAGACACATTAAAAATCAAGAATAGAAGCAGAAGTGTTCAGTGCATTTGCTAGAGTTTCATAGCTAGGCAGCAGTCTGGCCTCTATTGCTGCTCTCCCTTGTGCCAAAGAACAATCCTTATTTTAGACTCTAATTGAATACATCTCATCCACTGTCCACCACCTTCCCAATTATTTTAATGTGTGAGTCAGAATACATGCTGAAGCTGAAAGTTATAGATATTCACCAAACAATATTAAACTTCACTGCTCAAAATTAGGCAGCAAAATCTATCTGTGTATAGCTAAAGTGGCCTGAAATTCAGATATGCTGAGCACCCACAGCACCAATGGACACTTTAAATCCCTAAATATGGATTTTTCTGCCTGAACATTAAGGCCAAAAAGGACCATCATGATCATCTAATTTGACCTCCTCCCACGTTACATGCCACAAAAACCTCATCCACTCATTCTTGTAATAGACCCATAACCTCTCACTGTGTTACTGAAGTCATTAAATCACAATTTAAAAAACTTCAATATATAGAGAATCCACCATTTACACTCGTTTAAACCTGCAAGTGACCTTTGCCCCAACGTTGCAGAGGAAGGCAAAAATACCCCAAGGTCTCTACCAATCTGACCCGGGGAAAAATTCCTTCCTGAACCCAAATATGGTGATTAGTTACACCTTGAGCATGGTGGGCAAGACCCACTGGCCATAGTCCCTGGGAAACAATTTGCTGTACTAACTCAGAGCCCTCCCCATCTAATGTCTCACCTCTGACTGTTGGGAATATTTGCTACTAGCAGTCCCAGATGGGACACATGCCATTATAAGCAGTCCTGTCATACCATGCCCTCTATAAACTTATCAAGATCAGTCTTTGAAGCAAGGTAGACTTTTGCCCCCACTGTATTCTCTGGAAACTTCGCTCCTTTGATGGTTAGAAACCATCATCTAATTTCAAGCCTAAACTTGCTGATGGCTGATTTATATCCATTTCTTCTTGTGTCCACATCGGCACTTAATTTAAATAATTCCTATCTCTCCCTGGTATTTATCTCCTAATGTATTTATAGAGAACAATCTTATCTCCCCTCCGTCTTCGTTTGTTTAGGCTAAAGAAGTCAAGCTATTTGAGTCTCATCTCATAAGGTAGGTTTTCCATTCCTCTCATCATCCTAATATCCCTTCTCCGCACCTGTTCCAGTTTGAATCCATCTTTCAAACATGGGAGACCAGAATTGCACATAGTATTCCAGATGAGGTCTCATCGGTGCCTTGTATTATGGCTAACACTTCCCTATCTCTACTGGAAATACCTTGCTTGATGCATTTTAGGATTGCATTAGCTTTTTTCACAACCATATCATGCTGGCGGGTCATAGTCATCATGTGATCAACCAGTACACCCAAGTCTTTCTCCTTCTATATAACTTCCAACTGATAAGTCCACAGCTTATAGCAAAAAAATCTTGTTGTTAGTCCCTAACATCCAAGTTTCAACATTTTGGCCATTGTCATTTTAAGAACTAGAACCTCTATCACTGTATGCTACTATGATTATTTTGTCTCTTTGTCCCCACTTTTGTATCTTGCCAGGGCAATTCATTGGTTCTTAAAGGGCTGAAACATCACCATTTCAAAAATCTGAAAGGGAATTTCCTCAAAAATCTGAGGGAATTTCCTCAAATTTTAAAATGATGCAGTTAGCATGGGCCCTACTGTGCTTGACAAGAAAAAAATCTTTTTTACACATTTCAGATTACACAAATAGCATATTGAAGGCTTCACCCCACTCCCCACTCCATATTAATGGTACTCTTCAAAGTATACCATATACCACATGCACGTGATTCAAGTGTTATTATATGTAGAAGTAGTAGTTGAGATTTTCAGGTACCCATGTGAATTGAGCATCCAAATCCATTAGGAAGCTTGTAAAATCTCAACCAGTGTCTCTCTATATACACAATTGCCTAGGTCATGAAACTATAGCACTCACACGGTAAAGATTATCAAGATGATAAAGTGATATTTAACATTAGAAACATGCATTTTTGGAAGAAATTATGAAACCAATATTCTGTGGTGAATATTTTTTATTTTCTGCCCACAAAGAAAGAAAGATGAGAAGGCTTGATTATCTAAGGGAGAAAAGTTAAAGCAGTTGGGATGCCTTCAGTGTGTTTTTCAATATTTCCAGAGGGTTGGGTTGCAAGTTTAACTCCGAATTTCCTGAGTTTCTAACATTTGTTATGATTTGTTTCTTTAAAGTTTAGTGTTCCTGAAAAGTAGAATATTACACATTCACTGTTATATGAAAAAACAAACATCAGATTGTGATAGTTAGCCTACTGGGGTTGTGATGGTAGGAGAGAAAAAATGAGGAAAATGACTTTCCTCCTGAAACATTTGTATTAGCAGGGATCTCATCATTCAATTTTAGCTTTATGACATTTGACCCCATTTCCATCACAAATGTTTTTAAAGGGTCAGTCTGTCTCCTTTCCATTCCATTCTGATGTTAGATGATTCTTAGAAGACAGGGTGGCCTTTCAACAATCACTAGTCTTGGAAGAGACCCACATCAATTCACATAGCTTAACATGGTCCAGTAAATGAAGCACAAAGCTACAGTAGAGAGAGGAATCGTGTGTCTGAAGATTTACAGCCTGAGTCACATTCCAACAGACATTACAATGTAAAATAAGTTAACAAAAATAGGGTCCTATCAACTTTTTGCATCAAAAACATATATTTTTTAATCCAATTCTGAGCAGTTCCAATTCACGGCACATGGAAGTAGGTCCTGCTCCCCGAGCCCAGCTTCTGTTCCACTCCACTTAGACGATATTTTGAACCTTGTCTTAGTAGAAACATACTAGAAACTTAAATGCATAAAAACTAAATCATAGAAGACAATCTGTTTTTGTTTTCTAAGTGACCTCACACTGAGCTTTCAATCCAGGTGTTGGGGGAACAGAGCTGACACATCTTACGCGTTCAAGACTTTAATGATGCCCAGAGCTTTCATTTTCCTTTTATACTCTGACAGTGGAAAACATGGCCTCCTTATGTACAACATAAAACCTAATAAAGTATCCAGCTGTTCTTTCCCTAGTGATTCCTGCTGCTCCAGTCTGTGGTATGGTAATGTCAGATTTTCATGAAAAGGGCTGGAAAACACTGCTGAATAACTGTACCACACCTGAACATGTATGGTATGCTTGCCTTTTCTCTCTGCCTGTCAGTATATATCAAATACACAGACAGAGGCTTTATTTCCCAGTAGTCTAAACCAGCAAAATAATGTATCTACTTAACATCTAGCAGTTTTTACACTGCTCTTTGAGAGTTTTTTCTGTCAGAATATTCCATGGTATATCCTTTTTTTTCTAGCACTGTTTGTGCAACTTCAGTTGCTAGCAATGCCAGCTGATGTACCACTGCTAGCTAGTGAAGGGAAAAAAAAGGCAAATACACCAAAAATAATTATGTAAGTAACTGTTCTGTTGCTCTAGCTTACCTTGGCACATTGTGCCAAATTCTGCTGTCTGCTATACCAGCATACACTCAGTCCCTAGTGAGGTCATCTATACATTGGCATACTTGAGGCCAGTATCTGGACCGCCACTATCTCAGTTTGTCCATTCCTATGCTAATAAATCATCTAGAAAAGTCCAAGGAACTGTTGCAGTATCTGACACACAAAGCATTGACTATGTTTTTTTTTCAGTGCAACCCAACAAAAGATTGCCTAGACTCAGAGCTGCCTGTAGTTTCTATGAAGCGCGATTTACCCCACTGGAGCAATCTCTCCAAAAGAGGTTGGAGGAGGGAGCAGGGAGCAGAGGTAAAGTAGTAGCCAGCTGTGTGTAAGAATGTTGGCACCAATTAAAGGACTAGAGCAAATTACTGTCCCACATCCATCACAAGCTATGGAGCTGTGGAGCGCTGCTGCCTGAGTGATAGGGCAGTGTAAATTACTATATACTGGAGCTGGTTGGGAAAAGGGGGGAAATACTGTGAAAATCTTCAGAAAATCTCATTTCTGTTGAAATTTTGTATTTGAAGGAGGGTTAAATTTTCTGATCATCTTTGCTAAATCACAATGACTCAGGAACTCTTCACGCATAGAGGATTCCAGGTTCATGTCTACTTGGGTAGAGTCACTCTTTTACTACTCAATGTCACTGTTTACCGACTGAAGAGAAACATCCCATGACAATGTTATTTTGGGAAATGACTTCTCAGTGTCAGGTAACCTGCTCTGTTGGCACTGACATTCTCAGGTCTACCCTTATCATTCTATCCAGACATTTATACCATACTTATCTTTCTGGTATCTGGGCACCTAATGGCTCAGTATACTTGCTGATCAAAGGGAGTACACCATTGGTATCTCAAGAGGATAGTGTAATATAGTGGCCAGAGACCTACAAGTTGATAAGGGCCTAGTTCCCCTCGCCACCTAACCCCACCCCATATGCATTATGTAATTGCCATGTCATTAACAATATCATAAGGTGAAGCTTCCTTCCCACCCCACCACCGATGACATATTGAGCCCAACCTTTGGGTCCCATCAACATAATCCCAGAGAATACATGGACTTCCGGAATGGACACTGGAATGAGTTGTCCAGGAATGTTTTGAAAACTCAGATTTACCCCTGCTGTCTCTTGCCAGACTCTGCAGAAGTTCCTCTGTGCAGATCTGCCTATGGAAAGGTTTGTCTGGCAGCCTTTTTGTATTGAATTGAGGGTTTTTTTCAATCAAGCCCTGAGAGTTACCATCCCTTTACCAGGACTTTCCAAACATCTGAAGCAGCTGTCCTCCATGACTGGAGATTTTGGTATTAGACTTCTCTGCTGAGTCCTTGCTACACAGTATGGAGCTGAAATAATGGTACTTTGACAGAAACAATACAGAATCTTCATTCTTATTCTATTATACACCTCACAAACTTAAAATTCAAAATAAAGATGTCAATATCAGATCTGAGATAACTTTGTTTACTTACCTATTGGAGTTATATGAAATTCCAGTCATTTGGACAAAAGACAGCAATTCAGAAATCCACATCAATGACATGAAGAAAAAGAAAGGAAACCGTTAGCTAGGTTTTTTCCCCCTTCTTAAAACAAAAAAGGTATTAAAATAAACCCAGTGTATCCATGTTGACCAACCAGTATTACATTCTGCCTCTAATATTTTTTTATGGAACTAACTTCTAGTGCTCTTTTATTTTTCCCTTTACTATTCATTATAGCAAGATGGCTGTGGAAATAGCCATCAAAAATGTGAGCTGTCCTTGTTATTACACCTAAATAAAAATTGAACACTTCTGCTACTTTTGATGGTAGGCTACATTGGAACAGTTTCATAGCATTTTTGTAAATGACTCAAATGAAATCTTTAGTTGAATATCAACAAGAAGGGGTCCAATATGGAAATTATGTAATCAAAAGGAAATTGAACAATTCAGGTATGTTTATGAAAAGCTCACAACTTGGGGCATCTCATTTTTGCACCAAATAAAGCTGTTATTCATGATGGGCAGCAACAAAAGGGAAAGCTGCTATCCAGTATAGGATGTGGCCACGGCAGGGCAAGCTGAGGAAAATAGTTTTTGAATAAATGAAATGAAGGACAAAAATTCCATACAAATATGTATACTCTGGGCCACATCCTAAGGCTGATGTATAGTGATGTAGCTCCAGTGACCTCATACCAGATGAGAAACTGTTCCACTATGTCTTTCTTCTCCAACCCCTTCTCTTAAATACAGTATAATGACCCAAACCAGTGATTCCTCATCAAGCCTCATACATACATATACATTTTAATTCTCCTAAGCATACTCTCTAACAGATTTGGAAATGACGTGCCTTTCAGAAACTTCACACAGATGCAAGATCATTTTTAATGCCTCTAAAGTTATATTGACTGCAACCAGTTCCTGCACTTGGCAGACCTTTGATCTCTTCTAAAATGTAAACTGCACTGCAGAGTTGTCAGATCAGATTTCCTTTCAGACACAAACATGCTGAAAGGCTGTTCTCTAGAGCTGTGCTGGCGTTAGAAAAACTGAACAAGTCTGGCTGAGCACCTCTATCAAATCACTGACTTTTCAGGCCAAGCATATGGAGGAAAAAGGAAGTGCCCTCCTCCAACAGGAAGTGATTCTAAGAGATGATGGAATCAGCGTTGAACAGTTCTGGTGTTTTATTCAGAGAAGCACATACTAAAATTTGCGATATGGAAATTAAGATGAACAGCCTATTTTAACTTGTTTTCAGATAAATACAGGTCTTGAAACAGCACCTCTGGGTATGTCTGCTCACTGCAGCTGGAAGAGTGCTTGCTTCCCAGCATGGGTAGACAGATACATACTACTTGGCTTGAGATAGGGCACTAAAAATAGCGGTGAAGCTGGGGCAGTTCGGACTAGTCACCCAAGTATGTAACCAGGGAGTCAGGGTAGGTTTGTATTCCAGTAGCTAGCCTGACCCACCACGCATTCTACTGCAACTGCACTATTGCTACTTTTTGCACACTAACTTAAGCAGAGGTAGCAAGGGTCTGTCTACGTGTGCTGGGAAGCATACTTCCCATTACAGTGCAGACGTATCCTCTGATAAGCAATAACTTGATTTCTTAATGGTAATAAGTATGTGGCAATGTTTTAGTTCCTTTGCAGCCTGCCTGTTCCAAATGCCCAATTCTACACACAGCCTGCAAATCTAAGAGGGATCTCCTCATTTTTTTCAAACAAATACACTCCACTCCAATTCAACAGAGATCCATAGGTGTCAGAAGGGGGAGACAGATATATTTTGTTCATATCTTAGATTTTGATTGTTGTACCAATTGCTTTCAGTCTGAACATTGCCCACACGGTCAATATTGTATGTGTCTATATATATATATTAGACACACCACCCACACACACACATACATAGAGAGAGAAGGGACCCATATATATTAAGTACTTCATTTCTTCCCCCACCTCCACACAGATGCACTTTCTCACAATTAGGGGCATATCACTTGCTCTCTCTGGTATGCCCCCTTCTGTTTCATCAAAGCATTCATAAATCAAAACAAGAATGCCGTTGGAGGGGAATGGTGGCTCACTCTATTGCTGTGTCTTTCTTCTCTGCATCTGCAGTGCAGAAGCTTAGCTCTGTACAACTTCACAGGCAGAAGGATGTAATGTTTGGATGAGATGAAGGAGGGAAGAGCAGGATGGCCTGAACTCTGGAAGATCTATCTGAGCCCTGTCCCCTGGCAATTCTGTTCTGCCAGAAGCATGGCTTCTTGCAGGAGATGATGTGGCAGAACAGCAGGCCAAGCATGACAGATTTTCTGTAGCAAGTCTTCTGCGCAAAATGGGAACATCAAGACCTTAATTCTGAAGGGTCAGGGAAAGAGAATTTTCTTCACTAATCTCACAAATAAATTGGGAGTGGGGAAGGCGAGCAAGGAGACCACTGACACCACTATAATTTTTTTTCTCAATATTCAGATCTGGATCTCAGTCTATTCTATATAGGTTCTTATAGGCCCCAATTCAGCAAAACATTTAACCACAGGCTTACGTTCCATTTAAATCGGCGGTTCTCAAACTGGGTGTCGGGACCCATCAGGGGGTCGTGAGGTTATTACATGGGGAGTCAAAAGCTGTCAGCCTCCACCCCAAACCTCGCTTTGCCGCCAGCATTTATAATGGTGTTAAATATATAAAGAAGTGGTTTTTTTTAATTTATAAGGGGGGTGTCGCACTCAAGAGTCTTGTTCTATGAAAGGGGTCACCAATAAAAAAAGTTTGAGTCACTGATTTAAATCAATAAAGCTTAAGCACATGCTTAAAGTGCCTTGCAGACTGAAGGCAGACTGCGCTTATACTTTGGTGTTTTCCTACAGTTTTAATGAAGTGCTGCTACTTTGGGGATACACACACAGCCCTTTAAAAATCATTTGGACACAATTTTATTTCTATTTACTTTGATGCAGATCAGAAAATGATCTGATATTTAAAAGTACAAACATACAACCTGCAGACTTATATGAGACATGATGGCCTAGTCCAGGGCTGGGCAAACTTTTTGGCCCAAGGAATAGAAGAGAGGGAATAGAAATTGTATGGTGGGCCATGAATGCTCACAAAATTGGGATTGGGGTACAGGGCTGGGGGAAGGTGCAGGCTCTGGGGTGGAGCTGGCGATGAGGAGTTTGGAGTGTAGGAGGGTGCTCTGGGCTGGGACCATGGGGTTCAGAGGGAAGGAGGGGAATCAGGGCTGGAACAGGGTGGAGGTTCCAGCTGGGATGCAGGCTCTGGGGTGGGGCAGGAGATGAGAGGTTTGGGGTGCAGAAGAATGCTCCAGTCTGGGAACAAGGGGTTTGGAGAGTGGGAGGGCGATCAGGGCTGGGGTAGGGAGTTGGGGTAGGGAGTTGGGGCATGGAGAGAGGCTTGGGGGATGCAGGCTCCAAGTGGCATTTACCTCAAGCAGCTCCCAGAAACAGTGGCATGTCCCATCTCCGGCTCCTACGCGGAGGCGCAGTCAGGTGGTTCTGCATGCTGCCCCATCTGCAGGCACCGCCCCTGCAGCTCCCATTGGAGCACGTAGGAGCCAAAGTGGGGCCATGCCACTTCTAGGAGCCGTGTAGTGGTCCCCCAGCCCTGCACCCTGACAGCAGCAGGACGGAGCCGCTGGTCCGGCCCCTGACCCAGCGCCCTAGCCAGAGTGCCGGAGTGTGGCCAAGCCACATGGAGCAGCTTGCCGACTGGCTTAAAACACTCACAGGCTGGAGCCATAGTTTGCCCACCCCTGTGCTAACTACTTATGATAAACAATCTGTTCCACCTTGCATTTAGCTGTGATGCCAGGACAGAGGTGGGCAAACTTTGGCCCGTGGGCCACATCCAGTCTGCAGGACCGTCCTGCCCGGCCCCTGAGTTCCCGGTCAAGGAGACTAGCCCCCAGCCCCTTCCCTGATTCCCCCCCTACCCCCTGCAGCCGCAGTGCGCTGCAAGTGCTCTGGCCCGCCGCTCCTTCCTGACAGCGTGGCTGGCTCTGGCTGGGCAGCGGGGCTCCAAGCTCCTGCTGCTCTGAGCAGCATGGTAAGGGGTGGGGGGGTGGATAAGGGGCAGGGAGTCCCAGGGGACAATCAGGGGACAGTGAGAAGGAGGCGGCTGCATGGGGCGGAGGTTCGGGGGGGGTGATCAGGGGACAGGAAATGGAGGGGTTGGATAGTTGTGGGAATCCTGGGGGCGGGCTCTCAGGGGATGGGGGTGTGGATAGGGGGTGTTGTCCCGGGGGGCGGTTAGGGGAGGGGGGGTGGATAGGGGTCAGAGCAGTCTGGTGACAGGGAGTTGGGGGTTGGATTGGGGGTGGGGTCCCGGGGGGGCGGCTAGTAGAGAGGGTTCCAGGGGGGCAGGCAGGGGCAAGGATCGGGGGTTCTGAGGGGGGATGTCAGAGGATGGGAAGTGGGAGGGGGTGGATAGAGAGCGAGGGCCAGGCTGTTTGGGGAGGCACAGTCTTCCCTACCTGGCCCTCCATACAGTTTCGCAACACTGATGTAGCTCTTGGGCCAAAAAGTTTGCCCACCCCTGCGCTAGGAGTACCTTTCCCAGACCTGAAGAAGAGCTGTGTGAGACTCGGAAGCTTGCTTCTCTCACCAACAGAAATTGCTCCAATAAAAGATATTGCCTTATGCAACTTGTCACTGCTAATGATTCAAATGGAAATAAGTTTGAACATTATGTCTCATCTTTTTCTGAAAATTTGCTTTTGCAAGAAATTGCCATATAACTGGCTGTTATATGTGCAAATGTCTGTTCAATTATTCTCCTACTATTCTCACAATCTGTACCTATAACTAATTGAAGAAATAGCGCAGGAGCCAATTATGTTTTTTATGCAAGTGTCTTAAAATCTATTACCCTCTCTCTCTCACACACACACATAGTATGCATGACACACTTTAAATAAATAACTTCTGAAGTTTTCTATAGGCTTTAAGTGGGTCATTCAAAGGTTTCCATAGCACTCCTCTCCTCTCACATTCTGGTGACAGTTGCCAGAACTCTTGATCTTTGACCTGAGAAGAAATTAAACCTCCATAGTCAAACATATAACCCTGAACATTTTAGCAGCCTTAATAATGAGAGGTTATTAAAAATCTTAAAAGTTCAGCAGAGCATTTCAAGGACAGCAGAATTAGGCTTCAGCCAATACCCACAGATTTATTGGATAACGCAACCTATTTGATTTGTTGGACGACATGCTCTAAGACTAGTTCAGAATTTGCTGGCGTGAAAACAGCTGTTTGACTAATTTAACTACTCAGTGAGTAAACACCCCTTGTTCTGGACATGTGCAGCTATAAAGTATTAACTTCCCCGCCCCACCTTTTGAAGAAACAATGGAGATTTCCTGGTGTAACTTTCTTTATGCAAATCCAGAAACAGTGCAGAGGATGCAAGTTTATCATTTTCCATAAGAGTTGTACTGTCCATGCACAGTGGTGGCCTGGGGGGCAGTCCTTGCACTACTTCACCAATCCTGTGCCTCCTTCCACACTCCCTCACTACAGGAGCTCTGCCTCTCCAGTAACTTGAAATGCAGCTGGTCTATAATGGGGATACATTTCCATTGCATTTATATATTATAACAATTTTTTGAAATAAGAGGTTGCTCCTGAGCATTGTAAAGTCAACGGTCAAACTCCCATTGGCTTCAATGGGGTAGGATCAGGCACCAGATGACTAACTCAGGAGTTTAACTGCATATCATGAAATCCAGACTTCCACTGGGAACAGACTGCGCACTTGCCCAAACTCAATGAGGGATCCAAGCTTGGTGGTACCCCATCAATGGGGCTGTTCCCTGGCATAATGTTTCAGTAAACATAGTAGCAGCAGGTCTCGCCAATGCCTCCTGCAGAGGAAAGCCAGCAGAGGGAGTCTGCTGGGGGAGGGGGAGGGGGAGCACTATGGGCAGAATTCATGGAGCCAGCACATCCTGCATAGTCCTAATAATTTTGAGACTGTGGAAAGACAATTAGGAAGGTAGATCATGCCAAACTCATTTGATATCGTTCTTTGATAACATTATCACATTTTCCTTCTCTAAAAAATTAGTTGATTTAATCTATTTGGACTTCAGTAAAGCATTTGATACAGCATCACATGGGAAGTGGAGGATGGAGCAATATAAATGAGATGTAAAAGCGGCAAAGAGTCCTGTGGCACCTTATAGGCTAACCGACGTATTGGAGCATGAGCTTTCGTGGGTGAATACCCACTTCGTCGGATGCATGACATGACATGCTCCAATACGTCTGTTAGTCTATAAGATGCCACAGGATTCTTTGCTGCTTTTACAGATCCAGACTAACATGGCTACCCCTGTGATACTTGACATAAATGGGATGAAATTTAATAGTACAAAGTCATACATTTAGAGACTAATAATAAGAATTTCTGCTATAAACTGGGGACTTGTGAGTTGAAAGGAACAGAAGAGGAGAAATACTTCAGTTGCAGTAGCCGATGACAAGATAAATAAGCAGCACCAATGCGATGCTGCCACAAAAAAGGCAAATGTGATCCTAGGATGTATCAGGCAAGATATTACCAGTAGAGACAGGGAAGTATTAATGCCATTTTACAAGGCAACTTATCTGGAATATAGTGTACAGTTCTGGTCATCCATGTTCAAGAAAAATGAATTCAAACTGGAACAGTGTAGAGAAGAGCTACTAGGATGATCAGGAGAATTGAAGGCTCATTTTATAAAAGAAGACTAAGGGTATGTGTACACTGCAAACTAAGCCCAAGTGTGTGGGACCCAGACTGGAGGACTCAGTGTTTGCAAGTCCATGATTGAATATCCACATTGCATTGTAAGTCTTAGCAGGATCCTAGGACCTGGGTCCTCAGTGCTTGCTGACTCAAATCAGAGTGATTTGTCTTTGGACAGAAATGGGGCTTGGGCTCAAACCTGAGTCAGATCTAGGGCTTAGTGTGCAATATAAACAGACCTAAAATCCTTCTTTTATTGTGCCTAGCAAAATAAAGGCTGTGGGGGGATCTGATGGCTCTCTATAAATATATCAGGGATGAAAACACCCAGGAGGGAGACCTATTTAAACTAAAGGATAATGTTAGCACAAGGACAAATGGGTATAAAACTAGCCATGAACATATTTAGGCGGGAAATTAGAGGAAGGTTTCTAATCATCAGAAGAGTGAGATTCTGGAATAGTCTCCCAATAGTAGTCATAAGGGCAAACAACTGAATTCATTTTGAGATAAGGCTTGATAAGTTTATAAACAGGATTATATGACTGGATTGCCTGTGACATCAGGGGACTAGACTTGATGACCCAGGAGGTCCCTTCCAGTCCTGTGTTCCTATGACAGCAAAACCAGGAAGCCAGAGGAGAGGCAGCAATAAGCAGGAGGAGGGAAAGGGGCAAAGGGAGGTATCAAAATCTAAGGCAAAGAGGGGGTCAGTGAATACTAGAGGCAGAAAAAAATTGTGACTTGAGGAAAAGGAAGGTTGAAAGAAAACTGAAGACCAGTGTCATAATTAGGCAGGAAGGTGAAGGAAAAAAAAGTAGGTGAAAGGATCAGGGCCTTAGAGAGAGAAAGTGGGAGCATGAGGTGGCATGGATGCAAGACTGGAAGCAGCATCGTTGTATTGGGGCTAGTGAGGGCTTGCTTCTATACCATGCCCAGGGCTGGCAAAACATCACTATGGCCTTGAAAAGAATCACAGCATAAAAATGTACCAGATTGCCCCAATATCCACACTTTTAATTAGCAGTTACTAAAATAGTGCTGGTGCAATATCTCACCTTGATAAACAAATTCATTGCCACCTTAAAACTCTCAGAGACCTGGAACTCGAGCAATGCATTTAGCATCATAATTAATTCTTTTCATTTTTTTGTTCTCCAGTTTGTTTGAAACTTCTACTAAGGCACATTAGACTTAGTTCCCCTTTAACCAAACGGATATCAGAGCAATCATATAGCTTCCTAGCTTAACATAATGACCAAACACAAATGCTTTTATCTTTCTTGCTTTCTTTGGCTTTTAATTTATTTATGTTCAGTTTAGGCCAGTGGTGGGCAACCTGCAGCCTGTTAGGGTAATCCGCTGACAGCCCACGAGACAGTTTGTTTACAATGATTATCTGCAGGCACAGCCATCCACAGCTCCCAGTTCTATCTCAAAAATGTCAAACTTAATGAAAGTGAAACTCACAAAACAGAAGTTTGGCCAGTATATACATTCCTACGAGTCTCCACAACCTCAGCAGATTGTTCTGGTTCAGCCACTACACCTGAGTTAGACGGGCAAGCTACTGCCAGCTAATGACAGTAGGGTGTCATCCATCAAAGAACACCTCCTGAAGAATAGCAGAATGTCAGTGACAGCTGCCAACCAGTGAAAACCTATCACAATACTCAACATTACCAAGGGTGTGCTGTCCCTTCTTCAGCATACACCAGGCAACCTGTTAAATACCAACAGTTATTGTAGAGCTGATTAAAAAAGACCTTGTGTGAAGTTACTTAACATTATGATATGCACCTGTTCAGTCCCAGCCAAAGAGATCCCTTCCCTGGCTGTGGAAATGGATATAGAATCTAAGAGTGACACAATTCATGCCACAAACCTGTTATGGAGAACAATTAATTCCAGAGATCAACTTTCTCTGTCACCTGTCCATATTGCTACCCAATATGTGGTAGCTGTTACTGACCTGCAAGCAGATATAAAATTCATTATCTGTGCTGCTGGATATTGAGTAGCAGTATGTAACGTGCCTGTGGCTTGGCTTAGGGTAGATAAGGAGATCTAAATTCCCCAAAGAAAAAGTTTTCATCACAAAAGACTATGGCTTCTCCCTGGTATTTTCCTATTTATTTATCTATTTTTGTACTTAGTTATTAAACCTTTTTTCTCCTAGCTAACTACACAACCCACGTTTTTCAGGAATCAGAATAATCAAGTTATCCAACTACATGACAAGATATTAATGCCTTAACTACTCACTAACCAGGACATGTGGACTATTTCAATATGTACTTGTAATCTTTGCTAACAGGGAGATTTTTGGCCAATTAGTCATCTTTATTCAACAACTTTTGCATTTTCCTCATCTTAGGCTTCACATCACTGTGAAGGGAAAGAAAAAAGGAAGAAACTCTCTTGAGGCTACAAGAGATAAATAGGAGAGATTCAAATATGTATAGTGCAGAAAAAAATCCCACCCTTCTTGATTCTGCATAACAATCTGTTAATTTACTACCAATTTATTACTGCACATCTGAAAATGGTTTCCTGAAGGTAAACCTTTTCATCCGATACAAAGGAACAATTATATTACTTCTTCCATTTGTCAGAACATGCCTGGTACTTGTTGGACACATAAACCGTATTCAGGACAATAACCCAGCTTTATTGTTCTTTATTCTACTAACACAATGTGTCCTCAAAATGTCACCAACAATAAACTGTAAAAGGCTTCACATCAGCTCATTAAAGACTCTCCCTAAGGCAACAAACCACAAACCAAGTTGCCGACTACCTTAGATGTTATTTATTCATTTAGGAATACCTAGACATGGCAACTTACCATCTTATATAAATGTTCATACATTAAGAGTGTGTTTCATTATGGATATGTTGAAAACAACAGAAGAGAAAATGTACAGTATTCTTAATAACACACTTTCATTTCTCCAGTAAGCATCCTCGAAATGCTTTTGGAAAGCTACTATCCCTGAAGTCCTCAGGGCTGTTCACCTGTCAGTTTTGACAGCAAAGTCTAATGTGATAGGACATATAGCTTTTTTTTTTGTGACAATGAATGACAGACTCAATTCTACCATACAGGAATGTAGTGACTTACCTTTTCTTTAAAAATAGATTGTTTTCTTGTTTGCTAGTATGTTAAGAAACAGCAATCACTAACATGCACAGAGCAGTTTACAAAATGAGACCATTGCCTATTCACGGCTGTAATTAGAATACAGAATGGAAAGAAAATATATGATAGTGTCTACACAATAAGCCAAATTCTGCTCTCAGTTTACTCTGGTATAAATCAGCAAATGTCCCATTAAAATGAATGGAGTTACACTGTTCCAAAAGAGCAGTGTTGGTGAGAGGAGAATGGGTTTCAAGGTGCTGGGGGGAAAAAGTGAAAATGAGAGAGTTATAATTGCTCTTTTTCAGTAAATTCTTCATTGAAAAAGACCCATGATTATCTGCAGGTGGTCCGTTTGTTATTGAAGTTAAAGAACAGAATTTGCTTATCTTGTAAACAGTAAATGCTGCTATAAATAGCGATCCCGCATCACAGACAAAGTGACAACTGACACCAGAGTACTGTTCAAGGTTAAACCCATTTGCGGCACCAAGACAGCAAATTAGAGTTTAAAGTATGGAAACATCATATTGCAATGTTATTTCCTAGCATAATCACACACATAAGTGCATACACTGGGAATGCTCTCTGCCCTCTGATCCGTAGCAAGTGATGTGCCTTACATTGCTGCTTCACACACGTTACCTCACTGTATCTATTTATTGTTAAGGAGCTTCCTCAGCTCTAGCTCTGGTGTTGCATTAGGGTGCATTACCTAGCTTTGTAATTGTGTTATCTCTGTTATATTATTTTCTTATTTCACTGAGGTCTATGGATACTGGGCACTATATTAATATCATGGGCTTTGCAGTGGTGAGAATCATATATATGCCTATTAAATAGATTACTCTTGCATATCTATATTCTCTTTGTTTCAGTTTTGTGGCTTAGTATTTTTTATCTACACAATTTATATATCTAGTAGTTTGCCTTCAAACACACCCACCCACAAGGAAGAGCAAAAAGAAACTAAACCAAAAACAATATTCATAACTTTAAGTAGCCATATCATATAAATTAGCAGAGCTCTACTGAACTCAGTGGAGCTACACTGATTTACATCAGCTAAAGATCTAAAGAAGCCCAAGAAGTCCACACTTTGAGTCCAGCATGAGTAACTCACTGCTGTAATAATATATATTCCAGAGGTGTCATGCAATGTATCATATGTAAACTGGTGACACACTGGTCCCAAAAATCATTGCATGATGGTAACACAGTGGCTCACCATTCTGGGAGTCCTGACCAAGATGTCACAATCTTTCTCTAAGAAGTTCTCTAGGAGGATTTAGAATCCTAATGTTCCAAAGGCTGAGACAACAATGGTAACTTCTCACTCAATCCATTGAAAAGGAGAAATCAACAAAGTTATTCACAATATATCAAAAAATCACAGTGAATAGTTTATCTAAATTAATTCGGTCACTTTTAAACTTTGTGAATTATCTGTGAATCTATCAAAGTACTTATAAACTCCATAGCACCATAATATCAGCACACTTCATAATCTTTAAATATTTATCCATACAACACTCCATGAGGTAGGGCAGTGCTAATATCCTCATTTTACAGATGAGAAATTGAGATGACTATAACCAGGTGGCACCAACCTCTCACAAGCACCTCCCATCCCCATCAGGTGTGCATCTGCTCCTCTCTCAGTCTGTAGTGTCCCATCAGCAGTTTCTCAGGTGGTTTTGGTGACTCAGCCCTCCAGCCAAGTCATACAGTGTCTCTGTGTGAAAGCGGACCCCTTCTTGGGTGTACAGTCCAACAGGGGCCTATTCCAGTACCCCTCCACTGGCAACGTCACTGTAGCCCTTCCCAAGCTCACCCCTTAATCAGTCCTGCAGCTCTTTCTGGGTTAGCCTTCAAATAGTCACTCGGTCCTGGCATGGGACCATGCTTCCAGGACTTCCTCCCTGGAGACTCTTCACCCTTTCTGGTGCCAGCTGTTCTTCTGTCTTCAGTCCCAGCAGCCAGTCGGGAGCTCCCTCTTGCTCCCCAGTTCCTGTCAGCACAGAGCTGTCCATGGTGCTGCAGTCCTTCAGGGAGCCTTGAACACAGTTTGCACTCCTCCAGCTCCAGGCAGCAACTATCTATCTCTAGCTCTACAGCTCCTTTTATATGGCCCTGACTGGCTACTCCCTGCAGCTTCTCTCATTAGCTGCTTTCCCTGCAGCCACTCTAGGCAGCCTGCAGGACTTCTCTACTGCTCCTTTCCTGGACGGGGTGTGGTAGGACCCTGAGGTCTCAAGCAGGGGACCTCTGGGCGTAATCCACCTGATCACAGTGACTTTTCTCAGATTTATTATTGTTATTATTTATATTAACATAGTATCCAAGAACCTGTTAAGGATAAGGACCCCATTGTGGTAGGCACTGTCCAAATACAGAACAAAAAGATAGACCCTGCTCCCAAATAGTTTACAGCTTAAGAGAAGAGAAAGCACATAGGTACAGAGAGACAGGGAATACAATGAAATAATGAGACAAAATTGTTCAGCATGACAGGCTGTAGTTTCAGCACTCCAGCAGCCCAACCATTATGAAGTTTTTGTAGGCATTGTGGAAAAGGAGAGTTAAGGGTTTTGCAGGAGGAGAATCTGTTATTTGTGCAGACGTTTCTGGGGAGCTCATCCCAAATATGACAGACAGAATGGAAGAAAGCATGATGGAGCATGTTTGAAATTTTAACAAGTGGAGAATGGATGCATTATTGGCCAATCAGAAATAGAAGTTGACTTTTTTGATAATCAATGAGAGATAAAGGGGCAGGATGGGAACAGACCATAAATGACTGGAGAGAGAAGACAAATAACTTATGTTTGATGTGATAAAGAAGAGAGAGCCCATGGGAGGATGCAAAGAAATGGATAATGTGGTTAAAGTAAAGGAGAGTTAAATTGGAGAGGATGGAGATTAATGTGAGAATTGAAAGGAGGATAAGGAACTGGTTAATGTGGAGACTACAATGAGTCATACTTCAAGATGAACTGTCAGGCTGTAGAGAGCTTACTAGTAGAGTTCATCAGGGATCAGTCTTGGGATCACTTTTAAATAACATTTTTATTAATGACCTTGTCACAAAAATCAGGAGCATGCTAATAAATTGCGCAAATAAGATAGAGTTGGGAGGAACTGCCAATATGGAGGAAAACCGAGTATCATACAAGAAGATCTGGACAATCTTGAAAACTGAAGTAATAGAAATGGGATGGAATTTAATAGTACAAAGTGCAAGGTCATGCACTTAGGGACTAACAACAAGAATTATTTCTATAAGCTGGGAACTTGTTAATTGCAAGTGACAGAAAAGGAGAAAGACCTGGGTGTACTGGCTGATTACAGGATAACTACGAGCCGCTAATGTGATGTGACCATAAAAAAAAATGATGCATTCTTAGGATGCATCAGGCAAGGTATTTCCAGTAGACAAGGGAAACGTTAGTACCATTACACAAGGCACTGATGAGACCTCATCTGGAATACTGTGTGCAATTCTGGTCTCCCATGTTTAAGAAAGATGAATTCAAATAGGAACAGGTGCAGAGATGAGCTATGAGGATGCTCACAGGAATGGAAAACCTACCTTATGATAGGAGATACAAGGAGCTTGGCTTGCTTATACTAATCAAATAAAGGCTGAGGGGAGATATGATTGCTCTCTATACATACATCTGAGGGATAAACAGCAGAGAGGGAGAGGTGTTATTTAAGTTAAGTGCCAATGTTGATACAAGAATAAATAGATATAAATAGGCCATAAACAAATTGAGGTTTGAAATTTGGTGAAGGTTTCTAACCATCAGAGAAGTGAAGTTCTGAAACAGTTTTCCAAGGGGCACAATAGGGTTCAGGACTGAGACTGATAAGTTTGTGGAGGGGATGGTATGATGAGACTGCTTACACTTGCATGTAGCCAATCTGCAACTGTTAGCAGCAAATATCTTCAACAGGTACAGAGCGGACATTAGATAGGGAGGGCTCTGAGTTACTACAGAGAATTCTTTCCCAGGTGTCTGGCTGCTGGGTCTTGCTCACATGCTCAGGTCTAACTAATCACCATATTAGGGGTTGGGAAGGAATCTCCCTCCAGGTCAGAGACCCTGGGGGGGTTTGCCTTTCTCTGCAGCATGGGGCCTGGGCCACTTTCAGTTTTAAACTACTGTAAATGGTAGATTTTCTGTAACTTTGACATCTTTAAATCATGATTTGAGGACTTCAGTAATTCATCCAGAGGTTATGGGTCTATTACAGGAATGGCTGGGTGATGTACTGCGGCCTGCGGTGTGCAAGAGGTCAGACATGATGGTCCCTTCTGGCCCTAATGTCTATGAGCCTATGACAAGAACAGTGATATTTGCAGCAGGCTGTACCTTACAGATGATATGCAGAAAGAATCAGTCTGAATGTGAGGACCTAGTGAGAGGTCTTAGTCAAAGATGAAGCCCATAGCAGAGGCTTAAGTGTCAGGCAGGATAGTAGTGTTGTCCACAGTGATTACAAAAGGAAGTTGGAGGGACACTTGGAGAGAAAGATTAAGAGCTCTGTTTTAGTTATGTTGCTCTTGAGCGGACAGCTAGACATACTCAAGGAGATGTCAGACATACAGGCCAAGATTTTAGTTTGAACAGGAGACGAGACTAGAATATACAGGATTGGAGCTGTGAATCAGCAGCACAGAGATGATAGCGGAATGTGATTGTGGATGAGGTTACCCAGAGATAAGGTGTAGAGAAGCAGACCAAGGACAGAGCCATGTGGAAACCAGAGAAAGCTGGAAGGGAGATAAGGAAAGATACACTGAATGCTTAGAGAGGTTGGGAAAGCACCAAGAGAGGAGAGAGTCAAAGAATCAAAGAGAGGATATGATTTCATGAAGAATAGCAATGGTTGCCAGTGCCAAAAGAGGCTGACTGGTTCAGGAGGATGAGAACAGACCATTAGTTCTGAAATTTGGCTAGATAAAGGATATTGACAAGAGCAATTGAGTGCAAGGAGAGGAAGTCAGATTGTAGAGCATCTAGGATGGAATTGGAGGAGAGGAACTTCAAACAATGATTGTAAAAAAAACATATTCAATTACCTTAGAAATTCAAAGGTCAAGGGAGACGGGCAGTTAGTTGGAGAGGCAAGAAGAATCAAGAGTGGTGTTTATTGTATTTTATTTTATTTTTGCGGTTTTGCTTTGGTTTTTAAATGGGAAAGATGAAAGTATGCTTGTACTGCGAGGGGAAGAACCATAGAAGAGGGAGAAGTTAATGAGAAAACTTAAGGAAGAGATATGAGTACATGCAAGGAAGATCAGGAAATGGTACCGGGATCGGATCACTGTGACAAGCATAAAGGGTTATATCAGAAGAGCAGAAAAGAAACTTTTGCATTCATGACAGGGAAGGAGGAGGAGAGATATGTAAAAGGAAAAATGAGCTGAGGGGACATAAAAGGTTATGTTCTAATTTTTCAGTTTTCTCTTGGAACAAACCAGCAAGATCCTGCATGGAAAGAGAAATGGAGGCAGGAAGAGGGAAGGGTTTAAGCAGTGAGACAAAGGCAGCGACAAGACAGCAGCAAATGTGGGAATGGGAATGAAAGAAGTTGGAGAAGTAGAGTTGTTAGCTAAGAAGTTGGCAGAAGTGAAGGAAGAAAGAATACATTTGTAGTGGAGAACACCAGCCAGGTCGTAGGATTTCTGCCAGGGATGCTCCACCGCATGGGATTAAGGAGCAGAGGAAATGGATGTTGATAGCGAGCGAGGGTTGGATGCTAGCAGCGCAGACTTTGCAATGGAAGAGAGGGGCAAAAGAGTCAACAGTGCAGAAGAGTGCAGCATGGAGATAATCAACACTTGTATCAGTAGAAGAAAGGGGAGAGGGCAGGGAGAAGAGAGCTGAAAGCAGAGAAGTTATCAATCCTGATGGACTGTAAATCACAGAAAGGCCAAGAGATGGCGGGGAAGATGTAGGCAGACGGGAGGAGCTGATGGGCGATGCCAATACAGTCCAAGTGATGACTGAAGATAGATAAATCAGGAATAGAGAGAGAGAGAGAGAGATCTCAGAAGGAGAACAGTTAGCAATAGTGAAAACAGTGATCGCTGCCAACTCTGATAAAAGAAAGGATGTTGCTTCCTTCTATATCTTGTGTTACTGGTGACAAAGTCAGGGGATGAAATATGGAACATACTTAGCACCTTCACTCTTAATCCCACCAACTGAGGCTCCCCAATATCTAAAATTACTGTAAGAAAACAAATATTTACAATTCATCTAGGAAACATAACTCTTCAAGTCAGATTTATTGTTTCCCTGTTTGCTGGAAGCAATGTCTCCTGTAAAACATGGCTTCTTCCGAAACTTTGCTTGCTTTACATATTCTAAAGTCCTGGACACAATCTTGGCCTTGAAGCCAATAACAAAGCAACCTTTGATTTTAAAAGAGCCAGAATTTGACCCCTTCTTGGGAGTACAGAAGGGATCTTCCAGGACATTTTAAGTGGAGACTTCAGAGACAACAGAGTAGCAAGATCATATATTCTGTTGTGTCCCTAAAATAGGGTAATAAAGACAACGGGGACAAATCTAGCAGGGATGAGGAGTGAAAATTTTCCTTCTGTTCACCAATAAAAATAAAATAAAAAGGAAATGTATAGACCTGACATTAGATGAAACAGTATTTGTGCCTAACACAGAGAAATTGTTCAAGAAATTTTTATGCAGGTACAAACATGGTTTATGTGATGCTGCCAAGGCCAGTAACATGCTAGTTGTTCTGCTGCTGAACTGCTGCCATGGAAGTTAAACCTGCCCAAGGGCTCCAGCTACTTACACACACACACAACAGATTTCAAAGAAATATGGAGAAAAAACATCAATGTAACTTGACAGTTTGTGCTGGCTGGTGCTCCTCTTTCACAGATTTCTCTATTCCAATTTAGGATACATGCAGCATACAGTATTGTCCTTGACTCATTTCCAGGAATGTACCCCAATATACTAGAGGGAAATGAGAGCCCCATCATGCTGCTTTTTCATTTAAATTACACTAAAATCCTCAACAAATCCTAGTGATCAGAATGGGGTCCTAAAATGTACATAAAGAATTGGATGCTGGTACAGGCAGGATTCCTGATTTCATGAACCAATAGGCTGATCTGGTATGATGAACCCTTCTTTCTATATATAGCAACTGTGGGCTTTATCCACAACGTTCGAAACAATGGGATCATGTAAATTCATTTTCAAGAAACAGATGGATGATATCCATTATTAATAGAGCCCCAACTGGATCCTTTCCCTAAACAATGCATGTACAGCCTTTTTCAAGATCTGTCAGACAAAAAACCTGATCCAAAACCAAACTTTATTATTTTATTTACAATGATAGATGCACTGGGTAAATATGAGTAATAGCTACAGTCTATTCAGCAATAACAATTTAGTGAGTACTTAATATGTTCCTTTAATATGGCTGACTAGTTGGTTCCTCTTAATGAAGTCTACTTCCACATGTGCTATGTGGAACATTCATGGGGGGGAAAGATTCCAGATAAGTATTACATTCTGAACAGAAATTCTTTCAGCCAGAAAAAAATATAATGAACCATGTCAAACAGAGCAATTATATTTCTATTATGAGAGAAATTTGCCCTCCCTTTCCAAAGTCAGAATAATTGGGTTTTGTGCAGAGATCTCTTTGAGACTGAAGGGGAATGGAATTTCTACTAACTGCCTACATAGGATAAAAAGATCCTTTGTGTCTTAGATCCGGTAACTTGGACAAATTAAGATTAGACTATCCCAAGAAAACGATACAAACTGTAGCTGATCAATATTCCTGTTTTCAGACATCCCAGGGATATCCCAGAGATGAACATTCTTCAGTGAAATAGAGATAAAGAAAGGCGGGGAAGAATATCAGTGGGATAGACAAGGTAATATTAGGTCCCATCGCTTCAATATTTCAACTGGTACTGCCAAATGTAATATCAAGCATCATACATACAGAGTGAAATCTTTGCCTTATTGAACAGCCATACACTTTTGTGCCCAGGATTTCATCCATTGTTTTGGGCAAGTTCATGGACATATTTCCAGTCATTCTGAATAAAATGTTTAATGCTACTTTTATTCCTGGCCTTCTACTAAGTAATATCTTGAAATATTTATCCAATGATAAAAGAATGAAAACTTAATGCATCTCTTAAATTCCCATTTTCTGGTCCTACCAGTTATAATACATAGAACTAAAAAGTAAACAGTTGCCAATATTTCAACATGGATGATGCCTATTCTAAGTATAAGAAAAATATGAAAATCTCAGATGCCACTGTATAAGTAACTGATGACAAATGGTGACTTTTTAATGGTGACCACTGTTTGTCAAACTGGGAACAGTTGCGGATCACTTTTCACTGGTAAACCATTTGCCCTTAAAAACTGTCATTTGCCCCAAATAACTAAATAGCATTACCTCAGTATTTCTGTATTTCTCCATATTTACTATAGACAATACTGCAAATATTGGTAGAGTGAAGTGGTAGGGGCAGATATCTTTAAAGCAAGACTTCGCCTTCCATGTTTATATTGGGCAGGGTGAGGCGAGACATATTCCTAACTAAAAACATCTCCTCAGAGAATGATAAGTGGGCATTGTAGACACTTAAGTTGATAACTTTATTTACTGAAAGTAAAATTATCTTAATATTTGCAGTATTCACTGTGCTTCCATTTACCATAGGAAATACTGCCAATAGTGAGGTAAATGCTGATTTTGCCTTTAATGAACAAGGATCTAAGGATATCCATGTATCTACTTTTTACTCTCTCTCTCTCTAGGGAATATTTTTTATTAGAGCTCAACTTCCCCCCATTTCTTGCATAAAAACATATGAAAAGGGAGATCTTACTTTCAAGACAACAGCAGGATCACATAAGGCTTGATCCATGAAGTCTATAATATGATTTCCATTAATTCCAATAGATTGGGCCCATAATAAGTACTTTTTCTAGGGCTGTCAAGTGATTCCAAAAATTAATCGTGATTATTCGCATGATTAAAAAAAATAATCCTGATTAATCATGCAATTAATCGTGCTGTTAATAATGGAATACTATTTATTTAAATATTTTTCGACTTTTTTACATTTTCAAATATATTGATTTCAGTTACAACACAGAATACGAAGTGTACAATGCTCACTTTATTTTTATTAAATATTTGCACTGCAAAAACCAAAAGAAATACTATTTTTCAGTTCACCTTATACAAGTACTGTAGTGCAATCTCTTTATCATGAATGTTCAACTTACAAATGCAGACTTATGTACAAAAAATAATTGCACTGAAAAATAAAACAATATAAAACTTTAGAGCCTAGAAGTCCACTCAGTCTTACTTCAGCCAATCGCTCAGACAAACAAACTTGGTTACAATTTGCAGGAGATAATGCTGCTTGCTTCTTGTTTACAATGTCACCTGAAAGTAAGAACAGGCATTTGCATGGCAGTGTTGTAGCCAACATCGCAAGATATTTACATGCCAGATGTGCTAAAGATTCATATGTCTCTTCATGCTTCAAACACCATTCCATAGGACATGTGTCCATGCAGACGATGGGTTCTGCTTGATAATGATCCAAAGCAGAGCGGACCGATGCATGTTCATTTTCATCATCTGAGTCAGATGCCACCAGCAGAAGGTTGATTTTCTTTTTCAGTGGTTTGGGTTCTGTAGTTTCTGCATCTGAGTGTTGCTTTTTTAAGACTTATGAAATCATGCTCCACACCTCGTCCCTCTCAGCTTTGGGAAGGCACTTCTGATTCTTAAACCTTAGGCTGAGTGCTGTAGCTATTTTTAGAAATCTCACATTGGTATCTTCTTTGTGTTTTGTCAAATCTGCCGTGAAAGTGTTCTTAAAACAAATATGTGCTGGGTCATCATCCGAGACTGCTATAACGTGAAATATGTGGCAGAATGCAGGTAAAATAGAGCCGAAGACATACATTTCTCTCCCAAGGAGTTCAGTCACAAATTTAATTAACACATTATTTTTTAACGAGCATCATCAGCATGGAAGCATATCCTCTGGAATGGTGGACAAAGCATGAAGGGGCATATGAAAGTTTAGCATATCTGGCACATAAATACCTTGCAGTGTCAGCTACAAAAATGTCACACAAATGCTTGTTCTCATTTTAGGGTAATTTTGTAAATAAAAAGCAGGCAGCATTATCTCCGTAAATATAAACAAACCTGTTTGTCTTAGCGATTGGCTGAACAAGTAGGAGGACTGAGTGGAGTTCTAGGCTCTAAAGTTGTACATAGTTTTTAACAAAAGAAAATCTGCATTTTCATGATAGAGATTGCACAACACTACTTGTATGAGGCAAACTGAAAAATACTATTTCTTTAGTTTATCATTTCTACAGTGCAAATATTTGTAATAAAAATAAAAATATAAAATGAGTACTGTACACTTTGTATTGTGTTGTAATAGAAATCAATATATTTGAAATGTAGAAAAAATCCACAAATATTTAATTAATTTCAATTGGTATTCTATTATTTAACAGTGTGATTAATTGCAATTATTTTTTAAATTGTCATTGTTTTTTCTTAGTTAATCACATGAGTTAACTGTGATTAATTGACATCCCTAATTTTTTCCCTTTATGTATCACCCCCTGGATTTCTCTCAACACCTCACTCTGGGAGGAATCATGTGGTCTAACCACTCAGACTGGATCTCTGAGTTGCAGCCCCACTGTTTTCCAACTAAGTTAATGACCGACATCCAACTGTGTTTGGCACCTGTAAGCCCTTTCACTACAATGAGCTATGACCAGCGATTTGATTAACCGGTTTCAGAGTGGTCAACATCCTATACAGCAAACAGGGAAAGATTAAGAATGAGCTCTCAAAACTGGTACTTTCATAAAAAACCAACCTTCCACACAAACTTCCTTGTGGCTGGACTTTACAAAAACTAGACAAGCCATTTACAACACATACTTTGCTTCTCTACAAAGGAAAAAGGACACTATACTATCTAAACTACTACATGCCACAAGGGGCCACAACAGTGGTTCCCCTGACACACCCAACAATATTGTTAATCTATCCAGCTATACTCTTAGGCCAGCTGAAGAATCTGTCCTATCTCAGGACCTCTCCTTCTGCTCCTCCACCCCTACAAACATGATACAGTTCTATGGTGACCTAGAATCCTACTTTCGATGTCTCCGACTCAAGGAATATTTCCAACACACCTCTGAACAGCATACTAACGCACAGAAAACTTCCTACCAACACTACAAAAGGAGGATTCTGTGTGGACTCCTCCTGAAGGTTGAAACAGACTGGACTTCTACACAGAATGCTTCCACTGACGTGCATGGGCTGAAATTGTGGAAAAGCGGCATCACTTGCCCCATAACCTCAGCCGTGCAGAACACAATGCCATCCACAGTCTCAGGAACAACTCTGACATCATAATCAAAAAGGCTGACAAAGAAGATGCTGTCGTCATCACAAATAGATCGGAATATGAACAAGAGGATGCTAGGCAGCTGTATAACACCACATTCTACAGCCATTCCCCTCTGATCTCACGGAGGATTACCAAAAGAAACTACACCATCTGCTCAAGAACCATCCTGAAAAAGCACAGGAACAAATCTGCAGACACACCCTTAAAACCCCGACCAGGGGTATTCTATCTGCTACCTAAGATCCATAAACCTAGAAATCCTGGATGCCCCATCATCTCAGGCATTGGCGCCCTGAAAGCAGGATTGTCTGGCTATGTAGACTCTTCTCAGGCCCTACGCTACTGGCTCTACCAGTTATCCATTGGTGATCTTCCAGAAAACACCATCCTGGCCACTATGTATGTAGAAACCTTCTACATCAGACAAGGGCAAATTAGGGCCCGCGGGCCATGTCTGGCTCACGGGACGGTCCTGCCTGGCCCCTGAGTCCCAGCCAGGGAGGACAGCCCCCAGCCCCTCCCCTACTGCCCTCCTCCCCCACAGCCTCAGCACGCTGCGCCACCCACGCTCTGGCCCACCGCTCCTGCCGGGTAGCGTGGCGGCGTAGCTGGCTCCAGCATGGTAAGTGGGCAGGGAGCAGGGAGTCCTGGGGGTCAGTCAAGGGAGAGTGAGCAGGGGGTGGTTGGATGGGGCGGAGGTTCTGGGGCAGGGCAGGGAACAGGGACAGGGGTTGGATAGGCGTGGGAGTACCAGGGGGCCTATCAGGGGGCAGGGGTGTGGACAGTGGTAGGGGCAGTCAGGGAGCAGGGTGGGTTGGCTAGGAGGTGGGGTTCCTGGGGGCAGTTAGGGGCAACGAGTCCCAGGAGGGGGCGGTCAGAGGACAAGGAGCAGGGGGCGTTGGATGGGTTGGAGGTTCTGAGGGGGGCAGACCGGGGGTGGGATGTGGGAGAGGTCGGATAGAAGGTGGGGGCCAGGCTGTTTGGGGAGGCACAGACTTCGCTACCCAGCCCTCCACACACTTTTGCAACCCCGATGTGGCCGTCAGGCCAAAAAAGTTTGCCCACCCTTGCTCTACACCAACATTTCACACAAAGATGGACTACAAGCCGTCAGGAACAGTATCCTCGATAATGTCACAGCAAACCTGATGGCTGAACTTTGAGACTTTGTCCTCACCCACAACTATTTCACATTTGGGGACAATGCACACCTTCAAGTCAGAGACACTGCTATGGATACCCACATGGCCACACAGTATGCCAGCATTTTTATGGCTGACTTAGAACAATGCTTCCTCGGCTCTCACCCCCTAATACCCTTAACTCTACTTGCAATACTCTGATGACATCTTCATCATCTGGATCAATGGAAAAGAGGCCCTAGAGGAATTCTACCATGATTTCAACAATTTCCATCCTACCATCAACGTCAGCCTGGACCAGTCCACACAAGAGATCCACTTCCTGAACACTACAGTGCTAATAAGCGATGGTCACATAAACACCACCCTATACCAGAAACCTACTGACCGCTATACTTACCTACATGTCTTCAACTTTAATCCAGACCACATCACATGATCCATTGTCTACAGACAAGCTCTAAGATACAACCGCATTTGCTCCAATCCCTCAGACAGAGACAAACACCTACAAGATCTCTACCAAGTATTCTTAAAACTACAATACCCACCTGCTGAAGTGAAGAAACAGATTGACAGAGCCAGAAGAGTACCCAGAAGTCACCTACTACAGAAAAGGCCCAACAACAAAAGTAACAGAATGCCACTAGCCGTCACCTTCAGCCCCCAACTCAAACCTCTCCAGTGCATCTTCAAGGATCTACAATCTATCCTGAAGGATGATCCCTCACTCTCACAGACCATGGAAGATAGGCCAGTTCTCGCTTTCAGACAGCCCCCCAACCTGAAACAAATACTCACCAGCAACCTCACACCACACAACAAAAACACTATCCCAGGAACCTATCCTTGCAACAAAGCCTGATGCCAGCTCTGTCCACATATCTATTCAAGAGACACCATTATACGAGCTAATCACATCAGCCACACCATCAAGGGCTCGTTCACCTGCACATCTACCAATGTGATATATGCCATTACATGCCAGCAATGTCCCTTTGCCATGTACATTGGCCAAACCGGACAGTCTCTATGCAGAAGAATAAATGGACACAAATCAGATGTCAAGAATTATAACATTAAAAAACCAGTCGTAGAACACTTCAATCTCCCTGGACCCTCAATTACAGACCTAAAAGTCACAATCCTTCAAAAAAAAAAAACAAAACCTTCAAAAACAGACTCCAACGAAAAACTGCAGAACTGGAATTAATTTGCAAACGGGACACCAGTAGATTAGGCTTGAATAAAGACTGGGAAGGGATGAGTAATTACACAAACTAAAAACTATTTCCCCATGCTATTTCCCCCCCTATTGTTACTCACACCTTCTTGTCAACTGTTTGAAATAGGCCATCCTGAATATCACTACAAAAGTTTTTTTTTCTCCTGCTGATAATAGTCCACCTTAACTGATCTGTCTCATTAGAGTTGGTATGGTAACCCCTATCTTTTCATGTTCTCTGTATATACCGGTATATATCTTCCTACTGTATTTTCCACTCCATGCATCTGATGAAGTGGGTTTTTGTCCATGAAAGCTTATGTCCAAATAAATTTGTTAGTCTCTAAGGTGCCATTAGTACTTCTCATTCTTTTTGAGTTGATTAACGTGACTCCAAAATGGTGCCTTCAAAACAAAGCATTATTTATTCATTCTCCCAAAAGATACACAGCATGTAGAGTAAAGGATAAAAACAATAAAAGGCCTGTATGCATGGGTTGTACCCACACCATAGTCATGCCTTGCTAGCTTTTTAAAGTTTCCTTAGCCCAGGTAACTCCCTATCTTTGGCTGAGAGAAACAGTCTCTCTCAACCTCTCCCAAACATGTTCTGTTCATCCGGCTATCAGCTTTTGCTGACACTCCCTGGGCAGCCTCTGGACAGTCACTCAACGCCCATTCTTTCCTAGGCCTCATTGTCCTGTCATGATTTAGTTTCCTTCTTTGGTCTTTCTTCTCATCCTTGGCAAAACAGCTATGTCACTAGGGTTGGCGCTCAGGAGTCGTCTCTTCACAGTTATAATCCAGGCAATTATTTTTGAGTGTTAGGATGCTCCTTAAGTAGGCCATTGTTTTATCTTTCCTGCTTGGTTCCTTTAACAACCCCTCCTTTTGATCTTACTCCATGGCAGGTAATCCATCAAACACATACACAAAGAAATGCAACATATTCATAAAAATAATCAGATATTCCCCAGTTCATCACACGTCCTCAAACATGGCATCTCCCTCCAAATTCATCCCCTGGTCTGAGATAATATTCATTTCT
Source organism: Gopherus flavomarginatus (assembly GCF_025201925.1). NCBI lineage: Eukaryota > Metazoa > Chordata > Testudines > Testudinidae > Gopherus > Gopherus flavomarginatus. The sequence continues at coordinate 188,009,475 of NC_066617.1, forward strand.
GAGCCAGTGACAAGTTTAACATCTGACCTCTTAACTCATTAGCAGCCAGAAACAGTAGCTTTGTATCACTGAAAAGAGAAAATTCCCAGCTTTGTACTGAAATATATAGTGCTTGTTTCTAGACCATGAGGATCCAGAGATATATAAATCTTACTATCAGATGAAAAATCACAACATACAAGTGTACAAAAACTACTTAAGCTGTTTTTTTGAGGTTTCTAAAACGTTTTCATTTTAGTTTTATTCTATAAATTTAGACTCATGGTAAGTACAGCATTTCTAATTTTACATTCTAAGGGCTTGTGTAATAACATTTGAAGTATTATCTAAAACAATTGTTCCAAAATATGTAGCATATACAGAAAATGTGATGGCGCGGTATCTAGGTTTCAATGGTGCTTACTTGGAATGACATGAATGTGGCTTCATGACTTGTGAATAATGCAAGATCCTAAACTCAATGCTCGGCTCTGACATTTATGCTGTACATATCACTACCACAGAAGTAATGGTTATACATATGTATGTATTTATGTGTATCAGCTGTAGCGGCGTAAATGCTCCCACACAAAAAAGATGGAGATGAGGGGAAAAGAAAAGCAAAGAACAAAATCAATAAATATGAACAGATCTCAGAAAATCAACTGATTAAAAATATTGAATCAAAATTGATTTAAAAATAATTCAAATATAAAGTTATGAATGGGGAAAAATGGCTGTTTTGTTGTTTGTTAGACCCAAATTCAACTGATGCCAGGGTAATACCAGGAGTGAATTTGGCCCTTGGGATAAAGAGCAAAATAGCTCAAATGTCTAAGCATTTATCCTACAGGGATAAACAGAGTATTTGTGGCACTGCCCATGAGCAGAATGATTTCTGTAAATCTCAGCTGAAGAGACTCTGGTGAAACATATTGTCCCAGTTCAACACTGGTAACACTACGTACACATACAGGAACTGATACTCAACATCCTTGGCCATCCTGTAGTCCTGTTCATCTCTGAAAATGACTGAAAAGTGGATGAGAAATATCATCCATGCTGATTTGCTAGCATTTTATTCCCCTTTTGCACAAGTGCAAATTATTGCATTGTCACAATCTTTTCCCACACTCCTGGTTCCCTCTGCAGGTTGTCAACTTTGCTTGGTAGGTCTTCAATAGCTCAGCCCCCTGGCCAAGTCACACAATGAACCCCTTCCTGGGGTAGCAAAGTGTTTAACACACTATTGGCCCTTCAGCCCCATCTCTGAGCCCTTTAACTCTTCGGCTTCTCACCAAGCTTTGTCCCCTTTTCAGGGCTTATGCCACTTACCCAGTGGCCAGTTGGGAGACACAGGCCCACCTACTACTCCAGGTCTCAAACCAGGGACACTGTAAACAGCAGCCATGTACTACTGCCTCCAGTGCACTGCTGATATTCCCTGGGCCTTTTCCCATGTAGCCCTATTCCTTTCACCCATTACCTTAGGGTCACAGTAGTCAGGTTCTCTCATTCCTAGAGCCAGTAAATGAACCCTTCAAGCCCCTCTGGCCAGAGTGAAGCCCAGTTCCTCACCCCTCTGGTTTCAGTTAGAAACTGCCCAGCTCAGACCCAGCAGCTCCTTTTATGTAATCCTGCAACACTTTGATTGGCTGCTTCCTATGCAGCCACTCTAGGCAGGCCCGGAGAAACCATCTTCGCTGCTCCTGTCCTGGGAGCAGTGAGTCTCCAGTAGGTAGCCTCAAAGGGCCAGGTACATTCAGTCACACTAACCATAATAGTATAATATTGAAAGTGAAGCAAATTCTAGTGCTTTCATCTTATTATCCTTCAGGGAAAGGTCACCACTCAAGGCACCATAGCTGCCATCAGGAACTTCATTGCTCTGATTTCTAACAAGGTGAAATGAATTTCAATACATAGTTGAAAGGGAAATGAAGAGGTAGGGTTCCAGGCCATATGACTGCTAAAGCTTTCTGAAAAATTCAATAATTCTAATGGAGCCCAGTAAACAAAAATAAAAAGTGATTGGTGTCATAACACACCACAGGGGAAATGCTGCAGGAATTAGCTTGTGTTGAGTTAGTTCATGTCCCCAAAGAGCTGCGTTTGAGCTGCTTGAAGCTGCTCACTCCGAGGGATTATCTCATTCAATCTGCTTTAATTACAACTAAATGCTTTCAGTTGGTATATACACTGAGACAGAATTAGAGAATCACAAGCCTTCAAGATCCAAGTGACAGGCTTGAAGGCGGATGTAGGGGGGACCAAACAAACTACATGGCTGAAGTAAAAATACCATAAAACAATGTCCACTTTTTGCATTCACTGAAGACACTCCACAAATGAAGTTTAGAAATCGGCACACACACACAATGAGCTTGATTCACTACGTTACTCTGCTGAAAATAATAATGGAGTTACACCAGCATAAAACTGGAGAAGCACAGTGGCAAATTAAACCCAATCTGTGTATCATTTTTGGGGTGATTACTAAGGCTTTTGGGGTTGATATGCAGTGCCTGTCACAAGTATTTATAATGCTCCTCAGTTAGTTATGATAATTCCTACTTCAATAGCCTCCATTCCATGTTAAATAATCTGAAAAGCTGTTAACGAAAACATAAGTAATTACATTTACAAAGGTACAATATGGAGTGAAAACATTACTACCATCAAACAAGCCAAATAGAAGCTCATTGCAGATAGGAGAAACTGCAATGCATTCCGGCACAGAAACTAATTCATGGATTGGACAAAGAAAATATTGAATATTTAGATTATTAAAGTACACAGTGATATAATCCAGATTTGATGCCAGACACATAACAGTGGATTGAGATTTAATGTTGAATAACTGTTGTGTGTTTATGTGCATGCCTCTACGTTGAGAGCACTATTCAAATTGTCAGTTTTCGCACTATTGAATGGGTCAACAATTTGATTTCTGGTTTATGGCTGGGATGTCAATAGATTCATACTTTGTCTGTGATTTAAAGCTATCAAATAATTTTATGCTGACATAAGTTGCCTTCCTGACAGTTTTAAAATATGAAACAACAAGCAGTCAGTGTCAGCACTCTTAAATCAAGCCCAAGGGCCCCCATGGCACCACACTATGGCAGCTTGTTACTGCTAAGCAAATGTCAGTCTAGTCAATGTGTGTAAGAGGTTGTCAACTCCCTGGTTGCATCTGCCCTAATAACTAGTCTGCTATAAGGTGAAATTCATAAAGCTTTCGTCATTTTGTTTGAATCCTAAGGTGAAAAGTCTATACCATTGCTTTTTGTGTTCAGGGAATGGTTACTAGCATTGGTGACTCTGGACTCTGCAGTTCCACAGGAGAGAGGTTATTATTCTGTATGCTGCTCTTGCTGAGAACTGTAGAAATTACACATAAACATATAGAAATGAATAAATAGCCACCAACCACCTCATTTCTTCTATTCACTCTTAGCAGCATGCTATTTTTAACTGTGCAATTTAGCCAAGGGTGTTGCTAGCAATTTGATATGTGTACATACACACTGGCCTCTCTGTTGGTCCCCTGCCCTCATTATACCGATAATCCCCCTAGTGAGACATGCCGTAATGTATTATATGATGACTCCACAGTGGGTGCTACTAGACAGGGATCTACCAGTGTGTTCACACAAGCCTAGTGAAGAACAAACCCCCTCAAAATGTTGCCCCTATAAACTTAAAATTGTACGTTGTGGCATGCACAGCACATGCCTCCACTGAACATATTTGGCATACATATTACAATACAGAATAACATAAGATAAGATCCACCTCCATTGGAGAAGTGGCAGAAACCTGATTTCAAGCATATATCTCTACCTCAATAGAACACTGTCCTTGGGAGCCAAAAAATCTTACCGCATTATAGGTGAAACTGCATTATATCAAATTTGCTTTCATCCATCGGAGTGCGCAGCCCTACCTCCCCGGAGCACTACTTTACCACATTATATCCAAATTCGTGTAATATCGGGTCACGTTATATTGGGGTAGAGGTGTATTTCAATGAAAAATCATGACCAGAGATTGTTTTTAATATATAAAACAAATAGATTTTAGGATCCTAATATTAAAAACAGTTCTTTTGCCCTTTAGTCTAAAAGTGTTTTTTCCTAAAAATGTCTGCAAAATACAGCTGATTCTTATTTTAAACAGTGTCAGTAGCAGCAGCGTTTTTAAAAATAAGATATTGAACAAGTTGCATGATTATATGCAGCAAAAGAAAGAAAAAATATAGAAGGCATTAAATTCTCCACAATTTGCACAATCTTCTCCACTCATGAGTAGTTACAGATACTTCACATTCCCATGTTTCAATTGTATGCTGTATTCAGTACAGTGAATTTAGAGCTAGCTAACAAACAATATAACAATGCTTAAAATTATTTTGGTTGCATGGTTACAAACTCAATGAAATCAGTGTCAAGAGTTCCAGTCCATTACAGTAATGGACAACGCATTCTTAAGGATCCTATAGCTTTATAAGCAATTGTATCTTCATTGCTTCTGTGAGCCTAAAGTAAGAGTTCAATCTGCCTACCAACTAAGCACGCACACTGTAAATAGCTGGGTATGTAATGAAGTCAAGGCAGGAATTATGCACTCACATAATTGATTGGAAATTGAACATATTAACAGTGACTATATAAAGCAAGATTGTTGTTGTATTTTCTACAGCTTGTAATATTACACTCATTCCCATATATCTTATTACATAACCTACATTGCAAGCAGAGAAGAGAATGGTATTTCATTCCATGGTCATGTATCTCTTCTATCAAGAATTCTGCAAAAAATTGTGTAATTTCATAGACATCTTAATGATGTTGAACACCCTTATCTAATAGTGCCAGTCAGCAACTCTGATAAAGGATGCCCGCCCTGGGATATAAGGAAACTACAAATAAAGTCTTAATTTCCCCTCTCCTATCCCCCCTTCCCGCCAAATAAAAAGCACTAAAAAGACAAAGCACCAAGTCTAATGGAGAATTGACCCTGAACCACAGGGTTATATCCATGTTTCTAAGGTTCCCCTAGAACCCATATCCATTTCCACATATACTGTAGATCATAATTAGAGCTAATCATATAAACTTTAATGAATGTATTCAATGGATTTCAGAATTCTGTGAAAAGATCCAGTTTGCATTCTCCTACCCTGTGCCAGCTTAGCTCTGCTAGCCAATGGAAGAGTGCTATGGCCATAGCAGTAATATTGCAACTGACAGTGATAGCATTGAAGAGCCTCTGTGTGCAAAAAACACATGGGACTGAGATTGCAGCTAATCCCTGAAAGGAGTGGAGAGGAGAGAGAAAGCTTTCTCTGCCTTTCTGCAGGACTACACACAATCTAGCCCTAACTGTATTCTTTTTAAGGTAAAGTATGGGAGAGCCAGCTAATGTTTTTGTCCATTTATTTGTTGAGAGAAATATATATCTACAGATTAGGTTTAAGAGTATAAAGAACACACAGATTTCTGATGAGAAAGAAACAAATATGCTGTTTTAAGTCTGTTTGTATTTTACATTTTGAAGTGCCTGGCTGACTTTTTCCCTGTGTACATACAGAAATTACAATTGGGTGCCACTCTTGTACAATCTTCAGATTCCATGGTTAACATGGGACCTTGAGAAATTCTCCTGGACACTTACCACCAGTGACGTAAAATTTTGAAGTTTTAGCCTACTTGTCATGCTTTGAAATACATTCTTTTTCCTCAGAAAGACATAAATGGCTTAGAATTTAAACTCTCTTCTTTCTCACTCTACCAAGTTCAAAGGACATGCATCCTGCTGTCTCCCTCCCATTGTGTCTCACCTCCCCCTCCCAGACATACCTGAAAAGGTCTCTGGGTTGAGCAGTCATTCTGGAAGGCAAAATACCAATTTTATGCAATTTAAATGTTGTACACTGTTAACACACACTATCATTTACATTGTACAAAAATAGAGGATATATTGGTCAGCGGTGATGACAAAATATCGTCCTAAGTATTCCTGACTCTTTAGAGCCAAAAATTAAAATACCACTTTTCCCCACTAGAGTGTCTACTTTCAAACCATAAACATTAGTAAAGAAGCTGAAAGATGCTTTTGCTGTGGTATAACAGGTATGCTCCTATAAAGACGCATCTTTGGGTTCTAATGCTCTCAATGCATTACTTTTCACAAGATGCAAATAATAAAAATAAATCCAATTTTAAAAAAAGTAAAAACACAACAACTGATTTATATTTGGCAAAGGAGAAACATAGGAGCTTATTCTCACAAGTGCTCTGTGAAGCACTGTATAAGTAACTACTGCAATTTGTCTCTCTCCAGGGGCAAATGCATGGGAATCTAACATCAGTACTGGGGAAAAAAAAGAGGAAGGAAAGCAAGAGAGAGACAGAGACAGAGTGAGAAGCCATGTCCCCATTCAATTCTGTTCCTCTGCCATCTGTCACAATCGCTGTCATTCCCAAAAGACTAGGTTTAGAAAGGCCACTACAACTAATGAGCAGTGCAGAAAGGTAGAATCCTGAATCAAGCTACATATAAACATCCAAAAGCCACATAAAACTGGCAAAGCTGTTAATAAACCCTCATCTACAGGAGGACAAAAGTCCAACTCTATTGGTCCCATTGGTGCCTTATTTGTGCTGGTATTAAAGTCTTAAGAGATGCATGGCTGGTTAAGAGGAAAGCTTGTAATAGTGGGGTTTGTATATATACATACATACATATATGTGTAGTTCTTAGCTATGATTTAATCAATTATTACAGTAGTATGCAGTACTGAAGGAAAAACACATTTATTCCATAAAGTTGACAGTATTCAACTGTGGCAAAGCAACAGAAATCAGTCAGTTAGTCTTATGGATGCAATAATAAGCCATCTCACTGGTATATTGACTAGACCTGTCCAGGGTCTGCAGCACTCTTCAACTCTAAGAAACAAAAACAAATTTATTTTGCTTAGGGAAAAATCAAATGGTAGACCTTTGAACCATTTCTCTCTATATTTTTTTAACCTATAAAGAAAAAGGAAATACACTTTTAGGGTCATGATCAGAGGTTATGAAGTGAAATTTCATGCAACCAACACATGGTCAGGGGATTGCAGCCTGACATAAATTCATCACAATTCAGTTGGAAAATTAAAGATTAAGCAGACTAGGCAAAGTGCCTCCTCTAAACTCACAAGACTGACAACTCTCGCCATGTCATGAACATTTGATAAAGAAGCCTAATCCAAAGTCCACTGAAGTCAATGGAAAGACCCAAAATGCCTTAAGTAAAGTTTGGATCAGGCCCCAGGTGAGCAAGTGGGGCACTGCTCTCCTCAAAATGCCTGGGGAACATCTTTAGGGGAGTCAAGTATCAGAGGGGTAGCCATGTTAGTCTGGATCTGTAAAAGCAGCAAAGAGTCCTGTGGAAACTTATAGACTAACAGACATATTGGAGCATGAGCTTTCGTGGGTGAATACCCACTTTGTCGGATGCATGGATACCAACTTCCATAACTCAGCACAGGTCTGCTTCCACAATGTGCACAACTAGAACACCAAATATAAACATTTCCAACCCAAACTCTGTGGAAATTTGGATCCGGACACACACACTGCAGCTCAGATTTTTCCACTCACAAAAATAACAACTCATTTTGCCCCTAAACCCTGACCAACCAACAAACACCATCAACAAAATGTAAAACCAACCAAACAAAACCCCCAAACAGTATTTTGACTCCCCCAAAAGGGGAGGTACTGGAGACACCAAGAAGTCAACAAGGGACTTCACTATTGCTATCAATTCTACCTGAAACGCACTCAGATACTATGGTGGTAGGCATCAGTATAAACATGATGATCGGACAGACAGAGCTTTATCATGAAATTAGTAAAAATCCTTTAAACCTCACAGAAATAAAGTTCCAACTTGGATTCAAGTTTTGGGAGAAAGGTTAAGTCAGTTCTTACTTTTAATTAACCAGTCTTGCCCTTCCCTGCTTTAAATTCCATGACCACTGTAAAGTGTCTAATGAAAGTGCATGCTGGTGTCTCTGGTTAAAAACATACTGTCTCTGAGTCACCTCTTTCCTCAAGTGGATCCTTCTTTACTGAGAGTCAGCAACCCACACGCTCAGCAGTGCCACTCCAACTGGCATTAATGTAAGCACAGGGATCAAAGAATAATTGTACTTGTAGTGGTCAGGGAAACCTTGCATGACTGCAAAAACCCAGCAAGCTTTTCACAGCTGAGAAAGTGAAAACTTTGACAGGCATAGTGTGTATGGACCTCAGCAATCGGGTAGGAGTGGAGGGAGGGCTGTCTGTACATGACTTCATCAGCCTAACATGAGGAAGGCTTGGCAGGAAGAGATTATAATGATGAAATGCTACTTTTGGTAATTGTAGGTGTACAATAAATAAAATATCAATTAAGACTGTACTTATTTACCAGTTAAATTTATAAATACCATGTATATTTATATAAAAAGCACATGTATAAGCAGAAAATATTTGCAACTATGCTTGTAATTGCCTTTTAAGATAATGCAATTTTGCTGACTATTTTGCTCTACCGCATTAAATGCTGGTATAATTTTAAGTACTCTTAATTTTGTTGTCTAGAAAATGATTTCACACTTGCTGTGTATTGACAGATTTTCTTACTGTATTTTAAAGTCACTTCACTTTTTCCAGATATGCCACTTCAAGTGCTCTCACTATGTAAGAATATGCATTTATTTAAGCCAATACTTTTTTCATTATTTGCATTTGTATGACAAATGATGCCACCGAGTCTTGGAGACTTTAGCAGGTATAACATAGGCAGCAACAGATCAAACCTCCTTACAGTGCTCCACCGACATGTTTTAAATTTGAAGAGAGCCTCTCCAGAAGTGAAAAAGTGACTCAGTCTGCTGAGATGGCCAGTAGGTGGCACCAACTGTGATGGCATATTTTGAGATATGGACACCTGACAGGAGACTTAAAGGCAAAATCCAATTCTTTTCAGCTATGCCCCCTAATAGCTGTGGGATCATAACTTTTGGTGCTGCCAATCTATTATTTATTATTTGTGTTGTGCTAACTATGTGCTACACTATTTAGAAATATGCATAAAGAAAAGAACCTTCCTCCAAAGATATTACAATCTAAAAGTCATGATTTAACCAATGGCATTGAGATGAAATGTCACATTTATGGGAATCCCCATTACAAACATCTATGAATTTATCTAACTAAATTATATTCTGGGGTAAATACATAAAATACATAACAAAGCAAGAGACAAAATAACATGGCAACACTTGCACAAAAGAACAGAAAAAATATCATATTTTAAAATATACTGCCTATTAACACATTTTCAATGTACTATGTTGCTTCCAAAACAGACTACATTCAACATTTGAGAACATGTTCAGAGCTACATTCTATCTAATGAAGTGCATGGTGGTGTAGGTCAGACATGACATTTCAGTTTACTCTTATGAAAACATTTGATAACTCAAGAGTGAGAAGACTGTGGTGTAGTCACTCAAGGAAATGAATGCTGTACAAGACCTAAGCCATCATGTACTTGCTCTTTCTCTTCTTTGTTGTATTCTTCTTACACACTTTTTTGTTGTATTCTTCATACACACATTACATCTTTCGACAGTCAAACAACTCAGCTGGCTCTGTCACAACCCCATATACTCTAGAAGAAAGTGTGATGCTATTGCCCTATTTGGCAGGGCAACAGGTTTTGGTGGCAAAATCAAAGTATTGACTAGACAGCCAGTGGCTAATGCACAGTTCAAATGACCATTTAACATAACATATGTCTTATCAGAAAGTACCTCTTTGCTGAAGCACATTTTGAGAGGACAGAGAGGACTTATATTTTGACTATTTTTCTTCTTACCATTGAGGTGCTATTGAATGCTGCCAGACTGATAACAATGAAGAATAAAAGTATCTTTCCATAAAACAAGTTTGCTACGTGCAGTGGCAGTGACCATCCTAATGCTAGACAAACAAATCAATAATCTATTTATTATGACTATCATCATTATAAATACTTCACTATAAATAATGCTTGTATAGCTAACACAATATGCCTCAGCTCTGGACTACAGGAAGCAGCTGAGACCTTCAACCTCCTTAACATTTAGAACAGCATTTGGAGTATTTCATCGCTTGCCTGCTGAAGCTCCACATATAGAGATAATGGGGTTAGTGTAAAGGGAGAAGTATTAGCCATTGCATTTAAACAAATTACTATCATTGACAATTAACTAGCCATCCAGTTCAGAAATTATATTCCACTGTGAATTGCTCTTTCAACTTACAAAGTTTTTCACTTTACACTTCATCTTCAGTCAATATTATAATCCAAATGATGACAATTTTTACAGGCAACGGCCGTGAAGTGTTGCCTGAGGAAACATATTACCAAGACTGTCCAAAGTCATCTCTCAAATACAGCTGTCCATCTCAAGGGCAGTACTTTACATACCTACAGCTTAAGGAAGAATGTTTCCACATTGGCTGACTTAATCATATTAATAAGTTAAGCCTGATCCAGCCTGATATAGCTTATATACTTGTACATAAGCTAAACACATTCATTCATCTTTTTAGTCCTTGCCTTTGTCAGTAGCCCCCTGACCCCTGCATTCTTGTCTGTTATAGCAAAGTTAAGTGGTCAATTAAGCCTGGTTCATGGGTACCCTGAGGTTATGCCAAAATGCTTAAACATGGGAAAAAGGAACTTCCCTTTGTTAGCCACCATGAATCCCACACATCTACATAGACCACTTGTTTCAATTGTTTATTAAGTTTCTTCCTGGGCAATGAAAGCTTATCTGGCATAGATACAGAGCTCTGATTACTCTGTATTTACTCTTTTTTTTTCCACATTGCACTTATCAGCACTATATGATATACCACATATTTCATAACTACCAAACTTCGATCAGTGAGGTCTGGATGGGACTTCCTTTTAACCCCATCAGTGCTTCTGTTTATGGACAGCATACTGTGGAGCCAGGGACAGACACATCATCATTCTAAAAAGCAAAGCATTTGTCTTCAGCACTCCTATCCACGAGGCAGAGAATCCAAGATTCAGAATCAAAACAATATCTCCAGCATGGCTGTTCAGAAAAATCACAATTAAGCTATAATCCTCTTTACAGTTTCCTGAGACACATCCATACTTACAAATGGCCAAATAGACACCTGGTTAATGGAACTGTGCTAGCTTAGACCAAGACTTAGTTTATCCACTCTCTTTCCCTCTCTCTCTCTCTCTCTCTCTCTCAAAGCTGCCACCTAAACAAAACCCATAAAATTTGCAAGTGCAACTGCTTCATTATCGACAAAATCTGATTTTTCATTTGCAAATGGACACTTGTGCTCACAGACCAGCTAACTGTGCACTAAATACCCACCTGCACACGCAATGGCTGACTAGTCTCATTTGGCAGGTGAGATTTAGGTAGCCAAGTATGGCAACTGTAGCTTTCCAGGCATCTTTATCCTCTTTCATTTAAATTAAGCCAGCTCCTCATCCACACTGGTATATCTCGGTTTCATTCATGCCTTCTTTAAAACTTTCCTGTGGCACATAACAGAAGGTCCAATTATTTACCTGACTGTGCCACAAGTCTGATTTATTTATTTTATTTTATTTTACCATTTGTAAGCACAAATAGTACTTTGTGATGCGTTTTCTCGGGCCCTTGATTCAACTGTATTGGCTAAATTTGAGATTTTGTTTTCCTGCACAAGCTAAGGAACCCTCCCTCCCCCGCAACACGTATGGATTTCCTGCTTTGCCCCAAAGAATCATTTACAAAGCATAGTGAACTTCTTGTTATTTATGACAAATGAGGTAATTATGGGACATCCATAATGAATTTGGGTCAGGTTTGCCAGAAGATTTGCGGAGGGTTGAAAGCTAACCAAAAGTAGGGCAATTTTTCTTTTTGGATGGAAACTATATGAACGTGGTGGTTTTAGCAGCAGTATTTTTTGAAACACAGAACCTGTTATGCTCAGTGCTGTCCAAAGCAAAAAAAAATTAAATAAAATAAAAAGACAATAGCTGCTCCAGGGATGTTACATTCTGAGTGTCAGATGCAGAGACAGAAGACAACAAAATGCACTGAGGAACGCAGAGGAGGGAGTTAATGTTGATGGATTTATTTTTGATACTTTGATCTCCTTTAGTGCAGTGTTGACAGCTTCCATAAGTCTCTCATATTTGGTGTTTTTTCTTAAAGTCCCACCACCTGGAGTCAAGTGATTAGTGGAAGATCTTAGCTTTCATTTATTTATTAAGTTTCTAGCTTGAGGAGGAAAGCTTGAAAATGTGACCTGAGGGAACCCCCAAAGTTCAAAAACCAATAGGCAAATGAAAAGAACCTCAGATTTATTATTTTTTAAAAAACTCATACTTTTCAAGCTATTTTGTGATTTTGGAGGGCTTGTCTCATGATGATTTTTGAATGCCTGAGGTTGGCAATACAGCTAATGTGATGATGGGATGGAGAGAACATCCAGTGTAGGCTTTTTGTGGCGGAGTTGTAGAATTATTATTATCATGTATTAAATATTATGAAGGAATTGATGGAAAACATGGGCCAGTCTTTGGGGATTGTTCCATATATAAAGAGAAATATGCAAGAAGGTACAGAGACAAGAGAAGGAGAAAAACTAATGGGTCCCTGAGGCTGGCATTATCAGTGAAATTTGGACTAAGGGAACACGCAATAAGAGTCAAAGGTGAGTATTTTCAAAAGCATCTAATTGACTTAGGATCCCAAGTCCCATTTTCAAAAGTGACATAGCCACTTAAAAGCCTAAGCTTGTTGATCTAAGGCAGGGATCAGCAACCTTCGGCACGCGTCTCGCTGGGGTAAGCCCCTGGCGGGCCAGGCTGGGTGGTTCACCTGCCACGTCTACAGGTTCGGCAAATCACAGCACCCACTAGCCGCAGTTTGTCGCTCCAGGCCAAAAAGGGCTGCAGGAAGCAGTGGCCAGCACATCTCTCGGCCCACGCTGATTCCCACAGCCCCCATTGGCCTGGAGTGGCAAACCGTGGCCAGTAGGAGCCGCGATCAGCCGAACCTGCGGACGTGGCAGGTAAACAAACTGGCCCAGCTCGCCAGGGGCTTACCGTGGTGAGCCACGTGCCTAAGGTTGCTGATCCCTGATCTAAGATCTGAGATGTAGGCTAGGGCAGAATTCTGTAGGGTTCTGAAGGCAAAAATGAGAATTTTAAAACAGCATTGGCCACAAGAAATCATTGGAAAGACTGGAAAAAGTGAATTATTAGGTCTCACTATGGGCACCATCATTTCTGACAGTCTGGACGTACAGTATAAGTATTAGGAAAACCAAACAGAAGTATGATGCAGCAATCAAGAAAGAAGATGGACAGACTAGCCTCAATTGTCCATTCATTAATTTCATCCTCTTATTTCTAATTTTTATTTTCCACTTCCACTGTGCAGTCTCCTTTCTCGGTATTGATACACTTCAGATAGTTCTAGACTGTTATCATGTCCTTCTTACTTGTCACTTAGCTAAGCTATACGTATTTAACTCAATCATCTTACTTTTTGCTGCTGTTTTCTAAACTCTCTCTAATTTGTCAATATCTTCTGGAACCTAACACAGTTTCCCAAACACAGATGCACTACAGCGGTATACTATGAAAATATTACTTCCCTGTCCCATGATGAAATGCCTCCTGTGCAGATATAGCCAAAAATATATTGGGCTTTCATACTGCCTTATTATGCCTAATTTGCAGTTCATTCTTATTATGCTCTGAAAACTGACCCAGTACAAAATGGCAATGGGGATTCTTCAATTCCCCTATCAAACGTGCTCCAGTTCAGTGTTATCTTCCCATAGCTAACAGCCCTGTAAACTCTATCTGCGATCTGAAAACGAAGCTATGTACTTTTCTTCTTACCCATCATCACCAATAATAAAAAGTTCTGCAGGACAAATTACACCCTCAGTTATATCTGTGTAACCCACAATCTGTCCAATGGGATTGCCTAAGTGTACTTTTTTGTCTTCAGTGGACCCTCCTACAAGAAGATATAATATGACCCTTCTATAGGAAATAAGTTAACAATTTTATTGATGATAAATGAGCCTAAAAAACATTCTTAGACATCACCGCATTCACTTCAGTGGGCTTTGAATCAGGCCTATGCAGCTATGTTCGCTCTGTATTGTGAACACAGATAAAAAGGAATACATTTAAGTAGGTAAGCAGGCCTATTTCTGATTACACAAAAGAAGCAGTGCAGTTTTACACAGTCACCTTTTTAGACTAGAACTGCTCTTGCAGTATATTTAAGCAAGACATACCATGTTTTACCCATCTATTGAATAGCTGCCTTATTTTTCTCGAGATGGACAAGTTTATATTTTTCCAGCAGAATCTTTTGTTGTTGTATGTCCATTATTCTATTGGTCAATCTGTATTATTTTCTTTCCTCACTGCTGTTTGAATCATATGTGAATTTACTTAAAACCTTGTTTATTCTGTCTTCTTGATCACCAAGGAAGGTATTAAGAAACACTAGATCTAATAAAAAACCCTGTGGTGAAGGTATCAGTTCAGAAGTGAGCGATACCTTCTAATAATGGCCACTGATAAGGAGCAACTAAGGGAACACTTGGAAAATTGGAACAACCAGATCAGTTATGCATAATTATTAGGAGTGGAATTCTTGCCCAGCTGAAGTTAATGAGAATGTAGCCATTTACATCTGGGGTCAGGACTTCATTCTAGGTTTTGAAAATAATTTGTAGAGGAAATTATGCCATTATTTAAAAAAAAATAGGGAAAATTGAGGATTATGTACCAGATGATAAGAACATAAGAACATAAGAACGGCCGTATCGGGTCAGACCAAAGGTCCATCTAGCCCAGTATCTGTCTACCGACAGTGGCCAATGCCAGGTGCCCCAGAGGGAGTGAAGCTAACAGGCAATGATCAAGTGATCTCTCTCCTGCCATCCATCTCCATCCTCTGATGAACAGAGGCTAGGGACACCATTCTTTACCCTTCCTGGCTAATAGCCATTTATGGACATAGCCACCATGAATTTATCCAGTTCCCTTTTAAACATTGTTATAGTCCCAGCCTTCACAACCTCCTCAGGTAAGGAGTTCCACAAGTTGACTGTGCGCTGTGTGAAGAAGAACTTCCTTTTATTTTTTTTAAACCTGCTACCTATTAATTT
Organism: Gopherus flavomarginatus; assembly: GCF_025201925.1. Lineage (NCBI taxonomy): Eukaryota > Metazoa > Chordata > Testudines > Testudinidae > Gopherus > Gopherus flavomarginatus. Next base: position 188,024,732 of record NC_066617.1, read on the forward strand.
CATTTGGTGACCCCTAGTTCTTGTATTATAGGAATAAGTAAATAACTTTTCCTTATCCACTTTCTCCACATCACTCATGATTTTATATGATAGAGGCATATAAAATCATGAGTGATGTGGAGAAAGTGGATAAGGAAAAGTTATTTACTTATTCCCATAATACAAGAACTAGGAATCACCGAACAGCCATACCGGGTCAGACCAAAGGTCCATTTATCCCAGTATCCTGTCTTCCAACAGTGGCCAATGACAGGTGCCCCAGAGGGAATGAACAGAACAGGTAATCATGAAGTGATCCATTCTTCTGACACCATCCCTGCCCATCCTGGCTAATAGCCATTGATGGATTTATCCTCCATGAATTTATCTGGTTCTTTTTTGAATTCTGTTATAGTCTTGGCCTTCATAATATTATCTGGCAAGGAGTTCCACAAGTTGACTGTGTGTTGTATGAAAAAATACTTCCTTTTGTTTGTTTTAAACTTGCTGCCTATTAATTTCATTTGGTGACCCCTAATTCTTGTGTTACGAGAAGGAGTAAATAACACTTCCATATTTACTTTCTCCCACCAGTCATGATTTTATAGACCTCTATCATATCCCCCCTTAGTCGTCTCTTTTCCAAGCTGAAAAGTCCCAGTCTTATTAATCTCTCCTCAAAGGGAAGATACTCCATGCCCCTAGTCATTTTTGTTGCCTTTTCTGAACCTTTCCCAATTCCAATATATCTTTTCTGAGATGGGGCAACCACATCTGCAAGCAGTATTCAAGATGTGGGCATACCAGGGATTTATATAGAGGCAATATGATATTTTCTGTATTATCTATCCTTTTCTTAATGATTCCCAACATTCTGTTAGCTTTTTTGACTGCTGCTGCATATTGAGTGGATGTTTTCAGAGAACTATCCACAATGACTCCAAGACCTCTTTCTTGAAGTGGTAACAGCTAATTTATACCCCATCATTTTATATGTACAGTTGGGATCATATTTTCCAATGTGCATTACTTTGCATTTATCAACACTGAATTTCACTTGCCATTTTGTTGCCCAGTCATCCAATTTTGAGAAATCCTTTTGTAGCTCTTCGCAGTCTGCCTGGGACTTAACTATCTTGAGTAGTTTTGTATCATCTCCAAATTTTGCCACCTCACTTTTGACCCTTTTTCCAGATAATTTATGAACATGTTGACTAGGACTGAACCTGGTACAGACCCCTGGGGGATACCACTATTTATCTCTCTACATTCTAAAAACTGACCATTTATTCCTACCCTTTGTTTCCTATCATTTAACCAGTTACCAATCCTTGAGAGGACCTTCCCTCTTATCCCATGACAGCTTACTTTGCTTAATAGCCTTTGGCAAGGGACCTTGTCAAAGGCTTTCTGAAAACCTAAATATACTATATCCACTGGATCCGTCTTGTCCACATGCTTGTTGACCCCCTCAAAGAATTCTAGTAGATTGGTGAGGAATGATTTCCCTTTACAAGAACCATGTTGACTATTTCCCAATAAATTATGTTTATCTGTGTGTCTGACAATTTTGTTCTTTACTATAGTTTCAGCCAATGTGCTCAGTACTGAAGTCAGGCTTACCGGAATCACCGGTAATTGCCGGCATCACCTCTGGAGCACTTTTTAAAAATTGGTGTCACATTAGCTATCTTCTAGTCATTTGGTACAGAAGCTGATTTAAATGATAGGTTACAGACTATAGTTAGTAGTCCTGAAATTTCACATTTGAGTTCCTTCACAACTCTTAACATCCCTGTGGCAAGGAAAACACCACAGTGGTTATCTCTAGCCTGCTTCTTGCTCGCTTACATATACCTGCCCCTGGAAATTTCCACTACATGCATCCGACGAAGTGGGTATTCACCCATGAAAGCTCATGCTGCAAAACGTCTGTTAGTCTATAAGGTGCCACAAGACTCTTTGTTGCTTTTACAGATCCAGACTAACACGGCTACCCCTCTGATACTTCCCAACTCTTGGGTGAGTACCTTCTGGTCCTGGTGACTTACTACTGTGTAGTTTATCAATTTGTTACAAAACCTCCTCCAATGACACCTCAGTCTGGGCCAGTTCCTCAGATTTGTCATCTAAAAAGAATGGATCAGGTTTGGGAACTTCCTTCACATCCTTAACCGTGAAGACTAATGCAAATAATTAATTTAGTTTCTCCGCAATGGCCTTATTGTCCTTGAGTGCTCCTTTGCCATCTCAATTGTCCAGTGGCCCCACTGGTTGTTGAGCAGGCTTTCTGCTTCTGATGTACTTAATTTTTTTTTTTTTGCTTTTACTTTTTGAATCTTTTGGCTAGCTGTTCTTCAAATTCTTTTTTAGCCTTCCTAATTATATTCTTACACTTTATTTGCCAGAGTTTATGCTCCTTTTTATTTTCCTCACTAGGATTAACCTTCAGTTTTTAAAGGATGCCTTTTTGACTCTCACTGCTTCTTTCTTCTCTCACTGTGGCACTTTTTTGGTTCTCTTACTATGTTTTTTTTTAATTTTGGGTATACATTTAAGTTGAGCCCCTATTATGGTGTATTTTAAACGTTTCCATGCAGCTTGCTGTACCTCTTAACCTGTACCTAAACCTTCTGTTTAACTAACCTCCTCATTTTTGTCTAGTTCTCCTTTCTTAAATTAAATGCTACACTGTTGGGCCACTGTGGTGTTTTCCCCGCCACAGGGATGTTAAATTTAATTATCTTATGTTCACTCTTACCAAGTGGTCCATTTATATTCACCTCTTGGACCTCCTGTGCTCTACTTAGGACTAAATCAAGATAGAATCAAAAAATCATAGGGTTAGAAGGGACCACAAGAGTAAAAAGATATTACCTCACTTGCTTTCAGGGACTGTAGGCCTTGCTGTATCTAAAAGCATAACAGGACAAAAGTAGATGTTGTACTAGATTTGAGAAAGGAAAGAAGATTGATCCTGGTGACTGCTGTCTTAGAATTAATAGTTTTTTCAAGTAAAACCATGGATTTGGGGCAGAAGGAAGGTAGAGGGGCAGAGATTACTAGCTCATGAAGGATAAAAGAATCATCAGCAATAATTAGCATGAGTTTAGAAAATATAGGTCTTCCCTATTTTTTTTTTTAAGAGAGAAAGAATTTTAAAAAAAAGGATGACTGGAATTAATCTATTTTGACTTTAGTAAATCATTTGATACAATGTTAATATTAATATTTGGTAGTAATCTCAAAGATTTAAACAGAGACAGAAAGACTTAGTTTTTTTATAATTGTTTGTAGGAATCCCTGTGAAGCAAAATTACAGAGTACTGGAAATAATTATTCTTCACATAAGAATCTATCCCTTGAAATAACTGGAAATAGAGTCCTCTAAATTCACAATTTCTGAAAAACAAAACAAATTACTGTCTTATGATTATTATCATTTATACTGCAGTTGTCCCCAGAAGTTTCACTGAGGCTCAGAACCCAATTGTGCTAAGTATTGTAGAAACACAAATCACAATGCCTGCCCACGGAACTTACAGTCTAAACAGGCAGAACAGATAACATGCAAACCAAATTTTAAAAATGTATTAAACAGACCCAGTCCATTACATCTCCTCTTCTGTCCCACTGCCCAGTTGTCCTGCTAAACCAGTGCTGTCCCACTGTGCCTTCCTTTCTACTATGTTGGCTTCAGAAAAAAAAAAAAAAAGTAAGGCCAAAAAAGAATGTCAGTCAGATGATACCCATCATTTTAGTGAAAGTGTCTGAAAACCAGCAAGGGCCATCCCTCCCCCATCTCTCACCCCAGAAACATAGTCGAAGTTGGTGGATTTTGCCACTTTCCCCTTGTGTGGAGTTGTGTGTGACAGGAGGCTAACACCAGAAATGTTTTGAGAACAGACAGAAAGGGCCTTTATTGCCAATTCCTACCCAAGTATCATAGTGTGGCTCCTGCTGCTCTCTCCCATGGGTGTGGATGATTAGGGGCATGGAGGTGCACTCCAGCTCTCTCTTCAGGGGTAGGGACAGAGAGTACAACATGGTCTCTGGTGTAATACTGTTCCTGCCTAACAGGGTTTTGTGAGGGTTAGAGACCTATGAATTCAAGATATTGAAGAAATGTTATAGAGAAATTTGATGTACATTTCCACAAGCAATATAAAAACAAATACGACACAGCTATTTCTACTTTATTAGTTTCTGAAAAGAAGACAGCAAGTTCAACTATGCTATTTTTTTTTTTAAGGATTGCATGAATTTCTTTCATTTGTCTAAGAAGCCAAATTTCATTTAGTAGCTCACATACAAGCCAATATGAACTTGTTTATTAAGCCAGGTGACTTTTTGTTCAGTTTGTTTGTTTGCCCAATGAACAATTCATGAAAAAAACTCTTTGGCTTTCTGGGAATATTTTAATTGCTTGTTACTAGATGTTTGCCCTTGCAACAACACGACAGAAGCTTAACAGTGCATTCTGAGAAGTATATCCACTTAAAAAGAAATGTTATTTTGCTAAAATTGTGCAGTCTAAACAATGCAGAAAGTCTACTTGCTGTGCAATATGCTGCCTTTACACTTCATCTATATGCTGCACATACAATTTCATATACTCATGTATATTTGGGGGAAGATACATTGATATTATTTTATAAGAGGCACAATTGTCTAGTGGTTGGAGGAGAGGAATTAAGACTTTTTATGCTATATCGCAAGCTCTGCCACAAACTTTCGTGATGGTGCACAAATCAAGTACCTTCCTGTCCCTATATCTCAGTTTTCCTATCTGTAAAATTGGGATCATATTTTCCCACTTAACAGGGTTACTTTGAGAATGTTTGTACAGCACCTTGAGATACTCAGATGAAAAGTACCAGATGACTGCAAAGTATCATTATTATTCAACTAATAATATTCTGTTTACACAAGCAAAATGGAGCAAGCAATTTACATCCTTACAAGCAATTGTTTAAATAGGTTTTCCTTAATTTTATTTCACTTGAATTCCTACATCAATGGAGCAGGGTAAAATAGAGCACTTAGCTCATTCCTGAGGTCCTAATTTATTTGTATCTTTTTTGTTTTCAATTCAAGTTATAGCAATAATGAAGAATGTGGATTTTTCCTGTCAACCTTCACTGCATAAAATGCAAACCATTTTTTTCATAAAAAGCACATTTCCCTCTAGGGGTTTGGAATCTGTTCTTCCTAATATTTTACAAATCCGGAGTATGTTGTATATAACTTCTGCAGGAAAAATTGGGGAGTGGGAAGAGTTATTGCTTCCATATCTTAAGTTACTTCCATGTGCTGTTTAGTGAACTTCACATTTCAAAATAGCTTCCTTTGCAATTTGAGAGTTTTGCCCCTTGCAACATGAGAAATCCCAAATTCCCAACAGGAACTGAAGCCAAACAATATAAAGGTGCTGAAATTGGAATAATTCAGTGTTCAATTTCATGCTGAGCTGCAGCTTTAAAATTTTTCATGATGTTTTTACCATATGCTTTAATTTAATCTTGATAGTGTACATGTGAACCTGTGTGAATTCACAGCACTGAACTTAATGCTTCAGGGCTAAGAGATAAGAAACAAAGCTTTATTATCTGAGCACCATAAACTAAATCCTACTGTCCTTTACTTTCCACCTGAGGACTGCAACCAGCACCATGGTGTCTCTGAGTCCCGATAAGCTGCTGCGTTTAGACTCTGCTGAAGATTTAGAGGTGGGCAGCCTTCGTTTTTTACCAGATTTATCCACAAAGCAAGGAATGGGGGAACTCACTTATTTGAAAGAATTTTAGGGAAGAATGCTTCACTGGTAGGGAGGGAAAACAAAATTTAAAAATTCACTTTCAAATATCTCGATCACAGATACCAGCCTTTCTTCTTATTTAACTGTGCAAAGGTTTCTAAGTGGTCAAAATGTGAAATAAGCAGGTATTGCACAGTACAATTTAATGACATTTTTTTGTGAGCCAACAACTAACTGGATATGGTACAAACCACCTAGCTCTTCATGTTTCAATCTGAGTTCTGACTGGGAACCAAAATGTGACACCATGATAGAAGCTATCCTTATGAATGAAAGTAGTTCATGTATGTTGATAAATCCATTCTCTTATTTCTCTTGGGCAGGAACTGCCTTAAATGAACATGTGGTTATGGAATTCAATTAAATATATTCCCCAACAGGGGTCCCTGTTAAGCAAGAAAAACTACCTAGAGGGGACAAAAGTGAAAAATCAAAACTATGTTTTAAATATCAGATACAGTAAAACCTTTACACAATTTACTATAATATATATTTAGTACAGTATGTCTAACTGATATATTTGAAGAACTGAAGTATTACAACTGCTTAACTGCAACTGCACATTGCTTATAGTTACAGCCCCTTCCTACAACACGTTATACACACACACAAATATGCTCAGCCTAAAAGAACCATCTTCAACTCTCCAATACAAGACTTACATGCAATATTTATCACACCGTTATGCGACCAGAGATCAAATTTTCTAATACAAATAAAGTGAAAATGGTTCTTCCAATTTGAAGCCCATAAAACACTTATTAAAGATAAAAGCAGGTTATTTGGCTATATGGGACTCTGCAAGATGCAGTATGTGCAACAGAATGAAATAGAAATTTCCGTGATGGAAAATCATCCTCTTTCCCTCTTGATAGTATAATAACCTTTTAAATCATGTTTGACATTTGTAAGTTGAGTGAGTTGGCAGCCCTGTAAAATCTATGTGGTAATATATGTGGTAAACCCTTTCTGGCACAGTAATCTGATTGCTTTGTCTAATGGCTCTCACTTCATGTGGCCTACATGTCCCCAAGAGACTTATTTGACTCTGCCTTTCCAGAGCCACTGGTTGCTAATGTTCCTTATTATGAAGAAAGCAGGAAAGTGCCTGGAGGCAATGGCTACTCGGCCAGTGGAACAACCACAAGTCAACCTTCTGCTGAGCTTTTTTTCCCAGTTTCCTAAAGGCTATAAAATATGCACATGCGTTATAAAGGGAGTTCTTTGTGCTAACACCGCCCCCCCCAATTTGACAGCACTATTTACTCTGCTCCAATTGCTAATCTGACAAGCTTCATCTGCTAAGCAAACCTTTTATCTTCTCATCACCCTAAATCTCTGAAGGAAAATGGACACTAGTGGCATATGCCCATTGCTGGTCCTTATGCTTAATGAGGTACACTATTTATAGGTCTAACTATAAGGACACCTTGGAGACATGTTACATCAAGTTGGGTCAGGAAGGAATGTGAGGAAATAATGGCAGGCATTGTATGTTTCTCTTTTTCAGCAAATCAGTTGACTTGGACATACAGCTAGACAACAAACCGTGCAGGACAGTACTGTAAATTCTACAACAATTCATGCATCTACACTTGAGTTAAGTTATTGAATGAGATCCAGACAGATTTGTCTAAATGTTTCTTTGGCAGTGGTCTAGCAATCATCTAACTCTGTATTAGAATATTTAATAAATTTACTAATCATTCTCCAACATGCTTTAAGGGAGGAACTAAACGATCAGATTTGAAGTCAGGTTTTGTGCCTACTTCCATAGCAAACTGCATCACAGGAATGTTGTGAAAATAAATTCATTAATATCCAAGAGGCATTCAGAGGCTATTGGTCCATATCAGTATCTAATAAAATAAAAACCTTCATTTCAATTGAAGTTACTATTTGGGGCACCTACGTATTATCCAGATATTACAGAAATATAGTCTAGCCTGTCATATATAGTTTGCATATGTTGAAGGCTTTATTTTGTATTTCATCTTCACAAATATGGCCTGACCTGAGTCCATCCTACCCCAAAATATAAATACATCAAAATTACAGACTATCAGTGTTTCTTTGTATTGGAACCCAAACAAGAATCAAACCCAATGGTGAAGTTGCTTTTTTTTTTTTATATTAAAAATGGTTTCAGAACTAGTGGAAAGTTTATTCCATTACAGGGCAGTCTTACAGCCTTCACCGGCTCGGACTTAAAAACATTTAAAAATGTTTAAACTTCCAAGTAAAGCTTTCTTAAACCCCAGATCTTAATCTACATATGGAGAACTTCCTCAAGCTTCTGAAATTTCTTGATGTTAACTAGTTCCCCAGTGTGGGCCTGAAGGTCCCATGGTGACAGAGTGCATTGACACTCCCCACGTCATCCATCTTGCCATGGCAGCCAACTATCCAAAAGGGGGTTGATTAGAACACTCATCAAACATGGGGATAAATTTCAATCACATCCTACTTTAAAATAAGTATTTTGAAACTGTCTGACACTAAGACTGCCCAATATCTGATGGGAGATTAATTCAACATTTCACTAGCAGACAGATGGATGCCACACTAGGTCATCAAGGAATTTGCAGGCCAGACTCCTCCTTTGGTTCCATTGAACTGCATAGAATATAAAGTTCATGCATATTTCCCATTACAGTATAAATGTTGTTCCTACAGAGAACCTCTGGCCTAAGCCTTAAGAATTGACCCTAATTTACCCTTATTTTTACCCAATCTATGTCACCGTCTCAGTACTCCCCACTACAATGAACTGAAGATGTTGTTCTTTAGACAGCATTGATGCTATTTAGTAATTGGTCAGGGAAGTGCAATCACGTGAGCCACCTTATCAGTGTTTACAATGTCTGCTCATGGGATCCTCAGAGTTATACAGTCACCACACTTTGTCATGAAATGGTTCTTGGTAGCACAAAAGATAGTAGCATCAGCCAGCCAAGACATGTTGGCACTTCAGCTGCTAAAGCTCTAGCACAAGGTAGGTCCATAATACCCTCCAGCTGCCTACAATCACCACATACTTCCCAGTGCCCGCAAGCAGCCTGCCTGTCACCCGCTCATTCCAGTAGCCTTCCAAATGCTATTGAACCCTCCTCTCCTGGCAACCACATCCATCCTGAGTGGGAGGAAAAGTGCAGCAGCAATTTCACCCTTGATAAATTCATCACATTGGCCTCTGCTGACCTTTTTCTGCTCAGATTCATCACACAAGAAAGTAATAGACTACCTCCCAATCCCTGACATCTTTGTGCCTGCGTTTTGTTCCCCCACTTCTCTTCCTCCTGCCTCCAGTTCATAACCTCCTCCTACTCCATTTTGTGCTATTCCACTACTTTGCCAACACTTCTGACTCTAACCCAGTATCCTGCCCTGACATACAAACACGCACAATCCTATGAACCCTCTCAGTCTCACTTGCGCTCCCTCAGTCTTCTCCTGCCCCCTACAGTCCCTCTGCATCCACTTCACTCTCTCCTGCACCTTATCCCTATCTCCTCATTCCTCCTATATTTTCCCATACCTGCTCATTTGGTCTCCTGTCTTCCACATTCCCTTCAGTCTTCTCCTGGACCTTTTCAGCTCTGAATCTCAGGTTCCCGTATGTCCTCATAGTGACCTCTACAGCTTCTTAACAAAGTGGCAGCCATTTTTCCTGAGGGCAGCCAGGCTGTACTCCCATGCAAAATAAATAGGTTTGGGGCAAGACTAAGGGCAGGTCACTTTCAGTGTAGGAAAATGGTGACCATCTTGCTTGGCTTCAGCTCTGTTAAAAGTCATGGGACATGGTGACCATTCTGAATTAAAAAAAAACCCACATGATGGAAGAAGGCAAGTACAGAGAGATCACATAAAAATACCTGAGAGAATATTGCCAGACTCGTGACAAAATCATAAGAGCTAGTAGCAGTGTTGGCACCATATAAAGAGAGTGAAAAATAATTCCTGTCCTTAAGAGTTTCTAATCTAAATAGACAAGTCAGAGAAAGGACAGAAGAAAAGAAGTATCATTATCCACATTTTACATAGTCCCTAGTAAACCCCTGCAGCCTCCCTTATATCACTAGTACAGCGACTAATCCACAATTTCTTCCTCCTCCATAACTGTGTATGTACTTTCTTTTGAGACACTTAGCCTATTGCAGCATATTGTACTGTAGCAGCAGCAGCATATTGTACTCCAGTAAGCTCCTCTTCCCTCTCCAGCAGTGCCATTTCACAGGTCAACCCTCATACTTGTCTTGCTCCTCATACCTCATTAATACTATTACCCCTTGCCAGAGCCCTGGCACCTAGGTAACTAATGAAAGAAGAGATATAGAGGTAGGTGACTGTAATCTTGACAAACAGGGCTGCGCACATAGAGACGAATAATGATGGTAGTGAATGTATGAGGAGAGCACGGCCACATTAGCCAGTATAACAATAGGCCTTTTATTCGGTTCCTGAACGGAATGAAAAGCTTTCACCTTTCCAGAAATTAAAGGGAAAATTTGTTTGTTAGTTGTAATATATTCAGTAGTGAACATTTTATCCCAGTCATAAAACTGCCAAACCATTTGTCATGACCGGTAGTTTGCGCATTGCTTTGCTCAGAAAAGGCCTAACATATTAGAATATCTCTGCATCTACAAATCAACAATGAAATACACTGGTAAAGCTACCTGACAAAGCTTGTACATTGACTGCCTGTGTCATAACTGGCTCATGCCACAATATCACCAGTTCCTGAATTACAGAAACATCAGATTTAGCCAAAAACACTTTGAGAAAAAAATAATTTCCAACAAAATTTATGACCAAGTCCAAAACATAGGCTTAAGCGTTAATCACGTTACACTTCACAGAAAACCTCACAAACCTATGATGTTCATTCATTCACCTAACATGTTCAATCATCCCAGTTCTTCCCCCACATCTGCCTGCCAGACTCCGAAATTATGGAGAAATTTCAGTAGCATAACAAAAATATTAAGTTAGAAGCTTATTTGACAGAATATCCTTCCCATTAGAAGGAAGATTTCAGGTCACACCTTAGTCACAAGTCCAGTACTTACAAGGACCGGCTTTAAGATTTTCAAGACCCCAAGCAAGAGTGGGGTCCAAGAAACCAGAAAATGGAACATTAAATTTCAATATCTTCTTTTGATTGTGTTGCTGGAGGAGATACGGGATTCTGGAAATGTGCAGACTTTTTCCCATGTAGTCTGGGTACTCGAGATGAAGCTAGGAGAATCCACCAACTGCAAAATCTGTATAGGATGCAGAGCCCCGAACAACTGCTTGCTTTGTTTACTTTAATGAATACTCAAGTTATAAACCCTTATGAAAAAAAATGTGTGTATGTTATGTGGTACTGCTCCATCACTACAATCATAGATTTCTAGACACAGATGAATACAGTGAGTTAAATAATGATGTAGAAGTAATGGAGTCTTCTCTCAATCTTTTTGTACACTCACTTATATTCATTCACTGGAATTCTTGTAAAACACACTTTGTTAATGTCTTTGTTTAGAAGAAGATGTGATTACATTTGTGACTGGGTGCACTTAGTACAAAATCTGTTACACTTGGCATTTCCTATGCTGATTGTTCACAGAGGGTGTCAGACCAGTGGCTGTCACATGGTCAGACAAGGAAAACAGCACAACAGGCACGTTAATTAGTATAGCATAAGCACAGTAATAATGAACTCTAATTGCCTTGCAGTGGCAGTTACCATAAGGCATAAGCCCCATATTAGCCATCCACCTGTGGTTATGCCTAGATGGTATAGTCTAAGCTAAACATAGGCTTCTGATAAATGCACACATTAAAGGTGCTACTTTATCAGCCAAAAAGTGCATTTGCCAATCTGATGTTTTAATCCTATCACTACTTCCTGCACAACACATATTATATATATATCATTATTTCTGATTCTTTGCCATTTGAACCAGCTCCCACAATTGTAGAAACAATTCATGGTTGGGCAGTTTTGTAGTCAGGTATTTGATCTTAGTATTATTGAGTGAAAAATACAACAACATAAAAATATATTAAAACAGGTTTCCAATACATTAAAGTAGTGCCAAATAGTACAGAAGTTAATGGCTTGTCAGAAAACAATTACCAGATAGCAAAATATTTACTTTTAATTTAATTCTGGAAGATTCAATGTTGCAGTGACAATACCTTAACTAAAAGGGCATTCTATACAACAGTGAAGTGAGCCTTAATGAAATAAACAGGCTGCATAGTATTACTTAACCAGTTTAGCTCACACTTATGTTAATTTAAGGCAGACTTTTCTCTGAACACTGACTATAAATTATGCTGAATTATGCCACAGTGTGAAGCAGTCTGGGGAAAAAATGGCTTACTATCTGCAAAGAATGAACTGAGACATCAAAGCTCTTAGTCACCACATCTCAACTGCAGTCATCTTTTAGCATGACATTCCAAAGCACTGACAAGATAGCAAAATCTGTGAAAGTCTCAACGGGAAAACCTCTCTCTGCAAAGCCTTCTCTCCCAAGAGAAAAACAACATGCCTACCTTTGCCTCCTTACTTCCCTCCTTCTAACCTCCATATCCACATTTCCATCACAATAGGTTTTGTTTTTGTTTGGAAACCTCAGATTTCCTTACTCTCCATTGAAGGATGATTGCATTGGCATTATCACTTTATATGCCAACAGCCTAGTTTATACAAAAGCTTTACTTGGAGACCATTATTCCATGAACTTCTCTACATCTCAGATATTTTTAAAAGGTGCTGATCACCTTAGCATCCAGTTTAGTATACCCTGGAAAAGAACATTTAACTTGCTAGTATCTAACCAAGTGCAAATGACAAATTTGACCTATTATCAGGAGGCTAAATTACTTGGGCCATGGCTACACTAGAGAGTTGCAGCGCTGGTGAGGGGGTTACAGCGCTGCAACTTAGGATGTGGCCACACTTGCAAAGCACGGCCAGCGCTGCAACTCCCTGGTTGCAGCGCTGGCTGTACACCCGGTCGAGCCTCGGGTGTAGCGATTCCAGCGCTGGTGATCCAGCGCTGGTCAGCAAGTGTGGACCCCACTAGCGCTTTTATTGACCTCCGGGGTATAAGGAGGTATCCCAGCATACCTTTTAAGCCTCTCTGGTAATCCTGCACACTCCACTGCCCTGGGCTCAGCTGACCCCACCTTTAAATGGCCCTGGGAATTTTAAAAATCCCCTTCCTGTTTGCTCAGCCAGGTGTAGAGTGCAATCAATCAATCAATCAATCAGCAACCATGCCTCCACGCCCCAGACGAGCCCCAGCATGGAACAATTCTGAGCTGCAGGACCTCATCAGTGTTTGGGGTGAGGAAGCTGTGCAAGCACAGCTGCGCTCCAGCCGGAGAAATTATGATACCTATGGGCAGATATCACAGTCCTTGCTGCTAAGGGGCCATGAACGGGACGCGTTGCAGTGCAGGGTAAAAATTAAGGAGCTGCGCAGTGCTTATTGCAAAGCCCGTGAGGGAAATCGCCGCTCAGGAGCTGCCCCCACGACCTGCTGTTTTTACAAGGAGCTGGATGCCATACTTGGGTGTGACCCCACTGCCAATCCGAGGAGCACGATGGAGAGTTCAGAGCAGGGAGAAGTGGGGGAGGGTGTAGAAGAAGCCGAGAGTGAGGCTACTGGGGTGGAGGGAGACACCTCGGAGTCCCAGGAGGCATGCAGCCAGGAGCTCTTCTCAAGCCAGGAGGAGGCTAGCCAGTCGCAGCAGCGGGAAGTTGCTGGTGAAGAAGAAGCAGAGGAGCGTGCTCGGGGTAAGCAGATTTTATGTTTTGGGAGAGGACGGTTTGGGTTATGGCTGCCTGCATGCATGCCTAAACGTGGAATAGTCCATTGATTTGCTCTATCACGTCTCTGTAATCGGCCTCGGTAATCTCTTGAAAAGTTGCAGCCAGAGCATGGGCAATGTGCTTTCGCAAGTTTATAGGGAGAGCCACCGTGGTCCTTGTCCCGGTCAGGCTAACTCGTCCGATCCACTGTGCAGCGAGGAGTGGGGGTACCATGGCTGCACACAGGCAAGCTGCATAGGGGCCAGGGCGGAATCCACATTGCTGTAGAAGACCCTCCCTCTCTTCCCAGGTAACACGCAGCAGTGATATATGTGGCAGTAGGAAACCCTGTTGAGAATTTAGGGATACTTCAGTGCAGGGCGCCATGTTCGCGGTCCCCCCCCCCCAACCCCGCCAGCAGGTTGCGAGCACCACGTTGCGTTCCGGTCTCCCCACCCCCTTCCAGCAGGTCACCAGCACCGCGGTGCGTTCCGGTCTCCCCACCCCCCTTGCAGCAGGTAGCCAGCACCGCGGTGCGTTCCGGTCTCCCCACCCCCCTTCCAGCAGGTCGCCAGCACCGCGGTGCATTCCAGTCTCCCCCCCACTTGCAGCAGGTATCCAGCACCGCGGTGCGTTCCGGTCTCCCCACTCCCCTTGCAGCAGGTAGCCAGCACCGCGGTGCGTTCCGGTCTCCCCCCCACTTGCAGCAGGTATCCAGCACCGCGGTGCGTTCCGGTCTCCCCACTCCCCTTGCAGCAGGTAGCCAGCACCGCGGTGCGTTCCGGTCTCCCCCCCCTTGCCAGCAGGTCGCCAGCACCGCTGTGCATTCCGCCCCCCCCACAGCAGGCCGGCAGTTCCACGGACCGCCCCCCCCCCCCCCCCGCCAGCAGCTCGCCAGCTTTATGTTCCCTACTGTCCCCTGTGCAGGCCACCAGTACCTCCTCTACCCAGTGCAGATAAACCCCAGTGAGCCATCAATCAGTTCCCCCTCCCAGGTGAAGTCGGGGCAGAAACACTCACCCCATTGCTCGCCATGCCTTCGCTTCCCTGGCCTCTCTGTGTTATGTTAGGTATGTGGGAATGATGCTACAAAAAGTCTACAAACTCCTTCACTGTGTGATAATAAACAATGTAGCCTCTGTGTATTACATGTTTCTATCTATGTTTTTTTTAGTGACCTTGACTAATGTAGCCGGATCACCAGCCTCACGTCGGTTGCAGAACTTGAGAAAAAATCCGCGAAAATCAAAAGAAGAATTGATCAAAGCAGTTATGAATCACTACAACAGAGAAAGTAGGAAGACGCAGGAATGGAGAGAGAAAATGTATGAGTGGAGGCAAACACAAAGCAGGAGAAAGGAATTGGCTACCAAAAAAACCTCAAAGCACATGATAAGCCTCCTGGCTCGCCAAACTGACTCTTTCGAGTCTCTCGTAGCCATGCAGGCAGATCTGTACCGTGGTAACTCACAACCCTCCCAAAGCTCTCTTTCTTGTTCCCCAGTATTTGCACAAAACACCTTTCTCCAGCAGCCAGTTTCTTATTACCCCCAGCTGCCCCCAACACCTGTACGATCACCTACCAGCCCTGATAACTACAATCCTTACCCTGTGCACTCCACCCCCATTACTCTGCAGCATAGTAATCCTGAAGTGCAGCAGACATTGAACAGCAATCCAAACAGGACATATTCAAACCTCTGAATGTACAGTCCACCACCCTAACCCCCCCTGGTCTTTTATGTACTGTACTTTGAATAAAGGATTTTATGGCTTTTACAATACTTTTTATTATTGCAGAAAGTGGTAAATACTGTACCCCAAGGTAGAAAGGAGCACAGCAAAGGCACCAAACATTACTGTTGGCTCTCAGCATCAAATTGCTCTCTTAAGGCATCCCTAATCCTTGAAGCCCTTTCCTGGGCCTCTCTAGTAGCCCTGCTCTCTGGTTGTGCAAATTCAGCCTCTAGGCGTCGAACCTCGGAGGTCCATTCCTCACTGAATCTTTCACCCTTCCCTTCACAAATATTATGGAGGGTACAGCACGCGGATATAACAGCGGAGATGCTGCTTTCCCCCAAATCTAGCTTCCCATAAAGACACCTCCAGCGGGCTTTCAAACGGCCAAAAGCACATTCCACAGTCATTCTGCACCGGCTCAGCCTGTAGTTGAACCGGTCCTTGCTTCTGTCAAGCTTCCCTGTATACGGTTTCATGAGCCAAGGCATTAAGGGGTAAGCGGGGTCTCCAAGGATCACAGTGGGCATTTCGATGTCCCCTACTGTGATCTTGCGGTCTGGGAAAAAAGTCCCAGCCCTCAGCTTCCTGAACAGGGCACTGTTCCGAAAGATGCGTGCATCATGCACCTTTCCAGGCCATCCTGAGTAAATGTCAGTGAAACACCCACGGTGATCCACAAGCGCTTGCAGAACCACGTAGAAATACCCCTTGCGATTAACGTACTCTGATGCCAGGTGGGGTGGGGACAGAATAGGAATATGCTTCCCATCTATTGCCCCTCCACAGTTAGGGAAACCCATTTGTGCAAAGCCATCCACAATGTCCTGCACGTTCCCCAGAGTCACAGTTCTTCTTAGCAGGGTGCGATTAATGGCTGTGCAAACTTGCATCAGCACCATTCCAACGGTGGACTTTCCCACTCCAAACTGGTTCGCCACCGATCGGTAGCTGTCTGGAGTTGCCAGCTTCCAGATTGCAATAGCCACCCGCTTCTCCACTGGTAGGGCAGTTCTCAATCTCGTGTCCCTGCGCCGCAGTGTAGGGGCGAGCTCAGCACACAGTCCCATGAAAGTGGCTTTTCTCATCCGAAAGTTCTGCAGCCACAGCTCGTCATCCCAGACTTGCAGGACAATGTGATCCCACTACTCAGTGCTGGTTTCCCGAGCCCAAAGGCGCCGTTCCACGGTGCTGAGCACGTCTGTTACTGCCACAAGCAATTGAGTGTCTTGAGCATCAGGCGTTTCAATATCATCGTCTGACTCCTCACTGTAACTTTGCAGCTGAAGGAATAGCTCCACTGCCATGTGTGATGTGCTGGCAACGTTCATCAGCAAGGTCCTCAGCAGCTCGGGCTCCATTTGTAACAGAAATCTCAGAAATTGCACTGCAGACTCACAATGCCGCCAAAATGCTCAGAATGAGTAGCAAAGCACCACGGGGCATTGGAACAGGAAGCGGAAAGACCCGCACACTTCCTTCCCCTTCCCACAAGCCACAGCGCCAAAATGGGACGAGGTGCTCTGTGGGATAGCTGCCCACAATGCACCACTCCCAACAGCGCTGCAAGTGCTGCAAATGTGGCCACACTGCAGCGCTGGTAGTTGTCAGTGTGGCCACACTGCAGCGCTGGCCCTACACAGCTGTACCAACACAGCTGTAACTACCAGCGCTGCAGAACTGTAAGTGTAGCCATGGCCTTGGTGACTTATAATCAGCAAATATGCAGCTCCTCTCCTTTTTTATACCAAGTGAGGGGAAAAGATCATTATTGACTATTCTATCAACATATGATCAAGAAATTATGTCCCTTATTCCACATTAAATAGCAAATGGATTTTAATTGTTGCAAATGCTCTATCTTTAGATTACAAAAGCAACATGTCACTAAAAATGAGCATTTTACCTAGTGTCTTTGAGGCTAAGAGTAATTCATGCAAAAACAGCACAGAGAAATCACTTGCCGAGGTGCACTGCAAAACACCAGGTACAAAATCTTGCAATAGTTCTGTTTTGTAAGCATCTTTCTGTTGTTTACCAGTCTCTCCAGAGCAGCAGAATCCTAAACGTATCTCATGTTATTTTCCTAAAGAATTGTAAGCATTGTATGACAGTTTAATTCCATTAAGTTAAAATACATAATACATTTTATTTTAAGGTGTTTTTGCAACCACTGAGATAAAACATATAAAGAAAAAACAAGAATGAAACCATTTCCACTAAATTACTATCACTGTCTAATTTCTGGAAGCATTTCAGGGTATGCAACCTGCTCCTTCTTTGGCGATTCAAGCCAAAATCAGTATGGTTTAACCACTATGCAGTGAAGACTTTAAGTATAATAGACTAAATATTTACTACAGTTTCATACAGTGAAGGTTAAATGAATCCACTTAGAAGGATACAGTGAAATAATATATTTTAAACCTTGGGAAACTTGAATCTGACACATTTCGGCTGTATTTTTGTTCTCCTTAAAGATGCATGAAAGTGAATAAGCCTGAAGACTAAATTGCCCTGCTATCCTTGGAGAGGTCAATCCTTTTACATTTGAATGAAAGTGCTCTGCTAATGTGGGGGTCTAGACAAGTGTGCGATTTGGTCTCAGTATGGAAAGATGGATTTATGTTCACAATGTCTCCTAAAATGAACAGTAATAGTACAAAGACAAACGTTGTTGTTTTTTATTAATAAATTTTATCTTATGCCCCTTTCTCCTTTGTTTTCCTTTCAGTATTACCAACTTTAAAAGTTCAAATATCATGAATGTCAGTCCCTCCCCCAAAAAAACCAATTGAGATTTTTTTTTAAATAATACATTTAGTGTTCTTTTTATTTGCCTTTTGTTCTGTGAGCCTTAGAGTGCACTTTGCTCATGTCTTCAAGCTTTTCTCCACAACCACTAGGCATAGAAACTTACTTTTCCTTTTAAATGAAAGCTGAGATTCTTCCCTAATCACATGCCTCCAGGAGTCGAGACTTTAGGAAAACAACAAAATAACATGAAACTAATGATCAAATCACAAGAGCTGGCAATTCTCTCTTTTTTGAGAGCTTTTTTTATTTAGAAAACATTACTCTGCAATATTATAAAATAGATTTTTGTTAAATTTGAAGACCTTGTCAAATTATAATGTTTAGGACCTATACAACATAACAAGGTTAGAGTCTAACACATTAACTGTGACTATTTAAACTGAAAGACAAACCAATAAGGGTATTTTAGAAAATTTCTGATGAGTTAACTATGACCAAAACCGTTGATAACTACAGCATTTATCCAATATCGGGAAAGGATAGCAATGGTGTTTAATCATTAGACGAGGGGTAAGTGGAATCAGGATTCCAAAATGTTATTCCCAAACTCTGCCACTGATTGTGTGTGACTTCGGGCAAGTCACTTAATCCCTGTATGCCAACATCTATGCCTTATACAAATAGAATACTTATGTCACAGTTGTGTTGGGAGGTTAAATAATTACATTTTGTAAACATCACAGATGCTTTCATGTAAGATGCTATATAAGGGCCTGATGCAAAGCCTGTTGAAGTCAATGGGAGTCTTTCCACTATCTACAAGTGCTTTAGATCAAACCTTAACTGCCTAAGGAAGGAACCCAGAGAGCACTGCAGGTGCTCGGTACCTCTCAAGACCATAATCTTTTTATGTAACTAAGAATGGGTGGAGTCAATTCCTTGATTGCGATCCTGCAAATAGATTATTGCAGCACCCCCTATAACACACCAACTGAAGGCAATAAAGCTCCATGTGTGGCATGGGTTTGCACATATGGATATGATAACAGGATCAGATCCATACTGCGTAAACTTTGGATTAAAATACATTAACTTTGTGAAATAATGGGCTAATGCATTCCCTTCTAGTGACTTAAATTCAAGTCTGGATCAGATCACAAGGGGGAAAAAAATGTCTGGTGGTCTCCTCTGAATCCCTAGAGAATATCTAGTCACAACACAAAGCCACCAACATATTCCAGCACTAGTGGCAGCAGCCTCTGCTCAAAATAGAATCAAAACTGGAAGAAGCGTGTTATTGAAGGCCAGGACTAGATGAAGCTTTCACCACATCTGGCCACACTCTTCCTGGCTCTAGCTGGTGGGAGTAATCCCTCACTTGTATGAGCCCCAGACACACAGATCCAAATTAAAAAACAACAGCCATTCCATTCATGTCCCTGGTTATTAAACATGCATGAAAACATTAGGGGGTATATTTTCCTCATGATCTGCAGTGTGTTTCATACGTAACTGCAATTACTGAGTATGGGAATTGTGTGTTTAAGTCTCCACTCTCAAAGACTATGTCTTTACATGTACGTGGGGTGGGAAAAGAGCAATGTTATCTTTGCAAATTGTATGCTTTGATTGTCAGTGACTTAGAAAGCAGTTTATTTTTAAAACAAACATTCAGAAAATCTTTGATGGCATATTCATCAATCCATCTGCTTCAGTGTAAATTCTTTGAAGTGCAGGTGGCTTGTAACATCATGTTACAGCAATTAATGAAGTTTTTGAATCTCTTTTGCTCTTTCATGCTCTGTTGAATGGTGAAAAGGGGTTATCATCTTTAATTCTCTATCCAAACAGTATACACAATTAGATATTTTCATACATTTTCATTTCCCTTTCAATAAATGCATGCATTACATGTGTTTAATATAGAGTTACTGATTTCAATATAACTACATCCTAAAATGATCAGGATGATAGTTTGAAAAATAAAAGATTAAAAATTCTAGATGCTGCTGTACTCTAAAAATAAAAGCTGAATAAAGAAACAGGAAAAAAACAACAACATGACCCTGCCTGTGTTAACAAATAAGCTCAGAAATTTAATAATACTCTGAAATAAATCATACGTTTCATACTGTAATTCTCTAATGAACTAGCTAAATGGGTACATTTTCAACTGTCCCCTCTCTGCTGGCATCAGTCCTGCTCAGCTGGATGTTATAGGGCCTGTACTGCTAATACCTAATGGTGATTCCCGTATATAGCTCCGGCTCAGGTAGGTACTCCTTAAAAAAAGCAGGTTTCAAGTTCTATCCCTGCTACTGTGAAATTCCAAATGGCCATGATGTGCAGCATCCTGACAGCCATCAAGTGCTAGGTGATTGCAAGAAAGTTAGATACATCCACACACAAATCAGATCAAATTATTTACACATGCCTATGACTCTCTTTATGTCATTCAGAATTGTATTATTAAAAAGGGCACTAGGATAACCAAAGGATTGTAAGGCTTCTTGCCTAATTGTGAACATGCTCCGTGTAGATTGGACACAATTATCTCAAATGAGTTGTCTGCAGTAAAATTACCCTTGCTTTGTGCAAATGGGAAAAGAGAAATTGCACTCCTGTATTTTTCAAACTGGCATTTTCACATCAACTTGTATTTTAAAACAACACAGAGGAGACTGGAAAACCTTGGGTGGTCTGATAGGAAGACAAGGAAAAGAAGAAAACATTAACATGCTCTTTGGTGCAACAATTATACATACCAACCCCCAGGCAGATGGACTTTTGTTTCCAAAGTTACGAAGAATAAGCTGACTGTATGCGGCTGCCTTGACCCTGGAGTATGCTGTAGATTTTAACCTCATTTTTAAAGTTTCCTTCCTTTCATTGTATTATTGAGTTGACCCTAAGATACCATGTATTGTGTTTTCCTTAACCCCTATTGTTCTCTCGGCTACATGGCATGGTATACAAAAGGATTTTTGTGTATGTGTTGTATGCTGCCTATTTATTAAATTAAGACCAAGCATATACTTGAGCCATAACAATATACATGAACGAAGTTACCTACTCACCAGTCAGTGCAATGTCAGCACTAGATGTACAGCACACAAATAAATGAAGAGATTGTGGATCTGTGCTAGGGCTTTGTAGACCCTGCAGGATTCTATTACACGCTGATGCTTAGGAAACCAACACTGCAGTTCATTTTGCAGGGGAACGTGCTGTGATCCAATCTGTGCATCTTCACTTGCAAGGGAACATGCCACTCCCATCTGCCCACTATGAGCCCCCTCTCCTAAGTCATTCACTTCAGAACACCTGTCTTCAGTGAGGGCTTGCCTGCACATTCATTGACTTTTGACCTGGTGACCCTTTTTCTGGGCTTTCAAGAGCAGCTGGGTCATGCAGACCCTCTTCCATTTTTTCCTGTTTTTTTGGGTTGAACAAGAACTTTTGCAAGACCACTGCCCCCACCAAGTCTGAGGATCTTCCTGTGGGGAACAACAAGGAAACAACCTGACTTCTACTAGGCAGTGGGAAAGGGACACTTTTCATTTGCGACTGCTATTGTGGTAAGCTGCAGATGCAGGTAGCACCACATAAGTAACAGCACAGCAGTTTTAGAGCCCTTTGAATTTCTCTATCTTGCACTAGAAACTATAGGGAGTCAATTCCCGAGCATGATGTTGCTAGGATACACCTGACTATTCTCTTAACTACTAAAGTAGGCTATATTAGGCAAGACCTAGCCCTGCAGGTTGTAAAATCAATTACAGAAGGAAAGGGAGATTTCCTCCCCCTACTTTCCTTTGCCAATTCTAAGCCCCTGTCCAAGGGTAGAAAATAAGGCAGTAGCCAGACAAGCACCCTCAAACACTCAGTATGCCATTCAGCCTCAAAGGTAGTAAAAGTGGGAAGGATGACAAAGACAGTAACAGGAAGTAGAGGTTGCTTAGAAGATTTGGGATTTTCTAAATTTCTTTTGGCATCTCCACTATGATCTGTATGGAAAAGTCCTATATACTTTAATAGAGATTGATAACCTTCCTATATAGACTATAAAGATCAATCTCTAGAATTGTAAAGGACCACTGTCTATTAAATTATATTTGATTTTAAGTAATTCGTAAGGAACCCTATTGGATCCATCCCTATTAAACTCTAAACAACTATTCCATAATGAAAAGCTTGCATGTGCTACCAGGCTCAAAGGTCATGAGTAACTTTTTGAAGTGGGGGATGAGGAGGAGAGGGAAGGAGATGGAATTTCTCAGTTTGGAAAAAATATTTTTATTTAAATATTACATTTGGAACCAAGAAACTGAATCCAAATGCAAATGAAATGCAGTCTTATTACACAGTGTCCTTCTCCTGCTCAAATCTAATCTATTCATTTGATTTGCAATTGTGCAGGAATCAAGATACG
The DNA here is from genome assembly GCF_025201925.1 of Gopherus flavomarginatus. Taxonomy (NCBI): domain Eukaryota; kingdom Metazoa; phylum Chordata; order Testudines; family Testudinidae; genus Gopherus; species Gopherus flavomarginatus. Next base: position 188,047,274 of record NC_066617.1, read on the forward strand.
TAAAACAGAATCACATTTCTCTGGTATCAGAGTTTCAGTTACTGGATTAAGAATGAGTCAGATAATATGTTACAGGCTTGTCTTGATTTACAAGAAATATCCGTAAGGATACTGTGGAGCAACTAGATGTACAGGCCAAATGAAGCCACTTGAAACCAGGGTTTGGAAGAAAATGGAGTTTTAACATAAGAGCTGGTTACACAAAATGACTTTGTAATTTATATGATAAGGTTTTAGAGTCTGGCACATTAAAAAAAAACATTAAAAAAAAAGAAAATAGTCATGCTGGTTGGACTCCAAATTTACAACAAAGCCTTGAATGACTGAGAAAAACTGAGGTGTTCCCAGGTCCACTAGGAAAAGGAAAAAAAAAAACCAAATGCATAATCTCTTGCACAGTTATTTCTTAAAGAGGAAGGTAAGGACAGAACCTGTAAAGGAGGCACATCTGGTTCTGAAAAATCACTGTAGGAAACTGGAGATCTTGTTAACAATAATAAACACTCTTCTCTTTACTGAGAGTGAACCTTGTGCTATTTGATAATTTTTAAACCTTTAAATTTCTTCTTTTTTTTGAGGGGGGGGGCTCAAATCCAGCTTGAGTTCATGAACAATTTTCCCTTTTATTTAAACTCTTTTTCACCTCACATTAATTTTTAAAGCATGTTTTTTCTAGCTAAAGGGAATCATGTGCTTTGTGTGTCAGAGAAAAAAATGTGTTTGGCTGTGGGCTATATGTACTACACTTGTACAGGATATATATTTTTCCATTAGAACTTCTCTTCTCTTCTTCTCTCCCTCCCCCCTTCCAATATCTTGGTATATTAACTTTTCTCTCAATTTCCTTTTATTTGTTAGGGTGAAATCCTGGTCACACTGAAAACAGTGGGATTTTGCCATTGACTTCAATGGAGTCAGGATTACACGTTATGTCAACGTTTTTCTCCCTGCTCCTCCCCTTCTCCCAGTCTATTTTAAGAGCAAAAACTTACTCCAAAATTGTGTTCTTTTTGATCTTTTTATGTTCAAGTGGGCTAAAAAATATGTAAAATGAATGTGCCTCTCTCTTTTCCTCAGAGTTAAATTTTAACAGTCCTTTTTTCTAGCTGTAGCTGCATATGATTATCCTTCCTAGTTAAGGGATGTATGCTACTCTCAGTTGACACAACTAACTCTCATTGATATCAATGAACACTTCCTTTAGCTCAAGAACAATATTCGGCCCTACAACTATGCAGAAAAATACTGTATTGTGCAACTGACTGCTGGAAAAAACTGCACAGCAATAAATGGTTCTATTTTCAGAGTGGCATGCATAGCAACAGCAGATACTGGTCACCTATGTGCATCTATAAGGCAAATATTGATCCTTCTTGAGTAAGTTTTTGTAAACAGGCAGCGCTTCTGGATATTTCCACCAGGGCAATGAAGGGAAGCAATGTTTCCCATCAGGTAGAAAATGTCTCCAGAGCTACTACTTCAGACTTAATAGCCCCCAGGGCACCAATGCCACTCCCTTCCCCCTCTCAAGCAAGGAAAATGGCCACCAGATTCTGCATAGGCCTGAATCTACTAGGCCTCAACCCCACGTTTATCCTGCATGCTGGGGTACAGGAGCTACCTGTGGAATACAGGTCCATTACATGCAGGGAATGTGGATCAGACATCCTGCCTCTCCAGTACAGGGAATCACATGAGATCTGCTACTCACAGAGCTTTCTGTGCCCACAGAGCATGGGACCTGTTTATGCTCAACAATGTGTCTGGCTTCATCCCACTTCAAAAATATAACCCCCAAATTGCACAGACTTGTACTCTGAAATCATCCTGCGTAGACTAATCCTCTTTTAAATGTCAGGAAGTTTGATCTGATCTGCAGTAAGAACATCTGCCCGGTTTTCTCCATGTTCAGGCTTGCAATTATATAGTGTGTTGGATTAAAAAAAACAAACAGTCCCATAGGCAAAGTCAATTATAACTGTGTGTTTTTCTCTCTTTCTTTTTTTAATTGCAGGCTTTATTGTTTCAAATAGCTGGTTCACCTATCCAAGTTTTTCTTCATTGAACGATTGGAAGAGATCTTTTGGCATGATATAAATAGCAAATGTATAAAAAAGTTCCACCAGCCATCTGAAATAATAGTAATAAAAATCTGCAGAAAAGTGATTAAAAATTCCACATATGGCTCAACATTCTTTTAACTATTTAATTTAAAGTAATTTCATACTCATGAAATTTCAGAGAAATCGTTGGTTTGCATGTTAAACACCACAAAGAGAAGAATACAAATATTAGAGGCTTCTTTCCAGGATGCTGTTACTGTTAGCCCTCCCTCTTTCTCTTGGTCCAAATTCTCCACCTCAAAGCTGATGCAGTGGGCAATCACTCATACATGTAAGCCTGTGATCTGATCTCTAGTCTACATACATATCTCTAAAGAGTCCGACAATATGTACTGTCTTTTGGGTAAATCAGCCTCTCTGTTCTGCAGTAGTGTCAAGTGATGTTCAAAGGCAGGACAGAGAGACAAGTTCTCAAACGTGGGAGAAGATACACTTGGTCAGGACCTTAGAAGGCATGAGTTCTAAACTTACCTTTTCTACAGAGTACTATCTATACTTCTGTGCACTTCAAAACCTTCCTACTGAAGAAGACCTCAATACTCCTTCCTAGGAAAAAAGCAAATATTCCCTTCATTTTATAAATAAATCAACTGAGAGGCTGCACAAGAACATTTTTTTAAGAAAAAAATTGGAACAGACCCCAGCTTTTCATTACAATAAACCTAAGACTCATCAACTTCACCACACTACTGTCCAGAATGAATGTGATCTGGCCTGTCTGCAAACCCTAGAACCCCACTACCCTTTCAGGGCTAAGAACAGAATCCAGGAATTCTGATCCTCAACAGTCTACTGCAGGGATGGATAAACCTTTTGGCCCGAGGGCCACATCAGGGTATGGAAATTGTATGGAGGGCCATGAATTCTCACAAAATTGGGGGTTAGGGTGTAGGAGGGGGTGAGGGTTCCGGCTGGGGGTGCCAGCTCTGGGGTGGGACTGGGGATGATGGGTTGGGGGTGCAGGAGGGTGCTCCAGGCTGGGACTGAGGGGTTTGGAGGGTTGAAGGGGGATCAGGGCTCAGGCAGGGGCTCTGGGCTCGGGAGCAGGTCAGGGGTACAGGATCCGGGCGGCTCTTACCTCAAGCAGCTCCCAAAAGCAGCAGCATGTCCCGCCTCCAGCTCCTACATGGAGGCATGGCCAGGCAGCTCTGTGTGTTGCTCCATCCAATGGGAACTGCGGGGGAGGTGCTTGGGGTGGGGGCAACGTGCGGAGCCCTCTGGCTCCCCCTACATGTAGGAGCCAGATGGGAGACATGCCGCTGCTTCCAGGAGCCGTGCGGAGAGAGGCAAGCCCCAGATCCCACTCCCCAGATGGAGCTCGAGGGCCAGATTAAAATATCTAGAGGGCTGGATGCAGCCCCCAGGCCATAGTTTGCCCACCCCAGTCTACTGCTAACCAAAAAGCAGGTATGTAAACCAGAGGCAAAGTGTGCATATTGCTTACTCTCCTGTTGACTGATCTATATAAGAGGTAACAGTTCTTTACCTCAAATGGAAATGCAAAGGTCAAAGGATAAAACTCTAGTACTAACCTGCGCCAGTGGGGACTTGCATTTGATGTTTTTTTCCTTCCAGTTTTCTTGTTAAACAATAGGTTTGTTTAGGTCAAGCAGTGAAACATCATCTTAAAAACTGGTCTGATAGTTAAAACAATTATAATATGTCAATTATGGTATGAAATGTAACAAAAACACAGATGTTCTACATTTTAGTCATTTGCTACATGTTGATTAGTTCTGTCACACATTGGCAGGTTTAATGGCTGAGAAGCATATCTACATGTCCGTGTACATGAGAGGAATTGTCTTATCTGCACAGTTCCCCAAATCAGCAAAGCAGAGTGAGTGCAATTTTGCTAGCTGTGCTTTAAGTAGTCTTTGTCCATGGAATTTAGATCAGGTAGGCAGGACAGAGAGTTCATTCCCAGTCAAAAGCCAACACTAGCAATATCAAGTAACCAGGATGTTTTAGACAAGAAAGCATATGTCCTGTTGTAGATACACAGGCAGCATCTTCAGGAGCAACAGTAACATAGATTTTCTAACCTACTCTGATTTGCTCTCCAGATTCCCTCTATTGACTTCTAGGACTTAATTTTACTCTCCAGCCCCTTAATACATACATACCTTCCCAATTCTTCTCCAAGGTTCTTTCTTTATAGACTGGGAAAGGCATTGCCTGATTCAACCTTTACTTACCCATGCCACCTCCATCTCAGTGCCTCCTGTCATAACTTGTCTGACATTTACCACTAGATTTGTTAATCCCAATAGCTATGTTCTACTTCCCCAGCAGTAATCAAGTATGCTACATATTTTCATATTGCCACATGTTGCTTTAGCCAAAAAGGGAATACAGTAACTCCTCGCTTAACGTTGTAGTTATGTTCCTGAAAAATGTGACTTTAAGCAAAACGATGTTAAGCAAATCCAATTTCCCCATAAGAATTAATGTAAATAGGGCGGGTTAGGTTCCAGGGAAATTTTTTTCACCAGACAAAAACTATATATTATATAGATATACACACAGTATAAGTTTTAAACAAACAATTTAATACTGTTCACAGCCAAACGTTAGAAGGGAGCATTGTGCAACTTTAAACGAGCGTGTTCCCTAATTGCTCAGCAATGTAACAATGAAACAATGTTAACTGGGACAATGTTAAATGAGGAGTTACTGTAGTTAAATTGTGATTCAAATCCTTTTCACTGCAGTTAGTATTTCACAAAGGCAAGACCTCTGACACTGCAAACCAACAAAGTTCAACATTACAAGTGCAAAGAGATGTTGGATATTTCCTATCCAGATATAAAGACTTTAAGGGAGGTCAAATATATAGTCTTAGGCTACAGTACTTGACAGTGGCCTTTTAAACACAAAATTCAATAAGTTGAAAGAAAAGAAAGAAAGAAAGAAAGAAAGAAAGAAAGAAAGAAAGAAAGAAAGAAAGAAAGAAAGAAAGAAAGAAGAAGAATGCTTGTTTAAATAAGTCTGCATCTTTGACAAAATCAATATTGGTCGTGTTATTCAAATGAAGTTCAACAGAGTCTGGCTCAGTTATTGTAGTTTAGTCTGAGGATAGTTTAAAAGTTTGTTTTTAATGGTTGTATTCAAGACATTTCCTGTATGTAAACATTGTGACGTCTGTGGGAAAAAGGATGTAGGTGCTTCAAAAGTTGTCAATATTTGGGAGATATACAAGTCTTCCTGCAAAAATTTAAATATTTGAACAGATGTAAAGTAACAAGTAGACTTTCAAAGAAGAGGTTAATCCTAATTTGAATCTTTACTGTATATGAAATTGCAGGTTTCTGCCTTCACCCAGCACCCTTCTCAAAGATGCCAGCTATATAATCACATTGTTCCAAATGGAACAGGAGTCACAGAATTTATTTGGATAGAGGGGAAATTTTCATGTAAGTGACTTGCACTGTGGAACATACTGTGGTTTCCATTCAAATGTTGCCATTTACCAATTGTTACCACCATATTTCTCTGTTCTTAGGATGGGAAATAACATTTCATGTGTCATTATATGGTACCAGGGGAAAATACTTGTTCGTTATTTAATAGCAACCACAATAATCTAACTTGACTGGAACAAGAACATATTTCAGAAAAGAGGTTTCTAATGCATGCAGATAAAAGCCAGGTCATGTGTATTACTGAGATGTGACTCCACCAAAAAAGACTGTAAACAATCACAGAAGTGAAGCACAAATGGCCTATGTGGTCATCAGAGCTGAGAGATAGGGGATACAGAACTCTATTATTATATATTTGAAAAGTATTTTTTGTTTAAATTTTCTAGGATTTAGAGGACTTCCGGATTAATGCTCTCCATAGACTCATGTTCCATCCTGTTCTCCTTAGTGCTACCTGCCCTTACTCCTTTCCCAGAAAGTATTATCTAGAGTCTCTCCAATCTTCCATCCTTTGGCCCAATCTCGGAAAGGGAACTGCATGAGAAACACCATTAATGTCTTTGCAGATCCCTTTGTTAGAAAGGAGCATCTGATTGCCACTGCAGTGATTCTTGCTTCCTGGTTGATCACTGTCAGCTAGGCCACCATCCAGAATTACTTTAGCTACATGTTAGAGCAGCCCCTTCCTTTACTCTCCTAATGTATTTAGCCTCCTTCCTGGGCATTCAAAGCTGCTCTCAGCTCCCATAGGTGTTCAGCACTCACTGATTAGTTTAACCCTGGAATCAATTTATTAATATCTAAGGTAAAATTCTTTCTAGCTTTCTTTTTTTACCGATTTATCAATATTTGATTAGATACCATTAACAATAAACTTTCCTCCATTAACAGTCTTCCAGAAATAAACCTTTTTAAATGACATGGTCCATTAGTTAATTATGACCTTAATGTTTAGTATCAGCTGGATGCGAGCTAAAGGAGTGAATGGCACACATATGCTAAACCCCCAAACCAGGATGAGCCGCTCATGAGCTAAAATCAGACTTCATACTGGGCATCTCATTCTGGTGCCATGGGTGGAGCTTGGGAGAATAACCTCCTTTTTATTATCATTATCCAATTGCCTATAACATCAAATAAAGGAATAACAGTACTATTCTCTTCACATCAAACTACTTATGAATAACAGATCTTGCAACCCAATACAATAGTGATTTAAAATCCTCTTTAAAAAAGAATGATGCATACCATTTTTTTTAAAGCATTAAAGATAAGTGAGCCAGTCTGGCAAAAATTTAAAAAAGCAAACATACTTCAAAGCCTACACTGAAATGATTAAAGGGTTTTTTTGTTTGTTTTAATTTTTAAATGGTCTATGTGTGCAGCTTCAAGTTTAATCTAGGACAGAAAGAGAAGGTAGAGATACACCATGAGAAAAAGCTATTTGCACCATATTTCTGATCGAAAAGAAACCTCACAAGGACATCTGTTCTTCTAGGATTTCTAATGCAATCTCCAAACTAAAGGGTTTTGGGTATATTCAACTTAGAAATCTAACTCTGGAGTAATTAACAAAGGGGAACTGGAATCACTGAACATTTTGAGGTTAACTAAAAGAATTCTCTAAGGCCTGGTCTACCCTGAAAAGTCTGTATTGGCTACTTTGGTCATGGCTGTGAATCAAACACACCCCTGACAGATGTAGCTAGGCCATCGTATCCCCCAGTGTAAATTCAGCTATCTCGATGGAAATAAGTTTCTGTCAATATAGCTAACTTTGTTTAGGGAGGTGATGCTCCTGCACCAGCAGAAAAAAAAACCCCGTCTGTCGGTATAGGCTGTGGCATAGCTATACCATGTAGACATATCCTATGTGTGGGAAGCGAGCTTGAATTGGTGCAATGACCTAACCTGATTGCTTTGCCATGTATGAGCTTTGTAGTCATCCGTAACTTCTGGAATAAAAATGTATAATCATTGGTCACACATAATCAAGAATATTCTCTAGTGGTTACATCAAGGATCTGGCAGATAGGCATCCTGGGCTCTATTCCCAACCCTGCATCTGTTGCCTTGTGAAACTTTGGGCAAGGTAAGTTCTCTGTACCTCAGTTTACTCATCTTACCCATGGGAATTTGTAGTAATTTTAATCCTGCACTTTACTATTAGTGTGAGCATGTGTGTTTTAGAACAACCACCTGTGACATTCTTCCAACAGCTCAAAGCATAACTTTCATAGCTTCCCCAGTGTTCCTTTTCAAGTCCAAAATTCAAAGAGGTCCTGTCTTCTAGAACCGAAGCACCAGCAGGAAAATGAAAATATTAGCTGGAGAATGTTTTGTTTCATCATTTTAGTGTGAGTTTACATGTTACTTCCAACTACATCTTTCAGATGGTTTTAGGGGTCATTTTTCTGTGGTGTTGAAAATCTAAAAAATAATAAAAATAATTGCAGAGCTACCAGTGAAATCTTTATTTTTTGTTCTTTCTCTAAACATATGGATACCAATCAAACACCACTTCCTTGGTTCTTCCTTCCCTCACCTCTACACACTAGAAAGGATCATGCATCCACTCCTTTGTTGTTATAACACTTTATTCAATTGAAGGGTAGCGGTTAGTATTCTGAGAGAAAAATAAAAACAAACTTTTGATTATACGAATCAACATGTTTCCCTCCTTTCCTTACTGTGGCCTGACTATTTTTAAATATTTATTCACACATTCCCCCAGCCACTAATTTAACTTGGAAATACAAGATAGTATAGATAAAAGGAATATTTTCTCTCAAACAGTGTAAAATTATAGCCACTTGCTACCTGCCCTATATTTGTATTGCTGTTAGCGAAAATAAAAGCTCAAATTTAAGTGCTTCCTTAGACTCTCTGCAGGGCGGTTTATTAGTTCACCAAATAAAAAAAAAAACTGCTACACTCAATATTGATAAAAGTGGTCTAAAAGAATACTGCAACATGCTCTTGCATTATAAACTTATTCAGAAGTCTTAAAACTCCCTCAAAACACTGTGCCTAGCAGACTGCATAAAGAAATTCATTCTGTGATGAAAGAAGGAGAGAAATTGAACTCAGCAACCAAAAGGGAAAACCCACTTTTGCTCTGAATTGATCCTCCAGGCTTGAACTTCCCTGGATCAATATTATGCTAGCTGTGAAATAAACAGATGAGTTCTCTACTCTGCTTTCCTATAGTGTTGACTTCCATTGCTTATTAAAAGTCATCAACCTTTCATGCAACCATAGAAAGCAAAACCAACACAAAAACTATGGAGACATCAGTGGATTTCTCAAACAACTGCCTAATAATAGCACACTGAGCAGTGATTTAATCATATTGTGTATCCTTGTTTGCTTTACACAACATGGGTGTTCCCTTAATCCTTCAGCTGCTGCTTATAAATACTCTTTGGGGCAATGCCTGACATGTTAATTTCTATCTAGGGATCGTGCACTGTTTTGAAACTGGTATACAAGTGAATACACACAGGACCCCTATTATATACAGTACCTCACTCAAGAAAAAATACATTGAGAGACGCTTTAATCATGTAGCAAGGCAAACTTTCCTACTTCTTTTAGACCTTGGCAACCATGACAGTACTGATTAATATAGCAATATGACTTTTATATGCCTTAAATATCTTAACCAAGATATTTATATGCCAAGATGTTTATATGCCTTAAATATCTTAACCAAGAAGTTTGGGGACGCTCAAGTCTCAGTGAACCACTCTGAATCAACTGAGATTCCTCTCATGCTGTAAACAAAAGGAACAACAGAGAGGCTAATTTCTGTAGACGTAAGAAAAAAACGGTAACTCTGGATTTAAAGAAGACTGACGATGTGCTCGGTCCTGTTTCCACTGAAGAAAAAAAAAACATATGCAGTTCTGTCCATCAGATTCTCTTCTTTTGCATGAAAGATGTAGCAGAAGTTTTTTTGTTAGTTTTTTTTAAAGATAGTTAGCCTAGGTGTTGACTTGTTAGCATCTCATAAGAACATAAAAATGGCCATACCAGGTTAGACCAATGGTCATCTAGCCAAGTATCCTGTCCACTGACAATTGTCGGTACCAGATATTTCAGAGGGAGTGAACAGAACAGAGCAATTTATTGAGTGATCCATCCTCAGCTTTTGGTAGTCAGATATTTAGAGACACCCAAAGCATGAGGTTGCTTCCCTGACCATCTTGTTTAATAGCAATTGATGGACACAGCCTCCAGTAATTTATCTAATCCTTTTTGAACCCAGTTATATTTTTGATCTTCACAACAATCCCTGAAAATGAGTTCCACAGTGTGAAGAAGTACTTCCTTGTGTTTGTTTTAAACATGCTACCTATTAATTGCATTCATTAACTGCTGGTTCTCGTGTTACGTGAAGGGGTAAATAACACTTCCCTATTAACTTTCTCCAACCAGTCATGGTTTTATAGACCTCTGTCATATCTCCTCTTAGTCATCTCTTTTCCAAGCTGAAGAGTCCCAGTCTTTTTGATCTCTCTTCATATGGAAGCTGTTCCATAACCCTAATCATTTGTGTTGCCCTTCTCTGTGCTTTTTCCAATTCTAATATATCTTTTTTTTTAAAGGGACGACCATCTTTTTTGGCTCCTTGTCTGCTTGACATATGACCTAATGACTTCATTTAATGGTGAACAAATCAACAAATGGAAAACAAAGATCACAAAACTGGTACTGTAATTTGCTTAAATAACTGAGGGAAATTTGTTTGCAGAGAGAAGTCATGTTGCATCATTACCTATATTGCAACAACACAATAGCATCCTTATCATCTGAGTAGCAAATTAAAGGAAACTGAGATTTGTTTTTTTCACAGTTTTTGCCACTGAACTGATGTACACACACATAAAATTTATTTTACTTTTGTAAGACAGATCTCAAGTGTACTAAATTGTAGGCCTGAAATTTGGTGGGGAAAAATAATAATGTTAAATATTATACAGTACTGCAGATTAGAATGACAAACAACATCTTGATTTATTAAGTATTAATTAACTATTCTGCCTCTATAGAAAACAAAGATTATGATTCCATAAATTAAGATGAAAGAAGTAGCATACTAAATTTTACTTGTCATATGTAGCTAGAGCCTTTGGTCACAACAGACACAAACTAAAACATCTAGGTCAGGGGAGGGCAAACTATGGCCCACAAGCCAGATCTGGCCTGTCAGGGCTCTCAATCCGGCCTGTGGAATTGCCAGCCCCGTGGCGCACTGGGGCTAAGACAGGCTCCCTGCCTGCCCCGATCCCGCGCTGCTCCGGGGAGCAGCCGGCACCACGTCCCTGTGGCCCCTTGGAGAGGGGGATCAGAGGGCTACATGCACTGCCCTCACCTGCAGGCACCCTCCCCCGCAGCTCCCATTGGCCAGAAACAGGCAACCGCAGCCAATGGGAGCTTCAGGGATGGTACCCACAAGTGACGGCAGCATGCAGTGCAGCCGCCTACCCCACGCCACCCCAAGAGCCACTGCTGGAAATGCTGGCCACTTCTGGGAGTGGTGCAGGACCAGGGCAGGCAGGGAGCCTGCCTTAACCATGCTGCGCACTGCTGACACCCCGGAGCAGCTCGAGGTAAACTGCACCGAGTTGGAGCCCATACCCCTCCTGCATCCCGAACCCTAACCCCCTGCCCTGAGCCCCCAACCCCCTGCTTTGAGCCCCCTGCCACACACTGTCCTTCACCCCAACCCCCTGCTCTGAGCCCCCTCCTGCACTCCACACTCCCTCCTGCACTCCAACCCCCTGCCCTGAACCCCCTCCTGCATTCCGCTCCCCCTCCTGCACTCAACCCCCTGCCCCGAGCCCACTCCTGCACTCCATACCTCTCCTGCACTCCAACCCCCTGCCCTGAGCCCCCTCCCACACTCGATAACATGCAATAGGATAAAGGCTTGTCTACACTGGGAATTTTTGAAACTCTTTTTAAAAAATTGTTTAGCTGAACCAATTTTACAATGTCAGTGCAATTTCAATGAGCTTTGAGGCAGCCTGACCCCCTGTTCTCACTGAACCAATTCCAAGACCACCACATTGTTTGACTGCAGTTTTCTCTTATCGTTGGGGGTGATTGTGAAATGAAATGAGAATAAAAAGAGAGTGTTCACATCAGGGATTCCTATTATTTTATGAGAGACTTATTCAAAACATAACTCTATTACTTGTTTCTAGCTATAATTTTTAAAAATTGTAAGTACAATATTTTGTTTGTTCTGCCTCTCTCTTTCAACACACTGGTGGTTCCCTCATAGATTTCAAATCATTAATAAAGGCAAGGAGATAATTTACAAATGAGAAGACTGAAGCATACAAAGTTGTAATGACTTGCTGATGGTCACACAGCAAGTCACTGGCAGAAGAAGAAATAGAATCCAGAGCGCTTGACTCCCAGTGTGGTAGGGATGACTGGAAAACAAGAATTCCTTTTTGAAAAAAAAAGTTTCAACATACAGTCTTGTTCTTGTTCTGCATTTGGAACAAAAACTAGACTTTTAGAAATCTTGCTCTGTCACACACAGAAAAATATGACAGGAAGGGGTGCAACCCAGCGGACAGGGCACTCCCATGGGAGGTGGAAAATTCACATTCAAAGCTTTGCTCTGCTTGATTTGAAGCAGGGACTTGAACCTGTATCTCTCATATCCCAGCAGTGTATTGGTTACTCTGGAGTGAATCTTTCTTTCTCTTTCACTCTCTAATTTCCATCCTGGACTCTATCAATCAGCATTTTCTGACTCAAACCATGTCATTAAAAAATTCTGACTAGCTCTACAATCTGGTGCTATATCCACTGGATAGGGAGTATTGACTTTTTTCCTTCTTCTAAATGTAGGTATTTCTCAGTTGTCATTTCATCTCTCCACAAGTTGTTGGTGATAAGGGAACACCTGTTGTGCAGTGCCTACTCAGGAAACTCTCCAATTTATTATTAATTTTGCCTAAATAAGATCTGCAGGAGTGAGCACAAACTTTTCATCTGAAACTACTGCACCAAAGTTTATTATTGCATCAAAATAAAGAAGTCACTCCCCTCATGACTGAGCTCACCACAGGTGAAATCCTGGCCCTCTGAAAGTCAGTGGACAAATTCCTTAACTTCAATGGGCCAGAATTTCACCTTACTTCTGTTGCAAAAAAAGTGAGGGGGAAAAGACTTATTCATTCAATGTTGTTGCCCTATGCATCCAGAACTCTGTTCCTCCCTTGTCATTGGCACATACTTTCTTTGACAAACTCTAGTCTAGTCTACACTTGAAAGTTATAAGAGTCTACCTGTGTCCGTTAGGGGTGTGATTTTTACCAAAATAGTTATAACACTACAAGACATAGTGTGGATGAAGTTATATGATATAAAAGTGCCTTATAGCAGTGTAGTTTATTCCTCTTCCTGTACAGGGATAGCTATATTTGGTATAAAGCATGTGTACACCAATATAACTGTATTCACGCTAGGGGGATTCTACTGCTTTAAGTACACTAGTTTAAGAAGTACAACATTTTGTATAGACAAGGCCTTTGAACACTATTTTGTCCATTCAACTTAGGCATGATTCACAGTGCAAAGCATCTTGTAGTGTCGGGAATGAAGGACACTCTATAAAATAAATTGTATCTGTAACTATATTGTATGTGAATACTTTAGCTTGGCTTACCAAATGATTTTCTTTGGAAAAAAATGAAAGCTTGTAAGAGGTTATGAGAAGGCTGTCCACCAGTCTAACAGTATCTGTTTAGTTTCTATGTCAACCAAAGATATAATTATTGATCATGAAGAACATACTCACCCTCTTGGTATATAAAAAGTAGTAACAGGCAAAATATATTAAATTTGAAATATAAAATGTTTCACTGTAGATCACCAATGGCATTTAAATATTCAACTTCAATGATGTATGATACTTGCAATGAATTGTCAATTATAAAATCTGTATTACTTGAATTCAAGAGAGTTCAAACTAAGTTTAGTGTGTCCAAACTCAGTGAATACCCTTTAGGGAACAGTATTTTTCAACAACTTGCTTTTTTATACGAGTAATGTCATGTAATATTTATCATTTATTTCAATGACTGTGAAAACTTGATGCAAAATAATGTGCTCTTTTGTATGGAAAGGGTTAAATTAAGGCCTCTGTGAGCCATTAGCTGGAGATTTATTGGGGGAGTTAGTAAGTCTATAGTTCAATATGTGGTGATTGAACATGGACCATAGGTGCAGAGACAGAGAGAGGAAGAGAACTCAGTCAAATGATGCCTCTGGGGCTTTGCAACATATGGCCCATCAGTCAAGGGTCAAGCCCCCTCACAAATTGCATGCACTTTACATAGCCATCTGCATCAATAAATTACTACTCTTCTGAAGCACAAGCACTAATGCATGAACAAGAGGGATCACCCCATTTACAAATGAACTGCTTTATTTATTCTTGTTCGCTTCTCCCTTGCACAGTGACCTATCTTTTCCACACAGGGATTTTCTTGCAGGGCAGATGAACTAATAAGCACCTTAACTCTTTTAGAGCATGCATCTCTTTCTTTCTAGTGTGAAGCTAATGTCTTAGATCAGACTGAGGATAGGGGGATCAAGTCAGGAAGCATGTGTTTTTATATTACCTTGTCTCATTTCTCTGTTCTGGATCCTCTTTGCTTCTCCATAGCTTCCGTATTGAGAATAATATATTCTCAATGAGCTCTCCTCATGGAATTTTGAAATTGTTGCATTCAAAATGGTTGCCTTGCTCGAGAGTAAAATCACACCTACTCTGTAACCAATACCTTCCACATATATTGCAAATTAGCTATTCTATATGCTACCAAATAACATGCCTTAAGTCCGCAGCCTGTAGAGCGGTGTTTCTCAATGATCATTCCGTGGACAGGCACCAGTCCCTGAGATCTCCCTAGCACGGTTTAGGAAAGCAGCAAGCAGGTCCCTGATATCAAAGATGTTGAGAAATACTGCTTTAGAGCATGTTCAACTACACATAGTACCTTCTTTAAAAAAATCAGTATTTCCTCTTTATTGTAGTTACAACAGTTTCTCAACTATATAAGTTTATATAGTTCAATGACTATATACCTTTGTGATTAGCATGGTGTACAGTATACTGTATGTTAGATTTGTCTAGGATGGCATTCCCATTTTTTCCAGTTTTTACAAATCATATTGGTTGAAACTGTTTTATAGCATTAAATAATATTTTAAATCAGATCAGACCTTTTAAGTTGTGGATTGGGCTATCAGACATGGAGCAATTCGTGCTTCATATCTTCAGTTTTAGAATCTAGCCCATCTTAATAATGATCACAGGTTATGGCAATTGGTATTTCATGTCTTATGTGAAATGAGTTGCTGGTCTCAGTCAAATTCTTCATGTAATAGTTTCTATATCATAAAAAATTCCAGTCTAACAACTGTCAAGTAGAAAGTTAAAGAGGAATGGACTCTCCAAGTTAGGTGTGAGACTACCTGTGATGTATCTATATTGTGGACAGATATAGGACCTCAGTTTTCTAATATGATAAACTCGCATCATTTCTTGGGCACTAAATTCAATAAATAAATAAATAAGAAGCAAACTGTTGATCTAGATCAGGGGTCAGCAACCTCTGGCACACGGCTCATCAGGTAAGCACCCTGGCGGGCCAGGCCAGTTTGCTTACCTGTCGCGTCGGCAGGTTCTGCCGATCGAGGCTCCCACTGTCCACGGTTCACCGCTCAGCCCAATGGGGGCATCAGGAAGCCACAGCCAGCATATCCCTCAGCCCGCGCCGCTTCCTACAGCCCCCATTGGTCTGGGACGGCAAACCGCAGCCAGTGGGAGCCGCGATCAGCAGAACTTGCCGATCCGGCAGGTAAACAAACTGTCCTGGCCTACCAGGAAGCTGACCCTGGTGAGCCGCATGCCAGAGGTTGCCGGCCTCTGATCTAGATAGTATCAAACAAACAAAAATATCCTGTAGAAATATACACAACTTACTTTACTCCTACTCTGTATGGAGGCTTCAAATTGGCAGGCCACATTTTACAAGCACTAAGAAAGTTGTTTTCTTTTTGTCTCATATATCACTCCTGCTACCACCAATAGGATTTGTATGCAGAGAACAGAGGAAAAGTACAAGTGTAACTCTTTAATATATTCAGCATTCAAAGAGTAAATGATTTAATTTTGGGAAGATACACATGGGAAAGAAATTGAATTCCTGTTTTAAGTGCAAAAGCAAGTTCAACTTTAAGTATGGAGCTGTGATCAATGCCCACATAATAAAATAGAAATGTATCATTTGCTATTGAAAATAAAAACCAAAAATGGTCTCATTGTGTCCTGCACAAAAACTAATTGGACATGAACTTACTAAGTTACTGGGATCAGATAAAAGACATATAGGAGTAACTTTTTTTGGTCTTTCTTTAAGAAATATTCTGATTCTACTTCACACCACATATATGAATTGGAAAATACTCAAAATCCTTTTGAATTAGACGAAAGCTTGTATTGCAACATAGGCATCATCATGAGTCATCGGCCCGTAATGATTCTATTAAAATTAAGTGGGATTAAAGAGGGAAGAATGTGACTGATGCTACTGGAAATGGGAGTGGTTTTGTTTATTATTTGCATGGGTTTATTGCAAAAGGTGTATTTTTGATTTTCATGTTTAGATTAGCCTTTAAAAGAAAAAGTAAAGTAAATAAGGTTCAGTATTAAAAATATTTGAAGATTCTAACAAATTCACAAAAACAAGTAACATTCCCTAATTTTCCTCCCACTTTTGTGCACTCGTTCATATTCTGTACTGACTCACATGCTATGATTTGATTCAAATTTAAGTGAAACATTTTGATGTTTCAAAGCTGTTTTCATTTTGAAGTATTCAAAATGGGCCCCTTAATGAGTGATTTCTTTTAGCTATTTTTTAAAAAAGTTTTTTAAACATCAGAAACATTTAGATGAGTTTTCAGTACACAAACATTGTTTTATAACCATGTTGATGTTTTTGATAAATGCTCTAAAAATCTTTCATGATATTTTCAATAATTTTTCTCAAAACATTTCCTTTAAACAAGTCGTTTTTTAAATGTGCTGACCTGCTCTTTGTAGTACTCTTAATAGCCACTGAGTTTAGTGGGAATTGAGTGTGCTCAGCACCTCATTGAAGAGATCAGCAGCTTGCATGATCAAGCCATAAGTCTGTACGGAATTCGGCACAATGGAACGCTTAAAGTGATCTAAAACAAGTGCGTGGATATGGGTGAGTTGAGGGAAGAAGGGGTCCTACCCTAATCTGGGAACAGCAGCACTAGTAAATGCTTAAAGTGCATCCTGAGTGAACTGGCTCTATTTTTTAATATTTTTTGCTGGGTCTGAGTGTCCTCCCACATTCATACTTTAAGAACTGGCTCAACAGAAACAGCAGTGCAAAGGAGGGAAGAAAAGGTTTCAGGACACAATGTAGAATAGTAGCCACTGGAGCCAGAGCAGTCATGTGACAGAGGTATAACTTTTTGTAATTCTGATCCATGTCATATGCTATGGGCCAGGAAACGAAGAGAAGTCTTTTACCAGCACTTCTCTATGTTACCCTTTATTACACAATATTGTATCAACCAGGCAAGGTACTAACAAACTTCAGTAGGACTTTATTTTTAAAGTGGAAACCTCTTTACCACGCTGCTGCTGCACCCTCTGTAACTCTCACTCTGCCTCCTCAACTCCTCCCCTCTCCTTCCTGTTTCTTGTCCTTTCAGACTCTCAACAGCCAGTGCCTCCAGTTTTAATAATCACAAGCAACATTTAAAACACCACATTCCCTCCTCTCTTAAGAAACTCTCACAATTAAAATAAACATTGTTTTTCTAACCACAGGAACAAATAGGAAACAAGACACTATACTATTGGCAGAAAAATTACACTGAAAACACTGTAGATACCACATAATATAGTCTCTAGTCCAGACAGGTGGTTGTCTGAATCTGACCGACTGTCTCTCAAGCCCCAGTTCCAGTGCAATGTCTTCTTTTGTTGATACTATGGTGAAGTCATCCAGTAGAGACTGGGTGTTGGTGTAATCTCCTCTTGGTGCATAGGCAGGTGCAAGATAAGAAGCATTCCATACCCGCCCATCAGAAAATCAATAGGTGAAAGGTCCCTTCTTCTCTATGATTTTAAGAGGAGCTTTGAATTTATGGTCCCCTTTGCATAAAATTCCAGGTTTTCGTATTCTAACAAAGGAACCACACTCAAACTTTGGTTCCTTAACACCTCGCCGTTTGTCTGTGAAAGCCTTATATTTTGCTTGGTTCTGTTCAACTGTTTTTCTTACATCATCCTTGGTTGGGGCCTCAAGTCGTGCCTCTAACAATCCAGCAATGCTCAATTTAGTATTCATCTGTTTCCCATACAGTAACTCTGCAAGTGATCTTTGCATTGTGGCATGTCGTGCAGCCCAGTATGCTTGCAAGAAATCAGTTGTGAAGGGTATCAACAATCGCCCTTCCAGTTTAGCCGTTTGCAAATTCTCTTTCAAACTTCTGTTAAACCATTCGATTTCTCCATTGGTTTGAGGGTAATATAGGGATGACCTTCTGTGTAAAATGTTCCTCTCTGCTAGAAAAGTTTCAAACTCCAGGGAAGTAAATTGACTACCATTATCTGAAACCAGTTCTTTGGGGTTACCTTCCTTGCTAAACACTGAAGAGAGGAACTTAATTACTGTAGCAGAAGAGATTTGTGATGTAAACGCTACCTCAGGCCATTTACTGAAATAGTCTATTAAAGTGATGGCATAACAACAGTCAATTGGAGCAGTATCAAAGGATCCTACAATGTCAATCGCCACTTTTCCCCATGCAGATTCAGGAAGAGGAAGAGGTTGTAATGGAGGGGTACATGTCTCTGCTGTCTTATCATGCATTTTGCAAGTGACACAGGATTTTATGAATGCTTCAAGTTTGAGAGTCCATCCCTGGCCACCAATACAGATCCTGTCATCCTTGTTTGGTTCTGACAATTCCCTGATGAGTATTGTGTGCCAGGTGTCTGAGTTTTAACTGTATTTCTTCCGGTGAAATCTGTAGCGATTAGCTACTACATTCACTTTTGGCACAAAAAAGTTCTTTAATGCAGTGAGTGCAGTCTCATATTTATCATCTGCAAGGGGAAAAGTGTAAAATATACGCTGCCCTTCTGCTCCAAGACAGTGGATTAGCAGAGCACGCCTTCTTACTTCAGAAATCTCTGTAGCACTGTTTGCAAGCAGATAAGTTTCAAACATATGGATCCAGGCAGTAAAAGCAATTGGAGGCTAATCTGGGCTTTGCAGAAAGGATGCAGGTAGGTTCAGAGGCAGAAGATCCATCCTCGTCACCAAAATGTTGTCTCAACCAGGCAAGGTACTAACAAACTTCAACAGGACTTTATTTTTACAGTGGAAACCTCTTTATCAAGCTGCTGCTGCATCCTCTGTAACTCTCACTCTGCCTCCTCAACTCCTCCCCCCTCCTCCCTGTTTCCTTTCAGACTCCCAACAGCCAGTGCTCCCACTTCTAATAATCACAAGCAACATCTAAACACCACACACAATAAGAAGCTGAATCATTTTGCAGCCACTGGAGTTTTGACTATAGGCTTTGGCCTTTTTTTTTGTTGGTTTAAGTCTAATCTGTAACATTATCTTACCATACTGATTCCCCTACCTGTGATCTGACACTGGATGCCTTTTTGATTCTTGAATGTAGATTTTTCGGAAAGCAAAAGTGGTGGTACAACCATGTATTGTGTCACTCGGAGAAGTCATCATCTAGGTCACCACTGTCATTCTGTTGAATTCTCTTTGCCAACAAAAGGCTCATTTCAGAGATGTAACTGCAGTATTCATTGCAGAAGTTACTGACACATTTGTATGCAGTTATTATAGTTTTGCAAGATATTTATTTTCCAGCTAGCAACAGACTGTACAAAATTGAAGCCATGAAAATTACTATGTGGGCCGCCCCAAGCCATTATTTTCAGTAGGGCTGAGACTGTGCCAATCAATGTAAGGACATTTCAGAGAAACCATAAACTGTCCCCACATCTCATTCATGTACATGATGAAATCTGAAATGTGTTCATTGGCATCAGAGCAACCTAGAGGAACTGTGACAGTTTATAGCATTTCCCCCAGATGAGATAATATAGACCTTTTTATTACCTCTTACTAGTTGGCTGCCAAGACACAAATAGCAATATTTTCATTGTTTCTGGTTAAACTACCTTGCTGGAGAAACTCAGTCTCTAACACAAAGGGCTGATCTATAATAAAACCCAGTTCCCCTCCACTGAGTGTTTTAGAAAACAGCATTGTGCTGCTGGATTCCTTTGTTCCTCTCAAGGCTGTATTTGAAAAAGAAACATCCTTTGTACTTAGAAAAACAACAACAACACTATCATCAGGACATCAGCATCTTTATTACACAATGGAATTCATTTTCCTTAGAGGCTGTGTGTTTGGAAAATGAAGTACTATGTTAATTTACAGAACCGGCACAGGAGAAAAACAAGGGTCTGCACAGTGCCCTGCCAACAATGACCCAGAAGGACTATATCAAAGGATAAGAGGGTAGTTCATTTAAACAGTCTTTAGCTGCTTTGCTCAGACTGCAGAGGGTGATAGCTGTAGTGGTTGTTCCTATGGCCTGTTCACTAGGGTCTGACCTTCCTCCCATCATCACATTTCACAATAAAACACACAATAAAATAACTTCTCTTTTTCTAGTAACTGAAAAAAATCGGTTATCCTCCTTTCTGAGAGCTTCTCTGGGATTGCCTGTTTTCCCCTTCACATGCCCCTCCTTCAGTGGTTTTATATTGAGATGATTCTCTTTCCAGGCAAAGAAGCCCTTCAAGGCCATTCTTAGGGCTGGGTCACATTCAGCCTTCCTCAAACGGAAGAAGGTTCATCATCACACAAAGCCAATGAATGGGGAAAGATAAGAAGAATCAGAAGGTGGTAGGAAAAAAACAAACAAACCATCAGCTCTACCCAGTTACTGGGGAAGAAAATAGTATTTTCCCCCCTTTTTTATAATGTGAAATGAGAGGATTGTCTTGGTTCAGTTCCTAGGGGTCAGCTGTTTACATCACAAAAAAAACACCAATACAGCTGCCACTAATTGGCACCCATGGCAGTCATAGCAAACAAGCCGTGGAGTGAATGGCTTGTTGTGTTTGCAAAATGAACTGCCCTTTCTTTCACCCTTGGAAGTGATCTCTCCAGGTCAGAGTAGAAGCACATTGTGCTCAGCTACTCTCTCTGTGTTCTATGCATTAGCAAAGGATATCATTGTAAAACTTCCTCCCCCTTTCTTGTAAAGCATAGCTGCTGCCATCCTCTTCCCTGAAACTGAACACACAGTGCTTCAGCAGCATTTCATGTTGCTGCTAGTCTGGAAGTTTGGGATGTTCCATATTACACTGCAAGATGCACACTAGGTCCTGATCTGGCAAACACATCCTTAACTTGACATGATTTTTCTTCACCATGTGATTTTGCAGTTGTTTCAATGGGACTACTGACCTGAGCCAAGTTAAGCACATTCATGTGCACCTGCAGAATTAGGGCTTAAGTAAAACACTTTTGTCTAATGTGTGGATTTTTATTACCATTTGTAGCCATTTGATCCAGTCCTTCCAATTTCAAAAGTTTCTGAACAAACAACCAATTCAGAATCTACTGGAAGAAAAATGGAGAATCAAATTCCTTATAGTTATATAGGTCTGTGCCACAATGAGTTCATTAAATATTGAATCTACACATGCTTGAGTGGCACAAGAATAAGAAGTAGAATAGTCTATATTACACCTGGAGAATCCCGCATCTATAGTGCTTCTTCAGGGTAAGACCCATTCTGCTACATATTGATAATCTGGTATTCTAACATGCTGGATGCAAATGACGCTACTTCTACTGTAATCCTAATAGACATTGTATATTTTATTTACTGTGTATCATAAAACCAATTTAATACATTAATCTGCAAAAAAATCTACAAAAAGTGAAATGGAACCCAGCAGAGACTAAAATACTTGATTTTGATTATGATTTTGAACAATCTTTGAGGATTTTATTCCTGACTCATAAGAGATCTATAGAGCAGAATATCTAAGGCATTTCATGTTTCTAGAATATTAAAACATACCCCAGTCGTCTTCCTGTATACGAGGACCACCTTTTTATTTCTTTCAAATGGTGCTATAGAAACATAAAAGGGATCTGGGGCAAAAATCTGTCAGGGACAGTACTTGGTCCTGCTGTGAAGGCAGGGGACTGGACTCAAAGACCTTTCAAAGTTCTATGAGATAGGCATATCTCCATATTATATTATTATTATTAGAGGGAGAAGGGATAGCTCAGTGGTTTGAGCATTGGCCTACTAAATCCAAGCTTGTGAGCTCAATCCTTGAGGCAGCCATCCAGGAATCTAGGGCAAAATCAGTACTTGGTCCTGCTGTGAGTGCAGGGCACTGGACTTGATGACTTTTCAGGGTCCCTTCCAGTTCTATGAGACAGGTATATCTCCATATAAAGTTAAAGTGCTCTCACTTAAAAATGATTCAAAGGAGTCCCAAAATGGTTTGACCCAGCAAACATCCCCCAGGCTGTTCTACTGTCCAGCAAAGCCAGGGAGTGAAAACAGCCAAGAGACAATAAAAGAAACCAGCCAGAGTCCAGATGGCACTATCATAAAAATACATTCCAGAGCTTGGCACCTGGATTTTGCAGATGCCAGGTGCACCCCATGTGTGGCCATAAATATTGGTTCTGATGGTGGATCTGTTAGAAATTGAGCTCAAATGGAAGCACATTTGCCACCCCAAATAATGGAAGGTAGTAGTGCCAAATTCAATTTAAAGTGACAATTTTTCATGTGTATTGTGATTTCATTGCTGTCAGAATTGTTAACATCAAATATGTGCCTGGCTTGAAACTGGAAGATCTGTTTTTCAATCTGCATTGTCAGTATCCCCATTTCCAAGAGCAGGGTCCATTTAAATAGGGAAACTGGAGCCTAGGTCTCATGTGGGCTTTGGGAAAAGCAGCTCTCACCGTGTGGCTTTTTTTCAGAGCTATGTAGTATTGATATGTGGTTTACTCTTCAGCAGCTGGAACCACGTAGCCTAGCATTCCCTTCTGGACCAGTCACGTGTGCTTCTGAGCCACTTCTCTGGATTATGGCAGTCATTTATAAAGTCACATATATGTGTCTGGGCCAGGAGACCATGAATAATTTTGGGTAACCATTTGTGAGGCAGCAATGGCTTGATGGATAGGGGTGAAGTGGAGTTAGGGGCAGGGTTTTTTACGTGGTTGAAATTTTGTGACTGTAAAGGATTCACACGTGAAAAAGAAGCACTTATATGCATAGGTGCCTATTCTGCATACACAAATGGGTGTAGCTTCAAACATGGCAGGCATATTCATGCAGACCCTTTGAAAAACTTAATCTGGAATGTTCTTATTAAAGAAGATGCACCGTCAGCAATGACCAGTTAAATTATATTCAGTTTTTCATCATCTCCATTTTTACTCTTCATATACCAAGCATATTCAAAGACCTAATAATCAGACTACTTCACCCACCTTCAGCAACGGAGAGAGGAGACAGCAGAAAATAGGAGAAATTCTACACAGTCTATTTAGAACTACACTGAAATTTCAAATATGTGTAATAGTTCTTATAAAGTAATGATTCAGTCATGATAAAAATGCATTTGTGCTGTATGAATTTACATTTCACTGGGACTAGGGAAGCCGATGTCCTTCAGCCATTCAGCAGAACTTTGGCTTGCCCTTTCATGAACTGGTTTGGTGGTTAGTCTTATCTCCAGCTCATCTGAAAACATCACAAGGCAGACATGAAAAAACTGAGTAGCGGCCATTTTTTTTCTCTTGGGAAAGTTCATGCTCTCAAAGTCTACTTCTGTCACTCTCCTCTCACTGTGGATTATAGTAGGAATTATGTCTGTGTATCAAGGAGATAATACACCCTACCTGTAATGAAAGACACTTAAAACCAAAAGTGAAGGAAAAAAAAAAGATGGTTGAGAATCTGCTGCTAAGTGCATCCAGCACCCAAGCTGGAGACCACTTAATGTCAATGAATTGACTCCAATTAACGTCACTCAGTTCTGAATCAGGCTCCTGATGCATGGACTAATATTCTTAATCTTCTATAAAGTCTCTATCTATCAGAAGCACTAAAACAACATGCAGGGAATTTGACTGATGTTCTAATGGGTCATATCTTTTAAACTGATAAATTTATGTCATTGGGATCCTGGATACTGATGGAAGAACCTCAACAATTTAAAAATTCAAGATAAATATTTAGGAGGAAATAAAACACTTCAATTATTTCCAAACCCCAAGAAAGGTTCAGTTTGTGATAAGTTCTGAAATTGGTCAATGGGTCAAGGATAACAAAAGTCTGTGCAAAGGGTGTGTGTGAGAGAGAGTTTAGTTTATCTGAAGCAGATTACTCGTATCTTGTTTTTTAGTCCCAGATGTTCTCAGTTTTGTAAAGACTCTAGGCAAAGTAGTTACTTATTTTATTAGCCTAAGATTTTTAGTGTTCTCAAATCACTATTGCAAAAATATACAGCATGTTCAGTATATTAAACATTTTATTGGCATATTAAAATAACATCATGCCAGAAGAAGAAAGTTTAAATTGTTTTAATTTGGAAATCACTACCACAACTGCAGAAAAGGACATCTTTAAAAAAAGGGTAAAAATGTCTGGTTTCTCTTCTGGAATATACAAATCAATTGCAATAATTACCTAGCAGAATTCCTCCATAGGACAGTGATTTCATTTGGTGGATCAGATAAAACATAGAACAAGAAGAGACCTGTGCTTAACTGGACACACATTTCTCCATCCTCCAGCTATTTATACAATGCTGGTTTAAGTGTATAACACCTAGATTACTACATCCATGACCTTAGCACTGTTCTCATACCTAGAGGATTAGAGATTAAATAGACAAGGCATGGAGAGAAATGCTGTCCTCATATCAAGTAATTTAATAAATATAAAGATATTATGAGACAAAAAAAAAAGATATCTTAACCCTGATTTTCCCCCATTTTAATTCTTCTTCAACTAATAAAGCGAATGCAGTGCTCATGAAAGTTGCTAGCCAGAGACTAGAGCAGTGCTGGGCAACCTGCGACCCACAGGCCACACGCATCCCATCAGGGTAATCTGCTAGTGGGCCATGAGACAAGTTTGTTTACATTGACCGGCCACAGGCACAGCCTCCCGCAGCTCCCAGTGGCCACAGTTTGCCGTTCCCAGCCAATGGGAGCTGCTAGAGTATTCTATCTTCACAAAAGACAGACATAGCAGCAGCAGCAGCACAAATTCCCTCATACTTAAGAGGTGATGTAAAGAACTGCACAGAAGAAGTCATTTGCAGGGATAACAAATTTTATTGGTCCTATAAAAGCCAAGAATCGTGCTATGTATTCTTCAGCACCATCTACTGTATATTTACCTATTTACATGTATGTAGCCATTCTTCAAGGGGTTGTTGGCAGCAACAACAAATGGGTTCAACAGCTAAGGGTCTCGTAAAACTAACCACCACCACTAGCTCCAACTGCAATCCAGAATTTCTGGTATCCCTGAAAATCTTAATTGGGTACCCTCAACAGGCAACACTTCCTCAATCACACACACTGAATCTGTGTACAAAACAAGGAAAACTTTATTAAGGGAAAGAGAGAACATAGAAATAGCTTTGGAAAACACAGCATCAATCTATGAATGCTAACTAAAACACTTCCTCCTTCCCCCCAATGGTAACTCAATTCCCCACTCACCAGAATGAACATCCAATAGCTGCATCACTTACACCTCCCCCATCTGCTAAACCCCACTCATGGTTTGGTGTTAGCAGGTAGTATAGTCCCAGCTGTCCCCAGTCCCTTGGGAAGTGCTGTTTGGTCCTGTTCTAAAGCTTCACCACATAACACAGCTATAGTGATTTCATCTTTACTAAGTGGCTGTGTAGGAGGGGACCTAGCCAGAACTCACTCAGCTCCACTGATGCTTCAGCAAAAAGCCCTCTAAGCATTACACCCCACTGAGGAGCCATCTCTGAGTCACTTTTCATTGAAGAGATAGTTCTTCCAACAGGAAAATGGAGGGGAACCATATACGACTCTTGAGCAGAGTCCTGACATAAAGCAGACACCTTCTCTCCTCACTTTGCTCAGGCCACTACCCAATGAATTCTGGATTTGTGTGTCTGGATTCACAGTTATTGTGACTGCCAAAAAGCCAATGAGGAATTCTGGGGTGAAAGCTTATACAAATAAAACTGTCCTTCCTCCCGTTCACCAACAGATGGTGACAGACAGCTCCTTTTCCTCTGGAACTTTAGTACATCTGGCGGTCTGAGTAAATAGCTTATGCAAATAAAGCAGCTTTGTGGCTATTCTTCCCCATGTGCACAAACAGAGGGGAGTAGAGCTTTAGGCCACAGACTTCCTTATATGCACAAACATCTCATTTCTAAAGCACATCTGAACAACACTGACCTAGCAAGCAACTTCTAACATGGAAAGATAAAATGGAAAGGGGTGAGGATGGTTGTTCAGTCTCCACAGTGCATTCAACCCCTATCTTCTCTGCTGCAAATGCTGACCAGGGTGTCAATTAATGCTAAGTGTGTTTGTGTTCATGCCCTCTAGGAACTGGATGGTCACTCTTTGACTTCTTTCACACGGCCTACCAAATTGTTAATAGAGCCCTCTCAGTTCCTCTTGATTTTCACACCATACCACACCATTACTGGAAAAGAAATTCTGCATTTTAACCTATAGATCATAGAAGTTACACAATTAGAATTAGAGAACGACAACACTAAATGGATATATACAGAATGAAACTTACATGTAACAATAAAGTTCACTGAGCCCAATGAATTTCAAACCTAACAAACTAAAACTTCAGCACCCAGGTTTTATTGACTCACTCTCAGAAACTGACAGATGATAGCAAAACCACAAGGAACTTTGTTTGGGACTAGAGTACAAAACTTAATTTGAGAATCATTCATTCACCAGACCCTTTCTTTTTTCTCAACCTCCTTCTCTGACTTTTCCCGACCACTTTGAGAAGTATTTTTAGACCTGTCATTGGAATCCTGGGAGTCTGGGTCCATTGAGGAATAGCTAAATCCTCAATGCAATTGTATAACTTCATTTCCAACTGGTGACACATATCACATTTACAGCAGCAGCAGCTTTTCCTATTGAAGTGCCTGGTAAATTCTTTCCTTAACTTACCTGTTTGAAGCACTTGGGAACTGGATGTGAGCTCTCATACTGCAAAAATATTAAATAGTAAGCTTGTGGCTTTCTAGGAAACCAAATTAGCCTTTTATTATCACCATTATTATTAATTATAATTAATTACTTTAGCACCACTTGATTGGAGGTCCAGTAGCCATCTGCTCAGATATGGTATCATCTCAAGTGATAAAAGTCTATCTCTTCCCACAACACAGACAGATCCTTTTCACCTGAGCCAGATCCTACCCTTATGAGTGATACAGTACTTACAAACAAGCTGGTTTTCCAGACACCCTAATAAGATGAAATATTTATCTAGGTGCTTCCAAAGCAATCCTTCAAGTTACAGGAGCTAATATGCAAGGTGCTCAGGTCAAATCCAAAGCCAATTTCCCTACTACAGTGGTAAGACACTTTCTCTGACGCTTTCCCTTTTAGGAAGGCTCCTCCATTTTCTTCAAGCTGCTTCTTGTTCTGAAGCAGCAGCTGCACTGTATATTCTCATGAAGACTGCTGCTCCATAAGCATTTCTGAATGGCACTCTTCCCTTTATTCTATAAGCTATATCTCAATGACATGCTTACCCTTGCAGCTTAAGATCCCGATGCTAGACCACCAAGCCACTCAGCCAACCCTCTTCCTCTTTTTCACTACTTTCACTCCATTTACATTTATATTTTTATAGAAATGTTGTAATGACTGGCCAATTTAAGGAGACAGAGCTTGAGCGGTAATAGGTTACAGTTTTCATTACTCTTGGTGCTAGGTTTTAGCTTTTATACTTCTTCCAGCAGGATTTCTTTAGAAGACAGATAAGATAACAAAGTCACTAGCTCTTGCATCATCAGCAGTCTATTTTCCTCAGAACCCATTTCACCAATCCAAGCCCATTGTCTGCTTAGGTGTAATCACTTCCCCACCCTTTTGGGATTTGGCCTCAACCAGCTATTGGCCATCTGAACAAACAGAGAAAATTATCAGGTGGAACAACCACTAAACACTTTGTTCCTCCAAGAAAATCATTTGTCCCTGTCCCACAATCCCAGTTCCAGCATGCTAGGGATTTCAGGCAATCTGTCCTGCTATTGTGAAAAGTATGAGTCAGTTACAGAAGCGTGGCTGAGATGAACTGCAGATTAATTAACATCTGTGGTAAAAGTTTAAGATTGGACTCAGTGTCAATTTCCAGGTGTCATCTGAATTATTCTTATTATAAGGAAAAAGAAAGGTACAGAAATAGTTCTATGAATGCTTTATAAAAATGAATGAGCCATGCAAACAAGACATACTGTATGACATGGCTTGTCACTCACAACAGCAGCTGGTAATTAAAGGGAGAAAAGGCAGTGCTCTTACAGATTGAAACTTACTTTACTGTAAAGCAGCATGACATGGTTCTCACAACTCTGCTGCACATATGAAACAATCATGCAGAGCCTTGAAACCCAGGCAAGTAAATGAACATGCAATAGCTGCAAACAGATGTTTGTTGAAGGCAGCAAATTCTCTTTGTTTAAGTCAGCTTGGGTTTTAGACTAATATTTAAATGAAGGTTTCTGCTGTGCAGCTCATCTTTTATGTAATTGTGTTTCATCCTGTTTCAGAGGGGCTCATGTTCAAGCACCACAGATATTTTTGGAACAGGGGAATGGTGGGCGGACACTCCCACTATCCAGACACTGACTAATTCACTCTTCGGAAAGAAAGACAATTTGACTTGTAAGCCTGAGAAGCACAGCCATCTGCTACGGTCTTGAGTGACTAGCTAACTGAGCTCATGCAGCCATACGGTTATTCAGCTCTGTCTTGACCAGCAGCAGGGAGTCCAGTGTACTATAAAGGTTCAAAGGTAAAAGGACGACTAACACCTGGACAGGGCCAGAAACACTTCAACTTGACAAGGTGAGGACAAGAGAGGGTTTGGCAATCTGATATGTCTAAAGGAGGAGATTACCTTTGAGCAAACCATTTCCTGCCCAGCAATACAGCAATTTTTCCTTGGGCTGTATTAGCTGCAGCAAGTGAGGTAGGTGTAAGGAGTAAAGCAAAATGGAGTACGGGAAATAAAGTAGCAGCAGCTAAAATTAAGTTAAATGAATGCCTGCAGTGGTTCCTCTGATTAAAGGAGATGCTTGAAGGTCTGATCCACCTGACCTCTGCAGGATAGTTCAGCTGGCAGGTATGCATTAAGGTGATTAATGGATCCAGGAATGTACTTTCATGCTATGTGAAATTTCCCAAAATGAACCTCTCTCAATAGGTCATAAACGTAATTCTCCCATCAATGAGATACTGCTCCCCACCCCGACACATATGTCCCAGAGCCAGATGTGAACTATCACCTGCTTTACAGCAAATTATTTGCTGAGTCACAGAAACATTTAAATAAATCAGTTAATAAGTAACTATTGCTGTTTCACTGAGTGAAAGGTACACTCACAAGAGAGTGTCTGGATAACAAACTACTAGAGCTGACTGAAAAACTTTTTTCCTGTGAAAATGTTCACTGGATTTATTAATTAATTATTATTATTTACAATAATATAAAAGCAAGAATAGCTGACTATATAAAAACAGATCAGAAAAACTGGGGAAAGGAGGAATTGTGAAAATGGACATTGTCAAAATTTGTTAATTTTCAGTGGATCCCCCAAAAAACTTTTCTGACTAGATCTACAAACTGATATTCTGAGGGGCTCATCTCCTGCACCTCCCATAGACTTCAATGATGGGATTACTCACATGTTTAAAGTTAACAATGTAGTGCTTTGCTGATCAGGGCTTGAATCCTCAGCACCTTGTCTGATGAATCCCTAAGCCCTCTGTCCACTATACAGGAAGTGGCTTCCCCTTGCTGCTCTACCCATGTGCCAGTACCCTGACCTGAAAAGATCACTTCTTAATATGAGATGGTAGCTTATTCTCTATGTTCATTTAGTCCTTGGTCTTTCACCTGAGATTGCCAACAAATGTGCCAGTAATTGACAGTTTGGGTGGTGGTCTGGCAGCCTATAGAAAACTGATTTAAGGCTACCAGCTCATTTCAGAAAGTCCAATGCAACCTTCAAATAAGATAAGTTTCAGTCTATATTGAACTGAGCTCAAGCTAGACTTATTCCAAAAGAGTAGGAGAAGGGGCTCTGTATTCTCTGAACTATCCAATCCACTCAATTGTGCCTCTTCAAAGATCATTGTTCATAATTTCCTATACATGCAAGTTTTACTTTTCTAATTTTAAGCTGGTAAGAAATATAGTCAACAAATACATTTGAATACTATTACAAATACTGAAAGAAACAAAGATTCATTTATATCACTATCATGCTTTAAGCCTCCCAGGATGCCCCATAAACAGATCTCCAATTCATTTCTTCAGGGACACACCCAGTCCTCAAAGCTCTCAAATAAGCAGAAATTTTCATCCTTCTGAATCTAACTGGCTTATATATTTTTTGAAATTTCAAACTTTAGATGACATTTATTCACAAAATATCACCACCATTTTTCAACCAACGGTACCTCGGAGGAACCCTTAAATCCTATATTAAACTTCAGGGTTCCCTCCAGTATTTTCTCTGATCACTCCTCTACTGGACAGAATGCAGAAAGACCTCCTCTATTGAACCTCAGTCTAAAAGATTCTAGCCCCACATAACCACTGAGCAGCAGTTGTTTTTGCCCATTCCTTTGAAGACTCAGTAATATTCACAGAGACTTGTAGAAATTTGACATACACGAGGCAGTGTGTTGAGGGAAAACACATACGCACACACATAAAATTTGCCTTCCCAAGTTTCTCACATAAAGAGAATAGTTCTGTAGACGCGTGGCACTGTACCAAAATCTATCATGACAATGGGCTCCACTGTAAAATGAACAGAATTATTTTGTTTAATTAAATGCCTCTGATGAGTTTCAGAGCCAAAACCACCTGATAAGTGTCACTGGGCAACGTCATTACCAGATCATCATAACAAGGTATTTAAAGCAGATGGCAGCGCAACCCATCTTCAGCATTACAGCCTGTTAATTTTAAACATCTCCCCCCAAAAAAGTAAAATTGGCTCATGTCAGTCAAACATGACAGTACTTTGGATTTCTCTCCCATGATACCCTTTAGCCTTGAGGCAGATATGACAGGTGCCTTATTAAATTCCAAAAATAAAATGTAGCACAAGAAGGCAGTGCATTCCAATGAGACAACAGACTGGTTAAAATGCAACATGCATAAAGTGTACTTTGCTTTAGTTTTGGCTATCAACAGTTTCACCATTTTTAAAAATCAAACACCATATTTCCAAAGTGGCTACCAGTATAATGTTGAAAACAATCCATCCATTTTATTTCAGAGAACTGTGTAGTTCAAAAGCCTTTATAAATGTTACATAGGTATTAAAGCAGGTGATTTTTTTTCATTTACTATTCTCTTGTGCAAATGACTGTGCAGTGATTACTCCACAATATTGCCCCCATCCTGCAATAGGAGGCATATAGGTACATTACTGCACCAATGCAGAGGCACTGAAGTCAAAAGGGTTTCAAACAAGCATGGAGGTCAGCGTGCACCACATTCTTGGATTAGATAAACTAGAAGAACAAAGCTATTGCTAGCAAAACTCAAACAGAATTAAAACAGTCAAATGTAAATAAACAGACAAAGTTAAGATTGTGTATAAAAACTTACTCTGCTTTTGAGAATCCCAGTCTAAGGGAGTTAGGCAATCGGATCCCACTGAGTTAAAATATGAGGAGAGCACTCCACTGCTTTGAGTTCTTTTGAAAATCCCACTCATAGAATAAAATCCTAGCCCTGATGAAGCCAATAATAATTTTCATAGATTTACAGACTCCGAGGCCAGAAGGGACCATTGTAATCATCTAATCTGATTTCTTGTATACCACAGGATATAGAACTTCCTCCAAAATAATTTCTACAGCAGATCTTTTAGAAAAAAAAATCTAATCTTGATTTAAAAGTGGTCAGTGATGGAGAACCCACCACAGACCTTGGTAAATTGTCCCAATGGTTACTTACTTTCACTTTCAAATTTATGCTTTATTTCCAATCTCTATTTGTCTAGCTTCAACCTCCAGCCATTGGATCATGTTTTACCTTTCTCTAGTAGACTGAAATATTGTTCCCCATTGATTACAATGGGGCTAGGATTTAACCCATAGTCTTTAATAACATAACTTAATTGACTTTGAGAACAGAGTACATATAAAATGTCTTATCATGGATTTGAATAATTTTGTCAGTAGTCTTGAATAAAAGTTTTTTTTTAAAACCAGCACCACCTTCCTTATGAATAATTATGGAGAGTGAGCCAACTTTGCTGAGTGTATGTGGCCAACAGAGCCTTGCTTTGTGCAGTGTACAGGGAGAGCTAGTTAACTACAAAACTAAAGTAGACCACAATCCTGAAAACTCATATATATGTGTAAAGTTATACACGTGAGTAGTCCCAGAGATATCAGTGGAGCTACTTACATGAGTACATTTAACGGACTACTTGTGTCAGTAAAGTTGTGCGTGTGCTGAATATTTGCAGGTTTGGGGCTTGAATTGTCAACTTAAATTCTCTCTCTCTCTCTATTCCTGCAAGTTCTCATGATAATCTCTGCGCTAATTAAGTATGCTTTGATTCAGGGCTGGCTCCAAGTTTTTTGCCACTCCAAGCAAAAACATTTTCCCACGCCCTCCGGCCCCACCCCAGCTCTGCCCCTTCTCCGCCCCATTCCAACCCCTTCCCCAAATCCCCGGCCCCACCTCCTCCCCCAGGAGCGCCGCATTTCCCCTCCTACCCCTCCCTCCCAGGCAAGCCTGGGAGGGAGGGGTTTCAAGCAGAGCAGCGGCGCTCTGGAGAGAAGGCAGAGGTGAGCTGTGGGGAGAACGGTTCCTCTGTCCCCCTCCCAAGGTTTCTTCCTGCGACCCTCCCCACACCCCCGTCCACCGCAGCTTACCTCTGCTCAGGGCCAGCTCCCAACTTTTTGCACCCCAAGCAAAAAAAAAAAGGAGCTGGAGTGCTTCCCCTTGGAAAGTACCTAGAGCCGGCACTGCTTTGATCTTTCATTTGGACCCATGTGGATGGACTTTTATTCCCATGCAAATTCCTCTTGCAGTCACAGTAGGACTTGGTAAATCTGTCCATTGAGTGAGCAAAGTGCAAACTTCTCCACACTTTTCTACAGATGAACCACATTCTTGACCTTCAACACCCCATTATCCCAGACCCAGGCCTCTGAAGAAAACTTTGAAAATTATGGTCAATTGTCTCTTTTTCTTCTTTTAAATTGTGGACTCACTATAGCTTCCATTTGCCCAGTTTCATTTTTCCACTTTGTGACCCACTTGATCCTAGCTCTGTCCCCACAAGGTTTAAAGCTGGTGCCCTTACCTACAGAGGTACTCTAACTCCTTGAGTTTGTTTATATTTTATAATATACAGCTGTTCTTCAGATGTGATATGCTGCATTTCCCTTCTCAAACTGCTGTGTCAGACATTACCTCCTACAGCTTTGCCTTCCTACAAGTCACCTTTAAAGTTAAAAAGGGAGGATTTAAAATTAGAAAGTTTTAATGTTGATAACACATTCGCATAAACAAGCTGCATCTCTGCTGATGTATTAACAGAGCAAGATGACTGGGGTTTGCACTGCTCAGAAGTTGCCCCCAAAATGCTAGTGATCAGAACTCTGCCAACATATCCCATAAACAAAACAGAAATTGCTTCATTTTTTAAGTGCAAATATTTTTTTCGGCTCCCTGTGTTTGTTTGTTTCAATTCTTTTATGTACCATCATGCAAATCCTCTTTTAGGAACTGTAACCAAAGTGTTACATAATGCAGAGAAAGTAACATTTTCCTTTGCCAAGAGTTTGCACTAAAAGCAAATCAGCAGGAGGAAAAAAGCCCATTCTAACAGGGTGTGGATGCTGTTATCTTTATTTATCAAACAAACACCATCTTGTTGCCACTGTAACTTGATTTTTAGTTTCTTGGATTATGTTATTCTTGTTTTTTCCTGCAGAAAATATAAAGTCATCCAAGTACTCCTTAAAATGTGCGAATGCTCAACACTCGGAGAGCTTGTGCCAACAGCAGCCCATAAGGCAATACATATTCCAGCACTTTGATACAAGAGGGGAGTGAGCGGGGGAGAATCAAATAAA
Organism: Gopherus flavomarginatus; assembly: GCF_025201925.1. Taxonomy (NCBI): domain Eukaryota; kingdom Metazoa; phylum Chordata; order Testudines; family Testudinidae; genus Gopherus; species Gopherus flavomarginatus. The sequence continues at coordinate 188,081,378 of NC_066617.1, forward strand.
AATGTTAAAGGCAAGAGCTTATGTTCTAAATGTTAGTAAAACAGCTCCACAAAGTAACTTCATGCTAATCAGTGATCAAATGTATTGTCTCATCCTGACACTTGTTTTGTTTGGCTATTATCATTTTCTTAGGAACCTGGTTAACTAGACGAAAAATGTCCCAGAATTATTCTTCATTTCTACATATTGAGGCACTACCTGTATGATTGCTCCGTTCCTCCACTGGGTTGGACAATAATTTGAGAGGCTTAATCAGCCAATGAATTTGAGGGTTCAGATGCTGAATTACTTGGAGATCAGACTAAGAGAAAGGTCCGTGTTGACAAGGAGTATGTTTCTTTTATCTAGCACTACGTTTCATGTATACAGTATAGCTGCTTCCTGTTAGTTTCCAACTGACACATTGGGCATGCCAGTAGCAGAGTTGTATTTTCCCATCATTTTGGAGCAAGTGACAGTAATGTAGATTTAAAACACCACAACAGACAAAAATGCATTCCATTCTGTAGCATAACTCTCTTGAACTGACTGCAGAACAAGCTCTGAATGGCACAGCACTGTCCTAAGAACATTTTGTTTTCTAGTAAGTTAAAAGGATTGTGTTTGTTTTGTTTTTCATAATTAAAATAACTGTCTTTAATTAGTTGTTACAAACATTACTATATTAGCTGTCACATCAGCATTGCTGTAGCACAGTCATGGGCACTGACATTACATGTGGGTATTTTTTTACATAGATAATGCTAAGTGGACATTTCATTGATGGAGTGAAAGGAAAGGAGTGTGAGATATTGTCAAAGGAATTATTTGACTTTTTTTTAAAGAAAAAAGGACAAAAAGTTGGACTCATGTTCTCATACATTTGTGTGTGAGGGTGAGTGAGTACAGAGAACATTATAAAAGTAAGGCTCAATTATTACTATGGCATTGACTATAGTAGTGAAATGATGTAATATGTGTGGAAGTGATTAGACCAAAACCTATATTAAGCTTCTGAGCATGCTCAGATCCATAGTTTCCAGAAGCCTGAGCAAACACAATCTGATCTGAGATCAAGTTAATAAAAGTGTTTTGCTATCTCTCTAGATGACTAAACATTTCAGTAAGCATGCAAGACTAGTGGGTAGTGTCTCTGGTTGTCTAAAGTATGCTGAAATCACCATCTAAAATGTTATTACAATAGACCCTACTTGAATTTGATGGTCCTGCATTACTCATTTGCATTATATTAACAAACTAGAAACCTTAAATTAGCAACATCAGTGTCCCAAAACATTGGTAAGGTAGTGTGGGTGGGCTTTTTGGGGGGTGGTTGTTTCCTGTTTGTTTGGCTCAAGCTGAGTTTGCTGCTGTGAAAAGATCAGCAAAAGAGATTCCAGTGAGAAAGATCAAGGTTATTGTGACATACACAGATACCTGCAGCAGTTCCTGTGCACTGCTGGAAGCACCTCTTCTGACTTTTCAGGTACCCCCCCATGCAATGATACTTTGAATGTGTGACAAAAAATTGCCTATCTAAAGACTTTTCTGTCATTTGAGTTTGGAGTTCCCAGGCCAGTTTCTCATGGGCAAGTGGCCACATCACTAATAGCACTAAACTAATCACAGTTTACAGCAGATAGGCCAAAGATTGTGTGGAAATTGCAGTTACAATAAGCTATCATTCCGAGAGATAGTCTTTTGAGAACAGAGTTTAGGTACACTGGCAGATTACTCTACGGCAGCCTGCATCATTGATGCCATATTATAATTGTCTTGTGGATAAACACTGGACTTTATTCTAAATAGCCAGTGTTCCAGCACCTTTCATAACATTAAATTAATCGTTTTAGAAAATGTTATGACACAAAAGGCAAAAATGTCAATCAAGAAGGAGAAAAAAGTATATAATCTCATTTAGGACATTCAAATACTCAAATAGGTCACCTCATGGTCTAAACCTCTGCCCATATTCTGCAAGGAGGGAATAAGGCTATATACCAGCGGCTCCTCTCAGAGCATTTTTTCCTGAAGAAAGCAGAATGGCTCTGGAAGCACAGGGGTGAACAACCCCTGCTAAACTACCTTACCAGATGTAGCATGTGCTTTGACTTGCCCCAGGCCACGTCCACTTGTTGGTGTGGAGACTGATGGGACCATCATTCTGCACTTTACCTACCCACTGTCTGTGTTAGACTACCCTCAGTCCTTATGCTGCAATAACGCAAGGACTAAGTTTGTGCCATGAATTGGGATGCACATGTTAAATGCAGAAAAGGATCTTTTAACCACTTGTGCACTGCACTGGTTTATGCACAATCTAGCCCTTACTCTTTAATTCCCAGTGCAGATTTAGACAGGCATTCTGCATGAATATTCTACCCTTCCACTATTACCTATTTCCTCAAGTCTTCATTACGCAGGTCTCCTAATAGGTTACTGAGTATATTTACCAAAAACTCACAGGATAAAGCAGATAAAGGGCTGGATTTGTTATTTATTTATATATTTAAGGAAATTATAGTCCCATCAAATTTCATATTTAAAAGATTCCACTAATCTTAAATCACTGATGTGATTAGCATCTGCTTATTGCATACATGTATACCCATGTTCTCCAGCAGGGTTCTGTGCCATATAAATACACTTGGCTTGGAAGAGGCCTCATTACAAGCTTCAAGCAAATTTTGATATATCAATATTTGTTTTCTTTATTCTATAGATTTTTTCCCCATATTTGTTCAGTGAAATATGGAAACTTATACCAAATTGCCAATGTCAGCTTTATCAGTAGCATAATTAATGCTATGTTGTAAATTGTTTCAGTATGAAAATGTGAAAGTTGAAAACACACACTGAATGGACACAGTACCAATTTTAAATTCAAAACAAACACTTTATCAAATCAAATTTATTTAATAGTGTGCACACAATTGAGCTCTCATAAAATATAAGCCTCTGTTTCTTAGGAAGTGTAACCCATGCTGTTAAAGTCTCCTGCCAGGACTTGAGCATGATGCAGCAGCTAAAAATGCCCTGGCTTAAGTTGTTTCGGTCCATGCTAATATCACTCACCTAAGCATTTGAGGAAACTTTTAATACACCCTCATTTCATAGCCTAGAGGTTTACAGATATGGATTGATTATATAATATACCAGTCCGTCACTGATTATGAATCCTTTGCAATAAGTTCACTACATCTAATCAGACACAGGAAGGATGCTACATGGGCAAAGATCTCAGTTAGGGCATACATAAAAAGTAGAAAGGAAAACGAAGATAAAATATCACAAAAATTTAATTTAAAATATATTAATAAAACACCCTGCCCATCTCCCTTACTCTGTGTCTTATGTAGTATCCCCATGCTCTTCAGGGAAATAAATACTCCTTTCATTGGTTAGATAACCTTTAAATATGTGAATCTTTCATTTCAAACAATGCTTGTAAAAATAAAAGATGATGTTTTTAGGTATTTAATCATTGTTATTCACTACCGTTATTCTTTTTAGTCAGTATATACATTAAGTCACCCAGGAGCAACTGTTCAAGCAAAAAGAATCTCTCAGCCAACAAAACAATAAAAGAGGTTCCTGCCTAGATTACTCCATACAATATCAGACTGCCTTCTGGCAGGGCCCTAATTTCACTTCATTTTAACACCAACAACCCTTGGGGTTGTAAAGATGGCAATGCTGACAGAGTCCTTTGGGAGTGAAAAGGGAGTGAGAGGGTCAGATTTCATTTCAGACAACAACATTAGCTATTGCTCCTCAGTGTATGTTGATGTGGCACCCAAATGAGAGAGGATGCTTTTCAAAGTAAGCACAGACAAAGCAATATTAAATATTTAATTTCCAGAGTCAAAGGGGTGAAGTCCCAAAGCTCCACCAAAGCTAATGGTCCTCAGCTAGCTAGGCCAACTTTAAAGGAGTAAATACCTATGCAAAATCTTTTGTAAGCTCTGAGTTTTTATTAGGAAAACAAAAAATAAGTATTGACCTAAATGATTGTTTCCACATGTAGAAATGTAAGATTATAAGTAAGTAAACAAATAAACAATGGGCTTAATTATTAATTGACTTTCACCTCTTTGAGCCTTACCTTGGTTACACAAGGGGTACTAAAGGCAGTGCTGAGTTTGTCACAATAAGTTCAGTTTAGCATGCTTCGCAAAATTGTGCAACTTCCATTAACATCAACAGGAGCAGGAGCCATTTATCTATGTACATTGTACAAAATTTCATAAAACTAGAGACCACTATCTGGTTTTGTTCAATAGATTTCACACTGTAACACTAAATGCATTTTAGTTAACTCTTGCCTTTTTTACCACTGTTTTTTGAATGAGTAAAGAGTGTTTAAATAATTATAGAAAAGTTTCTCTCCCCTTCTAACCCTACCCATGCATGCAGAGAAAAGTATCTGTCATCATTATTCTGGTTTGTTACAAAATGAATAACCATAAAGATTAATGACTTTGGCTATTGCTGAGATAGCGATAGCAAATCCTTTAGGGGTTTGATATTGTAGGAAATGTTGATGTATTCTGCTTAATGCCTGCCACCTACCACCACTGTCTTTAGATCAGATTTTAGAACTACGGTATTTTAAAGCTTTGACTGACTCCAGGGACACAAAGAATTGGTATGGAGGGTTAGTTGTCATGTTTTGTATTTGGACTATAGCTGGTAGGAAAAAAAAGTTTTCCTATTTTTGCCTGTGAAAAATTCTGACAAAAACAAAAACAGATCATATTCACAGAAATTTTCCATAGAAAATTTCAAATTTTCAGGCAAAGACAAACAACTGCAAAGTCAGCCAAACCCCAAGGATACTTGGCTGAAAAGCAAAAATTTTCAGCTGAAAACACTTGATTAAGCTGTGCCAGTGCCTCATGAGAATTGTACTTCGCGTACACCTCATGTCCCAAATGTCCTCTGTGGGCTAAGCTCCCTGGCTGGACTATGCCCAGTGAATACCGGGTGCAGCTGAAAAGAAGCCCAGTGTCTTCACATTAATCATGTATGATATCCAGAAAGTAAAGGCACATGCTACTTTTACCCTGCAGAGGATTCTGTGGGTAACCATTATTCATCATGTTTAAATATTTACACTTTGCCCAGTAGTTATTGTCCTGTTATGACAGGAGCTAACTTATTTTCCATACAGCCAGAAATGTGTCAGACCCTGGCTAATTATAGATAAAACCATATTAATGGTTACAGAGCAATAGCATCATCTGTGATGCTGAACAGCAGCCTCTAAACCATGAAGTTTTCCATCTTATAGGTTGATAAATTAGAAGCTTCTGATAAACACCATTACCATATTGAAATATTGACGTTGTTTAGAGATTATGAAAACAAGAACATGTTTGGTTTGATACTATCTGTGTTATAATGGCAAACAAAGAGATCCTGCCTGTTACAATAACAATTTACTCCTGGGGGAATTCTGCGCTTATGCATGTGTGCAGAATTCATGTCCCGTGCAGATTTCTTTGCTTCCCTGCAGAAAAATGACTTTCTGATGGGGAAGCAAAGGGAAGCCACAAGAGCGGGTGCACGCCCTGCCCCAGCAACGTGGGTGCAGCATTTTGGGTGCCTGGAGCAGCCAGCAGAGAGGTAAATTACTGCTAGGGGTCAGGGAAAGCTGAGGATGCCCCAGCTGGTGACTCCTCTCATGTGCTGGGCTCAACTGCTAATCCTGTCTGGACTTGAGGAGGGCAGGACTTCCCCTCTCCGGCAATGAACAGTCGTGGCATCGTCACCCCCAGAAACCTCCCCTAGCTGCAGGAAGATCTGCACCCTTGCCCCTGCTTCCTGCCTCCATCGCTCCTCAGCCATAGGGAGTGGGATCTCTGTATGGGAGCTGCTCCCCATCCACGCAACCCCCATGCATCCAGATGCCCCATACTAGACTGCATTGGATTGCAAAATCTGTCACATCTCCCCCACTAGAGAGATTAAATACATAAACTTTATACAATAAGGTATTTCAAGGATATTGCAAGGACATTACCCTGGCATAATAATCAGTAATAAAAGTTATATATATATATTTATACAATTTGTGAGAAACTGAAGAGAAATCTTATAAGTTCACACAAAACTGCTCAAAACATTCTAATCTAAGCACTATTATGGCCCCCATCACTACAAGTACCCAAACATCTCTCCAGGTCCATACATTTCCAAAGTGATTACAATAAATATGGATCATGATTGTCCTATCCCTTGGTATCATGAAATTTAATAGGAATAAAATAGTTTCCCTATACAAGTAATCTATTTCAACTTTTTAGTAAACAAATATTGAAAATTAAATTTAAAGAAAATATGTCATTTAAAATTCTTGTGACTTTAAGTGTCCCTTAACCACAAAGATTTACACAGTTGTGTGTGATTTCCCAGGTACTGCACCTAAAATACTCCACTAGCATGTTTTCTCAAATTCTTTGTTTCCCTTTATCACATGACTAATGCTTACTATTGCACCTATAGTTGTTGGGTTTTTTTGCTCTCAGAAATTTGCTACCACAAATTTATATTTGATAGGAATCATATGGTAGCATTCAGCTTTCAAATAGACCACAAGGAGTCTAATAGAAATGTAAACTAATATAAAATTCATACACCCAGTCTGCACCTATCACTTTTGTATAGTCCCATGAATCCAATTCTCGAACTAATATTCTTTTAATATCATTTCCCCCTTTGCCTTTGGCAGACCTTATAGCATTCACCTTTGTCCTTAGAGAAATCTAGGTTAATATTACATTTGTGTAGCAGGTTCTACATTTTTTATTTTATTGGAAAAGCAGTCTAGCATGAAAGAATGAAGGCACAACCTTAGAATTACCTGAACCACTGGAGAGATATACTTCCAATCACCAGGGGAAAAATCACTTAATACAGTTCAGTCCTCTTATGAGACCATCTATTTGCCAGACAAAGCAATTATTTCATTTGGATAGTCCCTGCATCACACCATGAGCATTGACTATAAGCCTAACTGAGGTTAAGCACCTAAACAAAAAAAAAAAATTTGTACCAACGCCAACCTGTCAAAATCCATCTTTACTTTTGTTCATCCCCCCTCCACTCCCTATGCAGAATAAATAACATATAAGGAGTGAAACTGTACATCTGCCAAATCTCTAAAATTACCATTTTTTTGGAATACAACCTGTGTATAAAATCAGGGATTAAATAAACTCAGACTTATATTTAACACAATTAAAATCTGGGCTTCAACACCATGTCACAAAACCATGAGAAATCATCTTGGAAACTGAACATATTTTTCATTAATTAAGCCCTCAAATATTACATTCATCATAAGAGTTTCATCATTATGCAGCCTTTTTTCCCCCTTAGAAAACACCACAAAATTATTTGTCTGTTGAGGAACTAATATCACAAACAGTGGCTGATATCTGATAGACTCAGACTTTTTTTTTAAAAGTACATTACATACATTTCCACAGTGTCCATGCACCACTAGGGCACTTCCGCCTGTCTGCTCTGGGGATTAGCTCCTTCCAGGTCTGACGCCCCCTTCTGCCACGCATTGGCACTCCCTGCTGCACCTCTGTGTCTCAGGGTGCTCTCTCTCTTTGTCCTCCAGTTAGATCATTTTGTGTTTTCTCCTTCCAGTGTATCAAAGTCTCTCCATCCAACTGTCTCAGTCAGTCTTCCCACTTCCCCAGTTGCTGGCAGTCTGCCCTCTATTGCCTGCCCTCTACTTCAGGTTTCACCTCAGGGCCCTCTAATCAGCAATCAAGCTCTGCACCCTCTCAAATCATGTTGCCATTTCCCTGAGCTTTTTCCTACAGCCTTTCCCCCCTAGGTTTCTTGTCTTCCTTCTCTAATGTTCTCAGAGTTCCTATAGGCTCCTTCACGATAGCTTCTTCTGCTGCCAGCTTCCTGGCTTCCTGTTCCTTCTCAGCTGGGCTTCTTCATCAATTTGGAGTTACTTAGACCACCTAATTCCCCTCAGGTGAGGCCTATCCACTTAACTGGCCCCTCCTCAACTTCATTAATATTTCCTAGGGCTAGTGTGGGGTGAACACTTCATCACAATATGCTTCCAGTGGTTTATAAACATAACCTGATCATCTTATTCCTCAATGGATAGTTTCAGTGAAGTAAAGGGATACGTTTCTTCAGGGAATAAGAAATAATTCAGAGCTTGTCTACACTATTGCACAGGGTCGATCTAAGATAGGCAACTTCAGCTACATGAATAGCCTAGCTGAAGTCAACATACTTAGATCTACTTACCACGGTGCCTTCTGTGCGGTAAGTCGACAACTGATGCTCTCCCATCGACTCCACTTGAGCTCCTCATTCTGGTGGAGTACTGGAGTCAATGGGAGAGCACTCAGTGGTTGATGTATCGCGTCATCTAGGTTTACAGAAACTGAATGTAAAGAAAAACCTAAACCAGAAATGGAAATTTTAGTTCCATTTTTATTTGATTTTTTTTCACAAAAGGAAAAATCATTAATTGAATTGAAATTGAACTGTTTTCACAAAATATGGACCATACTCCAATGGAGGGTTGCCATAGCGGGGTGAAGTTCCACTACACCTACTCAAAGCCTCTGACTTCCCCCTCTTTTGCTGGGAGGGATAGGCTTGCAGAGGACAGTTCTGGATCCAGCTCAAATACACCATCAGGGAGTCACTCTATGCTCAGGAAATTCGCTGCTAGAAGTCTGTAACTAGAACTCTGCCTCTTTACGCTATCTGGATAGCACAAAAAAGCCTGATCAGAGAAGAGAATGTAGCCTGCTAATCTGCTGCTAGCTGGTCAAACCACATCAGTAGATCCACAGGCACTGAATATTAAAATAAGACTTTTCAATAATTTATTGACATATGTTAGGAAGATTACATATATTAAGTTTCAGCTCAAGATTAATTTTATTTTCACAGTCCAGCGGTGTCACTTTCCCATTGAAATTGTGGGTTTATAAGCAAATGCTGATTCAGCTTTACCTTTCAGCATGGTGACCATCTTGCTATAATATTGAAATGAGTACAACATAAAGACTTATCTGGATATTACAATTCTAGCTGTATATATTTAGCCTGCAATGAGGGACTGAATTTAAATGTTTATAGCTTTTCAAAGACTATTATGTGCTTGCAAATGTTAATTCAGTTTCAATGAAAGAGTCAATCTTTTCTGTAACAATATAGAATGCATTTTAATACACTATTACGCACAATAGGCCAACAGTGAATGGACTCATAATTGATTTAGAAGCACGTATTACTATCTCTCTACCTCTATCTCTTTGGTAAATCATTTTTTAATCGGGCTAGTCTAAGCTGACCCAAACAGAGCTTTATTTAATTTATTACAGAATTTATATCTAAGGTTGACTGGTAATGCATGGCTGAAGCAGCATTAAAAAAAATGTACAGTGAATAACAGAGGAAAAATAGAACAAGAATTCAAATAGCCTACGCATATTGCTGAGGTTAAGACAGGTTCTAAATGAGCAATGTTATTCAAATGCTTTGGAAAGGAAAAGAGGGGAAAGGGCTCTGACACCATTAGAGCTTATGGAAAAAATGGCTTGGTTTGAAGCAATTAGTAAAAGGAGAATAAGGGAAAAAAATCTCACAAAATGCATTAGTTGGCTCTTATTCCTCCTAATGGGGAGGGGAGTGGGGAATTATATGCAGGGCTAAACATTAGTTCCAGAGTTCTTATATAAATCTCAAGAAATCTTACTGAAAACACTAGCAAGGCTGAGAACCTGAACCTGAACCTATGTAACTGAAGCTTATTGGGATCTTTTTCATTTATTCCAGTGGGTGAGGATCAGGTCCTTAGGCATGCTGTAGAAATAAGCTCCATGAGTTCAGTCCTGTTCTTAGATACATAGGTACCCAGTACTGGATACCTTGTAAAAATTAGCACAGTGCATGCCCAAGAGAAATTCTTGGCAAAAAAGGAGTCCCCCGGGAGAAGTGGATGGCTCTGGTGATCAGTAATGGGATGGAAAGCCTTTCACCTCTAGGCCAGTGTTTCTCAACCTTCTTGATACCAGGGACCAGCTTGCTGCCTTCCTAAACTTTCTAGAGAGATCTCAGGGACTGGCATCAGTCCACAAACTGATCTTTGAGAAACACTGCTTGTCATTGTTATTCACAGCTAGTTTGATACTCAGTCTAGTGTCCACATCATAAATTAGCAAACCTGATGGCAGTCTCAGCACTGAGGTCAAGGATTGAGAGAGTATGGAAACTCATCTTTGGAGGTGACCTCTCCGGGGTCAGGGTTCAGACATATTTGTTGAGGAAGCAGGCACTGCTGCCCTCCTCCCACCCCCATACTGAACTATAGATAAATACAGAAATTAATCTTCAAGTGCTGTCATAATCCAGAATTTTGCACAAGGATCAAATGCCTATTAAAAATATGTTCATCAGCAAGAGGACAAGCCCATACTTTTAAAATCACATGTATCATTATAGCAGTACTTTTCACTGTAAAGTTAAAAAGAAAAGAATAAGTACAGACCACCATTTTATTTATGGGTCAGGTTTAAAATAACTGACTGCAAGCAACATATACAATATTAATTTTACAGACTTTGTAATAGGGTTACTAGCATTTTATAAAGTAACAAGACTAGCAATTCCACATGCACATCAAGGCCAGTAAATGGTCACACCTTTAGAAATGTTAAACCCCTGACTGGTATAAAACTGAATAATCCCAAACAGGGCAAATTAGTTAAAACAACGTAAGCACTCTTATGAGCCACTGTCACCTCTAACTTATCCACAAGAAAATCAGGAGCATGGCAAATGAAATATCATTCATTTCCTTTGACATAAATAGTAATTTCCACTGAAAGCTGTATGTTAGCATGGCTGGTAAACCACTGGCTTGACTACAAACTTGAGTAAGCCTTTATGTTTGGAGTACAGTGCAATATAACTTCTGTGAAATGCATCCCTAGATGTGGCTGCTTCTTTACTAGTCCAATAGCACAAAGCAACCACAAAACTAGCTTAGCTGGCTACCCCAAACTTACCGCACTGTGGTATAAAACCAGTATAGCTGACCCTATGACATCTTGTCACATCCTCCCGGCACCCTGTGGCATAGGGCATATGACCAAGGGAAATCAGGCATGGGTGAAGTGCTGCCTTACTCTGGTGATTACCAGCTGTCAGGATGACCTTTGGGGGTTGTTGGAGCCCAGTGCAACTTAGACTAGTACTGAGTTTGCTGCAACTGATGCCAAACCAGACCCAGACAGTCCCAGGATGTGTGAGGGCATGAAAATGGTAAATATTCACCTTTGCCTCTCCTTTTTACCTTCTGGTCCTCCACTGAGTGCAGCTCAGCTGGACCTTAGATTCTATCTCACTGTCTTCCAGATCCATCTTTCCTTTCATCTGCACTTTGAGCATGGTATTTTTCAGATGCCACCAATGCACTAAAGCTTTTGTCCAATTACATTCTTTTACGCCTAAGATCCAAGTTGTGGTGCATAACACAGGATTCATATATCATCACTTCTGTGGCAAATTGAACGGATGATAGAAATAAAATGTTAGACATCTATTCTGACTTTTCTGATTTATGTAATATTTTAAAATCTTTCAATAAAGATTTAAACATAAGAACAATGCTACAGATTCAGTGCAGCATGTACTGTAAACAGATGTGCCTGGTCCTCCCTCTTCAACATCCAGGAGGGCAGAAATGTATTATATTTGATGCTATTTTGGCTAGGTGAAGTGGATTACCTAAACAACAGTTCATGCATATTTAAACAGGAAGAACTCTTTGAGATCTGTAGCTTTAAGTGCCTGAAACACCAGATGTCTGCAATTTAATGGGCCCTCATATTTAGAAAAAGAAAATAAATTTAGGAATTGACTGTACTTTTGCATGGGATCAATGCCAATTCCCACAACTAACTCTTAAGTTTTGACCACATTGCTGTTCTATCTCACAATATTTGTCTAAGTAAAGAATAAAAGAGAATTAAAGTAGGAAGGGAGTGGTTGATCAATGAAAACAGCAAATCAACTCTTAAGTGAAGCTACTTTGAAGAAACAAAGACGGGGGAAAGAATGTCACTGACGCCAAACGCCGAAAATTAAAAGGTTTGTACACTAATGCGAGGAGCCTAGGTAACAAGATGGAGGAACTGGAGTTACTCGTGCAGGAAGTGAAGCCGGATATTATAGGGATTACCGAAACCTGGTGGAATAGTACTCATGACTGGAGCACGGGTATTGAAGGCTATGTGCTGTTCAGAAAAGACAGGAAGAAAGGCAAAGGTGGGGGAGTAGTCTTGTACATCAATGATGAAATTAAATGTAGCGAAATAAGATGCAATGGAATGGATAAGACGGAGTCCGTCTGGGCAAAAATCACGCTGGGTAAAAAAGCAACTAGAGCTTCCCCTGAGATAGTGCTTGGGGTGTGCTACAGACCGCCGGGATCGGATTGGGATATGGATAGAGACCTCTTTAATGTCTTTAATGAAGTAAACACAAAGGGGAAATGTGTGATTATGGGGGACTTCAACTTCCCGGATATAGACTGGAGGACGAGTACTTGCACAAATAATAGGGGTCAGATTTTTCTGGATGTGATAGCGGATGGATTTCTTCATCAAGTAGTTGAAGCACCTACGAGAGGGGATGCCATTTTAGACTTGGTGTTGGTGAGCAGTGAGGACCTCGTAGAAGAAATGGTGGTAGGGGACAACCTTGGTTCGAGTGATCATGAGCTGATTCAGTTCAAACTAGATGGAAGGATAAACAAATGTAGATCTGCGATTAGGGTTTTCGACTTCTCGAGGGCTAATTTTAAAGAGTTAAGGAAATTAGTTAGGGAAGTGGATTGGACGGAGGAATTAGTGGATTTAAATGTGGAGGAGGCCTGGAATTACTTTAAGTCACAGCTGCGGAGACTGTCGGAAGCCTGCATCCCGAGAAAGGGGAAAAGAACCATGGGCAGGAGTTGCAGGCCAAACTGGATGAGCAAGCAACTCAGAGAGGGGATTAGACAAAAGCAGAAAGCTTACAGGGAGTGGAAGGAAGGCAGGATCAGTAAAGAAAGCTACCTTGCTGAGGTCAGAACATGTAGGGATAAAGTGAGGAAGGCTAAAAGCCGCATTGAACTGGAACTTGCAAAGGGAATCAAAACCAATAGTAAAAGGTTCTACAGCCACATAAATAAGAAGAAAACAAAGAAAGAAGAAGTGGGGCCGCTATACACTGAGGATGGAATGGAGGTTAAGGATAACCTAGGCATGGCCCAACATCTAAACAAGTACTTTGCCTCGGTTTTTAATAAGACTAGTGAGGAACCTTGCGATGATGGAGGGATGATAAACGGGAATGTGGATATGGAAGTGGATATTACTGCAACTGAGGTAGAGGCCGTACTTGAACAGCTCGATGGGTCGAAGTCGGAGGGCCCGGACAATCTCCACCCGAGGATATTAAAGGAACTGGCGCGTGAAATTGCGAGCCCGTTAGCGAGAATTTTTAAGCAATCGATAATCTCGGGTGTTGTGCCGTATGACTGGAGGATTGCTAATGTAGTTCCTATTTTTAAGAAAGGGAAAAAGAGTGATCCGGGTAATTATAGGCCTGTTAGCTTGACGTCTGTAGTATGTAAGGTCTTGGAAAAAATTTTAAGGGAGAAAGTAGTTAAGGACATAGAGGTCAATGGTAATTGGGACGAATTGCAACACGGATTTACTAAAGGTAGATCGTGCCAAACCAATCTGATCTCCTTCTTTGAGAAGGTGACGGATTACTTAGATAAAGGAAATGCGGTAGATATAATTTACCTAGATTTCAGTAAGGCGTTCGACACGGTTCCGCACGGGGAGCTGTTAGTTAAATTGGAAAAGCTGGGAGTGAATATGAAAGTTGTAAGGTGGATAAGGAACTGGTTAAAGGGGAGACTCCAGAGGGTCGTATTGAAAGGTGAACTGTCGGACTGGAAGGAGGTCACCAGTGGAGTCCCTCAAGGATCGGTTTTGGGACCGATCTTATTTAACCTTTTTATTACTGACCTTGGCACAAAGAGCGGGAATGTGCTAATAAAGTTCGCGGATGACACGAAGCTGGGGGGTATTGCTAACACGGAGAAGGACAGGGATACTATTCAAGAAGATCTGAACCACCTTGTAAACTGGAGTAATAGAAATAGGATGAAATACAATAGTGAAAAGTGCAAGGTCATGCATTTAGGAATTAATAATAAGAATTTTGGATATACGTTGGGGGCACATCAGTTGGAAGCGACGGAGGAAGAGAAGGACCTTGGGGTACTGGTTGATAGCAGGATGACTATGAGTCACCAATGTGATACGGCTGTTAAAAAAGCAAATGCGATTTTGGGATGCATCAGGCGGGGTATTTCCTGCAAGGATAAGGAGGTGTTAGTACCGTTGTATACGGCGTTGGTGAGACCCCATCTGGAATACTGTGTGCAGTTCTGGTGTCCCATGTTCAAGAAGGATGAATTCAAACTGGAACAGGTTCAGAGACGGGCTACGAGGATGATCCGAGGAATGGAAAAACTGCCTTATGAAAGGAGACTCAAAGAGCTTGGCTTGTTTAGCCTGGCCAAAAGAAGGCTGAGGGGGGATATGCTCGCCCTATATAAATATATCAAGGGGGTTAACGTTAGGGAGGGAGAGGAATTATTTAAGTTTAGTACTAATGTAGCCACGAGGACGAATGGGTATAAACTGGATATTAGGAAGTTTAGACTTGAAATTAGACGAAGGTTTCTGACCATTAGGGGAGTGAAGTTCTGGAATAGCCTTCCGAGGGAAGTAGTAGGGGCAAAAGACTTTCCTGGCTTTAAGACAAAGCTTGATAAGTATATGGAGGGGATGTTATGATAGGATCGTTAATTTGGGCAATTGATCTTGAATTACCACCAGACAGGTCTGCTCAATGGTCTGCGGGGTGATGTTGCATGCGATGGGTACTGAGTTGCTGCGGAGAACTCCTTCTTGGGTGCTGGCTGGTGACTCTTGCCCACATGCTCAGGGTTTAGCTGATCGCCATATTTGGGGTCGGGAAGGAATTTTCCTCCAGGGCGGATTGGCAGGTGCCCTGGAGGTTTTTCGCCTTCCCCTGCAGCGTGGGGCACGGGTCGCTTGCTGGTGGTGTCTCTGCAGCTTGAGGTCTTCAAACCATTTTTGAGGATTTCAATAACTCGGTCCTGGGATAGGGGTTGTACAAAATTGGATGGGTGGGGTTCTGTGGCCTGCCTTGTGCAGGAGGTCAGACTAGATGATCAGATTGGTCCCTTCTGACCTATGAGTCTATGAGTCTATGAGTCTAAACATCTCACTGATAAAATGTTTAGCTTTTTCTTTAAACAAAAATTTAAAGGAAAGCCTGAGTCCATGAATTCCAGCAGGAGGTACGTAGAAGGGGGACTATGGGCTCTGTCTCATACACCTCCCCACTGAAGCCCCAACTGGATGAAAGCCCCTTCATGGGCAGAGGCGGTGTTGTAGGGATGAAAGGAGGGTTTGCTCATTTCTAACCTTAAGCCTGCAATTCAGTGTGACGCAGCCACTTCAGGGGAACCCAGAGCAGCAAGGCTCCAGCAGAAAACATGCTATACAGAAGTCATCGGTAGCTAGGGAAGCTGCAGTTAAGAGTCATGGGGACTCTATTCAGATGTACTTTGCCTGTGGCAAATGCCCTCAGGGTTTAAAAGATGAAACTCACATCCGCTTCTAGGGGTGGGTCAAACCATTTTTTCTCCCCACGAAAGAGACAAAGGGAAACTCCATGAAGTGTAACTTAGAGTTTTCACCTTTTGGCCCTATTCAGGAATAATATTCGGAGGGGTGAATTTGGCCTAAGTGCAGCTCAAGACAATCATTAATTGACATACATTAAAAACTTCCTCATTGCTCAAGTTTTAAAGTTATTTATTCTTCAGCATGAATATACACCTTATGCACCTTAGCCATTTGTAATAAAAATGCTACTGCTTAAACAAGTATTCTCATTATACATGTAACAAAGCTCACAAGCATTATTGAAAGCTATGTAATAATTTGTCTTTTAGGAAAAGATAAATGGGTAACTTGGGTGCACAGGACTGAAAATTCATTAATGTCTTAATGGTGAAACAGATATTAATCTCTCTTCATTAGCTCAACAAAATTAGGCAAGCTAAGTTAGAAAACGTTCTCAGACATTATTTGATTTCAAATGAATATGCCTGAAGTATGAATCTTCCAAAGAGCTATTATAAACAACAGTCAAGGGAAAAATCATTTGAAAAATTACCTTGACATTGTCCTTTTAATCATACACTGTATTCAAGTGAAACCATTTGAATGTATCTCCTGTATGTGAACAAAAGGCTTCAATATATAAACAGCATTAATTCAAAAACTGCACACAATTCACTCAAGCAATATATTGATACAATTCTTCCAGCATAGTTTGCAAAATATACATGAAGAGAAAAACAAGTGTCAGTATAAATGGAGTTAAAATAATTTCAGGGCTTAATAAATTATTTTTTCACTATATTACAATAAATCCTGGGAAAACTCAGGACTGTTTACCAGATCACGCACAAAAATCTATTTCCTCACTTTCAACCACAACGACTGAGGGAAATAAAGACAAGCAACTTTCACTATTCCAGCAAAATCACTCGTTTGCCTTGGGGGAGTGGACAAGTAGAAACTTTGGAAGGCTGTCATACAGCAACAGAAGTCTTGTCCTTCACTGAACATTCAAAACAAACAGGCTGTGTTTCCCCCAATTTTTAAAGAAAACAACTTTTTGACTTTACACTCATAGAATTTCCGACCTCCTTTAAGTTAGGGCACTTAGGATTTTCTATCTGGTCACCAAAAAATGTCTATATTCAAAGTCATTATTGCATTTCATTGAATTGAATCAGAGTGATGAAGGTGTTTGTGATTATGTTGACCTCTGTGACTGTAAATATATGTGTCATATGATATAAACCCTTATCTCACTCATAGCTAGTGAAGATTCTGTTTCAGTTCCTCTGATAGAAGCTTTGTTTTTTGGAGATAAAAATCATGTATTCTACTCCCCATGTGGCATGCATGTGGTTCATTTGAAGCCTACGGTGTGTATATGCATGTGACACTGTATTGCTACAATCACTGCAGGCAAAAATGGGATTTCACTGAACTATTTCTGATGAGACAAATTACAAAATGAATATGAGATTTGGGATTTTTTTTTCTTCTTTGCTCTCCACTGCACTGCTTCTTAGTTCTTAATATATATTTTTCATGCAAAACAGCTGCAGCACACAGTCTTTTGATCTATCAAGGATCAAATGTTGGATGTTATCCTTAAAGCTTGCAGAAAAAAAGACTCAGATTAATGACCCAATCAAAAGAAAGAAATGGCTTGTAGGTAATTTCTGAGCTAGGAATATTTCTGCCTTTAGATTCAAGACTTAGCACTGTTGATGCTCTAATTTTTTAGAAAGAAAAATGATTTAAATCCACCAACATCAAAAAGGCAAAAAGGAAGAGAACAAGGTTGATCAAAAATAGGGGGAAAGCCACTAATAGAGATTATGACTAGGAAGTTAAAGTGTGGAGAAACTC
Source organism: Gopherus flavomarginatus (assembly GCF_025201925.1). Lineage (NCBI taxonomy): Eukaryota > Metazoa > Chordata > Testudines > Testudinidae > Gopherus > Gopherus flavomarginatus. The sequence goes on from NC_066617.1 coordinate 188,099,005, forward strand.
AATGATAAGTGTATAGTAGAATCAGGTATGCAGTCTCATAATATATCAGTAACTCCCTCTTATCCAGGACATTTGTCATGTAAGAATCCAAATGATGATGGGGGGAAATGTGGTCTCTTTTTAATGGAGAGGGGAGAGATGAATCAAAACAAACGCAGATATCTCATGACCCTCCTTTGCAACTACATTTGGAATTTTATTATGGAACTAGCAAAATTTCCACTGCACTGATAAGAAAATTGGGTGGAAATAAACAAGATAGGCTTTTCTTTTCTTAAACTAAAGCAACAATTTCAGGTAATTGAAAGCACTTGATAGAGGGTGAGGCACAAAACAGTAAAGTTTGGATCAAAATGTGAGATTGATTAGCCATTTAAACCTGCATTATAAGTAGCTTCTTCCTATTAATATTAATTAGATCAAGACTAATGGGCTCTCATGAGCAGAATGTTTAATAGGTCAGGAGCCAGAGGAAAGGTGGCAGATATTATACTGTACACTGTCCATTGTTAGAAGTGAAATGCTTCTATGCACATGGTAAACATGTGTCTTGTAACATTGTACCTGTGAGCATCATTACCAGCTTCTTCACTGTTAAGAGTTTGACTACTTACCGTAGTGCTGAAATACTGAAAATCAGACTGCCATTGGCTATTAAAGTGCAATTTTGAAAGAGCAGATATATATATATACTCCATTTTAATTAACATTCATACATCAATTTTTAGTATCTCTGAAAATGTCAGTTTGACAGTACTGGGAGCTGAAGTTCTCTGCTTACCCACAGAGCAGGGACAGCAACACTGCACATTTCAATATAGAGACCAACCAGCATGCCAGTGTTTTGTTCTACAAGCAGTTCCTTGTGATAAGAGGAAAGGTCACTCTTCACATACCCATTCATTGTTTGGCCTTTCATCTGCACCATCAAGGAGTCATTAATTGTGGTGGTAAATTTTGTAATGTGGACATGCAACCTACTAGTAACTGGACATATTGCACGTAGGCCATCAAACAGTTGTTGGATAGTAACAGTTATTGGTTGATAGAAAGCTTTTGATATGATTCCAAATTAAAATAAGAGTGACCCTAAATACATTTACCTTGCACTTACACCAGAAAGCAGAATACATATATGAAATAGTTTCTAGTGCATTAAAAAAGTTAAAACAAAAATCCTTCCTACCTAGTGTTCTATTTCTATGAATAAGCAGAAATCATACCCAAGATTTAATCTTTTTTTTTTTTAAACAGACTATTGTATGGTCTCAGTCACAGTAGTATCTGGAAGCACATGGTATATTCATTCACATTCTGACTTTCATCTGTTCTGGTCATGAACAGACAGTGTGGGCTCCTGTCATGGATTAAATTTATGCTCTTGTGCTATGGAAAAACTGGTTATGAAACTCTTCATCTTACTAGTGTTAAACTCATCCCTCTAAGAAAAGCCCCACACAAGGCCTATGCACCACTTAAATTCCACTTGAGCTCTCAAAACTGTATTGAAGTGGGACTGAAGTGCTATGCAGTCCTAGTGCAGTCTCTGCAGAAGATGCATTTTACACAGTGGAAAGGACATCAGAACTACAGCATACGTGGTAGCCAAAAAGATTTTCAAAAGTGACCAGTGATTTGAAATGAACTTCCATTTTTGGTCCCAACTTGAGACATTTTAAAAGGACCTGATTTTCAGAAAATGCTGACAATCCACCCTCTGAAAATCAATCCACCCAAGTCAAACAGCTAAAAATAGCAGCACCCAAAAATCACTAGTCATTTTTGAAAATCTTGGCCACGATGTATGCTGTAGTCCTGATGTCCTTTCCACTGTGTAAAATTCACCCTCTGCGAGACTACACTAGAACTGCATAGCACTTCAGCACTTAGCCTGTACATACTGGTTTACAACTTGCAACTTATATTAAATGTACTCTATTTTTCTCTGGAGTTTTAAAACGAGATTGGCTTCAAAACAGCTCTGATCCCTTGATGAGGCAGCTACTGAAGGAAACAGTGGTGAACTCAAAGGCAAAGGGAAGGAATAGATCTTACATGGATGAATAACTAGCTTAGGCCAAGTCTATGCTACAGACTTATGTTGGTATAACTACATTGGTTGGGGTGTGTGAAAAACCAGTTATACTGACCTAACCCCCGGTGCAGACAGAACTATGTCGACAGGAAAGCTTCTAGTGCAACTGCACTGCTGAAGCTATTTAAGTGTAGACCTGCCCTTAGCAAATGCAATATTTTTGCTGTCACTGTTAAAATATATAGGACTAAACTCTCTCCTGCATGTCACATCTCACTTCCTGTATTACTGCCATGACCCCATACTAGGGAGGGGTCTTAAGAACAGGTCTTAGATCTAGCACGTTTATTCTAGCAGTGAGTTCCCCTATGGATCATGGCCCATTTGAGCCACCTGACTGATATCAAGGGGCACAACTGATTTGAAAATCTTACCCACACTTGGGATAGAAACTAATTCATAAATGTAATAATTCAGCTCTTTCCTTGCAAGATGGCTAGTCTTTTTATTTTATTTTATTTTATTTTCCTGATGCTACTAAATAAGAATGGTTATTAAAAAACACCACATTTTGAATTAAGAAGTCATTAACCAAATGCAACTTATATGAATGAAGATACATTACACACTTTTGTAGTAGACACAGAATTTGTCCCAGTTGCTCCAGTAGCAGTCCTCTCATTGCTACCCACGCCTTTGTCTTTTCTCACCTTGACTATTTTAGCACAGTCTCCACTGGGATGTCAACAAATCAGCTCCAACAGTTGCACTATGTGCACAGGTGAGAATACACAAACATATGCCCACCTGGCATTCTCCACTGGGGCATAGATGACTGCACAAGGTACAAGTGGGGGAATCAGTCCCTAGCCATTACTCTTGGGGCAATTGTGCGCCACTGCATGTGCACAGAATTCCCCCCCCCCCCCGCAGATTTCTTGCTACCTGCAGAAAAATGACTTTTTGACAGGAAAGCATAGGGAAACTGCAAGAGCGGTCATGCACCCCTCCCTGACAGCTCAGGTATGCCATTTCAGGCACCTGGAGCAGTCAATGGAGACGTAACTCACTGCAGGGCTGGGGACACCCCCACTGGTGGCTCCTACCCTGTGCTGGGATCAGCTGCTATTCCTGGCTGAGCTGGAGATGGAAGAGAATGGGGCTTCCTCTTCCCCTACAAGGAATGGCTGGGACTGTGTCAGACCCACTCCCAGAAACCTGGCGGCTGCAGGAAACTCAGCATACTCCCCTGCTTCCTGCCCCATCACTCTTCAGCCACAGGGGAGGGGTCACTGTACGAGGAGATGCTCCCCCATCTGCCCAACCCCTGTGCATCTGGATGACCCACACCTGCCCCCCTGCCAAAGCTCACCATGTACACCCAGACTCCCACAGCCCTCCTAACCCGAACCCCACCCCACTGAACCTCAACCTCTGTATCTGGAGTCCCCCTGAAACCAGACCCCGACCTCTGCACCCAGACCACCTCCCACTGAGCTCCCTGCACTCAAACCCCCACCTTGATGAGCCCCACCTCCTGCACCATCCTGAGCCTCCACATTCAGACCCCCACCCCACTGACCCCCAACTAGCTGCACCAAGACCCCCACTACCCAAGCCTCACTCCCCCAGCACCCAGACCTCCCTGCTGAGACCTACTCACATCCAGACCCCCATGCTGAGCCCCAACCACCTTCAGCTGGAAGCCCCTGTACAGTTCCATTTCTCCTGCACCTGGACCCCACCCCAATGAGCCTCTGTGCATCCAGATACCCCCCACATCTAGATTCCCCACTGAGCTGCCTGCACTCAGATTGTCCCACACAGAATCCTCTCACCCCATACCTGGATCCCCACCACACTGAGCCCCTTGAAACTTGGATCCTGCATCGTTGACCCTGCCTGCCCCACACCTAACGCACCTGGCACAGAAGGGCAGGGACCCAGTGCATTTCTGGGGAAGGCCCAGCACCTGTGCTGTGTCAGGGTCGGGTGCAGCAACACCACCGACTTTGTGTCCCGAGGGAGGAGAGGGACTGCAGAGTGATCTACCTTCATGCAGCCAGTGGCCTATGGCTCCCCAATGCCATGCTGGAGCCTCTGTATTTATTTATTGACAAATAAAATTTGCAACATTTTAAAATATTGTGTGCAGAGCTTTTAATTTTTCTGCACATCATTTTTAAATTTTTGGTGCAAAATTCCTTCAAGAGTGTCACCATGTATCCATGTACTGACTGTTATGATTTCTTATGTAAGGATTAATTTTTTCAGAAGCAGTGCTTACCTACAATAGGTATCTGAACATCTCAAAATGTAATTAAGAAGATCAGCTATGACATGTTTGCTGACACAATAGAAAATTATTACATCCCATCACACATTGTGCTAGGAATAGCTTCACTGCATTAGAAGCTTTTGTTCTTCTATTATAAACACACAGCAATAGAATACAACACGATTTTACATTACTTTTTTAATATGTTGTAGATAAATAGGCTTGTTGAAAATCAAACAGTAATAACAACATGCTGATAATATTGAGATGGAAAAGGCAATGATACTGTAGTTCTTTATGTTTCAGTTTCATCAGTGGTAAGCTTGCTAGGAGTCTGAATAGCCACATTTTGAGGCAATCTGCAGCAAATGCGGCATGTCTTTTGCACAGCTAGAAGGAAATGTGCCATTTCCTCTAGTGCCACTGTCCATAACACAAGTAACAGCATATTTCTTAGCCTACACCGCACAGAAAGGAAAAATACTTCCTCCAACAGTGAAAATTATGAAGCTGGTTTAAGACCATATGAGGCTACGGCTGCTGGCATGAGGTCCTGGCACACCCCCACCTTCATGCCCAGAGATCTGGTTAATTAGGCTACCTAGATATTAGAATTTCTCTTCTGGAAGGGCAGTTTCAGCTGGACACTGTATGGTATGTCCTTGAGTCTTTATACCATTCACAGTTGAGGGGTGGGGAAGAGAATTCAGCTCAAAGGAAAAACATATTGGTTCTGGTGCACATGCTCTGACTATTGTGCCACAGGCCAAAAAAGGTGAACCTTTGGCACTTTCCTTGTTGTAAAAAAATCATATTTTCCTCATGTCAACAGTTTTTTGGTATTTCTATTTGGAGGAAAAAAGTCCTTGCTGTGAAGATAAAGCTGATTCTGTATTTTAAAATGTGAATGATTGGGCCAGTGGATATGCTAGTGCAGAATTTGATTCATATGGCTGAGGAGGGAGAACATTTCCTTCTCCTTCCCCCCAAATTTCCAAGGTCGCCAATGTATAAATCAGCCAAAGGACAGCTCAGAGCCTGAGGTTACCCTAAGTTGTGCCATCTCATCAGCAGGGATTGACAGAATACAGACCACGCTAGTCATGGCACTTCCACCCCAACCAGGGAGTGGGAAGGGGGTATCACAGAGTATCATGACATCTTTACAGTACTTGGGGATTTCCTGCATGCCAGAACAACTCCTGCTGCCCTTTCAAAGCTAAATGTAAGTCCCTTCTGAATCACCAGACAACACACAGGAGATTTAGCAGGGCTAAGGATCTAGCCCATTGTTCGCAGGAGAATAAGAGAGAAGCTTAAATGTTGTGCATGATGTACTAGCAGATTTTATTTATGAAAACCAAAATAAATATAACATATGCAATTGACATACAAATTAAATGCAAATCTCTTCAAAGTGTAAAATTAATATTCCAAATTGTGGGTACTTTAGTCATCAGGTCATTTCCTTCCATTGTTTCAAGTGCCATCATCTACACTGATGCTGTTATGGGCCCCATACTTGGGCACATGCTTAAGTTTAAGCATGTGAGTGTAGTCCTTAACCAATTTTGATGGGACAACTTATGTCCCTAAAGTAAAGCATGTGCTTAAGGGCCTTGCTGAACTGGAGCCATAACACGGTACTTCTCTCAGTCACGTTATAAGTGTGCTGGTAGTAAGTGAGAGAATTAAATCATCATCCTAAAATTAGCTTTTAAATTTCCACTGTCACGAGGTCACAAAAGTTTCAGAAACATTTCCTTTCTCATCATGTGTGTAACCAATCACACTTTGTGACATCCATTTCCAAAGCTCAAGCAAGGATCAAATGAATCTTCCAGGTCGAATAATTATACCAGGGCTGAATTCTTTGAGCTGCTTAGTGTTTTTTGAGAGATGAAGATCACCACCTATAGGAGCACTTATATGTTCATGTCTGAAGAGGCCATCCTGATCAACTGCATTTAACTTGTAATTAAATCAAAATAAAGAACTCCATTACACATTCTGACACTCTATACCTCAGGGGGAGTACCTTGCAATCCCCATATTCATTGTTTATATATAATTGTGATATTTCATATAAAGCATGCCATGTGAGGTATCAAGGGAAAGGTTCTGCTGAAAGCCATGGTTCTATCTAAATATGTATATTATCAGTGCATATGAAGTATGAGTTTGTGTTGTGCGGTTGTCACTAACACATGCTCTGAGTCAGGGAATTGCCCAGATATTAGATCCCTAGATCCAAGGACAAGGGAGCTAACCAGTGCCCAGGCAGGTGTCGAACAACCATTAACAGCCATTGTCCAGCAAGGGAGCTACAATGTAATGACTCAGTTGCACAAGGACATGCCAGGGGAATTGTTCAGCCTTGCTTGGTGACTCAGCAATGCCCACCAGACATGCCTGGATGTGTGTTCTCCAAGCACATGGACTAAGGGTATAAAACAGAACATAGTGGCCCCATGCTTTGCCTTCCTCCTCCCCCACCACTTATGCTGCAGAGGAGACTAGCCCAGGTTTCAAGGGTGAAATCTGTTTAGTATGAACTGTAACATCTAATGGAGTGAGAAAACTGCTTGATCTAAATACTGCCTAGTGACTTACAGGTTTAAGATTTAGATTGTGTGTTTATTTTGTTTCCTTTGGTAACTGACTTTTTGCCTATCACTTGAAATCTATCTTTCGTAATCAATAACCTTGTTTTACTGTTTATCATTACCAGTGAGTTTGCCTGAAGAGCTTGATAAATCTGCTCAGGTTAACAAAGGTTCATGTATATCCACTTTCCATTGACGAAGTGATGAATAAATTAATAAACTTGCATTTCTCAAAAAAGGGTCTTGAATAATGCAAGATGGTATATTCCTGAGGTACGGTGCTGGGAGCTGTGGGGGATTTAGCTGGTGTCTTTCTCTGTGTGATTCCTGAGTGGCTCTGGGTACATTTGTGCAAGCTAGCTGGGCAAGGGGCTCCACATGTGGTTGTGCTGAGCGCTGATAGCTCCTGGAGGAGTTTGCTGCTTGTCACTAGCAAATCATTGTGAAACACAGCCCAGGCTGGAGAGTTTAGGGGGCACAGCAGTCCCACAGTCGGAGGCTACACATCCAGGGATCCCATCACACACACCACCTTAAATCCTAAAATGGATAAGCTCAAAACAGGTGTTCTGTAATTGCCTACATTATTCAAAACACCATGAGAAGAGACACTTTACTTTTTTAAGATGAAAAATGTTCAACTAACCTTTCTTGAGACTATTTTTACTTTCTTCAAAAGGATGGTAAGGGCAGCCACACATTAGCAGATAATCGTTTTTTGTTTTTTGTTGTTTTTTTTTTACTGTATTATCCTTCCCTGAAGTTCCACTGGAAAATTTGCTACAAACTGTCATAAACAGATAGCTAAGGGTTAATGTCTCTTTCACCTGAAGCACCTGACCAGAGGACCAATTAGGAAACCGGATTTTTTTAACTTTGGGTGGAGGGATTTGAGTGTCTAAGGTTTTTGTTTCTGGCTGCCTGCTTGCTTTGAGCTTTGGAGAAGTAGTTTTACTTTTTAGTCTTTTGTTTCTAAGTGTAAGGACAAAGAGATTAGATAGTAAGTTTTATGGTTTCTTTTTTTTGGTATTTGCATGAATATAAGTGCTGGAGTGCTTTGATTTGTATTCTTTTTGAATAAGGCTGTTTATTTAATATTCTTTTAAGCAATTGACCTGTATTGTATCATTTTAATACAGAGAGAACATTTGTACTTATTTTTTTTTTTTATATAAAGCTTTTTTTTAAAACCTGTTGGAGTTTTTTTTTACTTTAGGGAAATTGAGTCTGTACTCACCAGGTAATTGGTGGGAGGAAGAAATTAAGGGGAGGTTTGTGTGTTGGATTGCTAGCCTGACTTTGCATTCCCTCTGGGGGAATACAGAGAGGGAGATTCACTCTGTTTGAATTCACAGAGCTTGTGTCTGTGTATCTCTCCAGGAGCACCTGGGAGCTGTAAACTACCTCATAGCATTTCCCAATTCCTCACTAAAGCCTAAAGTGTACCAGGTTAATTCTCTCAAGCCTTTCTATTCCAGAGACTTACAGGTTTGTCAGTTTACAGTCCAGGGAAATGATGCTGAGTGGCCTGACGGTGTCTACTACGACGGAAAAAAAGACGGTGGCGTGGAAGAGGTGAACCTCTCAACCACCCTGGAACGTCTGCAGCGGCAACAAATTAAAAAGCTGTGCACTAGCTTCGCCCCATTGTTCTCAGCCACCCCAGGACAGACTGAACGGGCATACCACTCCATTAATACAGGTAATGCTCACCCAATCAAAACCCCACCCTACCGAGTGTCTCCTCATGCCCAAGCTGCTATAGAACGGGAGATCCAAAACATGCTACAGATGGGTATAATCCGCTCATCTACCAGTGCATGGGCATCTCCAGTGGTTCTGGTACCCAAACCAGATGGGAAAATACGCTTTTGCGTGGACTACCGTAAGCTAAATGCTGTAACTCGTCCGGACAACTATCCAATGCCACGTACCGATGAGCTATTGGAAAAGTTGGAACGTGCCCAGTTCATCTCTACAATAGACTTAACCAAGGGGTACTGGCAAGTACCGCTAAATAAACCTGCCAAGGAGAGGTCAGCATTCGTCACCCATGCGGGGGTGTATGAATTCAATGTCCTTCCTTTCGGCCTTCGAAATGCACCCGCCACCTTCCAGAGGCTGGTAGATGGTCTACTAGCTGGACTGGGACAATTTGCAGTTGCCTACCTCGATGATGTGGCCATTTTTTCAGACTCCTGGCCCGAACACCTACTACACCTGGAAAAGGTCTTTGAGCGCATCAGGCAGGCCGGACTAACTGTTAAGGCCAAAAAGTGTCAAATAGGCCAAAACAGAGTGACTTACCTGGGTCACCAGGTGGGTCGAGGAACCATAAACCCCCTACAGGCCAAGGTGGATGCTATCCAAAAGTGGCCTGTCCCACGGTCCAAGAAGCAGGTCCAATCCTTCTTAGGCTTGGCCGGATACTACAGGCGATTTGTACCCCACTACAGCCAAATCGCTGCCCCACTGACCGACCTGACCAAAAAGACCCAGCCAAATGCAGTTAAGTGCACTGATGAGTGTCAAAAGGCCTTTACCCAACTTAAGGCAACGCTCATGTCTGACCCTGTGCTCAGGGCCCCGGACTTTGACAAGCCATTCCTAGTAACCACGGATGCATCTGAGCGTGGTATAGAAGCAGTGCTCATGCAGGAAGCAACAGATCACAACTTCCATCCTGTCGTGTTTCTCAGCAAGAAACTGTCTGAGAGGGAAAGTCACTGGTCAGTCAGTAAAAAGGAATGCTATGCCATTGTGTACGCCCTGGAAAAGCTACGCCCATATGTTTGGGGACGGCGGTTCAAACTACAAACTGACCATGCTGCACTAAAGTGGCTTCATACTGCCAAGGGGAACAACAAGAAACTTCTTCGTTGGAGTTTAGCTCTCCAAGATTTTCATTTTTAAATTCAACACATCACAGGAGCTTCTAACAAAGTTGCTGATGCACTCTCCCGTGAGAGTTTCCCAAAATCCAGTAGTTAAAAAGTGTTCTTAAAATGTACAAGTCTGTTAGTTATATACTTAGGGGTATATGTAACGGTGCATGTGTTGTATTAATCTGTTTATTTTCAAGTTCTAGAAGGAAATCGCCGCCAGTGAGCTTCCCCACTGTCTGCAATTTGGGGGGCGTGTCATAAACAGATAGCTAAGGGTTAATGTCTCTTTCACCTGAAGCACCTGACCAGAGGACCAATCAGGAAACCGGATTTTTTCAACTTTGGGTGGAGGGATTTGAGTGTCTAAGGTCTTTGTTTCTGGCTGCCTGCTTGCTCTGAGCTTTGGAGAAGTAGTTCTACTTTCTAGTCTTCTGTTTCTAAGTGTAAGGACAAAGAGATCAGATAGTAAGTTCTATGGTTTCTTTTCTTTGGTATTTGCATGAATATAAGTGCTGGAGTGCTTTGATTTGTATTCTTTTTGAATAAGGCTATTTATTCAATATTCTTTTAAGCAATTGACCTGTATTGTATCATCTTAATACAGAGAGAACATTTGTACTTATTTTTCTTTCTTTTTATATAAAGCTTTCTTTTAAAACCTGTTGGAGTTTTTCTTTACTTCAGGGAAATTGAGTCTGTACTCACCAGGTAATTGGTGGGAGGAAGAAATCAAGGGGAGGTTTGTGTGTTGGATTGCTAGCCTGACTTTGCATTCCCTCTGGGGGAATAGGAAAGTACTTTTTGTTTCCAGGATTGGGAACAGAGAGGGAGATTCACTCTGTTTGAATTCACAGAGCTTGTGTCTGTGTATCTCTCCAGGAGCACCTGGAGGGGGAAGGGAAAAGGATTATTTCCCTTTGTTGTGAGACTCAAGGGATTTGGGTCTTGGGGTCCCCAGGAAAGGTTTTTCAGGGGGACCAGAGTGCCCCAAAACACTCTAATTTTTTGGGTGGTGGCAGCAGGTACCAGGTCCAAGCTGGTAACTAAGCTTGGAGGTTTTCATGCTAACCCCCATATTTTGGACGCTAAGGTCCAAATCTGGGACTAAGGTTATTACACAAACCATCTAGCATACCTCTAGTAAGATGGACATGTAATCAACTGCAGCAAATTGGTATAAAGTACTGTGAAGCAGAAGTGCTGTACACTGCAGAAAAATGCGTTGATTCCAGTTCACTATATGCAGTCAAAACTAGGGCAAAAATCCTGATGATCAGTAATTTCGCAGTTGGCTGACTTCTCTCCTCTTTGATATTATTTGTAAAATCTTTCCTTGGCCTCCAAATGTTTGAGTGAAATAATGTTTCATTCATTTACTTGTGTATAGGAGAAATTAAAGAAGCTGACTTTATGGAAGATGCTAAATAGACAAGAAACACATATAATATCTGAATTAAATTACTGAGAAATCATAAGCATTTTTTAAAATACACACACGGGAATTTACAATTCTATATCATGATAAACTAGAAGTGAAAACTAAGAGAATGACTTAAACAAATTGTGCAGAATGAGGATACCCATTGTGCAGGACTGACAATATTTATAAACTACATCCATGAATACAAAATCGAATAACGATTTTTCTTACTAAATTGGGGAATCTTATATATGGTTTACCTAAATATTTAATATGCCAACAATATGTATTTAATCAAAATACACTGGGATTTTGAAAAGAAATGTAGTTTAGAAATTTAAGGGAAATTCCTTCCTTTTGGAGTTACATTTGGGTAAGAATGGCCCTTAAATGGTGGATTAGAAAGACCCTGGAAAGTAAGGTTTCAATTCAGAAAAGTACAGCTTAACTTGAAACATGCGAGTAGTCCTTCCGACTTCGAGTCATTGCATTGCACTGTCTTCCTGAATATGGTTCATAAATATAATCAATCTACACAATGAGTATTCTGCACAATTTGAAATCTATGCAATATGAAAAAAAGGAGGATCCACCGATGACAAAAACAACCTGCAAGTTGAACTCATGATTTTTAAGGGGCCTGGGTGGATCAAGGCTTAAAAAGAGCAACAGCCTCAGACACTGATGTCAGACGGTTGCATCAACCACCAATTCAAAATGCCTTGTTTCCTGAACGTGAATTCTCTTTAGAAGAATCCCAAAGGAAGCAAGAATCTCAAAATGGGAGGGGCTCCTGCAGCAATATGAACTCTCTGAAAGCCCGCACACCAACAATGAAAAATTTCTTGAAAAAAGGATCTCTCCCAGCAATGTTAATTCCTCAAGGGGAAGCCTCTAATGATATGAATTTTTAAGAAACACTCATGCTCAGCAATGTGGAAAAAAAAGAAGAAAAGAACAGTGGAAAACCCATCCCTTTGCAAAATTGGAAGGTTGCTGAAGACCAAGATAAGCCTGCATCTATAATTTCACTTTAGGCAGTGATTTACTCAGATCTTCACTCTTTACCACCAACTGGACTTATTACATATAAAGGAATCATAACCATCCAAAGGAAAACACTATACAAAGGCATCAAGTCAAGCAATTCATTTGTCTTACTTGCTCAAAAAACAAGTGAAGTCCCAGATAAATAGATAAATAAGTGGCTAAGCAGAAAGACAGAGAGACAGGCAGATCAATTAGACAGGCAGACAAAGATTTTTGCACAGGGAATTCTTTTCTCTTTCTAAGTGAATCATTTAGTATGATCTTGACTTGACAGAACATTTCCAAATTCACTGGGGTTTTTTCTTTTTCTTTCTTTTTTTTTTTTAGGTATTGCAAAAGCATCCAGAAAAAACATAATCATAAAAAGACAGAAGACTCTCTCATAACAGCCTTTGACTTAATAATAGCTATAATCACATGACATGCTTTCAAAGGAAAACATCACATTCCCATACAAAGCCAAGCAGTGCCTGAAGGGATCTGCCCACATGTCTGGCGCTTTCCTATTAGTACCCCACAGCTATTCAAGTAAGCTGCCAGCAAAGGCTCTAACTATATTTGATTAGTTTCAGGCCTTCATTTTTAGCGAGTCATCACCCTCTTAACAGCAGATGATGCCCCCTAGTTGGAATCAATGCGAGTGGACCAGCTCACAATAGGCTGGATTAATGATGAAAAATGTGTAGTCAGCCTGGAGGTCTTTGGACATTTATCACCCAATGGGTCTGCCAATTGGTGGGCTGCCCCCGACTCATCAGGACAATACCTACTCTGCCTTAAAGAGACAGCACACTCTCACTTTCACTCTCTAGGATTTTGACTTAATGAGACCTGGGTGAGAGAGGTAACATAACACAACATACTGGATTTGTATTATACATTTAAATACATTTTGAAATGTAATTTCCTCCCAGTCTCTTTTGCAATGCTAATGCAGTGCTGAGTGAATTTTAGCTAATTCAGTTATATTTAAGATGAGGTAAGGTTGCTAAGGGTGAATATTTCTCCTAAATTCTTCTGAACTGTAAAACATCCCTAGGTAAATTGTTTGTTAAAAGATCGACTGTTTCTTATTCAACTGTAAAATCAGAGAACAAATGATGTGTGGTATTGTCTTGGAAAAATTATCTTTGCCAATTCATTGAGGGGAAGTAACTTTCTGATAGGCAAATGAAATCTCATCAGGGTTTCATCATTATCACTCTAGCACCAGAATAAGTGAGCAAGTAGATTTTGTGTTTGGGATCATAAATATTTATGTTAATTTGCATACCAAAGATAGGATCTTATTACAATAATAGAATGTCCATTATATTTTAGAAATACCTATTCCTAAACTTTTGAAGATAGTAAGGGATAATTGTTCAGTGTTCTCCTTGGGGATTTAGTAACATGAAGTCGCATTAACATGAAGTCACGTGAGTCCCCACCATATAGCTGCCTCATAAGTTATTCTTTCAGTTATCAGTTGAAGTGAAGAGGATGTGAAGTGCAATGAGATTTATAAAACAGGTCAGTACAAACAATATAGAGTATGTCTACATCACAAATGAAGGTATAATTGTAGGGCACGTACAATCTCACTAGCATGGGTAACAATAGTAGACTTGGTAGCATGAGCTTCAATATTGGCTAGCTGCCATAATAGAAGCTGCCACAGACCGTGGGTACATGTTCAGTTTGCTAGCCCAGGTCAAAGTCTGTGCCACCATGTCTCCACTACCATTGTTACCAATTACTCCTTCATTTGCAATGTAGTCATACCTATGTGAGCAACTTGAGCTTGACACCCCAATTCAGACAAATAAGTACATGCTTAACGTTAAGCCTCTTTTTAAGACCCATTCCCTTAAATGAATCTTAAACACAGACTTGAAGTTAAGCATGTTTTTTGTGTGTTCTTCTGAATAGAATGGATTTAGGTGTATGTTTCAGTGCTTTCCTGAATTAAGGCATGTTACCTCACTACCCATTCTGTATTTAATTGTTCTCTCAAACTTCAAAGCATTTTGCTGTAAAACAAACAAAATAGACTCATTATTAAAATTAACAAACTTGCTCAAGGCTCATCTTTATAATGAATTAAAAGTTCTGGCCTGCATTAGGAAAGTGCCTGCTTAACCATGAGGGATCTCTTCTAAACTCATAACTTTAAGCCAATGTGAAGCCTTAGGAAAACAAACCAAGGTTTCTTTATAAAAAAACTTACTAACCATTCAAAATGCCTTTTTGGGGAGTGGGTGGGAAAAGGAAAACAAATTATCATGTCAATGGGCTTTTTAATGAAGAATGTACGTTTAAAGTTATAGGAAATCCTTTATATTAAATATTAAATGTCCGTAATCTTGCCTTCCATGGCCAGCAGATTTGATTAAGTACTTTTGCTTGGCAAATGTCATAAAGACGTCTCATTAAATTTTGAAAATTTCAAGATCTCTTAATATTGAATCGGGTTATTTTCTCTGCTATCATAAGAGATACAACAAATACATAAATCATAACTTAAGTTTCAAATTGCTAATCATGCTTATTAAAAAGTGACTCAGAAGATCAGTAACGTTATTATATTACAAAACAGTTCAGTCAACTTAACAGCTTACTTAATAGGTACCTTTAACTTTTTCCACAATTCACAACTCTTTTTCACAAATCTATGACATCTATTTTAATACAAAAATGAGATATAACCTTTATTTAGGGTTAAATTGTGGCTTTATCAGAAGCTGAGCAAGGAGCAGCACATGGTTGAGCTCACACAGATTCAGACCAGAGACCCACCTCAACAGCTGTTTTTTGTATGCATAGCCCCAGAGTGGAGTGTAAGTGGTGTGGAAGCAATTGTGTGGGCTTGCCATGCTTCTGTCTCAAACTGGCATCTCTTTTGTCAGACTGTATTATGTAAAAAAATATATATTCCTCATGTGCACATCAGTGCTACTATATACTGGCCTTTTTTGTTGTTGTTCAACTCTGTCGCTTGAATGAAGCATCATCCTGAACATGTTTTTCCTCAACTATCATAGTTAGTCTATAAATCAGTTCTTTATGATACATATTGGGTTAAAACGCTGATGGGCAAGTACAGTTATTAAAAAAGAAACCATAATCTGTTGGCTGAGAAAGTCAGGTCATTTGGTCTCTTCTGTCTTCTTCTGACCAATCTTTGCCATTAATTCACACTGCACACATTTGTTGACTGACAACTCTTAAACGGTATTTTGCTAAACTCTTTCATAATTTGTTTAACAACATGCAGTTGATGTTTTGCTTAGTTTTGGAGATCATAGAAAGAAAGAAAGAAAGAAAGAAAGAAAGAAAGAAAGAAAGAAAGAAAGAAAGAAAGAGAAAATATCATTAACAACTATGCCATGTACTATCAGGCCATTGCTTTATATTAAGGGAAAAATATTAGTTATAACTTACGCTCTCTGTGTTAGCACATTTTTACTAGTCATCCTCATTGACATCCCAATGTGAAGAATTTATAGGTCTGCTATAAAATTTTATTGCAAGAAATAAGGATTCTCAAATAAACCAAGATGCATTTTCTGTCTTAAAAGCTCAGCAATTAATTCGCAGGGACTTGTTCATGCATAGTGTTTTTTCCGTACTAGAAGAGATATCAGTCGCTACTTGGGTCTCGGGAGATTTTTCTGAGTAAATGAAATGGTCTGAAATGTGGAAGAGTAATAAGTTTCCCTATGTGGTCTTTAGTTAGAGGTGTGATTTAATTCTGATTATTTTTATTGAATTTTTTTTTTTAATTTTCTTTGCCTTACTGGTCAATAACAAGAGAAACATCTCTATAAGAATAAGTTCAATCCCAAGGTACAATTTTCCCTAGATTTTACAAAGGACAGCAATTAGTATGGCTAAGTGGAACAGTGGTTTAGTGCATTAGTATTTCATCTCTGGAAACGAGGGTTCATATCTGTACTAGGTCACAAGTTAAAAGAGGTTGGCAAACTCAGCTACATCCATAGTGGATATTTAGCCATGTCATGAAGCAACTCCATAATCAGGCATTTCTGTTCAAGTTGAGACCTAGTACTGAAGCAGGGGGTGGGTTGCAGATCAGGATTAAGGCATATGAGCTAGGCTGTTTGGGAAAAGTTCACACCACTACCTGTTACAGAAACAAAGTGTTACAGAAACAAAGTGGGTGAGATAATATCACCTCATCTCTCTAACATCCTGGAACCAATATGGCAACATCAACACTGCACATCACTACCCATTGATATTTATCACCTACTTTCGTGAGGAAACAAAAATATTAAATCTCCACCCAGGAACCCACCCCACCCCACCCTCTGCCCCCAAAAAACAACCTATATCAAATTACACTTCAAGTGCATTTTTTTCCTCTGAAAAGTTACTTGTACAAATTGCATCAACGGGGCTCATGTTCATTATCTTTCAGTTATTTCTTTTTAAGTTCCATGTGTGAAATTCTCTCCCCATTGAAGTCAATGGGTGTTTTACCATTGACTTCAATGGATCTAGGGTTTCACTCTGTATGTATGATATGTAATCTCTAAGGTAGCTCATTCCAAATTTCCATCTCAAATTTGCTTTGTTTACAAGTAAAAGATGTTTTCCTTCCTCACTGCCAGCCCTGAAAACTCGTCTGGGGATCTGAACGTCAAGCTGTGTTCCCTGCAGCTTAACCAACCATTGCACTCTAACCCACCTAAGATGTGTTATAGCAGCTAAGTTCAGCTGAGATTACACCTCAGAGTAAAGATTCTGTAACTGGAAATTATAATGGTTGTCACTAAGACATCAACATTTGTCTATAGTTCCTAATCAGACATCTAATATATTGCAATTGCACCCAGGATAGGAAATATATATAACACAACAGAAAATAAATGTAACATTTGAGATACTTCCCAGTGGCACTCATCAAATTTTTTAATGAAAATCACTACAGTTAACAGATGTTTTTGCTGATGTATGAGTCAAATAGGAATCAGATTAATCTCTTATAGATATACTGGTTCTACAATCCAGAATTAGTAACACTTATTTTTATCAATACAGTAAGATACAGTATATATGTAAAACATATAGAGAGCAAAATTTTGGTTAATAGTTTGCCATTTTTACATTGGTACATTATTGACCTTTCCTTCCTCAAATTTAAATGTAGTTAGAAAAATGATTTAATTAGGCAAATTTGTAAATCGGACTGGGAAAAACAGTTTAACACAATCTTTAAACAAATCCTGTTCAAACATGCCTGAACAGAACCTGGACCACAGTCTTAACAGAAGGAGAAATCTAGTGCAGCCATAACTTGTGCTGACTTTTCTATTACATGCTATGTCTGTTTCCAATGTCTTATATATAGGTAGCTTCCCGTGACTCCTCCCATATGATACATTCTCATTTATGTTTATCGATGTTCTGCATGATGCCATTTTTTCTGATGTAAATTGCAATGCCAACATGACAAGTAGGAAGCTTTGGCCTCGAGCTGAACTTCGGAGGCTGAATGTGTAGCTATCTGCTACCCTTCTTCCTGGTTCTGTGGCTTATGGGTCACATGAGCATATGGCTGGTGGGCAAGGAAGATCACTATAGAGACACATGTTTAGGAAATAAGACTCAGCCATAAAATAAAGGTTTAAGTTCACATTTCTCAAAAGTTTGGTGATATTCAGAGGGTGTTTTCATTCAGCACTATGACAGAAGATTTGCGGTCTGTCAATAATTTGTTTTATGGTACGAATTAACAGACTTTAAAAAAATGTGACTGGGTGTTTTCAGCTGGGGAGCATGAATTATCTCCTATACAGAACTGCAATGGGGTATGGGTCAAAAATTGACCATAACACTAAGGCCATGTCTACCCTATCACTTATGTCTGCAAAACTTAGGTTGCTCGGGGGTTGTCATAAACAGATAGCTAAGGGTTAATGTCTCTTTCACCTGAAGCACCTGACCAGAGGACCAATCAGGAAACCGGATTTTTTCAACTTTGGGTGGAGGGAATTTTGTGTCTGAGGTCTTTGTTTTCTGTCTGCCTGCTTTCTCTGAGCTTTGGAGAAGTAGTTTCTGTTTTCTAATCTTCTGTTTCTAAGTGTATGGACAAAGAGATCAGATAGTAAGTTATATGGTTTCTTTTCTTTGGTATTTGCATGAATATAAGTGCTGGAGTGCTTTGATTTGTATTCTTTTTGAATAAGGCTGTTTATTCATATTTCTTTTAAGCAATTAACCCTGTATTTTGTCACCTTAATACAGAGAGACCATTTGTATGTATTTTTCTTTCTTTTTTATATAAAGCTTTCTTTTAAGACCTGTTGGAGTTTTTCTTTACTTCAGGGAAATTGAGTCTGTACTCACCAGGGAATTGGTGGGAGGAAGAAATCAGGGGGAGATCTGTGTGTGTTGGATTTGCTAGCCTGATTTTGCATTCCCTCTGGGTGAAGAGGAAAGTGCTTTTGTTTCCAGGACTGGGAACGGAGAGGGGGAGTCACTCTGTTTGGATTCACAGAGCTTGTGTCTGTGTATCTCTCCAGGAGCACCTGGAGTGGGGAAGGGAGAAAGGATTATTTCCCTTTGTTGTGAGGCTCAAGGGATTTGGGTCTTGGGGTCCCCAGGGAAAGTTTTTCAGGGGGACCAGAGTGCCCCAAAACACTCTAATTTTTTGGGTGGTGGCAGCAAGTACCAGGTCCAAGCTGGTAGCTAAGCTTGGAGGTTTTCATGCTAACCCCCATATTTTGGACGCTAAGGTCCAAATCTGGGACTAAGGTTATGATATGGTGTGCAGCGGTTACGGGATAGACAAAATCCAGAAGCCAGTAGGAATATTATATTTTTCTTTTCTCTGCTAAGGGCTTTTTAGCAGAGAGAAACAGTTTGGTTTTAAAAGGGAACCAAAGAGAATTTTTTTTTCTGCTCTCTCTGGCAGTTTGTGGCTTGCATCTTAAGCAAGAAACCATTAAGATGCTATTAAGAGTCTTTTGTCACACAATAGCACTCCCATTGAGAGTCATTACCAGCACTAT
The DNA here is from genome assembly GCF_025201925.1 of Gopherus flavomarginatus. Taxonomy (NCBI): domain Eukaryota; kingdom Metazoa; phylum Chordata; order Testudines; family Testudinidae; genus Gopherus; species Gopherus flavomarginatus. The sequence continues at coordinate 188,118,298 of NC_066617.1, forward strand.
ATACATGCAAATAAAGTGGTTTTTCAGGTTTACTTAACATTGAAGATTAGCTAAAGGCACTGTTGCTAGGCAGACTCTAGGAGGCAACAGAGCCTGCAGTGCAGAAGATAAACACCGGAGGGCACTCCAACCCAAGAAAACAGGAACCATGACTTCTAAGGCAAAAATTGAGGCCGAAGAACAAATCAAAGAAGCTGAACACAGGCGACAACTGGAAATAAAACAAAAAGAGATGGAGATGAAAGAAAGAGAAGAACAAATCAAACAGGCAGCACACAAAAGAAAACTAGAGGAAGAAGAGTTGGCCCACCGAAGGAAACAAGCAGAAGATGAGTTGGCCCACAGAAGGAAGCAAGAAGAAGAGGAGGCGGCCCACTGCCGAGAAATGGAAAAACAACAAAAAGAAATGGAAAAACAACAAAAAGAGAATGAAGAGAGGGAAAAACAGAGAAAACATGAACTGGACTTGGCAAAAGCTGGGCTGCATGTGCCAGCCAACCCTAACAACCCGGCGCCAATTATTGCTCCACAGCACAGGAAATTTCCCACCTACAAGGCAGGTGATGACACCGAGGCCTTCTTGGAAAATTTTGAAAGAGCCTGTCTTGGGTACAGCATCCCCGAAGACCAGTACATGGTAGAATTAAGGTCACAGCTCAGTGGACCTTTAGCAGAGGTGGCAGCTGAAATGCCTAAGCAGCAAATGAATGACTATAAACTTTTTCAAACCAAGGCCAGATACAGAATGAGGATAACCCCAGATCATGCCCGTCGGCGCTTCAGACCCCAAAAGTGGAAACCAGATGTGTCATTTCCCAAACACGCCTACTACGTTGCAAAAAACTATGAGGCCTGGATAACAGGACACAACGTTCAAACCTTGGAAGAACTGCACCTCCTCATACAAATGGAGCAGTTCTTGGATGGTGTTCCTGAAGACATCACACGGTACATACAAGATGGAAAACCCAAAGATCTCGCTGAGGCGGGGGAGATTGGAGCCAAATGGATGGAAGTGGCAGAAAGCAAGAAAGCTACTGTCAAGGGGAACGAATACCCCAGGGGGCACACCGACCATAAACCCTACAACCGAGGACAGCCAAAGACCCCACATACAACCCAAGTAAAGCCACAGACGCCCTACTCTTCCACCTCACCAGTCTCCAGTAACTCACCTCGGCCCAGTGACCCATCAGATGGAAGATGCTTTAAGTGTAATGAACTGGGACATATCAAGGCCAACTGTCCAAAGAACACCATGCGAGTGCAATTCATTACACCACCATCACACCAAAGATCCCCAGGCCCGGATGCCTCTCAAATACCCTTGGAGCGAAGGGAAAATTTGAGAGTGGGCGGAAAGAAGGTTACTGCGTGGAGAGACACGGGGGCACAAGTGTCAGCTATCCACCAATCCTTCGTTGACCCCAAATTCATCAACCGAAAGGCCAAAGTTACAATTTACCCCTTCATGTCACAAGCTGTAGACTTGCCTACAGCTCAACTGCCTGTCCAGTACAAAGGCTGGTCAGGAATGTGGACTTTTGCAGTATATGACAATTATCCTATCCCCATGCTACTGGGGGAAGACTTGGCCAACCAGGTGAGGCGGGCCAAGAGAGTGGGAATGGTTACACTTAGCCAAACCAGGCAAGCTTCCAGACCCATTCCTGTTCCTGAGCTGTCCACAGAGGCCCCGTCTGTGTTACCAGAGACCCAGACAGAGGTAGTGGATCCAGATTCCATGCCAACCACTGAAACAGCCACAGCAACTCCAGTCCCAGGCCCGGAACTGGAACAGCAACCAGCACCAGCAATTGCAACCCCATCTTCAAACTCAACGCCAGAGGGCGCCAGCGAGCCAGAACTGGCAGAAACAACAGACAGCCATACCCAAAAGGCTCAGCCAGAGCCTGAAATACCCTCAGGTGCACCAGCGGAGAGCGGTTCACCAGCAACGGAAACAACCCCATCACCTACATCGCTTCCAGAGGGACCAAGCCCAAGTCCACAGTCTGAGGAAGAACTGGTGACCCCAGCCTCAAGGGAACAGTTCCAGACTGAGCAGGAAGCAGATGACAGCCTTCAGAAAGCGTGGGCGGCGGCACGGAGCACCCCACCGCCTCTCAGCTCTTCTAATCGATCCCGGTTTGTTATAGACCAAGGACTTTTATACAAGGAAATTCTTTCTGGTGGACACCGGGAAAAATGGCAGCTGCAAAAACAGTTGGTGGTTCCAACTAAGTACCAGAGGAAGCTCTTAAGCTTAGCCCATGATCATCCCAGTGGCCATGCTGGGGTGAACAGAACCAAGGACCGGTTGGGGAAGTCCTTCCACTGGGAGGGGATGGGCAAGGACGTTGCCAAGTATGTCCGGTCTTGTGAGGTGTGCCAAAGAGTGGGAAAGCCTCAAGACCAGGTCAAGGCCCCTCTCCAGCCACTCCCCATAATTGAGGTCCCATTTCAGCGAGTAGCTGTGGATATTCTGGGCCCTTTCCCAAAAAGGACGCCCAGAGGAAAGCAGTACATACTGACTTTAGTGGACTTTGCTACCCGATGGCCGGAAGCAGTAGCTCTAGGCAACACCAGGGCTAACACTGTGTGCCTGGCCCTAACAGACATCTTTGCCAGGGTAGGTTGGCCCTCCGACATCCTTACAGATTCAGGGTCTAATTTCCTGGCAGGGACCATGGAAAAACTGTGGGAAACGCATGGGGTGAATCACTTGGTTGCCACCCCGTACCACCATCAAACCAATGGCCTGGTGGAAAGGTTCAATGGAACTTTGGGGGCCATGATCTGAAAATTCATCAACGAATTCTCCAATAATTGGGACCTAGTGTTGCAGCAGTTGCTGTTTGCCTACAGGACTGTACCACATCCCAGTTTAGGGTTTTCACCATTTGAGCTTGTGTATGGTCACGAGGTTAAGGGGCCATTACAGTTGGTGAAGCAGCAATGGGAAGGGTTTACGCCTTCTCCAGGAACTAACATTCTGGAAGGGACCTCAGGAGGTCATCTAGTCTAACACCCTTCTCAAAGCAGGACCAATCCCCAGACATATTTTTGCCCCTGTTCCCTAAATGGCCACCTCAAGGATTGAATTTGCAACCCTGGATTTAGCAGGCCAAGGTTCAAACCACTGAGCTATCCCTCCTCCCTTCAATTGTCGGTGTAGATGAAGGCTAACATCCTGGGACTGACATGGCACAACACTGCATACAGCAAGAGCTGAACATACAGTCAGGAGAGGCATATCTGAACATACACACTGATTAAGGGACTTGAAAAGTAAGTCCTGGGCACAGAAAAGTGGGAGAGAAGGGATAATATAGACAGCATAAGATGCTGACAGACTAGAATAGCATTCAGAGAAAGAATACTCCTTTCAAGGGATATAAGCTATTTGCTAATCTGCTTTCTGTATCTAAACAAATAGTGCCTTGTTTAACTTAGCATATCAGTAGTGTGACTTCAGATATATTACACAAACACTTTTTTAAAATTCCATTGTCTTTGTTTTAAATAAATCTTGTTTAAATTAAGTTTACTGCTTTATGAGTAATTCCATGCTGACATCCCGAAGGAGGAGAAAACCCTGAACCTCAAAGGACAGGTGCTGATAAATTTATATGACCATCTTCAGTGTCTGTCAAGGGGCATGGACACAAGTGTTGTCTTCCAGTGAACTGTGTTACCAACATGTAGTGGTACAAGTAGATTTATTATGATTATTTTATTCAGAGTTTCCCAGTATTTAAAAGATAAAGGAATCTGTGACCAGGATTTGGGCCCATCTCTATACACAATACAGACACATACATAATATCATATGATGTTTAAACAACATTTATATAATATCACATTTAAAATGGGATCTTCATTCATAACTAAACTTTATTCTCTACTTTTTGGAAGGGATTGAAAAGTTTCTCTAATTAACTTTAGCCTAGCACAGTAAAAGACCTGTCATTGTTCACAGTAAAACTCATCTTTCCAGTATTATTAATATACTTTATCTGAGAAGATAAAGTATTGTTCTTTGCCAACAGTATCATTCATCTCTAGCAAGAGCCACCTTAAAGCTTTCAGACATCATGCAGGAGAATTTCTGCTGCCTGAAAGAATAGCATGACAAAATTATTGGCCTGTTGCCTGCTTTATAGTCTCCTACACTACTTCAGGATATCCTTCTTGTATATGCTCCCACATACCTCATCCACCCCTGCAGCACAAGGACTGCATAACAGCTTGATACATATGTGCCAATCACAGAGGAAAGGCAGCTAACTGTTATTTCTGTTTCTTTTCTATTATCCTTTCTGATGGTTTTAAAAAGATCAAAGGCAAGAGGAAGTCCAGCAACAAGCCCTTCCCTACCCAGATTTTGCTCACAATGGAGTTGTGTGAACTACAATGAATTTCACTGTGTGTATCAGCTGCTGGTCTAATAGGAATTATGACATTTGGTCTGAAAAGAAAATAAGATTATTTCTTAAGAGTTGAATCAAGAGATAAAAGCTAAAAGGAGGCTACTAGGTCGGGTTTTGTGTACTTTGCTCTCAGAGCTATTATCATGGTCTTGAGAAATTTCTGGTTGAATAGACTAGAAATCACAGCTTTTTGCTTTAAGTGAAGCATTGTATGGTTGGACACTCTAACTACTCAACACGTTACTTCACATGCTACAGGCATATCATAAGGCAGCCATCAGAGATGTAGGGTAAGCCCGTTTCCCATATTATAAGATTTTTTCACTATATTTCACTTAATACTATAAAAAACACAACTGCCAGATCAGTCTCCCAGCAGAGGCGACCTTAGCATTCACTGTATTTGCTTAAATAGGTTAGGAAATGCACCATCCTATCCATTTGCAAGCACAGAAGATTTACAAATACATGTCAATGCAGCATCCTCATGGACACTTTGGTGTGTATGCTGTGATTTTAGTAATAACAATATCTAGGAAAAATCAGTAGGCAGGACATCTAGTTTTAGAGGCTAAGTACATGTTTTATACCCACAATAATCTTATGTTTTAATACTGTAGTCACCATGCCAGAGCCAACTTTGAAAGACACTGTCAGGATTCCATTCCTTCCCCACTTTGAACTCTAGGGTACAGATGTGGGGACCCACATGAAAGCCCCCTAAGCTTATTTCTACCTGGTACACTGCCACCACCAAGTGATTTAACAAGAAACAGGGAAAGGACCACTTGGAGTTCTTCTTCCCCCAAAATATCCCCCCAAGCCCTTACACCCCCTTTCCTGGGGAGGCTTGAGAATAATATCCTAACCAATTGGTTACAAAGTGATCAAAGACCCAAACCCCTGGGTCTTTGGACAATGGAAAAATTAGTCAGGTTCTTAAAAAGAAGGATTTTAATTAAAAGAAAATGTAAAAATCATCTCTGTAAAATCAGGATGGAAAATAACTTTACAGAGTAATCAGATTCAAAGAGCCCAGAGGAACCCCCTCTAGCCTTAGTTTCAAAGTTACAACAAAACAGGGATAAACTCCCCTCTAGCAAAGGGAAAATTCAAAAGTTGAGAAAACAAAAGTAAATTAATACGCCTTGCCTGGCTATTACTTACAAGTCTGAAATATGAGAGACTTGTTCAGAAAGATTTGGTGAACAAGGATTGATGTCCGGTCCCTCTTAGTCCCAAGAGTGAACACCACCAAAAAACAGAGCACAAACAACCCCCCCCACCAACCAGATTTGAAAATGTCTTGTCCCCTTATTGGTCCTTTGGGTCAGGTGTCAGCCAGGTTACCTGAGCTTCTTAACCCTTTATAGGTAAAAGGATTTTGGTGGCTCTGGTCAGGAGGGATTTTATAGTATACAGGACGGTTGTTACCCTTCCCTTTATAGTTATGACAAACACATTCAAGTTTGTTTTTATTAATTAAATTATAATTATTATTTCCTTTTGTGAAGGGTTTGGGAGAGAAAAAGGCATTATGACTCCAAAAACAATCATAATTGTTCACAGGACCCACCATGAAATTTCAACAGGGGACGGCTCAGGGCTGGAGCCAAGAGGTTAAAGTGCGGAGGGGGCTCTGAGCTGGAGCAAACAGTTGGGGTGAGTGGTGCAGGCTCCAGGCAGCACTGACCCCATGTGGCAGTTCCTGCCCAATGGGAGCTGCAGTGCCAGTGCTCAGGGTGATGCCTATGGGCGGAGGCAGAGCACGGAGCCCCTCCAGCCGCCCCTCCACTTAGGATTTGGACATGCCAGCCACTTCCTGGGAGCTGCGCAAAGCTGGGCAGGGAGCTGCCAGTCCCACTGCACCACCAACTAGACTTTAAACAGGTATTCCAGTGGAAAACCGAACACGTGGCAAACCTATAGCCTCACACTCTGAACCCTGTCAGCCTGAGTGAGCTGATACAGGCCACAGCTGTGCCATGAATCTTTTATTGTAGTGTAGATGTACCCTGAAGATGAAATGCTAGGTGCATTTAAATCAAAGGCAAAACTGCTATTGTCTTCAATGGGGCCCGGATAATACAGTAGGCTTTACATAACCTTGACATTATGTCTGAGGCACTCAACCAAAGGCCAGATCGTCTAGTCAGGTTGCTTGCATAACACACCAGGATTGCAAGAACAATTTGTACAGTGGGGGTGCTGAGAGACATTGAACCAAACTTTAACCCCTGTATATGATGGAAACCACTTCAAGCCAGGGGGTGCTGCAGCACCCACAGCACCCCTAGTTCCTGCACCTATGTAACTCAGGCCATAGAATTTCACCCAGTGATTCCTGCATCAAGACCATAACTTCTGGTTAAGCTAGTCCTTGTCCACGCAAGAAAGTTGTAATAGTTTCATTACAAGCGTGATTTTAAAAAGCTTTAGTTAAATCATTGCAAAAGGCTGTGTTGACACTTACTTCAGTTTAAACCAGTTTATTTCAGTTCAGCTTAAGTTGATTAGAAATCAGTTTAGGCTATATTAAAATAAGCTACTCAAACTGAAATAAGAGTGTCCACAAAGGGTTTGCTTGATATCACTAAAGTTAAATCAGTGAATCATTTTTGCATAGACAAGCCCTTAGTGTACTGGCAAGTTCTTCAAACATGTGAGATGCCTCATTGAAGGGAAACATAATAACAGAAAATGTAGATATGACAGAGGTCCTTAATGACTTCTTTGTTTCGGTTTTCACCAAAAAGGCTGGTGGTGATTGGACATCTAACACAGTGAAAGTCAGTGAAAATGAGGTATGATCAGAAGAGGCTAAAATAGGAAAAGAACAAGTTAAAAATTACTTAGACAAATTTGATGTCTCCAATTCACCAGGGCCTGATGAAATGCATCCTGGAATACTCAAGGAGCTGACTGAGGAGATATCTAAGCCATTAGCGATTATCTTTGAGAAGTCACGGAAGATGGGAGAGATTCCAGAAGACTGGGAAAAGGCAAATATAGTGCCCATCTATAAAAAGGGAAATAAAGACAACCCGGGGAATTACAGATCAGTTCACTTAACTTCTGTACCCAGAAAGAAAATGGAGCAAATAATTAAGCAATCAATTTTCAAACATCTAAAAGATAATAAAGTAGTAACTAACAGTCAGCATGGATTTGTCAAAAACAAATAGTGCAAACCAACCTGATAGTTTTCTTTGACAGGGTAACAAGCCTTGTGGACAGTGGGAAAGCTATTCCCACTTGACTTTAGTAAAGCTTTTGATGCTGTCCCGCATGACCTTCTCATAAATAAACTAGGAAAATGCAACCTAGATGGTGCTACTATAAACTGGGTGCATAACTGGTTGGAAAAAACATTCCCAGAGAGTAGTTATGAGTGGTTCACAGTCATGCTGGAAGGGCATAACGAGTGAGATCCCGCAGAGATCAGTTCTGGGTCTAGTTCTGTTCAATATCTTCATCAATGATTTAGATCAGAGATCGGCAACCTTTGGCATGCGGCTCACCAGGGTAAGCCCCCTGGCGGGCCGGGCCGGTTTGTTTACCTGCTGTGACCGCAGGTTCAGCCAATCGCAGCTCCCACTGGCGAACCGCAGTCAGTGGGAGCCGTGATTGGCCGAACCTGCGGACGCAGCAGGTAAACAAACTGGCTTGGCCTGCCAAGGGGGCTTACCCTGGTGAGCCACATGCCCAAAGTTGCTGATCCCTGATTTAGATAATGGGATACAGAGTACACTTATAAAGTTTGAGGATGATACCAAGCTGAGAGCGGTTGCAAGTGCTTTGGAGGACAGGATTAAAATTCAAAACGATCAGGTCAAACTGGAGAAATGGTCTGAAGTAAATAGGATGAAATTCAATAAGGACAAAGGCAAAGTACTCCATTTAGGATGGAGCAATCAGTTGCACACATACAAACTGGGAAATGACTGCCTAGGAAGGAGTACTGTGGAAAGGGATCTGGGGAATCATAGTGGACCACAAGCTAAATATGACTCAAGAGTGTAACGCTGTTGTAAAAAAGGCAAACATCATTCTGGGATGTATTAGCAGGAGTATTCTAAGCAAGATACGAGAAGTAATTCTTCCGCTCTACTCTACTCTGATTAGGCCTCAGCTGTAGTATTGTGTCCAGTTCTGGGCGCCACATTTCAGGAAGGATGAGGACAAGTTGGAGAGAGTCCAGAGAAGAGCAACAAAAATGATTAAAGTTCTAGAAAACATGACCTATGAGGGAAGACTGAAAAAACTGGGTTTGTTTCGTCTGGAGAAGAGAAGACTGAGAGGGGACATGATAACAATTCTCAAGTTTGTAAAAGGCTGTTACAAGGAGGAGGAAGAAAAATTGCTGTTCTTAACCTCTGAGGATAGGACAAGAACCAATGGGCTTAAATTGCAGCAAGGGAGGTTTAGGATGGACATTAGGAAAAACTTCCTAACTGTCAGGGTGGTTAAGCACTGGAATAAGTTGCCTAAGGAGATTGTGGAGTCTCCATTATTGAAGATTTTTAAGAGCAGGTTGGACAAACACCTGTCTTGAATGGTCTAGATAATTAGTGCTGCCACAAGTGCAGGGGACTGGACTAGATGACCTGGACTAGATCCCTTCCAGTTCTATGATTCTCCGTTTAGTTTAAAGACAACTGGGATAGGATTGTTAGACTATATTTGGGTATTTGTGTATTAATGAAAAATTCTCTGCGTATTTTAAAAGTTCTTTGCATTAATACTGAACAATTTATTCCAAATGAACAGTTTATCTTGTCATTTAGGCTTTTTTACGGACTCTTGATATTTAATTCATAGCTTTCCAATAGTAATATGATGTATCTGAGTTATTTTTTATTATTATTACTTTAGTTTTTGCTTTAATCAAATGTCTTAACACTACCTGGGGATTTATTTTATAGTGGAATCTGTGTCATTGCAACAAACAGCCTTCCTCTTTTAAATCAAACCAAGTAAGTGATGCAATAGCATGCTCAGTAGCATGTTGCCTCACCTTTGCTTTGAGGCATTGGTATAGAGGCAGGTGTCAGAATTCTCTTCATAATTTTGACAGGCCATTTTGCATATAAAAGGAAACTACCATCTAAATTAGTGCTCTTGGGAAAGTCAAAAGTGTGTTGACAAATATAACTGCTTTACCTTCAAGTTATTAATCCTATTAGTGGTAGCAGAGGGGAATTAGATAGAGTTTTGTTTTGAGGATCAGTGCTCTTCAGTTGGCTTTTGGCTTTCATAGTGAAGAATAACAATTCATAATTCAATTTCATTTTTAATCTTTTTCTCCTAGAAATAGCTGAGATTCATGGGAAGCGCTGATATTTTATTGGTGTATTTAGTTGAATAGAGCACATTAATAAAAATACTCTTAAAAATGCAAAGACAATTAAACATATTCATATAATCTATAAATCTATTTCATAAAAATGTATGCAGCTTCGAGATTTTCATGTGGACTTTAAACAAACTTCAAGGATCACTCGCAATTTAATTCCTTTCTCCTGCTTGCAATGTGACCCTTTATTGTCACTCATTTATAAAGACCCCTCATAGAAACAGAAATGGAAATAAATAGTCATATGAACAAGCAAAATGTACAAATGCTGCTAAGGATGAACTCTTTAAGGCAGGATAATGCCGAGGTTGAGACTGATCAAAGGACGTTCGTATTTCCATTAGGAGATACTGACAGGAGTGCTTTATAAAGAAACACATTCAACAATACCACATGCATTCAGCTACAGAATTCAGAGCTATGTTCATCTAATCAGAGTTCCCAATTGCAGCTCATGGAGTCACAAGCGTGAGTAAAGATTCTCTTGTTCTGCCTAGTCCAGATACAATGAGCATAATACCAATCACAGACTCACTCCCATGCCACCTATCACATAAGGATTTGAGGAATGCTGGTAAGCGGACTAGGTAGAAGGATTCTTCCCTAGCTTCCAAGAAACCAGGAACTGGATAGGAGCAAGAGAAAGGTCATTGTGTCAGCTGGATTCAGAATGAACCAAAGAACAATCATAGCTCACTATTCTGACAATGCTCAGGAATGTTTTCTTTGTAATGTTGCATCCTTATGGTATATATGGATGATTATGATGCAGTGTCATGATACGAAGGGCCAGATCCTTGGTCAGTGTAAATTGGCAGAGGGAGTGTGTGTGTGTGTGTGTGTGCGCGCGTGCGTGCGTGTGTGAGACCAGGGGGTAGGTAGGCAGGCAGGGTCACCCCCCTGCCGCCACCACCCAGATTTGCTGCTTGGCTGGTACTGAGCATGCTCAGTAACACTGATGAAGTGGGGTTTCCTCAGGTCACACCCTCCCACATGCTATCAGCAGCAACATGTCGCCTGAAATAATAATGCTACATCAGTTACATGAACTTATGATTTGGGTCCATGGTTTGCAACAGAATGGCAGAACACTAGGACTTCCCTATTTTGTGGCTATCCAAACTGCATTGAAAAAAGCAGCAATTCCACACCTTGACTGCCACTCTCAGATTCAATAGGAACTTTGGTAATAGAGTCAATTATGGGGAACATTTTTTGTTCCCCTGCATCTGAAGGTAGCTGTTGTTAACTTGTCAAGAAATCTGCCCTTCCCATAGTATTTCTGAAAAAAGTTTCTTGGACACATTATTTCTAGAAATGATATTCTATTGTTTAAAAAAAAAACAAACCCAAAATCAAACAAACAAACAAAACAAAAAACGCTGCTTCTATTAAACTGCAGAGAACTGGGCTCCTTGTGCCCTGTGTCAAATTCGAATAATATTCCACCAAATGCAAAGTCTTCCATGTTACTTTTTGTTATTCCAGACAAACGCTGTTGGCAAAAATAAAAAAATAAATGCTTGTATTTGTAGAAATGATATTAGCTATCTGAAAATGAAACTTACAACTTGATTATTAGAAGAGCACGTGATACTGAACATTGTGATCTTCAGAATAGTATGCAATGCATTTGAAGTACATCATAAACTAAACGGGCCATTATATTCATCTAGTTATTAAAATAGGACCCTGGAGGGTCTAATAGAAAGAACTCTTTGAATACATGTACAATTGTATGTTTCAAGCTTATTCCATAATTTAGTATTGTAACTGACAATACAAGTATCCCAGATTGATAGCATTTTTTATTTTCTTGTATATTAAGATTCACACAATAAATTTGTAATGGAAATGATGATTAAATGGGACTTTTTTGCTACTTAGGTGCAATGTTTCATTGATAATGTAATATAGCAGCTCACTATTTGTTATTGACAATATACTCCAAATATATTGCCACACATCTTTGAAACTCTGTCAATTAACATGCTTATGCAAACATAACACCAGGCAATGTTCTCCAGTGTTTGTAGAGGACAAGAACAAACCTGAAGTTTCTATTAAATGTATTCTCCCTTTCTTCAATTAACTAACACTTGCCTTGGTTTGAAAAAGAAGGGCTTTTTTAGCCAACTACAATAAAATAAAATGTAATCCAAACACAAATACACTCAGTTTCCTATCCATAAATCATTGCTATAAAGCTAAAATGCTTTGCTGATTTTAGATTTTGCAAAGTAGGCTGATGTAAGCTGTGTAGGGAAAAAAATACGCACTTTACAATTAATGTGATTGTCTCTGGAGATGCAGGTGTGCTGTCCAGTAATAAGAATGCCTCAAGAGTAATTATTCATTACACCAATCTTAATAAACAGGTTCCTAATTACCTATATGTATTTTAGGTATAAGGTTGTTTAGAAAGATTTAGTACAGTTCACTATCACAAGCTTGCAGAAAGTCGAACTGTACAGCAGATGTAACAGCCTTTATTCCATGGGTAAACTCAGAACCATTCAGGACTGCAAACAAATTGACAGAGTGCTGGGCTAGAGGCTGATATGGGGTGGCCACCTTTACAATACTTCGATGAAGACAGTGTTTATATGAATCAAATGTTTTAGCAATGAGCCTGTTCAGCTACTTTACAAGGCTCTGCATTTGTTTGGTAGTTTTATTAGTAGAGCTATGGATAATTTATTATTTGCATAAGCCTTGATCAAAAAAACCTCAACGTCCACTCGACCTCTTCCAATGTTTGTGTTTTTCATCCTTTCTGATGGGCCAACTTCCACACAGAATTGAAGAATTGTCCCACAGGAAATCTTACCACATAATTCACATTTGTGGAGTTTTGTTTTGTTCAGTTCATGCCCTGTAGCCATACCACCTTGGGCTTTGATCTTTTCAGATCTCTCAGACTGAGCAGGATCATTCCTTGTCTAGTCTTGGCTGGGTTTCCTCCAGGGAAAACGCAGGTGCTGTAGGAAGCCCTTTGGTGATTCAGTAGCTGGCACTTTCCCCTCAAAGTGTCTGATCTAAAGCCTATTGAAGACAATGAGGGGTTTTCTATTAATTTCAATGGGCATTGGATCAGAGCCATTGTTAGTATTGAGCCAGGAGTCCCAGGAAGGTGTGATTGAGCACTGTTTCTGGAAGTGCTACCTTTTAATGATATATACAACTGAAGTCCACTTGATATTAAATAGCTCATGACACTTAATCTTAATACCCAGGCAAAATTCCAATTTATTTAATTACATTCTGCCTACCTACATGACCTCCTGAAGTTTCAATTTAATACTCTACACTTCATTTGCTGTCCAGGTGCTGTTAAAGAGTTGTTGTGTTCCACCTTAAAGGTGTCTGTATATTAGTGGTGGGTGAAGTGCACTTATAGTCTGTAAAGCATTTTATGATTTTAAAAAGTGTATATAAATGTAAAATATCACATTAAAACTGTATATTTATACATCTGTTGCCTGATATATATCACGAGTACCCAAAGGTTAGTTATTGAAGAGACTTCCAGATGTACTGGCAGATGGTATTTAGTATGAAATTCTTCCCATGATAACTATGTGTTTATTTAAATATCAATAGACTAGTAACTTAAAAACGAAAGCCAAACTGAAGTCTGAAAAATTTCCAGAATGCTTTAGGGGAGAGAAATGTCCAACTACAAGACAAGACCATGGTGGCCTGATTGTGCAGTACAATCAAGTATTAGCCACAACCAGTGGCATCTTGGTTCCAAAACATACCATGTAAAACCACCATGGCTCACCACTGAACTGTATCAGAAGCAGCATAAAAACTGCAAGACCAGAACACTGATGACATAAAATCTGCTCTGATTCTCTCTGACAACAACCTGGGGATTGTTTGCACAACTATGGGACAGCTGTTAAGGAATTTAAGACTGCCTTGTTCTTTGTCATAAACTCTGTCAAATCACAGCTGGTTGACCTATTGTTAATAGTCAATTAGCTGATAAACCCATAGTGCATCAGCAAACCTTGGATCCATATTTCACCTGCTGCAAAGAGCTCTAGAACTACTTCTTGGAAAAGATCAACTGAACTGTTTTTGAGGGATGAAGGACAACAGGCTAGAAAAGAGATCCTGAACCATCCTGCTGAATTCCATGACAGTTTAAACCACTGGACACTCAAGAGATTCATCATTCCACTACATGTAACTCACGTTGTTTCTGTTCTCTAATTGCAGTTTTAAGAGTTTTAAGAGGCTGGTGGCACAAAGCCTACTTTTTCTGCAGAAAAGGGAAGACAACAAGGGGAGGTAAGAAGTCCCCAAGAGTAAGACACTGAACCATTGGGTGGCCATGCAGACTCTGTTTTGATTAATCTCAATCTTTATGTTAATAAAGCATTTGATGCCTAGATACTGTGGTGATTGGTACCCTATAAATACAAAATATTAGTTAGATTAGTTAGACCAGCAAATATACAAAGCAACCATGAGAGTCAGAAGATATGCATGCTAGGTCCCTCAGCTAGGTTACACTGAAAAAAAATGTATCTGCAAATGGAACAGATAGAGATGTTATAGCTTAAACCCACCTAGACTGAATGACTTTTGAAATGTTCAGGATACCCATCCTCTGCAGGCGAGGTACATTTATCCCCCAGCAAATGTACCAAATATAGCTAATCTAATCATAGAGGATCTTAATGCAACTCTCTTTCAACTGGTAAGTACTTTGTCAAACGTTCTTTCCAATCTCTGTCTACAGATTCTTCTTTGACCAGCACATCCTCTTCCACAGTGTTCATTCTCCCTTTCTATCCCATTATTTACTCTTTTCATAATTTCCAGTCTTTTTGTCTCTCCAGTGGCTCTGCTTTTTCCACCCCTCTCCTTCCTAAACTCCTGCCTACCTTCTTCTCATTTCCTCTATGTTCAATTCTACCCTTCACTGATTAACTCCTTGTCATAAACAGATGGTTGAGGGTTAATGTCTCTTTTACTCATAAAGGGTTAAGAAGCTCAGTAAACCTATCTGACACCTGACCAGAGGACCAATAGAGGGACAAGATACTTTCAAATCTTGGTGGAGGGAAGTCTTTGTGCTTTTTGTTTTGTTCGTTGTTTGCTCTCAGGACTGAGAGGGACAGGACATCATTTCAGGCTTTCCCAATCTTTCTGAATCAGTCTTTCATGTTTCAAAATTGTAAGTAATAGCCAGGCAAGGCGGATTAGTCTTATGTTTGTTTTCTCAACTTGTAAAGGTTTCTTTTTGCTGGAAGGATTTTTACCTCTGTTTGCTGTAACTTTGAATCTAAGGCTGGGGGGGGGGTCCCTCTTGTCTATGTGAATCTGAGTACCCTGTAAAGCATTTTCCATCTTGATTTTTCAGAGATAATTTTTACCTTTCCTTTCTTTAATTAAAAGCTTTCTTTTTAAGAACCTGATTGATTTTTCCTTGTTTTAAGATCCAAGGGATTGGGTCTGAACTCACCAGGGACTGGTGGAGGGAAAGGAAGGGGGATGGTTAATTCCTCCTTGTTTTAAGATCCAAGGAGTTTGGATCGGTGTGAAGCCTCTCAAGGCAACCCAGGGAGAGGAATGTCTGGGGGAAAAAGGAGGAGAATGGTTAATTTCTCCTTGTTTTAAGACCCAAGGAATTTGGATCTGGGTTCCCTAGGGAAGGTTTTGGGGGAACAGAAAGTGTGCTAGACACTAAATTCTGGCTGGTGGCAGCGTACCAGACCTAAGCTAGTATTTAAGCTTAGAAGTGTTCATGCAGGTCCCCACTTTTTGTACTCTGAAGTTCAAAGTGGGGGAAAAACCTTGACACTCCTCCTTACAGTCTACCCAGGCCACCCCTCCATTGTCCAATTGTGGGTAATCTCTCATGATCACCGTGTTTTTGTGTCACTCCTCTTCTCCACACCCATGCCTACATGCAATTACTGTCCTCCGTCTTGTGTACTTATCTGTCTTTTCATATGTGGGCTGCAAACACTTAAGCATGTGCATATCTTTACATATGCATGTGCTTAATGGTTTACAGTGTAAATTGTAGATCTCAGTTGAGCTCCATGTAGGTTGTAGATTCGAACTCAGATCCCTAGATTGTAAATTCACTAGAATGGGAAATTTGTCTTTATGTTTGCAGAAAGCTTGTAAAATTTATGGAACTATATGTTGAATTTACTATTATTATTATTAACAGTAATCATGAGATTTCATGGTTTTAATTAAAGGTATTTTTGTTTATCTGATTCCATCTGTGACATCTGGTAAAAAATGAAAAAAATAAAGCCAAAAACTGTAACATTTTAATAATTTGTTACAATTTTAAAAGCTTTTTATTTAAAAAAAAATTAATTATTTTTAGGAGCTTCATCCAAAGCCTGTTAAAAAAAAATGAATTATCTTTCCATTTACTTCAGTGGGCATTTTGGATCAGGCCCTAGTTAGTTTTAAAAATTCATTTGAGGTGCTGTTCAACACTGGAAACTGAAATTCTTCATTCCCAGAAAGCACTGGGACCAGCACTCCCATGCCATCCCATAGGATGGCCATCTTTAGGATCAACTGTCTCTAAGTCAATTCAATGGAGGAATTAAGTCTCCATGATTTAAGTGTTTGACCTCTTCTGAAACTCTTAACAACAAGGATGCCAAATAGGACCTTTCAAGGCTTTTGGTATTTTTTTTTAAAATATGGATTTTTGTCCATTTACAGTAGCAGTAAGGCATCCAATCTTATTTCACATAGGTTCCAAACAGCAATTACAGAGTAAGAAGCATTTGGTCACTTACTCTACAGATCTTGTCTCGAAATGAACAAGCAGCATAGAGGTTAAAAGTTTTCTATCCTCTTGCCAACCTCCTGAACTGAAATGACCCCTTTATTTATTTTTGTATTCAAGCTATTTTATTGCATTTGTCCAAACTGTTTCAGGAGGAAGGAGGGCACCTGTCTTTGAGATACGTCAGCAGGCTGGCTCCCTAGAAAAGAGAGGGTGTTGAGGGAGAGAGACAGAGGGATATTACAAAGAAAAAACAAAAACAAAAGTATATACTTAAAAGCTAAAAAAACAATACTTGTTTTGCCCTTTCTGGTTTGCACTGACTTTTTTAGGCTTAGAGCACTTTTGAGGCTGTATCTGAGCTGATTATTATTAGCCTGTATACATAACATGCAGCAAACTGTAGATCACTGTTAATTTCTGTATCCTTTTGGTGCACTGTGCTCACACTGCACTCCTTTGACAGACACACTAGATAACATTTTTTTAATTAAATCTTTACATGCCTGAGAATGACCCTGAAGAACTGATCACACTTATAGGAGACAGACTAAGAGTCTGCTGAAGCAAAGAGAGTGCACACTCTGCTTTAGGACCCACTCCTGCAAATTGCTTGGCATGAGCACACAACTGCACTTGTGCACAACCCCACCAGTGAGGCTCTGCATTGGTGCAGGAGTCCACCCATGCAGAACAGCATGTAGGATTCGGGCATTAGTAGCCCCGACGTAGTTCGGGAAATGACTTCTAGTTTCTTTGTTTGTTTTTAATCAGAAGATAAGTAACAGATGTACTTAAGAATTCATTTCTTCCTCATCAAAGAGTTAAGAGTTTTGCCTTGGGCCATAGTTTTCCAAATGAATAGTCTTAAATCTAGCTGCTTCTTTGAACCAACCACAGCCAGTACTAAGCTTGCACTGATGTTGACCCATCAGAGTTTCCTTTCTGTGGTATTGTATCCCTACTACAAGTGGTTTGCTAGTAAACATAAGATTGAATGGAAGCTCTGGGTCTCATCAACACTAAACACAGGGCAGAAATGTCTGTGGCTCGTTTCCAGGCTGCAAATTACAGAGTAATTGTCGGTGTTACTCCAAACAAGGCCTGATGCTTTTATTGACTGCATCACCATCTCCTGCACAGCCTAGTGTTCAGTCAATAGCTGTCACTGGAGGGGAGCCACTAACTCACTGTTCCTGTCAGTATTTCTTATCTAATTACAAATGGGCTCCGGCTAAAGAAACTCTATCTCCTTAACACAGTCCACCTCAGCAGCAAGTTTGAGCTTCCAGATTAACCTATCCATATTATCCTTTTGCAGCTGCCAGGGATTGTCTCCTCAAAAATTTCTCCCTTCTCTTTGACCAACGCAACTCCTGTTACAGAATGTATATTGTAAAGCAAAGATACCACCACAAGTCACTCTGCATGCAGGCATGTCAGGGAAAAAACAGATAGCTTGTTAACTGTACAGGAGCTATTGCATTTTGATAATTTCTATAGTTTACAAGCCAAGAGAGTTGGATATGACAGCCAATACTAATATGCTCTGGGTAAAGCCAATAACCTGAATTGTCAGGTACTTTAAAGAAAGGCCCAGATCCTCAGCTGGTATAAATTGGTGTCGTCAACAGATATGGCTTCCAAACAGACCAAGTGTTTTACTATTAATGTATCAAACCATATCATCTGCATCTGACTTGAGCTAAGTTTCCTGGGGAAGAGACCATGTGTGAGGAGTCTGCTGAGCCGTGATGGGTCAGCAGAGAGGTAGATCTGCTGGGAGGGACTCTGTGGCTGCTCTTTTACTCCTGGGGAGTTGGATGAAATGTGGTCAGCTAGGGAGGGGCCCGGGCAGGGTGACCAGACGTCCCGATTTTATCAGGACTGTCCCGATATTTGCTTGTTTGTCCCTCGTCCCGACCGATGTTAGGTCGGGACACTGGACAAACAAGCAAAGGCTCCGAAGCCCAGAAGGGCTTGTGCTCTCCTCCGCCCCGACTCCACCTCCTCCTTCCCCCATTGGCTCCCTCCCCAAATCCCCGCCTCTTGCCAAGCACGCCATGCCCAGGAGACGCAGGGGAGTGTGGGGCCAGGGTGAGTGTGAGTCCGGGCTGGCCCCGAGCAGGCAGGACTCGGGCGCGGTACCTGGAAGGAGAGTAGTGGGGCGGCCCGCAGGGCCAGGCGGCGCCTGTTCTCCCCACTTGGGCAGCAGGACTCGGGAGCAGCCGCTGCTGCAGCTCCCACTGCCGCGGGGGGAGGAAGCGGCCAACCATGTGGCGCTCGGTGGCTGCAGCTTTGGCGCCCCAGCACGAACCCCCCGAGCCAGTCCTGCTGCAGGGACCCAGCAGCGCACATGCTGCGCACCCCCAGCCCCTGGCCAGTCGCTTCTGGGCTGGCTGCCCAGCTGGTGCAATCCCGCGGTGGAGGCATCGGCAGCCCAGCCCTATTTGTTCCCCTGCGGGACCCGAGTGGGATGGGGGGGCTGGGGCCTGCTGCCCCCACTCTGAGGCCGCCCACAAGATTGCACCAGCTGGGCAGCCAGCCCAGACACGACTGGCCAGGGGTTGGGTGCATGCAGCGTGTGTGCTGGGTCACCGCAGCAGGCCCGGGCTCGGGGGGTTTGTGGGTGCCAGAGCCACAGCCGCCGAGCTTGGCCAATGGCTGCTTCCTCCCCCCGCAGCAGTGGGAGCTGCAGCAGCAGCTGCTCCTGAGTCCTGCAGCCCAAGTGGGAAGAACAGCCGCCGCCTGTCCCCGCAGGCCGCCCCCTACTCTCCCTCCAGGTACCGCGCCCGAGTCCTGCCTGCTCAGGGCCAGGCCAGACTCACACTCACCCCGGCCCCGTGCTCCCCTGAGGGTACTACAGGATTATTCCAATTTTACATAAACTGGTTTTGTAAAACAGATTGTATAAAGTTGAGTGCATGCAGCCACACAAAGCACAATAATTCGGCGGTGTGCATCCATGTACAGAGGCTAGCGTCGATTTCTGGAGCGTTGCACTGTGGGTAGCTATTCCGTAGCTATCCCATAGTTCCTGCAGTCTCCTCCGCCCATTGGAATTCTGGGTTGAGATCCCAATGCATGATGGTGCAAAAACAGTGTCGCGGGTGATTCTGGGTAAATGTCGTCACTCATTCCTTCCTCCGTGAAAGCAACGGCAGACAATCATTTCGCGCCCTTTTTCCCTGGATTGCCCTGGCAGACGCCATAGCATGGCAACCATGGAGCCCATTTTGCCTTTTGTCACTGTCACCGTATGTGTACTGGATGCCACTGACAGAGGCGGTACTGCAGCGCTACACAGCAGCATTCATTTGCCTTTGCAAGGTAGCAGAGACTGTTACCAGTCGTTCTGTACTGTCTGCTGTGCCATTGTAAATTGGCGATGAGATGACGGTTATCAGCCATTCTGTACCATCTGCTGCTGTCATGGGTGCTCCTGGCTGGCCTTAGCTGAGGTTGGCCAGGGGCGCAAAGACAAAAATGGGAATGACCCCCCTGGTCATTCCCTCCTTTATGTTGTATCTAAAAATAGAGTCAGTCCTGCCTAGAATATGGGGCAAGTGTACTAGAGAACCAGTGTACCAGAGAGCACAGCCACTCCGTGTCAGATCCCACAGAAATGATGAGCTGCATGCCATTCTAGGGGGTGCCCCTGCAACAACCCCACCCGTTGCTTCCCTCCTCCCCCAACCCTTCTGGGCTACCGTTGCAGGGTCCCCCCATTTGTGTGATGAAGTAATAAAGAATGCAGGAATAAGAAACACTGACTTTTTAGTGAGATAAAATGAGAGGGAGGCAGCCTCCAGCTGCTATGATAGTCCAGGCAGGACATTAAACAGTGGGGGGGAGAGGAGCCCAGCATCCCGCTGCTATGATAGTTCAGGCAGTACAGAATCTTTTCTTTAGACATGAAAGGGGGGGGGAGCTGATGGATTTCAGCCCCTAGTTGCTATGATGAGGACAGTTACCAGCCGTTCTGTACCATCTGCTGGGAATAATCGGGAGTGATTCCTATTTTTACCCAGGCGCCCCAGCCGATCTCATCTGAGGCCAGCCAGGAGCACTCACAGGATGATGACGAGGATGGCTACCAGTCCTACTGCACTGTACCGTTTGCCACTGGGGAAGGGAGGGGAGAGGATGCTGCTGTTCAATGCCCCAGCACCACGTCTACCAGCAGCATGCAGTAGACATACAGTGACACTGAAAAAAGTCAAGAAACAATTTTTTTCCCTTTTCTTTCACAGGGGGGAGGGGGAGTAAATTGACGAGCTATACCCTGAACTACCTGGACAATGTGTTTCACCCTACAGGCATTGGGAGCTCAGCCAAGAATGCAAATGCTTTTTGGAGACTGTGGGGGCTGTGGGATAGCTGGAGTCCACAGTCCCCCTTCCCTTCCTCCATGAGCGTCCATTTGATTCTTTGGCTTTCCGTTACGCTTGTCACACAGCATTGTGCTGTGGACTCTGTATCATAGCCTGGAGAGTTTTTTTCAAATGGTTTGGCATTTCGTCTTCTGTAACAGAGTTCTGATAGAACAGATTTGTCTCCCCATACAGCGATCAGATCCAGTATCTCCCGTACGGTCCATGCTGGAGCTCTTTTTGGATTTGGGACTGCATCACCACCCTTGCTGATCAGAGCTCCATGCTGGGCAAACAAGAAATGCAATTCAAAAGTTTGCGGGGCTTTTCCTCTCTACCTGGCCAGTGCATCTGAGTTCAGACTGCTTTCCAGAACGGTCACAGTGGTGCACTGTGGGATACCGCCCAGAGGCCAATACCATCGATTTGCGGCCACACTAACTCTAATCCGATATGGTAATACCGATTTCAGTGCTACTCCTCTTGTTGGGAAGAGTAGAGAAACCGGTTTAAAGAGCCCTTATATGGATATAAAGGGCCTCGTTGTGTGGACGGGTGCAGCGTTAAATCGGTTTAATGCTACTAAAATCGGTATAAACGCGTAGTGTAGACCAGGCCTGAGTCTCCCAGGGCCTCCCTCCAGCGCTTGTGGGAGGAGGAGGAAACGGGGGGCACTTTTTTTTTTTTTGCTTCGCCATTTTTCCCCCCCTTTGCCCCTGCCTCGCCCCCTGCGTCCCGATATTTGACCGGGGTGATCTGGTCACCCTAGGCCCAGGGCAGTCAGGAAAGCAATTGGGAGGGTTGATTGTGGAGGAAGAGAATCTGGGGTGCTGGGAAAACCTTGACCCACTAACAGGTACTGTGTCAATAGAAGGGCTTGTGTAAAACAGCGCTAATGGACCTCAGCAGGGGTCAACATTTACATGTCTGCCTGTTATCTATCAGGCTCTTAATATGCTGGCAGTGCTCAAGAGATGAATACATTAAAATAAGTGTAACAGAGTATCAAACCAATGCATTAGCCAGCTTAGGAGACAAATGTCATATAAAGAAACCAACATGCAGGGCCTCTCTCAACCATGATGTCTCTTACACTTCAGCCAAGCGTGCTGCCAGTGCCCCCTGCTATTGATACGAACCAGTGAAAAACAAAACTATTTTAGAGAGGAAAAGATATGAAGATAATAATGAGGGCTGATATTTTTAAAATAGTCTAAAGGATTGTGACAGTTTTAATGAAAGATGTGTCTGTAAATCCCCTAAATCCCCAAAAGAATATTATGGGCATGTTCTTTCAGTGCATACATCTAACTTCCATTAGTTATTGGGATTTATGTGAGCTCACTGATGGGAAAATATATTCATAATGAATGGACTGGGAATCTTTTAAAGGATCGTAAGATTCTCTCTCACCAGGATTTATCTCCTGGTGATAAATCCAATTATACCATGTACCTGGCAAATCAGAAAAAAAGAAAAAAAAAAGAAAACTAGTTTAAAAGTGAGCTAACATGGGAAACTACTGTCTTTGAGGTTTTTCTACAATGTTTTAAACTTACTCACGGATTAGACGATGACAAAGCAAAGCAAAATGACTGCTTAAAATGTTGTCGCCGCGGTAGTCTAAAGCTATGGACCTAATACTCTCCCTGAAGCTTTCCTAGTAAAATCAGTGAACCTCGAAGTTGAAGTTATTTTTGCAGAGTTTTGGTATTAGAAACTCCAGCCAAAGCTAGGTGGGGTTTTGTTGTTCTTGTTGTTTTTGTCTGTTTGTGTTTTGTCGGAATGTAGGCAGAGAGGAAGCAAACCACTGAGATTCCAATTCAGAAAGTACAATGACCTCAAATTCTCCATCTCCCGAGTTGAGTTGTGTTGTGTTGTCAGATTTGTCATACTGAGAAAATAAAATACCTTTCAGGTACATTCTGTGTTATAAAGTCTCTCTTCTGAAGTGGAAAGAATATGAAGAAACATGAATGAGAATAAAGAAATGTAAAAAGTTTAACTTACAGGCAGCTCACCGGGACTTTTACACAAGACCAAAGTACAGAGCAAAGAAAGAAGCCAAGACAAGCCACATGCAGCTAAAACAAGTATCCAACAAAAGTTTACGAGAGAACTACACACAAACAGCTTTCAGAGTGGTAGCCGGGTTAGTCTGTATCAGCAAAAACAACAAGGAGTACTTGTGGCACCTTAGAGACTAACAAATTTATTTGGGCATAAGCTTTCATGGGCTAAAACCCACTTCATCAGATGCAGGGCCGGCTCCAGGCACCAGCACAGCAAGCAGGTGCTTGGGGAGGCCAACAGAAAGGGGCATCATGTACAGCTCTTTGGTGGCAATTGGGTGGCGGGTCTCTCAGGGCCTCTCGGAGGGAAGGATATGCCGCCGAAGAATGAAGCGGCAGCGGTAGAGTTGCCGCCTATGTGCCGCTAATCGTGGCTTTTTTGTTGTTGTTGTTGGCCGCGTGGGACAGCAAAAACGAGGGAGCCGGCCCTGATCAGATGCATGGAGTGAACAATTCAGTAGGCAGGTACAAATATACAGCACATGAAAAGATGGGAGTTGCCTTACCAAGTGGGAGGGGGTCACTGCTAATGAGGCCAATTCAATTAGGGTGGATGTGGCCCATTCCTAACAGTTGACCAGAAGGGGTGAGTATCAACAGAGGGAAAATTTCTTTTTGTAACACTACTTTTGTAACACTTTTTGTATATTTATACCTGCCTACTGAATTTTTCACTTCATGCATCTGATGAAGTGGGTTTTATGCCCAAATACATTTGTTAGTCTTTAAGGTGGCACAAGGACTCCTTGTTGTTTTTACACAGCCTACAGTTAGGCTACCCTAGTCCTGTAATTGCTCAGCTCAGCTGAGATGATGAAGCTGTTACCAGGAAGTACTATGCTCACATGGCAAGATCAGACCTTTAGTTTCTGGATTTAGACATTGAACTGTTCATGTTAAAGTTATACCTAATAGTTAGCTCTTTAGTATACTTTTGTAAATAGTACAATTGTTTCATAACAAATTTTACCATTGTTTTCTACTCTGACAGCTGGAGTCTGAAATGAGCTTCACACCCGCACAGGGGATTAACAGAGAATAAGACCTCGTCCACGTATTCCTTTGTAAAGGCTACATAGGCCTAATGGTAAGGGTTGCTGCATGAACACTCCCACAAGCCTCTGACTCAGTAGGTGGGCAGAGAGGGATAGGAAAGAGATGGGCACCTTATATTCCTTAATGTGTTTATCCTCACAACAGCCCTGTGAGGTAGGGAAGTGCTATTTTTCCCATTTTACAGAATGGAAACAAAGGCACAGATGGCTAAATTTTTAGTTACAGATAAGCAACTAGTAGGATTTTTGAAAGCACCTGGGTGGCTAACTCCCACTGAAATCAATGAAAATCAAGTGCTTTTGAAAATCCCACTCTGTGCCTATCTGCATCTTTAGGTGCGTAAATATATCTTTACAAATCTGGCCCAGAGAGACTAAGTAACTTGCCTAAGGTCACACAGAAAGTCTATGGCATAGTAGGGACCTGAACCCTGATCTTGCAAATTCTAGGCTAGCTCCTTAAACAATGGATGAACCTTCATCACAAGTGTGCCAGGCAGCACTGCTAAGCCAGAGCACCAAGGGTAGTAATTCCAGCAGTAAATCATCAATTCCCAGGAGCAAGGGGAATGTAAGGGGAAAACTGACTTCCTGGGCTGCTTCTGTTGTAGCATAGCAAAACACCACCTCTTAGTATGGGCAGTGTTCTTGCTACACATTCCTATTTCATTATCTAATGCAGTGTTTCCCAAACTTGGGATGCCGCTTGTGTAGGGAAAGTTTGTTTACCTGCACCGTCTGCAGGTATGGCCAATCGCGGCTCCCATTGATCGCAGTTTGCTGCTCAAGGCCAATGGGAGCTGCTGGAAGCGACATGGGCTGAGGGACATACTGAACGCAGCTTTCAGCAGCTCCCATTGGCCTGGAGCAGTGAACGGCAGTCAGTGGGAGCCGCGATCGTCCGAACCTGTGGATGGAGCAGGTAAACAAACCAGCCTGGCCTGCCAGGGGCTTTCCCTACACAAGCGACGTCCCAAGTTTGGGAAACACTGATCTAATGTATAAACTACTTTATTATTGTACAAATAAAAATAATTTAACATTTACTAACAAATCTCTCAATTGCAAAATATTTTAGACACCTTATCAAGGCAAGAACATGAGAGTTAGGAAAAGGTTTCTCAAATACAAACCTCTTAAATGTGCTAATAAAATGATCAATGCGAGATCAGCCAACGAAAGGCCATTTTTTGAATAGCTCAGGTATATGGCACGATATCTATACCTGAATGTGTTTTGATGTAGTGTTAGCCACAATGCATGGCTGCAATCCTAATTAGGAAGAAAAAAATATGTCTGCAGAAGTTATAGAAGTATTTCAAAATAAAAAAAAGTCTCTCACCCAGCTAACTGTGTAAGCCTTTAAGAAGCAATTGGTGAAATTAAAAAAGCTACAACAAAGAGGCTATCTTTGATCATCTTAAAAACTGCAAATGCAGGATACATCAGTGTCTTTCCCTATGTGATTGTCTTCTCCCAAGGGATGACATTGCTTATTCAACTTTCTTATGCAGACAGAAAATAAAGTGTCAAGAATAAATTACGCAAAGATAAGAGATAAAAAAGTGGCTAATCTACAGATTTGTCATTTTTCACAGAGACCATACAGAATAATTATGATATGTCTCTGACAGTGGACTGCCCTTAACCACTTAATACACTGCTAATAAATAACAAATAATCTGGTAGTAAAGATTAAACCCCAATAGGCACTAAGTAGGATAATGGAATCAGAAGACAAAACAATGCCTATGTTAAAATTTAAAAGAAAACATTACCTGGAAAACACTGTTATTCTCAGAGAGTTCAGCTTGGAAGCAAACTAGTCCTACAGCTACTGAAAGTCAGTATACCTCCATTGAACTCAGTGGAGCTATTACAATTTACACTAACTGAAGTTTTAAGATTAAAAATTACTATAGGAGGTAAATGACAGAGGCTCCTAACTCCTTGATATTCAATGAGACTTAGGGTGGGATTCACAAAGATACTTAGGCACCTAACTCTCATGAATATAAATGGGAGTTAAGCAATTCCAGCAGTCGGCCCCTAAGTAACTTAGGCACATTTGCTATTTTTACTGTAAATGTCATTGAATGTCAATGGGACTCAGGAGCCAAAGTGCCTGCATCACTTTTAAAAATGGAATTTTAGGCACGTTTGAAAAATTTACTCCATTATTAGACAGTAACTCTTTAGCATGGAAAATGCCTAAGCCTTGCTTATGACAACATAGTCTTTGGAATCAAAGGAATAAACAGAAGGATTGTAATGACTGAAGATGCTAAGTGCTAAAAATCAACATAATGGTAACCGGGATTCTTCCTTGTGCACAGACTATGCTGTAGATTGAAACAGCACCAGAAGTAAAGCACAATTTCCAAGACAACAGAAAGTTATTTTTAAAATGAAAAAATGGTGTGACACTATTTGGGTCAGTCAGAAATATTTCTCAGTATGAATCCAAATTTGCGAATAGTTTTTCCATCTGCCAGTTTATAATGTCACAGTCCTGAAACATTTGTACTATTGTTTGCAAAGCCCCTTATCCAAATATTTTGAACAAATATTAATACCCCCACGTGCATAGTACATAGGAATTGTCAGACCAGTGATCCATGTAGTCCAACATCCTATCTCCAACAGTGCCAGCAACAGGTACTTCAGAGGACGGAGCTTCAGAACCTTCAGAAGGCACTTATGGAATTATCTATATTTTCTAATAATACTGTTTGATATTTATGACATGGCTTTCAATTTAATGGAAGTTAACTTTATCAGGAGACTGTTAGACCATTTCATGATCTCAGGTGTTTTGCAACCAAATTAAAGGTCTGTTTGCTAGAGTACTGAATATCAAACATGACGTCAAACTGAGGTTATGAAAAATGTTTGTCTGTTGACAGAACTATTTCAACATAATCCCACACTTCTATTGTTACTTTTGCATTGCTTTCCCACAAAGTTCAAAGTCCAGTGCCACAGCTTTGGGGCTTGTAGGTTGAGAATCTTGCAAACTTTTATAAGGCTGGGAGTTGGTGGGCCACTCCCACTAATGCACAAGTTAAACAAAAAGAGATTGCAGGAAAAATTCTCTCTTTTCAGTTTACTTACATTTTGCATTTGACAGCACATTGTGTCAGACAGTTACTTTCCCCAGGTTTTTCATAAAGATCAATGGAGTAGTTTTTGGTTTTGTTTGTTTTGTTTTCTTTTAAAGATAAAAAGTGACTGTAAAACCACAACTTGAAGTGGACTCAGGGGCATATGTACCTGAAAATGCTTACAGTGTTTTTAACTAGATTTGAAGTTGCTGATGTCCCTTCAAGGGAAGTTAGTTGGTAACCCAGATTTTATGATTGGAAAAGTATTTGTTTGGGGTTTTTTCCTTCCTCTGTTTTTCTGATGGTTAGAAAACCACTTCTGTTTTCCTTTATGTTCACATAGGCTGGCCTCCTCTCTTCCCCACAGGTCCTTTTCTATTCAACTCCATATATTCCATTTCCAAAAGGACTGTGAAAAGAATCCATTTCCCCTTCTGAGGCATTCACCTGCAGCAGAACTTCCAGCTACAGTGAAATGATGCTTCATAACACAAAAGCCAGGACACAATGAAGCCCTTTTAGAAAGGTACAGTCTATCTTCTCAAGTTGTTGAAGCAACCAGTGACAGCAATGTCATTTTTAAAAAAATATAATCCTAATAAAGAGTCAAGTTATTTTCCAGACCAAATAATTCACACAGATTTCTCTTAGTTACAGGTCTGTCAAGAAAAATAATTCTTGTGTCAAGCATGAGTGATTATGACAAGGTAGCCAGCATGGTCAAAGTCTCATTAGGCAGCACACGTGCACAGTATACAAGTAATATACTAGTAATCAGTAATCTATTACCTCTAAATCTATTACTTTAGTGAAAAAGCAACTAGTAACATGTAATGCTTACTCTTAAAAATAAATTTAAGAACAGTGTTTGCTTGAGGTTGTGGTAATGAGTTGCACATGTATTAATTTAAAATTAATGACTTAAAGGCTTCCATGAGTTAGGGGAAATCTAGAGATGGAGACTATGGGGAATAGTAACAGCGAATTTTGCAACAGGGAGGGTTCATTTAAGAGCTATGCCTTCTAGGAAACCCACCTCCAGAGGCAGAAGCTATACTTTGGGTTAAAAGTGGAGATGAAAATGAGCTGTATTGAGTATTCACTGTTCTGAAACCTTGCAACTAGATTTGGATTTGTGTATTTGTACCCCTGTATAAATACACCAGCCTAAACGGAGGAGAGAGAAGGAATCAAAACCTGAAGTAGGTCCCTCTATATCAAACTGTGTCCTATCACAGTTACCGTCTCAGTGGGATACTAAGGGTGACAGAGCTTGCACTGTGAAGACCCATATTAACAAAAGACATGTAAAAGGCTAAAGGATGGCAGTTTTCTCTGTCAGTGAAGCATTTAAAAAAACAGGAAAGGAAAGGCTACCTATCCATACTTTTAAGAAGACTACACAGCAGCACACAGAGCTCCTTTTCAAATTAATAACTCATTCTGTTATCACAGATATGAATGTGCAGCACAGCATCTACACATGACTACATCTCCCATGATGAACAATGGATCTCCTTGTTGAAGAGGGGAGATGGCACAATATGAGAACCCCTGCCCATGGTGTATGTTGGGAGATGTAGTCTAGGCCTGGAGCCAAGAATCAAAGCTGGAGGGTCAGAGCCAGGGTCAGATACCGAATGCCAGAGTCAAGGGTCAAGGCAGAATCAGAATTCAGAGGCTGGGATCAGAGCCAGGACTGGTAATTGACGGCTGAAAGTGAGGCATAAGGCCAGGTACCAGAGAAGAAGCAAGGATCAAGCACAGATAAGGAGCATGGTGCAACAGGAGTGAAGGCAAGGGCGAGGCTGGACACAGGAGCAGCTCAAGAATCAGAAACAGGAATGGGTGCAGATACAAGCAGGGTCCAGGCAGCTATAACAGAAAATCACATTGCTGCTCAGGCAACTTCTTGTGCCTCCTTCTGGCTTAAATAGCACAGTTAGACTAATTAATGGACCAGACAGTCCTCAAATCAGGACTGTCGTGGGTGGTGCCCTGACTGAAGCTGTTGTTCTAGCGGCATCACATCCCAATGGATTTCAGTGGAAACAGGGCAGATGCCAGGATGCAACAACTATCTGAGAACTCGCAAGCCTGGGACATCACCCAGTTAGTATTTCTAAGCCAAAATATGGGGAGAGTTTTGGGCTGAAATATTTGGGGGCTTTTTGAAGGAAAAAAACAGTTCATTAAAAAGTTGATTTAGTCAAAAACCCAATTTTCCATTGAAAACTAGTTAACAGAAAAATTTCAACCATCCCTACTTACAACACCCAGGACCAGCGCCAGAGTTTCTCCTGCCCTAGGCGTACGGCCATTTCGCCGCCCCCTGCGCTGATCCCGCGGCTCTGGTGGAGCTGCCGCAGGCATGCCTGCGGGAGGTCCACCGGCGCCGCGGGAGCACCGGAGCCGCCTGCCACCCCCCCCCAGCAAAATGCCGCCCCCTCAATAATCCTGGCACCCATGGCGATTGCCTAGGCTGCCTAAATGGTAGCGCCGGCCCTGACACCACCTAAGAAAAGAAGAGAAAGAAAATTGCCTGTCATTTTGGATACTCATCTTAAGACACATCTTATTTTTAGCACTCGGAACTCTGATTAATTGCTAAGCATCTACAGTGAAGTTGAAATTTTGAACATAAGGCTCAAAATGTCTCATGTTGAGCACCTGAAGTCAGAGATCACTTTTTTAAAAAGTGGCCATTAATGCATGATTGGACTTCAATGAGTTAGACAGGGCAGAATTTGTCCTGCTCCTTTCGTCAGGCACATTTTGCAAAAAACATTTATGACATACAAAGGACCTGGCTGATTAGTATGTTAAAAATAATATTTTTGAAAAACTTTGCTAACAAGAGGTTTGAACTTTAACCTAAAAATGGATGTAGATCATTATGTTTGTACAAATGTATGCTGTACAAAGGCCTTGAACAAATTGGTAATAATAGGTTATTATGTACGGTATCTCTGGGAATGTGCTTTTTCTAGATCAGGTGTGTTTGTGTAAGGATAACAGTGCAGATTTAATTACAAGAAGGCAGATTGAAGAATATAATCACTTTGCAAACCAATGTCTTCTCTGCTCCACAAATGTCTTTGGTCCTTTTACTTATCCTTAAAAGTTCTTGAAAGCTGAGTACAAAAAGATTTCTAAGCTGCTAGCAGTTATTTCCTCACGGCTAAATCCACTATGTCAGTTTACTCTGTCGTTACCTGACATCTCCACTCTATTCAGAGTTCATCAAACCCAGACACTCTTCTGATTACTGGCTAATTTATTATTTGCCTTGCAAATGTTTATCTGCAGGGAGATGAGGTAAATATACTTCAGCTCTGACAACCACTCTGGCTCCTCTTCCCTGTCTGATGGAATGGTCAGTTGATGGCATCCCTGAGGAGTCATGCCCTGCCTTGGGTTGCTGAGACAGCCCTCTGAAAGGCAACATATCTATTTTTAATGAGCACAGCACAAAATCAATTAGCTAGTGGCTTGGAAAAGGAAATTAATAATCACTTTTGTTTGGCATTTTCATGAGTCCTATCAAAAATAAACTTCAATATTAATTACGTATATTGGTATTCTTTGGCAACCTGGAGAACCAGTGCTTGAACATAAAAATATGAAATCAAAATCATAGGCTTTCACATCAGTTATTTAGCTGAAAAATGCCATAATATACAAAAAAGGAAAACATTCAAAGAAAATACATTTTCAGAAAGAACAGAAAAAGAGAAGTGAATTGTCTGATGTACTTCCCCTGCCACCATTCATGGAAGACAGCCAACTTCATACGTCATATTATATACCCACTGCAGCAGGCAATTCTCCCCAAAGTGCTAAATGTTTAAAAATGTGTGTGTGTACCTGGAAGCTAACAGCTCTGGAATAATGCCTCTTATTTGTGAAGAGTTTTCTTAGACTTCAGTGCACTGATTTTTTAATTTTAAAAAAGACACAAAATTTAAGAATTTATAAAACAGGGAGACAAAAGGTTATGCATTTAGACCTTAGAAAAAAAAGAGGACCAGCAGCAAAGTGATGTAAGCTTAATACAGGGGAACAGATGCAGTAAATCAAAAGGCATAAAATGCATCCTCTTTTACGCCCAAAGGTGCAGCTGCCCCAGAGAGGTTGGTCACCTGTAAAGACAATATTGGTATCACTGCCACCATCCCCTTTGTATTCTATCTGGGATTTAAAGCCTGCTGTTTCCTTCACAACTCTGCCATAGGCTGCCCAAGAGCAGTGTTGAATCAGGACTGCTTTAGGACAGTCACGTCCTGTCTGAGGGGCTGTGCTGTGTATGTCCAGGCCCCACGTGGAAGTGAGTGCCATCCTCCACCCCAGTGTCCCTCTTTCCGGTGGAGCTACTATAATCAAAGCCTGCAACTCAAGGAGGGAATTGGGCCAAAAAGGATGAGCAAACTCATTTTGCCAGATTTTGAACCTGAACACTGAGTGACTTGATTGTTATTGGGTTCAGCTGGATGAAAAAAAGATCAGGAAGAAAGAAAAAATATTTCCTGAAAAATACACTTTTCTATCTTTTAGCCAGTTACTGATTCATGAGAGGTCCTTCCCTCTTATTCCATGACTTCTTACTTTGCTTAAGAGCCTTTGGTGAGGGATCTTGTCAAAGGCTTTCTGAAAGTCCAGGTACACTATTTCCACTGGATAACCCTTGTCCACATGTTTGTCGATTCCCTCAAAGAATTCTAATAGATTGGTGAGGCATGATTTCCCTTTATAAAAGTCATGTTGACTCTTCCCCAACGAATTGTGTTCATCTAGGTGTCTGATAAATCTGTTCTGTAATGTCATTTCAACCACTTTGCCTGGCACTGAAGTTACAAAATAAACCATTTTCTTTTTTGCATTGTAACTCTAGTGTCTTATGGGTGAATACAAGCAATTTCTGAATCTCCTTGCAGGGGATTATTCTGCTCTCATAGCACCCAAGCTCAATGGGAAGCTGAGAGCACTCAGTATCTTGCAGGATTAGCCCCGTAGGTCCTTTTCAGTTGCCATTAAAAATCAACGGGAATTTTATCGATGACTTCCATAGGCACAGGATAGAGCCCTTAGCATCCACTAATAAATATTCGACTCATGTCCGTGAGCAGTTGTCTTTCAGATGAGGATAGTGTACATATATCACTATTAGTGAAAATATGTATGTATCTGGATCTTTGTTAGTGAACGGGGCACAAAATACAGCCTAGTATGTGATTGTTCTACTGGTATGTTAAAAATACATCAGCTAACAAGGTGAGCACTAGTAATAAACTTGCAGGGAACTCCTTCTTCTGTTAACTCACTTGTCACAAAACATCAGCAAGCACTTTTTTGCCTATGGCTTTCATAAGACATTGCATTACAGGATTCCCTATAGTGAATTAGGTGTACCACTTTAGCAAGGTCCCTAACTTAAAATATTTGTAATACACACCTCCAATGTGTCAAATCCTGCACAAACTGTCATTTTACTTTATTTGAAACAGTCACACAGGAAACCAGTTCCTTGAAATTTTATTCCCAATCAGGATTCTCATGATTACTGGTGAGAGAGCCAATAACTTTTCCAGGGCTAATTTTTACACAGGATGAGGCATATAGTACAGTGTGTGTCAGTGGCTGAGGCAGGACAGTCTGGCCTTGTTATTCAGACATCATATATGTAACTCGTCCTGACAACTGCTGATTATATCTTTTTTAAAGCACTGCTGCCTTTTTTCATTTGCCACTTATCCTCTGGTGTATATGCCAGTGCAGACAATGTCCTGTCACTGTAATTGTCACTCAGCTGTCTGTCAGTGACAGGAAGAAAAGTGTGACAGCCTTGACATCCCACCAATCGTCCCTCTGGAAAATTGATATCGTCCTCCCCAGTAAACAACAGCTAGAGAATCGACCAGCCTTGCTGGCACATCTCTGAACAATCAGCTTCCATTAAGAGCAGAAGCCACACATTTATCCCACCGTACTCCAATCAATAGTACGCTGACTTGTTCTACACTCAAGCATGCAACTGCTCAAGGTCTGCATTTAGCACAGGCTAACTTTCAGACACTTTCTGAGGCTCTTTTACTTAAATATCTCTTTCAGCTTAAATGAAAATAAAGCATGGTTTAAAGCATTTTTTCTCCCTCTCCAACTGATCTGGCATATTTACTTCAGCCCACAGGAAGTTTAGCAGATTTATTTGCTTAATTAAATTGTATATATGATTATTTAACCTCATTATTAAAGACAATAAATAACAGAAACAGTGTTTTATTACTTATACTTTGCAGTCTTGCATTTATGTTTAGTTGTGCTGTGGAGAAAATAACGCATGCTCTTTCAAACTGGGCTTAGGTTAAGTGAGCTACACTATATTTACACTCTGCAGCTGTTGTCTGGGTAAACAGTGCAATTTGTTAACTATGAAGCCCACACATCAGTTTATACACCACTTTAGTAATCTAAAACTATTTGGGCGATCAGTCTAGGAGTGCAGTAACAGCACTACGTGCTGCCATTGGGATGCTTGAAATGAGGAGGGGAAGACAGGTTATTCACAACTCACTGATGGAGAATGAGTACTTCACGGACACAAAATGTTTCATCATTTCACAAGATGCAGCTGACAGAGCTACTCCCCAGTTTGCAAAGCTGCACTGGTGTCAGTCTCAGCACACGATGTGATGCTGTATTTCCAGCCAGGGTAAAGTGCAAAGTCAGCAGCTGTTGACAACTCCTTGCTCCACTAGCCCCATAAGGTGCAAGAGTTTTGAGGCTATTGCTGGACCCAGGTGTCCTACATAGACTGCACAGTCTCTCCTTATTGCTAAAAATAACCTTTTGAAACAGTATTAATATATACACCACCTCTCAAGGATGACCTTTACCTACAGTAAGAAAATATGAACACCCTTGTTGTCTGATCAGAAACAACTGACTAATAAACCAGTATAATTTGGGGCTGTGGAGAACACAAGCGGCAGGGACAGCAGCAAAAGCACAAGCTATCATACACAATGGCTGACATGACAATTACTGTTCTGCAATGTGGAAATCAAATGTGGTGGAAGGTACAACTAGCAGATTTTTAATTCCATACTACAGAATAGCAAGTCTGACTCTAAAGCATCCCTCGGTCATTTTACAGTCTCATGTCTCTCTTTACAAAATGTTACTCTAAAGTCAGGTGAAGATCCTTGCTTACCTGTTGTATTTTCAGATGTATAATGGTAAAACCTAACGTACACACTCATGAAAGCAACAACAAAAGCCTGTATACTTCAGCAGCAAGTATCCTTAAGAGTCTTTTCTTATCTTCCAAAGAACCACATCAGCATTAACACCTGTATTTTTACTTATGTTTATAATCAAATATTTTAGGGGTTTAAAGAGTATGATTAAGGCACTTCCTCTGTTTTGGGGGCCAGACACTAATGGTGTGATATGCAAACCATTAGGGAGTTCATTGTCCCCTTCACTTGGCTAAATGGACACAATCAATACCTTAATGGGAATGTTTGGAAGCATCCTTATGAGGACAAAATTGGCACATTACAACACTGTTCCTGGCCTGTGCATTAAGTTCATTAACTTTTCTCATTTAAATTACAAATTTCATTTCTCTGATCAAGATGAAGATAGGTCTTTCATTTACAAGCTCAGATTTTTGCTGTGATAATGTTTTACAGGGAATGATAAAGTTAATGCAGCAAGAGACACATCATGTCACCCCTATTGTAGACAATTATAGATAAGGTTCCAAATTCCAATAACCCTGACCGGAGGCACTCAGGAACTTCCATAGAAGAATGACAAAAATATTAAGTAAAGAGGCGAAAAGGCTAATCAATCTTATTAGGAAGATAGTCACGCTTGTCATGACACAAGCAAAATCCACAAAACCAAAGATGTGTTATTTAATTTTCATTTGATGAACACAACCACATTCTATTTAGTACTGAAAATTAAGTTGCTAATTAAAATCCTTTTTTAAAAGTTTAAAGGTACACTTCTCTAATTATTATATAGCAGTGTGTTTAGAAGCTTGATCGGGCTTTGGAATGTAACTACATCCTACAGAAACTTTCCCCTACTCACATTGAAGCACCGGGTTTGCTTTAAAAACAAACAAACACACACACAATACGTGTAGAATGTATTTATTATGGACTTATCTATGCAGACACTATATGCATAATACATGCATATTAATAAATGCTTATAATAGCCCCTCCAAACTATGTTCAGTTTATTGGTGCTGACAATCAAGAATTTAAAAGTCTAGTGGTTGACAGTCTGACACCCTCATTCTCACTTAACTTCCTTATGCCACAAGGAGCCCACAGAAGGGTCACTCACCAACTAGTGTGCTCCCTTCTAGCAGTAGGTTAGCCATTTGACTCTGGTGCAACCTGTTGACAGTCTGATGATTTGTCTCTTCTCAAGGCTCAGCTGTTTGGGCAGGTCACTCACAGTTCCATCCCCTTCTGGGGTAATAATGAGTCCAATCAACCAACAGTCCAATGACTTTGTGCTAGGTCTTCAACTGGGCTCAATAGTCCTTTCAACTTTTGTGTCATGAGGGCTTTACACTCCCTTCTTTGGTGGCAGGTAGGGGAACTCAGGCCCTCCTTCTTCTCTGGGTTCCAACCCAAGGACGCTACACTAAGCACGTAATATCTGCTCCTTCAGATTCCCTGCTACTTCCCTGGTCCACTTCTTATCTTCATCTGCCTCAAGACCCCTCTCAAAGAGCAACTAGTTCCAATGTTTTGTTCTTGGAGCTTCCAACTCCTTTTGCCACTTCCTCTTTATTTCTAGAGCCCTCCTTAGGTTCCCTGGCAGCAGCCCCTCCCTTCCTGAGCTGCCGCCTGTCATCCCAACTGTTGCTGGTCAAGTAATTAGCCACAGGTGGGGAAGTAGCTAGTCTGTCCATTAACCTATTGGTGACTGTTGCAGCCTAAGACCTAGAACCTCCTCACCTCTACCCCCATTATATAGCCAAAATGAAGTCAATCAGGCTACTTGTGAGGTAAGATGCTATGCTCCACTGGACTACAGGTATTGAAATCTGGCCTTATGTTTGTTAATGAAACAGAAATTCCCAAGAATTCTGTAACTTGGAAGGAATCCTACATTTCCAATTTACAATGAAAGATGAATACAAAAAAAACAATGAAAATCACAACACTAAGGCTATGCTATTAGTCACAATGGGCTGTCCCTTTAAGACACGGACTCAAACAGAAATGATGTGCAGTCACACCTGTCTCAGGGGGAGCAGGGACAATCCCTCCTTGAATTCTCATTTGTGCCAAGGGAACGTAGAATTTACAATGCCCTTTAGGACAGTGCCACTCACTCTTCCCTTTTTTTTTGGGGGGGGGGGTCAAGCCAACCCCTTTGACTATTGCCGAATGGGAGGAACCCATGGCCCCAGCTCCTCCCTGTTCACTCTGGGGCTGTCCATGACTTCTCCTGAGTGTAGGCATTATAATTCTCAGTCAGTTGCTTGTGTTAAGCACAAAGGGGAGGTAGGTTCCTTTGACACAATCTTTGTGCATATGTTTAAGGACTTATCACAACGTACCCCATTGCGAGTAACCATTGAGTACTGTACCCAGTATATTAAGGAAGGTTAATTTGTTGAGAAAAATCATGCTTGACTGCTTGCTCGCATTCATAATCAAGGGTACTAATTTCGAATTTAATTTTACTTTCAAAGAGATGAACAGCCCACTTTAAATTCAAAGCAAGAGGTATTTAAGAACACCACCTTTTGTGATTAATAAACCTTGGCTGTTTTAACATTAATGTTGGGGCAGGGGGGAATTTGAAGGGAGAAGCAAACATCAATGAAATAAATGGGAGTGTTCAAAATCAGAACTTTAGTAATGATAAATTACTGATAGATGATTATAGATTTTTTTAAATATATGGCATTATAAAATGAACAGCTTAGGGCATTACACTGCAGTATATGTCACTGTTCTACTATCATTTCTGTATCATGCAAGTTGGTGGATTAATGACTAGAGAAAATCCACTGTCTTAGCTGTCAGCAGATCTTTATTATATTTTCTGACTAGTAGGAATGGTCAACTTTATTCATGTAATTTTCAAGCATGTTTGATTTTTAATGGGGAGTTACATTTGCAGGCTCTTTGTGTAGGTTCTTAATTTCCAAAGAGTAGTATGTTAGAAGACATACAAAGTGCCGGGATGCATTACAAACAATTTAAGGCGGTGCTAATAAAGATGACATGAAAACAGTGGAATCTGGAGGTCAAGAATATGAAAGATGTTAAGTAGGGTGACCAGATGTCCCATTTTTAAAGGGCAGTCCCATTTTTGGGGACTTTTTCTTATATAGGCTCCTATTACCCCCGATCCTGTCCCGTTTTTTCACAGTTAATATCTGGTCACCCTAATGTTAAGTAAATATTCCAGTATCCATCAACCTATATTTCTGCCCACTATTTATTAACCCTTTATGCACCTTGGTAAGTTTGATATGTACATTTTCTTGCCCTTATGGATATGCATTTCACATCCTAGAATTATGTAAGAGGACGGGTTTTCCTTTGAAATGATAGAACACAGAGCATGCAATGTGTGCTGTCATGCAAAGTTTTAACTGGTAACATGCAGAAAGAATATCTCCTTTGTAAATCCTTCCTTTGCACTCTACCCCTTCCCCTATAAGAAAAATAAACACCACTAGCACACTATTAAGACTACATTAATATTAATATCAATATGAATAACAATTGGTGCACCATATTAAGAAAGGTTAATTTGATCAGAAAATCATTCATTCACTCTTGTAATGAGATGGATTCCCAAAAGCAATTTGGGATTTACAGTAGGAACATCTACTTAGAAACAATCTAGCCATGGTTCAGGAGAGAGACAAACCTCTTTCCACTGTATGTATTTTGTAAGAGATTTATTTATGCTCTCTACTTGTTCTATCTGAATTCATTTGAGGCAGGGAGCTAAGGCGGTATAATGAGTGCACTGTTGTGTGAACAGGGGTCCAAGAATGTATTGCAGAAGTAAGAGAATATTTCAATTTCAGCCGAGAAATTGGGTGGGTTATTTTTTACCATATTGCACTATTTTGTGTCTTGCATAAGCAATGCATAACTATTTACAATAATTTAGAAAAAATTTTGATAGCTCGTTCTTATACCAGTGCTTCCAAAGTTGCCTGATCCATTTCTTTTGACTACCTTCTGCTAATCCAAAATGTATGGTTTTTTTGACTACTAGTTTTAAAAGTGGTTTGTCAAATTAGAAGCATTGCTAAGGAAGTCAATGCCAACATTAGGTAAACAAAGGAACGAAGGACTACAAGATATTACCTAGCTGCATGTGAGACATACAAACATACAATGGTAATATTTTGCACTTCCATCATGCCTTCCATCAAATCACTTTACCCAGGTGGCTAATTATTTATCAACCCCATTTTAGAGACAGGTAAAAGTGAGTCACAAACAGTGACTTTATATAAGTAGCACAGCATAAAGTCTGTGCACCACTTAAGCCTTCAAAACAGGATTCAATAGGAGTCAATAGCAGCTATGGGCCCAGGTCTCCCCATTGCCAGTCTTTTGCTCTAGCCATTAAATAATACTGTCTCCCTAAAAGGCAAGGAAGAAAATACTTTGCTTTGACTTTCAAAATATTTCTAAATTGTTAAACACTGTTGATGTGTCAGGGAGTACATGGGGAGATGGACCATGAATATTCTTTCAGAAAGACTATTCATAAGCTTAACATATTTACTAAATTAACTGTAATAACATTTCCTGTCAATTAGATGCCTGTATTCAAGTAATTTTGTGAAGCTCCATTAGCAAATGAGGCATCTGAAAATTATGCTGAAGCTGCATTTTAACACAAGATAGAATTTTGTGATGTAGATCTAAAAATCCAATTCAAAATACATAATTATTATTATGGTCATAATGTGTTTTTCTCAAAACCTAAATAAACAACTCAAAGCCTTTGGGACATTACAAGCCCTAGGCAGTCGTGCTTCATTGGCTCTATCTTTCAAGAAGCACATGCTATGAAGCTTTCTGAAGTAGAGTTGTAATTACCAGCTTCTTCCAATCCACTGGAGTACTCTTTCCTTTACCTCTTTATGTTACCAGTTAACCATTCAATAATAAAAGATGCTTTAATAATACTTAATATATTCATAATTTCATAGAAAAGCAAGGAACACATACATATGAATTGCTGTTTTGAAGAGAAAGCACACACTAAAGCAGTTCCAGTGCAATGCAATTTCATATCATGCAGAGTGCTGATTTAATATTTTTGCAGATTACTAGGTCTCTCTACTTGCAGGTACAGTACTAAATTTATTTGTTAGGGCTTATGCTATAGATGAGGTCTAAAAGACAGAACCAGAACATTTACTCTGAGATTGCATAGTCTTAAATAGCAAATCGATGAAATTACACAATTGCAACAGTGCATAGTTATCCAGGTTCTAAAGAAAAGCAATAGTAAAACAAAGAATTATATATTGAATAATATGTTATTTAAATATATACTAATTTTTATTCAGAAAACGTACTTATTATTTTAAGTGATTATTTTCACTTTCCCAGCATCGCCATCTCTAGCTTGTCAGTATTACATTTTTTCATCATTCCTAAGGAACTGCACACTTCTAAAGAGTTGATGCTGTTAGCTTGACCCTGTTCCTGTTGGAATGGCAAAGACTCTTATTGACTTTAATGGAGCAGGATCAAGCCCACTGTGACCAAAGCATTGCTAAAAGGTCTATGGCAGTTTTCTAATCACAGTTATTACAGGTTTTTGAAAATGATTGCACAATTGCTTTTAGCCCTCCAACAAATATGCAAATGAGCTGTTATGCACAGATGAATGAAAAGGTCTGACTTCTAAACAGTACAAATCAGAAATTCCTTACCCTGCTGGTTTTAAATTTAATTTTCCTCTACTAGAATTCCAGAGTGGAACTCGCTTTCTTTGGGGGAAAATAATAATACTCTTAAAACTTAGTTATTTCCCAAGTTCCTACCTTTGAAAACATTGATTTCTTTGGACTAGCTCTTTAAAATATTTATGTTATTATTCATTATCACTCTTTTATTAATATCACCCTAGAGTGGCAAAGAGTCCTCCTGAACAATAATGCTTTTGTCACAATAGCATGTGTTTGCTGACCCAGAAGGAAGAAACAGTTTCGCTTTATTCTGGCTGTAAGATGTGGAGGTATTTCTATTGTGCCTCAGTAATTAATCAGTCTGAAGACAGGAACTGGAATAGAGCTGTGAATTTGTCAGGTGAGCACATCAGACTTATTATGGAGCAACAAAGAAAATTAGTACAATTTACAGCCCACTGCAGACTCTTTGTCATTATTTCAACTAATTTTGCAACATGAGAATCTTCTGTACTCCCATGAATGCAAGAACTGTTCCCTGTTTCTATCCTTGGAAGCACCAGCCATCCCAAAAGGGAGGACCAGGAAAGAGGTGGACCCATGCTCACCATCCACTCGAGATCATCATTAATGTAACTGAGCTGGTCAAGATCTGCCACATTTTTAATGAAATTTTAATCAATTATTATTTTTTATTTTTTACCAGAAAGGAGAGAGAAAGCCAGAGAGCTGGCTGAATTTTTAAAAATAATCAATATAGACACAATGAGTAGGATCCACAAAGGGACTTAGCCATTGCAATGCTAAGTGTTGTAAGCGCTTAATTTGTAGGTGCATAGAAAATCACAGAAACAACTGCAATCTACAAAGCCTGAGTTTGGCACCTATTCTACGTATACAATGAACAGAGGGAGATAGGCACCTTAAAATGTGATGCACAAAAGCCGGCATTCTAGGTGGGTTGCTGTGTAAGATAGCCTAGGGGAGATGCCAACAGGTTGTATCCTACGCCCTGTGACTCTCTTCAAGAGAGAAGCCTATGTCTGGGACACAGAAAGACATCCACCTCTGTTTTAAAAAAACCTTGAGGATCTGGTGGCACCTTAAAGACTAACAGATTTATTTGAGCATAAGCTTTCACGGGTAAAAAAACCCACTTTCTTCAGCTGCATCTCTGTTTAGCTATCTATAAATGGCAACCAGCTGCCTAAAGTCAGGTGGCTTAGGAGCTGTCATGGTATAATTCCCCACTCCGAACCTTAGCATCCAAAATATGGGGCACCAGCATGAATTCCTCTAAGCTCAATTACCAGCTTAGTACTTGCAGCGCTGCCACCAACCAGGAATTCCAGTGCCTGGTACACTCTGGTCCCCCCAAAACCTTGCCCAGGGAACCCCAAGACCCAGACCCTCTGGATCTTAACACAAGGAAAGTAAACCCTTTCCCTCACCGTTGCCTCTCCCAGGCTTCCCCTCCCTGGATTACCCTGGAAGATCACTGTGATTCAAACTCCTTGAATCTCAAACAGAGAGGAAAATTCACCTTCCCCCCCTCCTTCTCTCTCCCCCTCCCAGACTCTCCCTGAGAGAGACAGTAATCGTAACACAGAGAGAAACTAGCTTCTCTCTCCCCCTTCCCTCCTTTCTCCCCACCAATTCCCTGGTGAATCCAGACCCCGTCCCCTGGGGTCTCAAATCAGAATAAAAAAAATCAGGTTCTTAAACAAGAAACTTTTAATTAAAGAAAGAAAAACAGTAAAAATTATTTTTGTAAATTTAAGA
Organism: Gopherus flavomarginatus; assembly: GCF_025201925.1. Classification (NCBI taxonomy): domain Eukaryota; kingdom Metazoa; phylum Chordata; order Testudines; family Testudinidae; genus Gopherus; species Gopherus flavomarginatus. The sequence goes on from NC_066617.1 coordinate 188,160,191, forward strand.
TGGAATATGTTACAGGGTCTTTCAGCCATAGACACTGGGAATACCCTCCCAGCCTAAGTATACAAGTACAAATTAAAATCCTTTCAGCAAAATACACATTTGAACTCCTCCCAGCCAAATACACATTTGCAAATAAAGACAACAAACATAACATAACTCGCCTTATCTACCTAGTACTAACTATTCTGAACTTATAAGAGCCTGTATCGGAGAGATTGGAGAGAAATCTGGTTGCACGTCTGGTCCCTCTGAGCCCCCAGAGTGAACAACAACCAAAAACTAACAGCACACACAAAAACTTCCCTCCCTCAAGAGTTGAAAGTATCCTGTCCTCTGATTGGTCCTCTGGTCAGGTGACAGCCAGGTTCACTGATTTTGTTAACCCTTTACCGGCAAAAGAGATATAAAGTACTTCTGTTCTATTAACTCCTACTATCTGTTTATGACAGGAGCCTAAAGCATTTCTTGTGAGAATGAGTTAGCTCAATCTGCAGAAGACAGCTGGATGAGGAGATAGTGGTGCGGTTGCCCATTTTATAACTTTTAGCCCAGGTTCAATTCCTCCCTGCCATAGGGGGAGAAAGGATTTATACTCCACAGAGCTACAGAATACTCTGACATTGAGACTCCCTCAATTTCTCCTGTTGAACGTGTTCTTCTGTGGATAAATAATAACAGAGTGATTGAACCAGGGCAACTGGACCACGGGTCTTCCATAGGTGGCTGCCCTAACCACTGGACTACAAAATCATTCTCATTCTCTCTGGCCCAATGTGTATTTAAGTATTTCTCTATAGTGGAACCGTCACTAGACCATACAGAGAAATGGGAAACCCAGGGTCCAGATCGCCGGCTCCAGCCATTGTTTCATAATTTATCCACAACAGAATGGCTTCAGCAGGAGAAATTGCCTAATTCTTGGAGCACACTAACCAGATCAGGTGACATTGCCCAATGCCTACCTTCTCCCCGCCCCTCCCCCAACCGTCCTACCCTATTTGTGAATAGCTCAGAAGCTTAGGCAGGAGACAAGCAGACAGCTGCCTAACAGGAGGCAACAGTGCACATGTCTAGAGTCAAGAACATAGGCATCTACGAAACTTTTACCTGAAAAATTAGGCACTGAGTGAGTTCAGGTGCCTACAAGATTCTGCAGGAGTTTTGTGGATCACAGTGGAGCCTAAAAAGTTGGAACTTATACACCCAAACCCAAGACTTAGATACTGAAGGATGGGATTTAGGCACTGAAGTATCTTTCTGGATCCCACCCAATATCCTTCAATTGCCACTAGGCTACAACATCCTCAAAATATGCCTTATTAGAGTCAGCCCATAATCTTAAAAGTCTAGGCCTTTCTGCTTTCCTTTTTTATTACCTCTCTATCTCTCTACTTAGTGTCATATCCTGGATAGATACTATATACATAAAAGCTAAGTTAATCCTTTAAAAGTATTTTAAAGTTAAAGGGCAAATTCTACTCTCACTAAAGTAAATGGGAGTTGCAAACTCATACCCGAGGTCAGAATTTGACTCTAAAGTGATTGGCCAAATCCTCATCTGGTGTAAAATGGTATAATTCCATTTGCTTCAATGGATTTACTCTGATTTGCACAAGCCGGGACGCTGTCCCAGAATACACATCTTCCTTCAACTTAAATGATGTATAGATTTTTCACCAGTAAGTATACAGGCTTTCTCAGTGCTTACTGTGCTAATAGTATGTCAAACCATGCAGCTCTCAGACATCAGCCAAACCTGCCTGGCATGTAAGGAGATTAATTTTCTCCTCCTGGAACAATCTATTATTGCATGGAGCTTTCCCCTGCTTAAAAACACTGTAATTTATTTTTTTTTAAAATCCTGAGCAAGATTTATATTGGTGGTTATCTTTTATGGTATGAGTGTAATATTGTTTATAACAGACATATTAGAATTGCTCTTCTCTCACTCATACTATTTCATGAGATGACATTCTTATTATATAAATTCCCTCCTGAAATCAGGCATTTAGTTTATAGACTAGCAAATACAAGACTGGGTGAATGTGCCCAAAAAGCTTTGTCCACACACATTGAATGGGTTCAGAGTTGGTGGTAGTTTAATAAGACACTATCTTGTTGAATGCATGGCTGTAAGTTATGTATTCCGGTTCTGGTACTGCATGCATGAACTGCCACTGTTTGATGAATCACTGAGGAAAATGGGATCTGACACACAGCTCTTCTTTCAGCAGCTGGCTACTGTGACAGCATCAATAGAAAAACACATCATTGGTTCTAAAATGCCACATTTTCACCATTTACATTGAATAAGATGTGCAACTCTTTAAGGAAAGAAGTACTATGTTATCATTAGGGCTTGTGGACACTGCAGAAGGTGTAATGTGCACTCGATTCTCTCATCATTCTTAATCTGCAACTAATCTCATTCCATTCCAAAGAGAGGGAAAGGCTGACTGCATGGTGACACTGGTGCCAGTGATAAAGTACTGCACGCCTTAAAAACTAATTTACAGATTGATTTCATTACCATCCACAAGTGGTTTACATCTGAGGGGGAACATTCTCACTCTCATTAGACTCATGTGATCTCTGCTTTAACATTATTTTCATGCAAACAGAATTACATAGGGATGAATGGCATGGAAAGTCTATTTTCCTATCATCTTTTTTTGCTGAATGGATCTTCTACTTCATTCTGAGAGATAACATGTGTGCTATCTGTTGATTATTCCCAGAGTTTTTATAATGGAGTTTCACAGCTAAGAAGCTAGGGGAGTTTTACTGTGTCCCTCAAACTGCATCATCTATTATGCAGCATACCTGAGTCTCCTACAATGGGCTTTCTTCAATTGTGAAAATTAAACACTACGAACATTTTATCATATGGTTTTGCCCAGTGACCTCCGTGAAATTAGGTACATGATTTAGCATAAAAACAGCTGTTGCCCAATTATACTTAGTATAATGGTATAATTAATGCAAACCTTCACTTTAGAGGGGTTTATAATTTGTCCATTAAAATGTTACCTCACATCATTATTCTACAACATAGATGAATCCTTTATGATAGGATATCTTCCAAGAGTATCTAAAATGGCTGAAACAATGGCATCTAAACCAAGGCATTCTGTGCAGAGACAATTTTGCCTATGGATTTTTTCACATATAGCATTCTGGATCCATCATTTGAAAATGTGCACTACTATTAATATGCATTTATTGCAGTCAAAGTGCATGATGAAGGCATATTAATAACAACACACAAATTCAGCAAAATCGTAACAGGTTTATTGACATAACGTGTGTTCAAATACAGAGGTCAAATAGTGGCCGACCTGACATATTAGCAGCAGTACCTATGGGGAGTTAGGCACAACTGGGTGAGTTACAGATGGAGTTTCAATATGAATTCTGAATTATCTTCCTCCACTGGAGTTCAATTAGACCTTTAATCCAGCATGAACACAGTTTTAGTGTGTTTATTCCAGTTTGTTATAGAAAAATTCTCAGAGATAATTTCACTTAGTCATAGTTGAGCATGCAGTAATATTTAATGATAGGAACAAGATTTTTATTAAGAATCATAGTATAGTGTGAGGCAGTACTCCAGTCTGAAAAACCACATCTATATAGCAAGGAAATAAGAATCAGTAAGTGGAGGGAAGCATTATAAATTCATGTAAAAAGTACCATTAAGCTAAGGAATTCAACATCCTGCCATCTTAAAGCAATCCAGAAGGGCTTTTACTAGTCATATTCTCCCAGAATCCTGCTTTTATGGCATGCTTTGTGTCACATGCCATGTAAACGGGTCTCAAAGTATGACATGCCATGACAAATACCTTTTCATCAGTAGGATATATCGGGATATAGATAAAAGACATTTAGAAAGGAGATGCTCCCAGTCTGGAGACCTGATGACTGGAAATCTTTTTTGCCATCAGTCCTAGCCATGTTGTTATAATTATAGAATCAGTTTTCTAATTTTGCATTTATTAATGTGAATGCACATATGCACTCATAATATATACATCATTCTTTATTAAATCAACCTGGGCACCAGCATTATTTTTAAACTGGATTATTCTAAACACATTTTATTATATACACAAAACATATAGACTTAAGTTGACTTTTTTAATATAATCCTTGACATTTTTTCATCCTCTCAAACAAAAGAAAGAATGGTATAAATATTAAGAATTAAATATATGAAATATCATTCCTTATTTTCCACAATCCATCCAACATTCTATAATTCAGTCTTATTTTAAACTTCAAAATTTACAAACTGTAGAGATAATCAGTTGTGCTGTATATAATAGTGAGTAGTTACAGTAAATAACTTTGTGTCTGGGTATTACTGAATTTCCTACCTTTTCATAAGATCTCTACTATAAGGTAACAATAGCAGATTTCCCCTCTGCATTCCACCTGGTGGATCTCTGTTACACATGGAATTCTCAGTGACTGCTCAGTGTGTGGAGACCAGTACAAAGCATTCAGCAGAGATCCACAATGAGGCTAAGAGATGCTTTTTTTTTTTTTAATCTGTAAGCTTTGTCTACCCAAGAAAGTTGCACTAGTTTAGTGAAAAGTGTGATATTAAAATCAATTTCAACCAATATTGCTAAACCAGTGTAAAAGGCTATGTGGACATGCTTACTTTGCTTTATCCTAAGTCAATGTGGAAGTGGTTTAAGCTAAACCAAAGATAAGCAAATAAACCAACTTAAGCAAAAGCTAAGGGTTTACACCAGTTTAACTAAATTAGTTTAAAAGCTGATTTAAGTTAAACCAATAAACTTTCTCATGTAGTAAGTCCTCAGTGTTAGACACCAGTAGAAGAGTACTGAAGCACAGTGAAAAAAAATCTTCAAGTTGATGATAATAATGAATCAGTGCTTACTTGGCATTTTTAAACTTCAAAGTGCTCTACAAACATTATTTAACCTTTTCAATGTATCTTGAGGCAGGTAAATATTATCCTCGGTTTTCAGGTGAGTAAACCGAGGCCTTGCCAACATACACATTTGTACTAGTTTAGTGACATCATTTCAATATAAACTAAAATAAGTGCATGACATTCTGATTCCACTGAAGTCAATGGCAAAACTTCCACAGTCTTCAGTGGGGTCAGGATTTCACGCAATGTCCACACAGCCTTTTTGCACCAGTTCTACTAAATCTATTTAAAATACACATCTTAAGTTGAACCAGTGGCAACTCTTCCCGTAGTAAAGCTATGGGGCAGAGTTTGAGTGAGTTGGGCAAGTCACAGGGGCAGTCACTGTCAGCGCCTAAACTCTCAGCCTTCCAGTTCTGTGATCAGTACACTGGGCCATGCCTCCATCCAGATTAGAACTGCTAATTTATTGGGAAGTTTACACAGAGCAACAGCCATCAAATAGTATTACCTGAAGAACAGTAAAATAAGCAGCAGTTTCTTAGCAACAGTTTTGTCATTAGTTGCTGCAGCCAGACGTAATTTCCCGTGGAAAAAAAAACTACAACTTGCCACTTGGCATTATGAAGTCATTCAACACACAGAGTCTCGATTGATATGTGTTTGGCTCCACCTTAACCATTAATTTGGCCCCTGGATATGATCATGTATTATACTGGAATCTATTACAGCCTCGCTGGCAATATAGCAACAAATGAATTAAGAGTGAGATAGAATATTATGTATGATGCACTGCTGTAAATAGGAAGTGGCAGCTCAGAGAAGGGTGTTGCTAAACATATGAAATATGGCACCTATTTCCCCACATCTATTCTCTCAAAAATGCCATAAATATTTCTGAAACCTTGGAATAAAGACTTATATAAATTGTGTAACTAAACTATGAGAATATTTTCCAGTCTAAAAGTCTTAACACAAAGGTTCCTGTTCTTTATCACTCAGCCTACAGTCTGCAGCACTCATTTTACACAGAGTATTTCCCTTTTACTACATGTAACAAATTAATCATAATAGTAGCTTCCTTACACCATTAAAGTTATCATTGGTGTTAGCTGAAACCTGGTATACAAGATCTTAGATGGTCAGTAACTTTTAAAAATTATTTTCATTGGATCATTTTGAAACTAGAGAAAAGGATCAGAGGGGTAGCCGTGTTAGTCTGGATCTGTAAAAAGCGACAAAGTGTCCTATGGCACTTTATAGACTAACAGAAGTATTGGAGCATAAGCTTTCGTGGGTGAATACTCACTTCGTCAGACGTATGTAGTGGAAATAGAGAAAAGGACACACACAGAAGGCGTGGGTGCTTATAGTAATTTTTCTGCACACCTATTTGTATTTTTAATCTGAATTTTTGCATATAGTGCTTAAAAATGTGAGCTGTTTTATTTAGAAAACATTGTCCATGCAGCAACTTCTCTCTCAACAAAAATTAATAAGAGTGAAAAAGTGAGCTTTTCATAGGCACACCGTTAGAAGTCGTTCAGAGTTTGCAATGGAATTAGGCATTTAGAATTACCATTCCAAATTTTACTGTTGGACTGAAATCAATAAGAGTCCCATCTGAATCACAATGTGATATTACAATGAATTCTTGGGATATTCCGAAAAAGCCATTTCTCACTGTTTTGTCAATAATGTACAATCTAACAGAATGGCTCAATTAAAAAAAAACCTGAAGTCAACAAGTTCTTTTCCTCAAGGGTTAATTTTTATAATAAGAAAATAACTTAATATGATCAGAAAGTAAACAGAAAAAGTCCCCAGCTAGCAAGTCTTATGAGACTTCAGTCCCTTTGTGTCCCCATGTAGCCACTCATACCTTTTCCCCTGGGCATATGTGCAGAGCTGAAAATGAGCTGGGGTTGATGCTTTTTTCAAAGAATACCAGGTTACACAGATTAAAGAACAAGATTGTTTAAAACAACAGCGAGATGGTGACACCATAAGAAAAAGCTTAGGGACCTTGTATGGTAAATCCCGTGCTCCAGTGACATATAGTACTGAATGTGCTGAAACACCTAGAAACAACAGGGCAAACTATCAGACAGAGCTTTACAGGCTAGATCTTCTGCTGCAGAGCCAATGAAGCTATGCACATTTATGACAGCTGAGGGTCTGGCCCTATCATTTATGTATGTATTGCTTTGCTTTAGACACTTCTTAGGGCAGGAGGGTAAACACCACTACAGCAGGGGACTTGGGAAATATTCTGATTCAGGCTTAATGTCCCTGAGGCATGAAAGAATAAAAAAGGGGGCCATAGTCACCCCAGCTGTACCCTCTGAATGGAACAGTCTGTATCTGAGGGTGGGCCTATGGCCCTACACTTGCTGCTCCTCCACCATCCCCTTTGGGTGACCAGCATGGCTGTTAGTGCTAGCCTTACACAGTCCTCGTGCTCACTGCACACAAAGACTAGGAATGTGCTTAGCGTCTGCAAGGGGCACCAAGCATGCAAGGCTTCTTTCATCCTCTCTCTCTCCTTTCATCCTCAGACCCGGCACACTGGGGCAGCACTATTCATCAACTAGCACTTAATATTTAAAGCTGGGATTTTTAAAGGAGCCTAAGGGACTTAAGTGCCCAACTACCACTGAACTTTAATAGAATTTAGATACTAAACTCCCTTAAACCCCTTTGAAAATCTCTACTCACAAGTGCACCTTGCGTGTGTTAATGCTAATGGTTTTTTTTTTGGCAGCAGATGAAGTAACCCTATGCCTAAAAATGTTTATAAAATACAAGTCTCTTTCTAATTAAAGTAAAACAGACAACGTCATTCACACGTGGACCCTTTACAAATCACACAATTTTCAATCATTCCTATGTCTTGTGCTGGCTGATTCTGTGAAATATAAACAGATGATTCTAAATGATTTTTCACAGAAATGGAACTTCCATTTCCAGAGTTGAGTACCTACAATATATCCTTTAGAATGCTGTTACTGAGAGCTAAAAAGAAAAAGAAAAAAAAAAAGAAAGTTTGATATATCTCCCACTTCTTGTCAGCCGACCATGCTCTCTCTGCTTCTTCAAATCCTCTCTTAAAACGCACTTCTTTCATTAATCATTCCTATGCTGATCTCTCTCTCTCCACCAATGATCTCCCCACCATCTTTCTTTTCTGCCATGATCCCTCTTACTTGTCTTGTCAGCATTAGATTACAAGTTCCTAAGCAAGAGACTGTTTCATTTTTCTACATTTTGTAGAGTGTCATGTACATTTATGGCCCTATATAAATGCTTAAAAGCAACAGTAATGACAAAACTGATGAGCATGCTGGTGTTTAGAAGGGATGTTTATCATGAAATTCAACAGAACTGAGAAGCACAATAATATTGATGATTAGGAACTATCTTTCCACTATGTGTTTGGACAATGAATAGCACAAGGAAGTCCCAGTCCCTGACTAGGACCTTTAGGCATTACCACAATATGAACAACAAAAACACAGGGCAGTGTTATTAGAGATCATGAACTTTATCACCTTGTGCAGAGTCCTAGTGCTGCAACAACTACCCTAAAAAGATTCCAGGAAAGCCGTGGGCTAAGTATTTTACGAAAGGATACACCCACGAAAGCTCATGCTCTAATACATCTGTTAGTCTATAAGGTGCCACAGGACTCTTTGCTGCTTTTACAGATCCAGATTAACATGGCTACTCCTCTGATACTTGACACTAAGGTGTGTGTTACTATGTACATACCTTGAGAACAAGCTCATAGTGAGATTTTGGTGTTGGCTGTTAATTGCCTCTATGCTCCTCTATATGCAAAAGGGTCCAGGAAAAGACTGCACTGAGGATGGAAACATGTAGGCTTCCTTGGGCCATAACCATTTTCTAGAATTGCATGGGAAAAGTAAATCAGAAAAGGCAAACAACGTAACCAAGGCTACAGAGGGAGTCAATGGCAGACCTGGGATCAGCATCCCTTCTTAGTGTCTCATTCACTAGACAACACTGTAAATATGTCAGACAATGTGATACACAGACATGTATTAAAAATGTGTAACAATGTTCAGCTTCTGCTCTTCACCTTCTTCTGTGGGACTCTTTCTTTTATCCTTTCTTAAGATGTGCATTATTGTACCTCTTTAAATGAAGGGACTAGAAAGTAAAATGGGAGGAAAGGGTGACTGAAGAGGTAAAAGGAGAATTATTAGGCTCTGATACTGCAAACGCATATGCTCTTAACTTCAAGCATGTGACGCTGAAGGGGATACTCACATGCTTAAAGTTAAGCATGCGTGTAAGTGTTTACAGGATGGAGGCCTTGGATTGTAAACTTCGTACTTTAACCTCCACAGGCCCCAGCTGTGTATTACAAAATGTTAGCTAGTACAAAGAGGCCCTGCTCCTAACTGGGGCTGCTAAGCACTAATGCAATATATTTTTTTAATAATTAAAAGATAATGAAAGCAAGAGGGGAATGTGAGGAGGTGGGAGAGAAAAAAACAAAATGAAGGAGGAGTGGGGGGGGAATCAAAGATTTTAAAATCTTTAAAAAAAAAAAAAGTCTCACTCCCCAAAACCCCATGATAGTCAGGTACTTTCTATGTTTGCATTTAAAAAGCCTACTTGGGAGTTCAGAATTCATGACACTCACAGTTCTGACAAAAGTTAAGCGAGAATAAACAGCAGGAGGAAACTGATGAATCAAAGCTGAACCTTTGATTATATATGTAATTAATAAACAACATATTTCAAAAACACTTTACTGCCCCCTCATCCTCACACACTGTTCAGTTGCTCATTGTGACAGGGTATTACATTCAGGAAAGGAGAGGCAGAGATCTATCCTGGGCTGTTCAATGGCTTCATGGGGAGCCATTGCAGGTCACATAAATTAGAGCACTTCTCGAGACTGCTCTATTTTATGCTGAGGCTACTTCAGTTCCCTGCTGCCACTAGAATCCAGGAAATGCAGAAGTGGCACATTGACACTGCCCCCCAGGCTCTGGCTCTTGAGACATGCAGCTCAGAATCAGACTTATTTCTCACTTCTCATTTCGTTGTAAAGGACCATGTGACTCTATGTTGCAACATAATTAACAATACAAATAATCAGTGCTAATAACCATATTGGTGACAGAATGCAGCTACTGTGATTTACTGGTCAGAAAAATCCTGGTGTTATATCAGTTTAAATGGTATAGCATAGAATGAGGCAGATCTGCAGATCAGACCTGATATCAAAGCAATCAAGAAATTGATTGAGATACTTAGCTTCCTATGAGGGACCTAAGACGCTAAAGATCCGCAGATTAAATGCCCCCTCCAAAACACACTGACATGATAGACCACCAGGGCTCTGAAGTACATCAATACAATAATCCTCACACTAAAGACTCAAACAGGTATCCAGTGATAATAGTTATATTGCGTATGGTGTCAATAATTTGCAGATTTTAAGATATTCTTAAAATATCCAGTGATATGACAGAACCTAAGAGCTACAAGGGTGTTTTGTGTCAATAATCCGTGGACTCCCTAAATATAGATTCATGGTATCATTACATCTACAGGTTTCAGAAGGGTAGCCGTGTTAGTCTGTATCAGCAAAAACAACAAGGAGTCTAACAAATTTGCATCTTAGAGTCTAACAAATTTATTTTGGCATAAGCTTTTGTGGGCTAAAACCCACTTCATCAGATGCATGGAGTGAAAAATACAGTAAAATCCATCTACAGTTATTTGATACACTGGAAGAATTTATCTCAATGGAAGAATAACAACATGTCACTGAAATGTGGTATTGGGTCAATATGCTGCAACCTACACTGGGACGCATTTGCTGTACAGAAAGGAATGACTGCAAAGGAGAACACAATCTACTCGATCAACAATCCACAATTTAAAATATTTTAATAATACTTATAGCTAGTATTCCAAGTTTTAAAAGGATCCCAAAACTGCAGTGAGAGAATCTGCTTTCTAAGAAGGATTTTTCTTGCCAGTTTTCTTCAAGGTCTAAGATATATATTGATTTTGTTAACATAAGTATACAGATGGAGGAGAATTGCTGGTGACATTCACAGGAACAAAACTCAAGTTCTGTTTAAATGAGTTGGCATATTGGTTTCCTCTGAGGGTGGTAAAAGATCATTAGTATAAGGACAAAATAAAGGGTGGGGAATAGAAGGATGAATGTATTATTTCTACAGTGGTTTAATTTATCTATATACGACACAGCAAAATCAATTTAACTCATAACAAAAAGATGGTGGGAAAAACAGGGAAATTGCAACAAAACATAAAGGGTCTTGATTCTACTCTCACATAAACTGGTATAAATTCACTCCAGTGAATTTGATGGTGACCATAGCTCAGAATCTGATCCAAAATGAATGAATAAATTTAAGAATGTGATTTCAGACTGTAGAATTAAGGCAGCCATTTGACCTTTTGCTTATTCCAACATCTCTTAGCAGTGTAATAATGAGTAATACACAGTGTCTCATATGCACATGCATGCATGTGCACAAGTGCTTTAAGACAGATCATTTGAACATTAACTTTAGTTAACACAGATACACCTGTATTAATTGATCTGCCAATTGCATCCATCCATCACACAGAAATTCAATATGAACAATTTGGACAGGTGCCAATTGTTCACAAATATTGCTTATTACTACAGTCAGCCCTGTTTTCCCCTCTCTGTAGATAAGAATGATTGAAATTTATGTCAGCATAACTTATGTCGCTAAGGGGTATGGATAAACCACCTCTCTTAGTGACATAAGTTAAACCAACCTAAGCACCGGTGGAGATAGTGCTATGTTGGCAAGAGAACTTCTCCCGCCGACATAGCTTCTACCATGCACAGAGGTGGTTTTATTATACTGTTGGGAGACCTCTCGCCTATCAGCATACAGTGTCTTCCCCAGATGCGCAGCAGTGGCACAGCTGCATTGGTATAGCTGCAGCGCTGCTGCGCTGAACATGTAGGCATTCCCTAAGCAGCAATACTCCAAAGATGTGTTTACTTTTAAATCTACAGTACCAAAAACAAATATTCCCTAGTGCAGAGATTGTATCAGTGACCATTTATAGGTCTATTGCTGTCATGGTATAATTCATAGATTCATAGATTCGTAGACTCTAGGACTGGAAGGGACCTCGAGAGGTCATCGAGTCCAGTCCCTTGCCCTCATGGCAGGACCAAATATTGTCTAGACCATCCCTAATAGACATTTATCTAACCTACTCTTAAATATCTCCAGAGATGGAGATTCCACAACTTCCCTAGGCAATCTATTCCAGTGTTTAACTACCCTGACTCATAGACTCATAGACTCATAGACTCTAGGACTGGAAGGGACCTCGAGAGGTCATCGAGTCCAGTCCCCTGCCCTCATGGCAGGACCAAATACTGTCTAGACCATCCCTGATGGACATTTATCTAACCTACTCTTAAATATCTCCAGAGATGGAGATTCCACAACTTCCCTAGGCAATCTATTCCAGTGTTTAACTACCCTGACAGTTAGGAACTTTTTCCTAATGTCCAACCTAAATCTCCCTTGCTGCAGTTTAAGCCCATTGTTTCTTGTTCTATCATTGGAGGCTAAGGAGAACAAGTTTTCTCCCTCCTCCTGATGACACCCTTTTAGATACCTGAAAACTGCTATCATGTCCCCTCTCAGTCTTCTCTTTTCCAAACTAAACAAACCCAATTCCTTCAGCCTTCCTTCATAGGTCATGTTCTCAAGACCTTTAATCATTCTTGTTGCTCTTCTCTGGACCCTCTCCAATTTCTCCACATCTTTCTTGAAATGCGGTGCCCAGAACTGGACACAATACTCCAGTTGAGGCCTAACCAGCGCAGAGTAAAGCGGAAGAATGACTTCTCGTGTCTTGTTTACAACACACCTGTTAATGCATCCCAGAATCACGTTTGCTTTTTTTGCAACAGTATCACACTTTTGACTCATATTAAGCTTGTGGTCCACTATGACCCCTAGATCTCTTTCTGCCATACTCCTTCCTAGACAGTCTCTTCCCATTCTGTATGTGTGAAACTGATTGTTCCTTCCTAAGTGGAGCACTTTGCATTTATCTTTATTGAACTTCATCCTGTTTACCTCAGACCATTTCTCCAACTTGTCCAGATCATTTTGAATTTTGACCCTGTCCTCCAAAGCAGTTGCAATCCCTCCCAGTTTGGTATCGTCCGCAAGCTTAATAAGCGTACTTTCTATGCCAGCATCTAAATCGTTGATGAAGATATTGAACAGAACCGGTCCCAAAACAGAACCCTGTGGAACCCCACTTGTTATACCTTTCCAGCAGGATTGGGAGCCATTAACAACTACTCTCTGAGTACGGTTATCCAGCCAGTTATGCATCCACCTTATAGTAGCCCCATCTAAATTGTACTTTCCTAGCTTATCTATAAGAATATCATGAGAGACTGTATCAAATGCCTTACTAAAGTCTAGGTATATCACATCCACCGCTTCTCCCTTATCCACAAGGCTCGTTATCCTATCAAAGAACGCTATGAGATTAGTTTGACACGATTTGTTCTTTACAAATCCATGCTGGCTATTCCCTATCACCTTACCACCTTCCAAGTGTTTGCAGATGATTTCTTTGATTACCTGCTCCATTATCTTCCCTGGCACAGAAGTTAAACTAACTGGTCTGTAGTTTCCTGGGTTGTTTTTATTTCCCTTTTCATAGATGGGCACTATATTTGCCCCCTTCCAGTCTTCTGGAATCTCCCCCGTCTCCCATGATTTCCCGAAGATAATAGCTAGAGGCTCCTTGAGTATTCTAGGATGCATTTCATCAGGCCCTGGTGACCTGCAGGCATCTAACTTTTCTAAGTGATTTTTTACTTGCTCTTTCCTTATTTTCTCTTCTAAACCTACCCTCTTCCCGTAAGCATTCACTATACTAGACATGCCTTCAGACTTCTCAGTGAAGACCGAAACAAAGAAGTCATTAAGCATCTCTGCCATTTCCAAGTCTCCCGTTACTGTTTCCCCCTCCTCATTGAGCAGTGGGCCTACCCTGTCCTTAGTCTTCCTCTTGCTTCTAATGTATTGATAAAAAGTCTTCTTGTTTCCCTTTATTCCCAAAGCTAGTTTGAGTTCATTTTGTGCCTTTGCTTTTCTAATCTTACCTCTGCATTCCTGTGTTATTTGCCTATATTCATCCTTCGTGATCTGACCTAGTTTCCATTTTTTATATGACGCCTTTTTATGTTGTAGGTCACGCAAGATCTCAAGGGTAAGCCAAGGTGGTCTTTTGCCACATTTTCTATCTTTCCTAACCATTGGAATAACTTGCTTTTGGGCCCTAAATAGCGTCCCTTTGAAAAACTGCCAACTTTCCTCAGTTGTTTTTCCTCTCAGTCTTAATTCCCATGGGACCTTGCCTATCAGCTCTCTGAGCTTACCAAAATCCGCCTTCCTGAAATCCATTGTCTCTATTGTGCTGTACTCCCTTCTATCCTTCCTTAGAATTGCAAATTCTATGATTTCATGATCACTTTCACCCAAGCTTCCTTCTACTTTCAAATTCTCAACAAGTTCCTCCCTATTTGTTAAAATCAAGTCTAGAACAGCTTCCCCCCTAGTAGCTTTTTCAACTTTCTGCAATAAAAAGTTGTCTGCAATGCAGTCCAGGAACTTATTGGATCGTCTGTGCCCCGCGGTGTTATTTTCCCAACATATATCTGGAAAGTTGAAGTCCCCCATCACCACCAAATCTTGGGCTTTGGATGATTTTGTTAGTTGTTTGAAAAAAGCCTCATCCACCTCTTCTGCCTGATTAGGTGGCCTGTAGTAGACTCCCAGCACGACATCACCTGTGTTTTTTACCCCTTTTAGCCTAACCCAGAGACTCTCCACCTTCCGTCTCCTATGTCCATCTCCACCTCAGTCCAAGTGTGTACATTTTTAATATATAAGGCAACACCTCCTCCCTTTTTCCCCTGTCTATCCTTCCTGAGCAAACTATACCCATCCACACCAACATTCCAGTCATGTGTATTATCCCACCAAGTTTCAGTAATGCCAATAATGTCATAGTTGTATTTATTTATTAGCACTTCCAGTTCTTCCTGCTTATTACTCATACTTCTTGCATTTGTATAAAGGCATCTAAGATACTGGTTTGATCTTGCCTCCCAGCTTTGCCCTGACCCTCCTTCCTCTCTGCCATTATAGCCCGTGCTCCCTCCTGTTTCCAACCCATCTCCCAGGTCTTGTTCCCCACTTACCTGTGGGCTTTGCTCACCTGTCCCCGTCGAACCTAGTTTAAAGCCCTCCTTACTAGGTTAGCCAGTCTGTGCGCAAATAAGGCCTTTCCCCTCTTCGAAAGGTGAACGCCATCTGTTCCTAGCAGTCCTTCCTCAAATAGCATCCCGTGGTCGAGGAAGCCAAAGCCCTCCTGGCGACACCATCTTCGCAGCCAGGCATTCACCTCCACGATGCAGTTAGAAACTTTTTCCTAATGTCCAACCTAAATCTCCCTTGCTGCAGTTTAAGCCCATTGCTTCTTGTTCTATCATTGGAGGCTAAGGTGAACAAGTTTTCTCCCTCCTCCTGATGACACCCTTTTAGATACCTGAAAACTGCTATCATGTCCTCTCTCAGTCTTCTCTTTTCCAAACTAAACAAACCCAATTCCTTCAGCCTTCCTTCATAGGTCATGTTCCCAAGACCTTTAATCATTCTTGTTGCTCTTCTCTGGACCCTCTCCAATTTCTCCACATCTTTCTTGAAATGCGGTGCCCAGAACTGGACACAATACTCCAGCTGAGGCCTGACCGGCGCAGAGTAAAGCGGAAGAATGACTTCTCGTGTCTTGTTTACAACACACCTGTTAATGCATCCCAGAATCACATTTGCTTTTTTTGCAACAGTATCACACTTTTGACTCATATTAAGCTTGTGGTCTACTATGACCCCTAGATCTCTTTCTGCCATACTCCTTCCTAGACAGTCTCTTCCCATTCTGTATGTGTGAAACTGATTGTTCCTTCCTAAGTGGAGCACTCTGCATTTATCTTTATTGAACTTCATCCTGTTTACCTCAGACCATTTCTCCAACTTGTCCAGATCATTTTGAATTTTGACCCTGTCCTCCAAAGCAGTTGCAATCCCTCCCAGTTTGGTATTGTCTGAAACTTAATAAGCGTACTTTCTATGCCAACATCTAAATCGTTGATGAAGATATTGAACAGAACCGGTCCCAAAACAGACCCCTGCGGAACCCCACTTGTTATACCTTTCCAGCAGGATTGGGAGCCACTCCGAACCTTAGCGTCCAAAAGATGGGGTACCAGCATGAATTCCTCTAAGCTCAATTACCAGCTTAATACTTGTAGTGCTGCACCAACCAGGAATTCCAGTGCCTGGTACACTTTGGTCCCCCCAAAACCTTGCCTGGGGACCCCCAAGACCAGTCCCTCTGAATCTTAACACAAGGAAAGTAAACTCTTTCCCTCACCGTTGCCTCTCCCAGGCTTCCCCTCCCTGGGTTACCCTGGAAGATTACTGTGATCCAAACTCCTTGAATCTTAAAACAGAGAGGAAAATTCACCTTGCCCTCTCCTTCTCTCTCCCCCTCCCAGACTCTCCCTGAGAGAGAAGGTAATCCTAACACAGATAGAAATTAACCTCTCTCTCCCGCTTCCCTCCTTTCTCCTCACCAATTCCCTGGTGAATCAGACCCAGTCCCCTGGGGTCTCACATCAGAATAAAAAAACAATCAGGTTCTTAAACAAGAAAAGCTTTTAAATAAAGAAAGGTCAAACAGTAAAAATTATCTTTGTAAATTTAAGATGGAATATGTTACAGGGTCTTTCAGCTATAGACACTGGGAATACCCTCCCAGCCTAAGTATACAAGTACAAATTAAAACCCTTTCAGCAAAATACAACTTTGAACTCCTTCCAGCCAAATACACATTTGCAAATAAAGAAAACAAACATAAGCCTAAGTCGCCTTATCTACCTAGTACTAACTATTCTGAACACACAAAAGACTGTATCAGAAAGATTGGAGAGAAACCTGGTTGCACGTCTGGTCACTCTCAAAACCCAGAGAAAACAACAACCAAAATCTAACAGCACACACAAAAACTATTCTCCCTCAAGATTTAAAAGTATCCTGTCCCCTCATTGGTCCTCTGGTCAGGTAACAGCCAGGGTCACTAATCTTGTTAACCCTTTACCGGCAAAAGAGATATAAAGTACTTTTGTTCTATTAACTCTTACTTATCTGTTTATAACAATTACCATGGGCAATATTTGAATGTATATAGTAAGAAAATCTATATCTCTTAGCAATAATATCAAAGATTTTTAAAAGGCCAACAGATACACATGCAAGACATGTAAAACTGCAGTAAAAATGATAAACATTTCTTTATTAAATGAGTGCTCAGGTTTCCCAATTACAGGGGAAATTTTCCACTTTTAAGGCCTCATTTCTGCTTTCCACACTTTTTAAGAATCTAAATGCAATAGATCAACTCTTAAAATAACCTTGGAAATAAAATCTGCACCTTTGAAATCACTTACATTTTCCCAAAGAGAAAGTCTCCTTAAACTGACAAAATATTTGTTTGATTTTCAAGTGTTGTCTGCAGCCCATCCCAGTAAACATCCCCTGAGACACTCCACAGCCGAAAGGATGGGCTCTAATAAGTAACTGCACTGCTGAGCATATAAACATTTAGCACTAGGACACATCCTCATCTGGTGTAAATTGGCATAGATATCAATGGAGCTACACCAATTTAACCAGCTGACTGTCTGACCAGGCATTCCAAATGAAATGACTGAACATAAGCCACGATTGCTGATATTCCTACTTTCAGATCACTGCTAACATTTAAAAAATTCTCACTTGTACTTTTAATTACTCATTAATTGACTATGAAGACTGACACATCTGGTTTGCTTAAAGAGTTTAGTAAATGATTCGGTCCCAATGAAAAGAAAAAGGCAAAATGATGATGCTGAATTCAAAGACACAGATTGTCAACAAATTTACCAATTTGGGGTTCAATTAATGACCTTATACCAATAGAACAACCTAAGCGCATCCCAGTAGCTGCTCTAAGTTGTATCAAGGTCAGGACCAGCTCTCGGAATCAAGGAGCGATAACTGATTTTTGTATCCCCTTTTCTTCTCTCCTAGAGCTCTGATGGGGGTGGGGGAGAGAGACTCTCTCTCAAAGACTTTATACCAGCAAAGCTCTTGTCATAAAGAGAGGCAGTGTTGCCTTGTGGTTAGAGTGTGCTGAGTCTCAGGAAATCTAAGTTTTATTATTGACTGTATTGTTAATTGCCTGTGATCTTCGATAAGTCTCTGTGCCTCCGTTTCCCTATCAATCAAGTAGAGATATAACCATAATTGCAAGTGCTTTGAGATGTTATATATACAAGGTATTTAGTACACAAGCAATGTCTGATTAAGACTATATAGTTTTTGCCATCTGAATTGTTTTAAGTAAGCAAATGAGCAAGCCCTCACTTCAAAAGTGGAGAACACTTCAGTAAGTGAAAGTCAGACATATCAAATTTTATGTGAATCTAATGTTAAATTAACAGTATAACAGTGTATGACTTCAGAGAGGACTGTATTTTTAAAACTGGAGTCATATGTAGCTTCAAGACTTTCTGTCTTTCTTTTTTTTAATTGAGAAATCTACAGATAACAGATCAAAGCTCATTGAGCGTTTGGAACTGAAACCCGTTCCTTTGGTTTGAATGAAAGGATTGCTTTGATCCCTGTGAAACAGGAACAAGTAAAAACAAGGTTCATTTTATCAAATCTCTTTCTGCCATATGGGACTGGCGGAAGAATGGAATAAGGAGAAGTGTGATCAAAGTTTTAAACATATATATGAAGGATGAATAAGTGCTAATTCACTCAATGAATTATAATGTCACCTGTGTCTTCTTTATTACAATTAAAACATTTTATTTTGCAAAGAAAAAAATAAGCTTGAATAGATTATAAATGCGTCCCAAATAGCTTTTGATACTATGCAATGATGGTCACCTGTGCATTGTTCCTTGTTTCTTGTCTTCAACAGACAACTTGATTCATTTTATTATTGGTGGCAGTAAGATCAACACAGATATGTGGAAAACTTGACTTGAGAATTTACAAATATGCTAAATTTGCCTTCTGCATCTTCTCATCATCATACAATAATAAATCATTCCAGTCAAATTTACAGTTCATCCTCTAATACCCTGAAATAGTTCCTTGCAAAATATTATGGAGATCAGATCTGATCTGAACCCACCAAGTTTAAAGTTCAGCTTTCTTTCAAAAACTGTGGCATCTGGATTGATTTCTTTCATTACTTTAATAAATACATCTTGGATAGTAAAATCTTAATGCTGTGTTCCTTTTATTTGTTTAAATGGAATGTAGGTGGAAGTCTTCCATATGGAATTTCAAAATGTGCAGTGCAACCCTCATTTAAACAGAATTTCTTCCACTGAATACAATGAACCTGTATCCTCCTCACACCTGACCTGAATTTGGCCTCATGTACTGACAAAGAAGTAAGATCCACTAAATGAGATAGATCAAAGGTCAATATCTGGGTTAGCAAGACCATATATTGATAGCTGAATATAAATGTATCTTTACGGCCTCATACTGTGAATCAAAAGTATTAAAATAATCATAAGCCTGATCCAGCTCTCATTCAGTCAATGAAAGACTGTCATTGACCTGAATGGGAATTGGAACAGGTCTCAAATTAAGTAAATATTGGAATTAGAAAAGGGATCTAGAACACTCATGGTTTTCTCTTACCATGCTGCTACTATTGCTATTCGCCAAGAGCATTCCAATCCAATTGGAGAAAAGTAATGTCTTCAGTGTGGCTGTAGCACATATATCATTGAAAAAAAGAGTTTGCAATTAGAATAGGGGTATCAAAGGCACAAAGATCTGTGACATTTTGTCTTATCTTATTGCTAAGTCAAATGGTTCCTTTGGCACCCAGGTTCTGAATGGTTAACCATTCCTTAGAAATCCACATTAACTGAAATGACACCTACTGATAAACGAAGTGCTGAACAACAGACATGCAGCATTTCTATTGAATATTCTCCATTTGTCACCCATGACTTCAAGAGATATTTCTGTTTGAGGTGTACAGTTAGCCAATCGTCACAGAAGATAACTATCCAGAGATAAGTGGAAATACTTGTTTAAAACGTATTACTGTGGAATATGGTGTGTGTGTGTATATATATTATATCTTTTCTAATAAATATTATCTTAATAAGCATCTTACATATACATTTTTAAAGCAACATATGAAAAACACATGCCTGAAGTTGCCCAATTTTTATGAGAATTTGCATATGTTCCTTATGTTGTTTACAATAGTGCACAAACGGAATTTGTATTACAAAAGCAACTCAATGGGAGGATGAAGTTCTCTGTGAAGTAAGTAAAATGTATATAGAAAAACACTAAAACTGAGAAACTCACACTGGTCCTAATTCAGCCATGGTATACCTCTGACTTGCACCTATCCATCAAAGGACTGCACTTATACCTGTGTATGTCATTTTATACCAGTCACTAGTTTTAAATCCTTTTAAATCCATAAATGACACAAGCTGAGTGGGCCTACCTTCTGGGAGACAGAAAGGCCTCTATATAAAACTGCAAAATGTAAATTTAGAGAAAAAAACTTTTACTCTAACTTTTCACACAAATTTTGTATCAACAATGCTGTTCAGAACTGAATTGCTGAGTATCACAAATATAGAAGGGGAAGTTATAGGAACTGTTCCTCTGTGTGTAAGGTTATATCATAGAATCACAGGACTGAAAGGGACCTTGAGAGCTCATCTAGTCCTGCACTCATGGCAGGACTAAGTATTATCTAGACCAGTGGTTCTCAAACTTTCCCTTTCACATAGGAAGCCTCTTAGTGTGACCCCCTTATAAATTAAAACACTTTTAAATATATTTAATACTATTATAAATGCTGGAGGCAAAACAGGGTTTGGGGTGGAGGCTGACAGCTCGCAACCCCCAATGTAATAACCTCATGACGCCCTGAATGGTCCCGGCCCCCATTTTGAGAACCCCTGATCTAGATCATCCCTGACAGGTGTTTGTCTAATCTTGTCTTAAAAATCTCCAATGATGGAGATTCCACAACCTCCCTAGGCAATTTATTCGAGTGCTTAACCACCCTGACAGTTAGGAAGTTTTTCCTGATGTCCAACCTAAACTTCCCTTGCTGCAATTTAAGCCCATTGCTTCTTGTCCTGTCCTATCAGCAGTTAAGAACATTTTTTTCTCCCTCCTCCTTGTGACATCCTTTTATGTTCTGAAAACTGTTATCATGTCCCCCTCGCAGTCTTCTCTTTTCCAGATTAAACAAACCCATTTTTTTTTCAATCTTCTCTCATAGGTCATGTTTTCTAGATCTTTAATCATTTTTGTTGCTCTTCTCTGAACTTCTGCCAATTTGACCACATCCTTCCTGAAATGTGGCACCCAGAACTGGACATGATACTCCAGTTGAGGCCTGATTATGCAATCAAGCTTTTCCTCAGATGTCCATACCCACTTTTTAATAGCTTTGACATGGGACTTTTGTTGGAAGATTGAGATAATGTCTGTGGACTGACCTATGAACTCAAAAGTCTCAACATACCTAACAGACCTGCTGATTGATTGTTAAGAGGGAGAGGGGGAATGAAAGAGAGGTTCTGTGGACTTTCTGAGCCAAACACTACTGGAATGGGGAGTTTCTTATATACCTTTGCACAAAGGGGACCTGATCAAACCACACTGCTGATGCCAGTGGCTTCAGAAGCTGAGTGCCCCCTCTTGATTAGTTCCCATGGAAGAAGAACCATCTTCAGGAGGAAGAAGACCACCATCTTCAAAAATGGAAGGAAAAGAAAAAGCTATTTCTTGCTTCTGGCAACTGGTTTCAAACCACTGCTGGCTGTCATTGTGACTGCTGCTAGTAATGATAGTTGCTGAACACCATGCATGACAAAGAGCCCTGGGGTCAACCTCCATCATCCCAGCTGGTCATTGAGGGGAACAGGTCCATCAACATACAAGATCTAAGATTCAACATATATAAGAAAGTAACCTGTATCCAGCTAGCAAGACCACTTACATGAAAATATATGATCAGACAACCAGCTAACCTGTCCAACCACCACCAGCATCCTGCAGGTAACCACTAGAGTCATGTCAAGCATTCTTCATTATTGTCCACCTTTTTTAGTTCAGCTCATTTTTCCATTTTGAATTAATATAGAGATGTCTCTACCTTCATGTTTCAGCGTTTTTTTTATTTTTTAAATTCCAGCAAAGGGCTGTCGGTGAATCTGTGTGCGTGCACGGCAGCGGGTGTGCATAGAATCCACAGAATTTATCTGTAAATGATGCATATAAAATAGTTCTTTAAACACCTAAAACAACCCTGTGTATAACAACCTCATTCTCTAAGAGATCACACACCTAGGAGCTGTACATTTAATTCTGACAAATCATACTATTTCACCTAAATTTATTATTTGAATTTAAAATGTACCAAGCTGTTATATTGAATTGTACTGGCATGTTTCACATAATCTTATATTTGGGGAACAGGAGCTAGAGATTGGCTATTATATAACCACCTATAATTGGGCAAGCTGCCTTAATTGGCATCAGATATGTAGTCTCAATATTGACTTAAACCTGGGAGTGATTTGTCCTTCCCTGAATGAGCCTTCACCTGGAATATAAATACTGCCACTAGCACTAAGACTGATAATATCTTTTACTTATAGGGATGAAAACTAAACAATACTGCCTCCTTCCCATATTATTAAATAAAACTTATAGGAACAGTTGATTTTCTGTGGTTTAATCAACCTGATAATTAGATTAATTTGGTCATTTGAGGTTAGCCCACTCATTCTAATTTGGTTTTCTTATATGTACTTGATTTTACATTTTTGCTCTGTTATTTAGTCCTGGTGGAATTCTGAACCAAAAAATTTAAAATTCTGCACACTATATTTTAAAATTCTGCAAAATTGTGCATATTTTATTTGTCAAAATAACAATATAATCACACCAGTTTCAATTAGTTTTTGATCATTTATTTCAAAATAGCTGTCAGCAAGTACGTCTGTAACAATACAGACAACAAAAAAGATTCAGGATATGTTTTTTTGACAAATAGATTCCTTAGTAGGCATATTAATACAGAATTCTGAGAAATAATTCATTTAAAGTACAATAGAGATCCATATTTTCTGCAACCCTTGGAAGCAGCGCAAAGGCTTTGAGGAGTCAGGGGTAACAGAGGAGATGGGGGAGAGGGAAGTAAATTGCTGTGAAAAAGCCTAGGTGTGAACTTGGAGGGTGGTTGGGTATGGGTGGGAAAAGTATGGAAGAGTTTTTTGTGGGGGCGGGAGGGATTGTTAGGGAGTTTCCCCCATGTAGACCCTGGCTGACCCCTAGCCTCTCCCATTCAGTCAGGCACATCTGCCCCCTATCCCCATGTGTTCCTGCACCCCTTGTCCACATGTGTTTCTCCATCCTCATTCAGACACCTATTCCCCCCATCCCAATGTGGCCCTGCACCCCATCTCCCTGTCCCTATGTGGCGCTGTACCCTCTCCCCCTGTTTCCATGTGTGTCTGTGTCCCCACTCAGCCATCCCCTGTCCCTATGCAGCTCTGAAGCCCTCCCTCCATCACCATGTGGCTCTGCACCTCCCTCCCCATGGCCCTGTGCCTCCATTCCCATTCAGCCCCTGCTCCAGTCTTTCTTCCCCTACTAGCCCTTATGAGCCCCCATCTGACCCCCTACCAGCACCCCACACTTTCTGTCTCCCCATAGTTCCTGACCGGCACTGCGAAGAAGGTAGGCTCTCTCTCTTCTCTAGCTGGCTGGGAGCTGCTGCTTTGTTCTATCGCCATAGAGCCCTCTGGTGGGAAAAAGGCAGAAATGCAGTAACATTTCAGCAGAAACTCTTTACTGCGCAAAAAAATAAAATTATGCACAGCTCATTAATTATGCACACACTCAGTAGCGCCGAATTCCCCCAGGAGTAGTTATTTAGTTTAGCTGATAAATTATATAAAATTGGAAATCTGTGTCGTTTGAATGTTTCTTCTCCAGTGAGTCAGGGTTGCAGACCTGATGGATCCCAGGGTAGAAACCAGAGACACCTCTGTGACCCACCTAGTTTAGATTCAGAGGATTGCCTCTGTAATCCTCCCATAATTCATGCCCAAACAGTGTTGGATTAGTAGTAACATAAAGGCATTATTTAGCTATTTTCTAGCTATAGTACTTACATGAATCCCAACACCATAGTATCTGAGGGTCTAACAATTTTTAACACATTTATCCCCATACACTGTTGTGAGGTACATAAGTGCTATTATTCCCATTTTATAGATGGGGAGCTCAGACAAAGAGAGACTAAGTGACTTGCCAAAAGGTAATACAGGAAGTCTATGCCAGAGCTGGACTTTGAATCCAGGCCTCCGAAGTCCAAGGCTATCATCCCAACCATTCTAGGGACAGTGGGAAAACAAGGACACTGTTAAATTTTCAAGGAGAGTTGATGTATGTATTAATAATTGATTTCAAAAACAATGTGGGTTCCAGAACTGTTGAGGGCCTGGGGTCGATGCTAGTGAATCAACCTAAAGGCTGACCACTTCCTACAATAAGGCCAAATGCCTCACAATTTTTTAGTTATACTAATGCGGTTTGACAGAGATGGTATCTCTTGAAAAAAGCTTGCAGAACCTCAGACTTCTAATTTTTTAATTACTATTTTCACAGGAGTCATGGAATAGAGGTGAAATTACTGTAGAAAAACACAGCTCATACACATACTGTAGGTAATAAACCTGCAGTGTTATTAGCTACCCTTGTTAAAATGTTAATGGCTAGCTTACAATTTGCTGACTCTCAGTTTATTTTTCAGTAGTTCAGCATTTTCCAGTTTCTACTTCTTATATCCTATTTCCAGAGTACTTTATTCAGTATTTTAAAACTGTTTTAATGAATATTGTATTTCATTAAAATAAACAGTTATCTGGCATATTGAACAAGGCTATATACTAATATACATTGAAATATTATATAATACTGAAACAAGATAAAGATTTCTAGATTAGCTGTTAAAACACAGGCACAGGCGATTCATGTGCACACACTCTTATGTGGAAAGGCAAGAGAAATTGTGAGTATATACAATCTTTCCAATGCCATACCAAATGTCTGACCAGTTTTACCTGACTTTTGAGATTAAAGTCCTACCTTCAAAAGAATTTCTCTGTAGCTTACCTTCTATGGCTGTGGTTCTGAGTGTATCTTATTTTGTACTGAAATGGTATTAGTAAATATTTTAGTTCCTCCAACCCTAAGTAAAAACAAATATAGTAAGTTGCATATGCAGCCTTGAATGTTATTGAGGTACACAGTGAGAAGTGCACCCTAATAACAAAATTATGATAATACAATTTGATTATAATAGGGAAAATAAACAGAATAATACTGAAAACTCAATAACTCTGGCAGCTCTAACTGGGAGCTACTCTGACTTGGTAACATCTGCTTCTAAAGCATATTAAAAATGACTTTCACATGGTTAATTCACTTACTGACTGACTGCAGTTTCTGAAGTATTTTCTTTGCAAATAATTTCCTTCTTATATGTGTTTCTTTTCTTTTTTTAACTGCTGCACTGTTTCACAATGAACTGCAACCTTGCGTGATCCTTTAATAAAACCCAGCTCATATTATAACCTCTCTACATTTGCTTATCCTAAGAAAGCACTGAAGGAGCCAAATTCATCTTCACAAAAGAAAACGCTCATGGAACGTATTCCGTTAAGCCATGTTATTTAACATACACCACACTGCATTTTTTGGGGGGAGTGAGGGTGGGTTTTTTTTTTTAATTCAGTGTGATAAAAACAACAAATATGGTCTTCATGACCACGTTCCCTTGGTTTCCTCTGTTCAAACAAGTTACATCTGTCCTGGTTTTTGAATTCTTCTATCAAAAAGAAAAGAAAAAGCTTCAGAATAAAATATTTTTTGTCACTCTCAAAACGCTTTAAGATGAAGAGGGACTAAAAAAACAAAAACAAAAAACAACCATCAAAAACTGCATGTAAAACACTGACTTATTCCCCCCCCTTTTCTGTGTTTTAGTTTTAAGTATTTTCTTTTGTTCTCAATGCAAATGGTCATTGGTTCATCGTCTCTCACCCGGGACAGTTATGTCACATCACTTGACTAATACGCATGCATTTGCCACTAAAAGACATTTTAACTGAGAGCTGTCACATCCGTCATCTCCACTCGGGCTGGTTAAAATTTTTATCTGCCGTCTTGAATTAATTTCAGCTTGCCTGAGCCCAGCAGGGGACTTTAGAGTGGTTTAGTTAAATTCCTTATTTAAAAAAAAAAGCATTTAGATATTTTCCCCCTGCATCTAATTTTTCTTTCACATTACTGAAACAATGATGTAATTATACATCCAGTGAAGAGGAAAAATCAGTTGGGGTAGAAAGAGAGAGAGAAACCAACCAATTTTGACATTTTTGTAAGAAAGCATTTTCTCTGGCTTTCCTGCTTTTTATATGGTTCAATCTTATTTTTTAAATTGACTATGTCCCTAGTTAAATGGGATTAAACTACAAAGTAAACGTGCAGCATGCAAAGCAAAAAGGAGAAAGACAACATTAACTGACAGTTGAAACACAAGAACTGGATAGGAGGGAGAGAGATAAACCAGAAATGAAAGATCCAGTCACCAAAATATTTTATACAGATCACGTCTGTGACAAGGCTGAATGTAACCAAGCCAATAATCTATCCTTCTTAAAGCAATCCTTCAACAGTTTGCTTTTTAGGCAGCAAACACATATATTGGTAGGTAAGGAAGTTCAAGCTGTGAATTGGATGAGAGGGATGTTTGAGGCTGAGTAATGCTAGCAAAAGGATCTAAATCTCTTGAAAAGATGTATAAGCCAGCACTGACCTGTGGGAATTTCAACCCCCCCATGACCAGTATTGGACTCTTGATGAATTTATTTTCTTACAGGTTGGAGGCCAGGAAAGCATCTGTGTGTATTCTCAGCATGTGGAAACACACACTAGAAAAGCTCAGCAAGTGCAGGGAAACTAATCCCCAAAGGCACTGTAGCTAATCTATACTAAATACTACTGTCTGCACAAAAATGTTTGGAAGATCTGTAAAATACACTGAGGTTCCAAACATTTGATTTATGTGCTTGATTACTGTCTAAGTACTTAAGTGAAAAGGTCCACAACTGTACTATGAGTGAAACCTATCAGAATAAACTTTTAAGAAAAAGGGGTTTTAACCAGAGTACTAAAAAGGGCAAACCATAGATAGAATTTCAATGTCAAGAATATAGGACTAGGATAAGTGCATCTTTGCTTATATTATTACCAAGAACTTGAAATAGTCAAAAATACTGCAAAACAAAAGGGAAAATCAGAGTCCACCTTAAAAATTTCAAAAGGATCTTCTTAGTTCGACAGCTTATCCAAAATTTACATTGATATACATGCATTGTCTTCACTGGCATGCTTCCTGAGCTGAGGATGCCTGCAAGGGTGAAGCAATATACACAATCCCCCAAGGCAGAATATATATATATATATACACACACACACACACACTGTGGCTTTGTGGTGAGTGGTTCCACTGTAAAGGGAAATAATGCACGATGAATTTCACTCATTGACTTGCTCGCCCATTGACAGGTTTCTTATTGCTCTTCCAGTCCTACAATGTACAAACAAGCTACCTATCTGTTTTGAAATGGCTATAATGTGCTCCTGCTGGAAGATAACTGGATGAAATGCAGCAAGTGAGATTGTACCATGAAGTTTAAAACCTTTTTGTTCATCATGATTTGAAGGATTTAAGTAGCTCTTGTGGAGGAGGTGGAGGAAGCTAAATATCTTAAGTTTATGCACTTTAAAATTTATCAAATTAGCCATCTGGCAAATTTACAGCTATTATTATTAATTCTTATTTAAATGGTAATAAAATCAGTTGCTAACACAAAATTAGTCATGCAAGGACCTGCAGATGTACTGCCTTCTGCCCAGGCACTGCAACTCTCTGTACAAAGTTCAAGACTGTTCATTTGTTCAAAGTGCATGGGACAGAGAAATAGTGACAATTTTAAGTGTCTTATGGCGGTGGGGAGGGAATTTGTCACCTGAATTCATAGATGCTAAACTTCAAATACTTTTCTTCTTACTAAAAGGATAGATCACGTTTTCCCAGCATAGCAGAATGCATGGGATAGACCACAGGAATTTCTCCTGTCCCTTCTTTATTTCCCTTTTGTCAGATAACAGCTGTATGAGACAAAGGACTGGAGGGAAAACACACTGGAATACACTTATTGCAAGTACTAGCTCAGTCACATTCCATATACATATTGGAGCTTTTATGAAGCAATAACAAATTATATAAAATAAAACAATTTTACTATGCTAAAATTCTTTCTGAAATTACATTTAACATACCAATGTTACTGTAAAATCCCTTCAGAAGGTAATACTTAGAAACCAATATGAATTCATTATTATTAATAGGCATTCATTTTTTAAAATATCACATTTCATATAAAAACAAACACTATTTTAAACCTAGTTGTAGCATTTTATGATCTTATGAAATTTGCACCAGTTCACACCTAGTTATAAGGACTGCATCATAAAAAATTGAATAGCATAATAGCTCTGCAATTAAATATGTGGCTAGGCACAAAATTCAAGTAGACAGCATAAGTAGGCTGCATATTAACACCTAACATTTCTGTCTTCCTCCTGGACTTCTGAATATGGGTAAAATTCTCAAAAGCACCTATATGACTTAGGATCTTAAGTCCCATTTTAAAAGTAACTTAAGCATCAAAGAGCCTAAGTCCCACTGACTTTGGTTACTTAGGTTCCTGAGTGCCTGAGTCACTTTTGAAAACAGGACTTATGATCCTAAGCTATTTAAGCACATCTGAATTTTCTTCCATATATGCTGTAGTTTATTCACTAAAAGATCCTAGGCTTTAGTGTCTTGTATAGTATTTGCTATACACTAGCCACTATTTTGCATGAACTATTTATGAGTCTGATCCTGCAGTATTTACTCACGTGGCTCTGGGCTACTCTTACCTAAAGTAGCACCTTAGTGAGCATCACCTGCACAGTAGTACAAGTTGATAGGAAAGCTTTTTGCTCATCCCTCTGCCCCTGCACAGACACATGGGGTTTCCTTTCAGTGCAAGCTTTTGTACAAGAAACACAGGTAACAAAATTAATCAGAAGAGATATTAACTAGATCGGGCCAGATACTGATTTTACTTACACTGGTGTAAATCAGAAGGAACTCCACCAATATCATAGACTCATAGACTCTAGGACTGGAAGGGACCTCGAGAGGTCATAGAGTCCAGTCCCCTGCCCTCATGGCAGGACCAAATACTGTCTAGACCATCCCTAATAGACATTTATCTAACGTACTCTTAAATATCTCCAGAGATGGAGATTCCACAACTTCCCTAGGCAATCTATTCCAGTGTTTAACTACCCTGACAGTTAGGAACTTTTTCCTAATCTCCAACCTAAATCTCCCTTGCTGCAGTTTAAGCCCATTGCTTCTTGTTCTATCATTGGAGGCTAAGGTGAACAAGTTTTCTCCTTCCTCCTGATGACACCCTTTTAGATACCTGAAAACTGCTATCATGTCCCCTCTCAGTCTTCTCTTTTCCAAACTAAACAAACCCAATTCCTTCAGCCTTCCTTCATAGGTCATGTTCTCAAGACCTTTAATCATTCTTGTTGCTCTTCTCTGGACCCTCTCCAATTTCTCCACATCTTTCTTGAAATGCGGTGCCCAGAACTGGACACAATACTCCAGTTGAGGCCTAACCAGCGCAGAGTAAAGCGGAAGAATATCTGCTGTAAGTGAACCAGAATCAGGCCTATAGACTGTACAGATGAGTGGGTAACAGGTTAGATTCTGCCATCCTAACTCACACAGAGTAGTGTTTTACTCAGCACTTACATGACATTACTTGCAGGATACGCAAGATGAGTAAGGGTGGTGGAATTTGTTTCGAAATTATTTGATCTATTACAATAAGAGAAAGAGGCTGCAAATGAAAGTATCCAGAAAAAAAATGAGCTTCTCTCTCAAACATACAGTTAATTTATTAACTAATACTCTAGGATTAACTGCCCACATCTATTCCCATTTTACAGTACCCTTGTGGACTCCCCCAGAGCTTCCCTTGTCTCCTCTCTGCCTTTGCTTCTCTGCGCATGATAATGAAAAGCTTCTGACAGTGACTTCTCCCCCCACCCTTCTTCCCCCGGCAGCTCTTTGGATTCAAACATGCACAGCTCATGCATAAGCAAACAGGTGCAAGGGACAGGGGTCTGCCAAACCCCAAGCAAGCATGAGGTACATATGTATCTTGCTGATTGTGGCACACTACTGATAGAAGACGACAAGGCCAGACAATAGGAAGGGTCAGTAGGTGGCTCTTTGATTTTTCTGGCTCCTGATACAACAACAGTATGGGAGTTGGCCTACTGGGGAGAAAAAGCTGTCCTTCTGCCCCATAAGATTGAAGCATTGGGGTAAGCAACTTAAGATGCATCTAAGATGCAGATTCTGCCTTTCTATTAGTTACTTTCCATGGAAAGGCAAATGCAATCACCATGTGTTTACCTCCACTCCCCTAAAACCTCATTCTTTTGAAAGTGGAGAGATCATTAACAGTGAGAACTTCATAATAAAATAAATGGCTCTGTGCACATTGTATGTTTTCCATTTGAACGCCTTCCTTGCAGAATAAGGACATTCTATAGTACAGTGCTATAATAGAGAGTAGTATGCAATCTCTCTCTTTCCCATGAAAAAGAGACTAACTACACTTACAGTCTGACCATTGTTGGTTTACATTCACTTCAAGCTTCTTTTTTTCCCCTCTTTTCCTTTAAAAGTTTTTTTTTAAGTTGTGAAATTAAAAAAAAACAAAACTTCTAAACCCTTTGCAATTAAAACTATAGCTGTTTTACAAAACTCTTGGTGATGCCTATATGCTACTGGTATGTGAGTCAACATTGCCTTCATTAGTGTGTATGTTCACTCAAGCTTAGTCATGCGAGCAAAGTATATTTGTATCCAAATTCAAGGAGGAAAATATGATACCATTTCTTAAAGGTAACTGAAAATCTAGGGCCAAATTCATGACTGGTGCAAATTGGTGCAACTTTATTATCTTCAACAGCACCACACTAATTTACACCAGCAAGAGATTTGGCCCTTAAAATTGTGTGTGTTTTTCTTTAATAGTATTTTATTTTCTTTTACTTACCTAATCAGGGAATATCAGCTATTCTTTGTTAAGAGTCATTAATTGTTCTATATGCTCTCCCACAACACATTCAGTGGTTCTCACACAGAAATCAACATTTACCAAAAGTTGTCATACAGTGATGTCAGGGTTAATGCAACTTAGAATAGGAAATACAATAAGATCTCAGAAATCAAGCTTTCATAACACTTAGCAAATTCTGATTTTTTTTTAAAGACCTCTTAGGGCTAAATTATGCATCTACGAGACCGAGCTTTGCAGGTTATGAGGAAGGAGGTGCCCTGTTTGGGTAGAGGTACCTGGAGAAAGTTCTAAACTCCCATATCTCCACAGATTCAATTCAATTGGTATTGTGTATGCTCAAAATTTCAGAAAACCAGGCCCTTTATATTAAAAATTTCCAAACTTGGAACACACTAAGCACCTAAATTCATACTGAGCCACATAAGTATCCTCATCTTCAAAGCTGCTGAGCACCCAAGAGTTGCCACTGAATTCACTGGGAACTCAGCACCTCTGAGAATCAGGCTGCTTAGTCAGATGCCTAATTTTAGGCATCTCCATTTGAAAGTTTTGGCTTCTGCCTCTACAAGGAATAAACCTCCTGGGTACTGCAAGGTCAACTCACTGCACCTTTGAAAACGCAAACTGTGCATTCTCCACATCCCAAATAGTGACAGCTTCCCCTTCACCCCCCATCCCCGCCAAGTCACATATCTTATGGGGCTGGCTAGTACTGCCCACAAAACTCTCAGGTATGACACTGACTGCACTGCACCTGAAGCAGGATGAACATTTTCTGGGCTTGCTGAAGGATGGGGAGGAGGAGAGAAGAAGGTCAGAAACTGCTAGAAAAGTTGAGTGGTGGTCAGCTTTATGTCACTGACTCACCCCCGGGAAATATGAGGTCAGAAGGCTTTAAAGGTGCAAGCCCTGGTCACTGGAAGCCCTTTCTCCAAGCAGCAGGCAAGGAAGTACTCACCCTCTTGCCCCTAGAGGTGGCAAATATCAGGTTGGGTTAGGACCTGCTGTGGACATTGTGCTGGTCGCTCCTTTTTAGGGGGGCTAGGAACGAATTTTTCCCTCACCACCAGTTTGGCTTTGGTGGAGTGAGGTGTTTTCATCTTCTCCACAGCAGGTGTCAGGGAGGACCTTTTCTGGTAAGAAGAAAAGGTGGTAGGCCATATGTCACAACTTATTTTGTAAGTGTGGGGCAGATGTCCAGTGCAGGTACTGCATAGAGGAGGCATCCACTGACCAGATAAATGCCCTGGTAAAGGACTTAAAAGGAGGTGCCAGGTAAAGGAACAGAACGGTGGAGAGGGGGTTGGGGACTCCTATGTTTGGCACGGCAGGGAGCCAAATCCTCCTGCCTGCCCCCCTTACCCCCCTCCCATTCTCATAGCCTACCTTAACCCTCCTACGAGGAGGGTGGATGGTAAGGTCCAAGCCATAGGTTGGTGGGGACCTGGATGGAAAATGAAGGGGGGCTGGTGTAAGCCCCGGGTAATGATTTGAATGAACATGGACTTGCCTGAACTGTACACTTTATCTGCTGGGTAGTCCCAGACATCTATATAATAAAGTTGTGTCCTGATTAAAATCCATATCAAATGTCTCCTGTCCTTCTTTTGGTATAGCCGGAGCTAGGGTGACCAGATGTCCCGATTTTATAGGGACAGTCCCGATATATGGGGCTTTTTCTTATATAGGTGTCTATTACCCCCCACCTCCATCCCCATTTTTCACAGTTGCTATCTGGTCACCCTAAGCTGGACAAACACATAATCCCGTTCTCCCTGCTTCCCAGTGTAGCCAGTCACATTATGGTGCTTCATGGACAGGTGTACTGGGTGGGTAGGGGGATTAGGGACCGGAGTCCCTGTTCGCCCACTCTGCTCTAGCACACTCATGCTAAATTAACTGAAATCTGGCTTTAATTTTAAAATCTTTCCTCTAGATTTTAGGCTCTGTAACTATTAAAGCAAATAAATATTTCCTGTTCATTTTCCATTTGCATTTAAGTACCTTCATTATGCAGATTATTAATATTTAAAAGCAAATGGCAAATGATGAATATGCTATAACCTCTGACAGCTTCTTCTAATGACCCATTTTTAAATGTTTCAAGACAGATTAAAATAAGACAAAACAAACGATCAGAGAGGTAGCCACTGCTCATTTTTATCATCATGCTCCATTGAGCTAGGGCATTAATAAATAATTGTCTCCCAGTCTAAGAAGTATTACTAACATTGGGAACCTGATTTAAAGCCCAAAGCATCCATGTCTACTGTAAGCCTGTGACTTCGAAATTCAGAAATGAGTTCTTTCTTCCAAAAGGGTTAACTTTCAAACTTAAAGAAATCTACAGATCTGTGTTTACAACTTCAGTAACCTCCAGCACAACCACACACAGCTACCCAGCACCACATTTATATTCATAACTTCTTTTTCTCCTCACTTATATTTTATCTTGAAAGCTAAGGCAACATCCATTTGAATTCTTCATTCTATAATAAGGAAGCAGAAAAGAGATAGCTTAAAAGGCTTAAAAACTAGGTTATTCATAGAGAGGCTTACTGTAATGACAAAGATCTTTCCTTCACTTTGATCTTCTCAGATTTTCCACAGCACAGATAGCACTTCTGGCACCACTGAGGAAGGGCTTCAAACTCTAATGTTTTTTGTCACTTCACAATAACTGGCAGTGAGAACTGCTGGAAAATGTACAGAATTTAAAATCAAGATACTGTAGTAGGTAAACACTTCTGTAACGATATCGATATTTGGCTTGGCTATTTTTCCCATCCCGCTATCCTTAACCTCACTTCCAATCAAGATTCAAATACAGAAAGTGCGGAAAAAAAGACAATATATTTTATATAGGAAAAAGTTATTGAATGAAAACATCCATTGACTTTAATAGGGCCAGGATTTCACCTAGAGATCTAAAGAGTTTTCTAGCAATGTAGTGAGAAATTGATGATTCAACTTCCAGTGTGTATGCCTGTTTTCTAACTTTTAAGCTCATCCCTTTTTATTTGAATTTCACCTAAGATATAAATTGGCAATGACTGTTATTCAGGTTTTCTGTATACTGAGAGGAAATTGTCCCCTTCTCTCAGCTCCTTCCCCTGTTATCTTAGGCCTCCAATCATTTCTAACCAAGCAGAGTACGGAACACATTGTAAATCATGCAGTCAGCTTCACAATTTCCAAAAAGAATCAGTAGAAACCGGTGGCTGACTAGTTACAGAGAGGACTAATGCTTCAACTTGGGATACACTGGATGAAGCTGCTTACTTGTTTTCAGTTGTATAAATGACAGCAAAAAGCTCTTATTGGCAATTGCTTAATGTGGAGGGTAAATACATGGATGTGCTAGTGCACTAACGGACTGTATCACTAAAGTGTGTGTGCTGCTAATACAGTATTTGATTCTCAGTGCCTTGTGAAATTATATTAGCTGTTTGATTTTCCAGCATCTGCAATTAGTAAACAAGCAATGTGGTGTAGAGGCCAAATATGGCACTGTTGGCACTACTCATGCAATAGATTTTACCCGAGGATGTAGCAGAAATGAACAATCATTCAGCAAGGCTGCGTGGCTTGCCTCTAATTTATCATGGCTTACATCTCTTGCCTGCCAGTGGAGCCGAATTCATATGTTATTGTCCCAAACCTGTCACATTCTGGACTGCTTTTTAATCTTCCTCCCAGAATTACATTCAGAAAGGTCACCGCTATCCAATTAGAACCTTATCAAAGATGCACATGCAGGCTGGATTCACGCTTATCAAGAAAGGGTCATAAATCCAGAAATTGCACATCACAAAGTACCATTACCATAATGAATAACTGAAGGGAAAAAAGAGAAAAGTGACAAAAATACCTGTGTATTTGCCAGGCAAGTCTTTTACTCTATTTCTGTGGACACCACGACAGGTGAATGATTGAAATGCTTCTTTAGGAACACAAGGTGGATAGGAATGGAAGATAAGGCCGTTTAACCAGATCTATTTGCATAGAGAAAGTTTGAAAACGTAAATTGCTTCAACAAGAGGTTTTGCCTATTTCTTAACAAAGCTGATTTACACCAAGGAGCACATAGTCAACAAGGATTTGGGAAGGCAGTCTTCATCGCCAAATTACCAACAAAGTTAATGGGTGTTTTTTGGCTTCAAGCCTTTAAAACAGGGGTGGGCAAACTACAGCCCGCGTGACCATCCTGCCTGGCCCCCAAGCTCCTGGCCCAGGAGACTCGCCTCTGGCCCTTCCCCTGTTGTCACCCCTCCCCCACTGCCTCAGCTTGCTCGCTCCAGCCTCACCCGGTGCTCTGTGCTGCGTGATGGTGGCGGCAGCAGCAGCGTGGCCCGGCTCCAGGCAGGTGGCATGGCTGTAGCGCCGCCAGCCACCAGTGCTCCAGGCAGTGTGGTAAGGGGGCAGAGAGAGGGGGAGTTGGATAGAGGGCAGGGGAGTTTGGGGTGGTGGTCAGGGGGCAGGAGTGCAGATGGTGGTCAGGGGGGAAACAGGAGGTTGAATGGGAGCTGGAGTCCCGGGGGGCAGTCAGGAAGGAGGGGGGATTGGATGGCGCGGCAGGAGGCAGTCAGGGAAAGGAGTTCCAGGGGCAGTCGGGGACAGAGAGAAGGGATGGTTGGATGCGGTAGGGATCCAGGGGGGGGCCATCAGGAATGAGAGGAGGAGTTGGATGGGGCAGCAGGGGTCCGGGGGTAGTCAGGGGGACAGGGAGTGGGGGGGTTGATGGGGCAGGGGTCCCAGAGGGGCCACCAGGGAATGGGGGGCGGGGGGAGGGGGGTTGGATGGGACAGGAGTCTGGGGGGGGGGCGGGAAGATAGGAGGTAGAGGCCAGGCCACAACCCCCTACCCTAACCAGTCCTCCATACAATTTACTAAACCTGATGCAGCTCTTAGGCCAAAAAGTTTGCCCGCCCCTGCTTTAAAACCTTACGGAGGTGCATGTATGCCAATGTGCTTTCAGCAAATGAAATGAATAAAGTCTCTGAGTTTCAGAAAGGGAGTTCAACGTTCTTTTTTATCCAGACAACCAATTTTAGGGCAGGTAACTGGTTAAAATTAAAGTTACAATTTTCCCTCATTAGAGGTGCTCCAATGAGAGAAATGAAGTGTGTCATGAGGGGAAGATACAGCTTTACGATACTGGCTGTCGCTTTCTGCTAAACTGCTCCCTATACTAGAGGCGCTGGAATAATGTGGGTGCTGAGGCCTTGAACCAAACTGTAACCCTGTGTATGATGGAAACCACCTCAAGCCAGGGGATGCGGCCCCTGCACCTCTAGTTCCAGCAACTCTGCCCTATACTGTTTTGATTGACAACTTGTCGAGTAGTGTTGTATATGCTCAGCAAGTTGTTACTTTTCATTCCAGAGGTGGTTACATTTCAGGGGTGTGTAATGATTTGGAAAATACCGTCTAGGACCCTTCAGGTGACAAGTGTTGCAGCAAAGACATTATTTACTTCTTCTACATTTCCATGTCCTCCATTCAATGGGCTTTCATTGTCATTTGTTCCAGAGTCACATTTGGTTTAGGATAGGCCTTTGTTTGGGCCCCCATCTGTGAAACTGCCTCCCAAAATATATACTGTGCTATGCAGTCCCTCAGTAGTTCTATTCACAACCTGGTGGATTCTTTTTATGGGCTAGATTGAGCCTTTCAACTCATTCCTTAGTAAGTAAAGGGCATGGGGCTGTGGTATCTTAGGATGAGCACATGAAGGATCTGACTCAGAGTCAGAATTCCCACTACTGCCCTGAAATGGGTACTGGCTTACTTCCCTCTTCATGCCCAGCCAGCTTTGTTGGCCAGTGCACTGAAAAGAAGGCGGGTGAGGGAAGAAGCAGAAAGTGCTAATACTCTGCCTTTGCTCCAGCCATTTGTTTGAGAACCCAGAGCCAGAATGCAGTGTGGATGTGGAGGGCACCACCTCATGCCCTGCACAGCTACATTAGGGCTAGTTAAAGTCTATCCCTTTGTGAATAATTTACTCTATGATAATTTAGGCCTCCCTTTTTCATCAGCTTGTCCCTATCTCCCGCCCCCCACCGCCCCAATGGTGCCCCAAAACTGGTTGGAAACTCCAGGCTCTGCTATAATACAAAGAATGGATATTGAAACACAATCTACTTTCTGTTAACACAGGATTATTTTTAAACTCTCTGTCTAAAGCCTTAAACCTAATTGTGTGAAAAATGTTAACATTTTATATTTATTTGAAAAAAAAACAACTAGCCTCTGATTTTGGGAAATGATTAGATAAAACCAACACTTCAAGTGAAGACCTTGACAAGTGCATGTTTTAACTAGAGCATTTGTATTCTCTGAGACTACTCTCAGTATACATTTAACAAGCGAAATGTAATCGTCCATTAATAGAGCTTAAAATGAGAAATATTCCCCAGCACCATATATATGTGGCTGACAAAGGGGCCCCCCACTTCTACCTCCCTTTTTTGGCTTTGACTTTCAGTTGGTCACGAGGAAGTAAAGATATATCCTAGGGTTTGGGGTTGGGGGGGATTATGTTGAGAAGCATCTCATCTGTAGCTCACTAGCTGACATATGAAGCTGTCAGGATCTGCCTTGATGGGAAAGTGATTGACCTTTATTCATAATTATCAAAATAAGGGAAGAAAAGTGTCTTGAGAGAAGAAGCTTCTGCTGCTGTCCAACTTAATGGGGAAGAGGGCCTACTGTAATGGTTTTCAAAGCCTTCACTAAAATAAGAATGCCTATGCAAATCATTTACTGCTAGAGATTCCTAATGTTCTGTTGCAGGGCAGTTCTGCAGTGATGTCATCACTACATTATTCATTTATTATAACAGTATTGCTAAGTCAGACTTCAACACAGATGTAGATTTGAAGGCTGTACAGTGAACCATATGGTCACAGGCCAGTTTGGAGTGGACACATGTCCACATCACATGACCTAGGCTGTAAACTAACAAGGAGCAGGGATTGTCTTTTTGTTATGGCTGTACCATGCCAAGCACAATGGAGCCCTGGTCTTAGGGTGACCTGATAGCAAGTGTGAAAAATTGGAACGGGAGGTGGGAGGTAATAGTAGCCTATATAAGAAAAAGCCCCAAATTTCAGGACTGTCCCTATAAAATCAGGACATCTGGTCACTGTACCTGGTCTACAAGCATTACTGTAGTACAAGATAATTACTATTACTAACAAAAATTAAACTCACAGCTGACAGCAGTTGGTATCATTTTTGGCAGTCATAACAGATTCTGCCCAGAATTTAAAGAGCATGGAGCCAGAACTATGCTATCACACCTAGAGATGCCCTCTCTAAGTCAAGGTTACAGTACACTATGAAGGGAAACCTATATTTATTTTGCAACTAATGACTAGTACCCCTGATGAATGCAGGACTTTAGGTACTTGGTCAGTCTTGCACCTTTCTTCAGTAATATATTCTTTTTAAGTAAAACCAGAACCCTGTAAGTAAATAAAATTATTTACAGTAATAAGAACTCTTGCACCATTGTTCTTAAGTCAGTTTCTTGTATAAGAGCCAGCATTTATGCTGTACTTTACTGACATTTAATTAATTATATACCACATTGTTTCTAATCAACATTCTAATGATACAGTAAATACCTCAAAAATCATCAAATGTCCACCTAAGCTCCTATGCTCAGCTTAGAGTGTCAAATGCGTTAATGGAATTGTGTCAGGAAATGTGTCAATCTGAAAAGATCTTGTTGGTTTCAACTGAGTTGAACTTGTCTTCCATTCCTTAAATTCCTTTGTAGTCATATTTGTTGAATATGTGACTTATTTCCATAGCAATATTTTCTACACTAGACTGAAGACCATGAATGTTTCCACTCTGAACTCATTATTCAAAGGCTTGTGACCCAACCATAATAGTTTGCTTGGGCTATAATTTAGCATATAAATTCTCAAAGCAGATTTTGAAAACAAATAAACAAATTCAAACATGGTTGGATCTACTGTGTTTTTGTGACTTACACTGTTCTCATTCAGTGTCTATGTGTGACAGAATACTGAAATACTACCGACTATTTGAAAAAATAAATTAGGCAGATACTCAGGCTTCTTCTCTTCTTTGAATGTCTCTGTACCTTCCTGGCTTCCACCCTTGGGCATGTCTATCTAAGAGAAAATCAGTGCTTTAGGGTCATGTCCTGCCATTGATGATTTTATGATACTCTTTTCATCCTAATGGAAATTCTAGTGGAAAAAATGTAAACTTGTTTGTATTATTTCCAGTTGGCATCTAGGTTTTGGGAGGGAAAATGGGATCTAGAGATCTACTATTTCCAAGGTCCTCCAATAACAAATGAGTTATTCCCCACCTCAAGAGATACCAATAGTAACTCCCAGAGACCAGCTGAACGATCATAACAATATTGGAATTTCCACTAGGGTAACAGGAATCCCACAAATGATATTGACCTTTGGTTCGGCCTAGTGACTAACATTTTGTTTACAAAGGGGGGGAAAAACCCTTTTAAATTCCCTATTTATCTTCATACTTACCTCTGGCATTTCTAAAGCATTCAACCTTGCAGTATCAAGTGCTGTTAACTATTAATCATTACAGATCTTTAAGAAAACAAACAATATGCTTACACTGACCATAGCATGGAACTTCAGCATTCAGTTGATGCTGAGCCATTCAACAACAAATATACATATTTGGCAGTAAAAAAATAATGGTATCAGGCAAGGTGCAAATTAATATTCGCACGTACTGAACTGGTATCTGTATTATCACTGGCAGGTATCCTGGATGGACAACTATTTTTGCTGATGGAGTTTAACATTCACTCTCTCTACCTCATTCTCTCAAAATCCTCTTCAGCCTCCGGGTATGTCTACACTGCAATAATGTAAGACCAGGGTTCAAACTCAGACTCAAGCCTAAACCCCCCATTCATCTACACAGAAATCACACAGTAACTCAAGGCTTGAAGCCAGGGTCCTAGGACCCCACAGGGGTGGAGGGTCTGAGCCTGAATTAAGCCAGGACCCAGGGTTCAAGCTCTATTACTCTTCAGTGTAGATGCAGGCTCACCAGACTTGTGCTCTGGGAGTTTGCCAAAAGTATCCCACAATCTCATGAGTGAACTTTATCCTCTGAACAGTCATCTTTGGTGGACAGTCAAGTTTTCCCACTCTGCACTATGAATAAAGGTCTAGAGCAGCGACATTTTGGGATGGCTCTAGAAAATCTGAGATACTGGGTGGTTGGACTCGAGCCTGCATAATACAGTGCAGATGCTGAAGCTCCAGGTTGGGATCCAGGGTTCCACAATTCTTAACCTGGGTTACAAATGAGTGTAGACGCTCAAGCACTAGGTTAACAAAGCCAGGGTCTGTAACTCTAGTTCTACTAACGCAAGACTTACACTGCAGTGTAGACATACCCTCAGAAAGCCAGACCCCCAGGTTCCCCTGATAGTGTGGTTGTTCAAGGCACCATCTAGCCACTGGTATGATTTAGAGCAGTCTGCTTAGCCAGCTAAAATGACCAAAATGATCAGGAATACCCTGTATGCCTGCGGAGGTGGCAAAGAGCTGTCTATGCAGGTTTTAGGCACATGGGGTTATGTTGGTGGGAATAATATGGTATCTTTTTTTACTTTTTCATTTTATTTTCAAACTGTCATTACTAATATAATATCAGCATGTTCTGTTAAATAAGGAATACATCATTACTACACCACTGCTGTGTGGTCTTGGCACTGAGAAAGGAAGGAGTTTGAAGGGTATGCACTTTTTCAGGCAGGGAAAGTAATCTAGGATACTCGCCATCAGCCCCAGCTAATAAAATGTCAGTATTCCAGTTTCTCTCCAACATATCCTGCCAGTAATGAGGTTTTAAGGAGATTTAAAACACTCTCAGTAGTGCAATCAAGTGTCGGCATATTGTAGAAGACACTCTGGCGTTGTCCACTGGAACATGAGCAGCACATGTTCAAAAGCAGCCAGCAGAGACAGTGTTGTGGGCCAAGATAGGGCTACTCTGCCAAGACGATTTTTAAAACTGAAGCCAGAAGGTCCAATAATTGAAAATGAAAGTTTTGAGACTCTTGTTCAAACTAAGTAAGTTTCAAGAGATGCCGAAAACTCGATAACTGTCAAGAGATACATTTCAAAGTATGGAATCAATGTGGTTTCATAGAAAGTAGGTCTTACCAAACAAATTAGATATTATTTGATGAAATTGGTTGATAAAGGAAACAGCCATAATGGAATATTCAGCTAGGCATTTGACCACACAACATTCCTATTAGAAAATTAGCACTATTCAAAATCAATATGGCATATAGTAAATTGATTTGAAACTGCCTCCAAGACAGATCTCAAAATAGAATCTTCATTAGGGAATTATCAATGAGAGGATGTGTTTCTAGTGGAGTCCTCCAGGGATCAGTTATCTCCCCAATACTATTCAATATCTTTATCAGTAATCTGGAAGAAAATATAAAATCAGGGCTGATCAAGTTTTCAGATGACACAAACTGGCAAATAAATATAAAATACATGATTTATACAAAGTGATCTGAATTGTTTGTTAAATTGGGCACAATCCAACATCATGCATTTTAATACAGCCAGTACAAGTTCATATTTCTAGAAATATAGGTTGTTAGTCATGGTTACGGGGTGAGAGACTGCATCCTGAAAAGCACATTGCAGAGGAAGGCGAAAA
Organism: Gopherus flavomarginatus; assembly: GCF_025201925.1. Lineage (NCBI taxonomy): Eukaryota > Metazoa > Chordata > Testudines > Testudinidae > Gopherus > Gopherus flavomarginatus. The sequence goes on from NC_066617.1 coordinate 188,202,328, forward strand.
AAACCCCAGGGCCTCTGCCAATCTGCCCTGGAGGAAAATTCCTTCCTGACTTCAAATATGGTGATCAGCTAAACCCTGAGCATGTGGGCAAGACTCACCAGCCAGACACCCAGGAAAAAATTCTCTGTAGTAACTCAGATCCCACCCCATGGAGCATCCCATCACAGACCATTGGGCATATTTACCAGTAATAGTCGAAGACCAATTAATTGCCAAAATTAGGCTACCCTATCATACCAATACCATCCCCTCCATAATCTTATCAAGCTTAGTCTTGAAGCCAGATATGTCTTTTGCCCCCACTGCTCCCCTTGGAAGGCTGTTCCAGAACTTCACTCCTCTGATGGTTAGAAGCCTTTGTCTAATTTCAAGTCTAAACTTCTTGATGGCCAGTTTTTATCTTAAAATGAGAGATGTAAAGAGCTTTATATACTTAACACATCAAAGAGAAGGTTCAGAGTCAACTTGATTGTAGTTCATAAGTATGTATGCTAGGAGAAGACACCTTATTTTTAAAGATGCTTTACTCAAGAAAAGACATAACAAGAGCCAACAGCGGGAAGTTGAAGCTAGAAAAATTCAAACTGGAGATAGGGTGCAAAATTTTAATTATCCATTAGAACAACTTACCATGGGATGCAGTCAACACTTCACCCCATGCAGTCTTTGAGTAACTACTAGTGGAATAAGCTCATAATCAAGATGAGTAAAAGACCAGAATCTGGCCTTCAATCAGAATTGGACATCTTTCCATCCAATCTGTAGAGGAATTACTATGTGAAGTTCTATGGCCTTCATTATGCAGGAGATTGGACTAGATGATTCTAGTGAATTTTGACTTTTCTTATTCAGATAACTTCTATAAGATATAATCCAAATATTGCCAAGGTCAAAGACTCTGAAGATTTTCAGAGAGGGAAAATCATTTTTAGTTTCCTTTAGTCATACAAGGCACTTAAGCAGTTTTGAAAATCAAGACACTTACCTAAGTGCCCAAATATGGGTTTATGAGCCTAACTTCAGACCACTGCATTTGAAAATGTTGACCATTATATATATATATATATATAAATAAGTTATCTTTTATAGCAGTTTAGCAACTCAAAATAAATAGGAAAAGCCAAAACCATGTGACTGACTAGTTTTCCCTGGCCTGGTTTATGATCCTCTGCAACAGGTGATACATTGGAATGGGTTAATATTACCATCATACAGGAAGGTATGTGGGGGGGAGAACAATTAACTGTTTTCTTTTGTTTTTACACTAGTCCAAAATTATAATTAATATGTTTTTTTAAAAAAAATAGGCAAATTTTAAAAATCATCTTGAATTACATTGCAAATTTGCCCTATTTTATTTCCTCAGAAGTCCAGCTGGGCAAAGAAAGAAGCCAATTAAAGATTCTACTGCCAATACAGCTAAAGGGAAAGTAGAAAGAGAACACAACACAAAAGTGACCTTGTCAAGAACTATTTGCATGGGTAACCTCAGATGGAAGACCAAGTCAACATTTTTTTTCTAAAACATAGCAGCTTGCCAACGCTCTCCTCCAGTCCTCTCCCATCTGCCCTCACTTTGGCTAACCTCTAAATTATGGCCCCCATACTACCATCACACCATCCCAACTACAACTTTCTCAACTAACTGCAATTACAAATTTCTACCCCATAGTTTCCTGCACTTAAAGGCTATCAGTACAGTTGTCAGAAGTGTGTAATTGCTGTGTGAGACCCTCACAACTGGCCTCTGCACTGATCTATAGAACCATTCAATTCCACAGCTGTCAGATTGCTGACACCCACTGCAGATAATGACATGGTGTCATCTCTCCAGCTCGTTTACCTGCCGACCCTGCAAACAAATGGACACTGGCAGGGGAGAAAAGGAAGTGAGCAGCAGATACCAGATTTATCATAATCACTATGATCCATGGTGGAGGAAAATCAATTTCTCTTAATCGAGTAGAGTGACTTATTAAGGGTTATGAGTCCTGGCTGGATAGCTGTACTGATTTGATTATGGTGAGAGAGAAATTAGCAGCAAGCCTCTTACACTGTCTTTCCCTTTGTCTTCTGGCTCAGGGCTGTTATTAAATTATTAGCTTATGAGAATCTTAGTAAGCAGGTCATGCTTTGATCAGGAGGAGCACGAGGAAACAGAGTGCTGAAGGTTTCAGAAGTGTTGACAGGTAGAGACGTGAACATTCACAATATGCCCACTGCAGCATTTTTTGTTTATAATTGAAAGAGCACAGGAATAGCACATGGCTGCTCCAAACATTCAAGCCCTCCCGGAGAGGTGTCAGTCAGGTGCTGAATCAACTCTCTTTCCACGTCTAGGTCTGAGCTGGGAATCCTCCGCCGAAGAAAGGTTACATTTAATCGCTCAGAATGTTATATAATGTGCCTGCAAATTAAAGCGGAACCAATCCAGCTTGTGAGAAATGCTTGATTTAAGAGAAAATCTATTGTATTTTCGTGAATTTAGTGTAGCCAAAGTCACTGGTAGAAAAATGAGCACTTCAAAATGCAATTTTGGGGGCCTGTAGAACATGACTAAGACAAAATGACATTCAATTTTTGTGACTATTGCATCACTGGGCTGGTGAATGTAGTCACTAAGGTCCTCCTTTTTTCTGTCTCTCCATCTCTCTGATATTTTAGAGATGGGGAAAAGCACTTAAAAGGTACACTGTCGAAGCAGAGCCCTCAGATAGGTTTCCCTCCCCAAACAAAATACTACTGGCATCTGACAATTTGATTTTGGAAGATGCAGACACAACAAAGCTCAACAGGGAATCTGAATTTTTAATGTTCAGGAAGAATTTTGTGTTTGAAATATTTTTCATTTAATCCTGCAAGATGCTGAACAACTCCTACAGGGTGCCCAGCACCTTCAATTACAATTAAAATAATGGGAGCTGACAGTATTCCACCACTTCCAGTATTAGATGTGGAGCATAGGACTGTATGTATCTTCTAAAAACACTGAGCCAGATCTTCAGTGAAGTACATGGACATAACTCTGTGAGAAAAGACCATTATTATGTGTCAGCAGCTCTTGTCAGGCCTGACACACTCATTACACCTAACATACTGTTGTCATGCTATACACACAAAAGGTGGCATGTAATATGTCATTGGAAAACTAATAACTCACTGAACATTAATATTCTTGTTTGATGTATGTACGAACAACCCACAAAGGATTATACAGATGTGCTGTAATTACGACTAAAAGGTGTATAAACCAGGCACGCAATCAGGAGTTGATAAACAGGTTTTTTTCCCAGACAAAAGAATGCAATTCCACCTGCTTGAATGTGTCTCCCATGTAAATTAAGCAAGGTGTGACTAAAGAAAAAGGAAAGCATATTTGCATGTCAGGCAAACTGCAATCAGGAGTGCAAGTAAAGAAAAAATAATCACTTGACAGTCTCAATAGAGACTGCACCCCCAGAAAGCCTTCCTGCCTCTTGAAGCAGGGCCAATCAACTTTGACAGATATACTTTCAAAGGTGTCCTGGACTGTAAAAAGAGGGGCAAGGAACCCTAAACTCTTCAACCAACAAGCAAAATCAGAGCCCTGGACTCTGTGGGGATCACAGCCATTGCTGGAAAAGGAAGATGGGGAGGAAACTACCTTGAACAACGACTGTAGCTTGTTATGTTAGATCTTAGCCATTAGAAAGCATATTTTTACTTTTGTTTCTTTGTTTGTAACACATTCTATCTTAATTCCTTATGCTTGGTTTCACTTAATCCTATGTCTTTTTGTTAAATAAACTTATTTTACTTTTATTATAAACCAATTCAGGTGCTGAGATGGAAACCTGCCAGTTTGTCAAACTCCAGCTAAATTAAGGAGCTGCAGTGTATTGTCTCTTTAAAGGGCAATGAACAATTTCTGTAAGTGTTCCAGGAAAGAGTGGATGCTGCAAGGGGGTGTCTTTGGGGAACTCGGGGGGTTGGGGTTCACCGTCAGTTACCTCAAGGCATGGTTTGGGCTGGTAGAGTCCTCATGAGTTTGCTGGCAAGACAGACAAGTTGGAGTTAAAGGGAGATGTCACACAGTTTAGCAGTAGGAAACTTCTCACTGGCTGAGAAGAGTAACAGAGTTATCAGTAACAGAATTCTGGGAACCTCTGCTGATTGTCACATTGGCGGATGGTTTGGGGGAAATTTGGGACTGGGACATTGTTGGGGTCTCTCTGCAAAAAGTAACTGGGTCGTGGAAGCAAAGGTGTGATCTTGGTGTCAAGGCTGTTAACGTACCTGGAATTGCATGGCAGGCAGCGGCACAACCCCTTATAGATCTAGGTTGACCACCAAAGTGTTACAAATTCCACTGAAGTTAATGGTACTGTGGCAATTTACACTAGCTGACGATCCTGGACCACTAATGTTAAGACTATTACAGCAACCCCAAGATAAACATTTTCAGGCACATTATCTCCTGGCCCTGCCCATGTTGATTTAAATGAAGTTGTGTGTTTATTCCATGACCCCTATCTCTCTCCTTCACTGAGATTTTTACAATGGACAAATAATTTAAAGTCTATTTTCACCATTTTGGTGCTCAACACATGCTACCCACAATTCTATATTATAAATATATATTAATATATGTCCAAGCTTGTGGTGAAAGTGAATGGCTTACAAGAGATTAGGATCTCAAAATGTTATGTGTAAGATTAGTGCTTCTGGTGACTGGTAACTCAGTTCTAATGCCTTCACATGTACATACACACAAGGGCATCCTTTAAAAATTCCACTATTTTGAATGATTTTACTAATTATAAATAGAACTGCCCAATCCTCTGCATGGACCAGCACTAAAGTAGGATGTGACAGTGTCAGTGGTGAGAACGGTGCAACTCAGAAATTTGGAATTCTACTTCAGTCTCTGGAAGGGATATGCCCATAGACTCTTCTGCCTATTCCTCCCAAACTTGATCACTTCAGCCTTGTCCGCCCAGCCTGTCTTTGTCCCAGTCCTGCCTCTTCTCACCATAGCCTTTTATCCCAGTCCCATTCTCCCCACCTAATCAGTCTCACTCTCCATTCTTTGGGGTTCCTCATCCCATTTCAAGTCCCCTTCCCAACAAGTCGTAGTCTCATTCCTCCAGTCTTCTTGTCACAATCACAGTGTCTTCACCACTCCCAATCTCCTGGCCCCATGATTCCTAGTTCTCCTCCACCACACAGATTCTTGTCCCCAGTTTCATTGGCCAGTTGAGTCACAGTTCCTGTCTCTCCTGGCTCCTCATCCAATCTGCCCCTTCCCTCTCCCACCCTGGACTCCAGTCATTCACATTCCCCAACCCCCCCACTGGTTCCCAGTCCCAATCTCCCGCCTCAGAAATTTAAAAGATACACACACACACATATATATATATATATTTCTTCCCGCCTAGCATTGCAGCAGTAGTCATTCTTTACCAAGTGTTTCAAATTGCTGAAGAAAGCTTTATACTCTGGAGGATAAACGCTGCAGAATTTAAAAGTCAAGGGTCAAAAGAGATTTCGCAGCAAGCACTTTATAAATACTGGAATCCACTAACACCCTATTAGTCAGATTCCTAAATTAACCCTTCAGTGCCTTTAGATGAACATATGTCTTTTACCCTCTATAACCAATGAAGTGTTGTTTAAATCAATGACAATAAACAAAGTGTACCATTTTATAAGGTTTTAGTCCTCAGAATGATTTAATTCTCAGTGAAACAGTAGCTCTGTCAAATTGGTCTCCTCTGACACCTACTTTGATGATACATTTGAATCTGATACAAATTGACACATGACAGCAAAAGGCCTGTATTAATTAGAAAGGGTTACAGCAACATTTACCGCTGAGACTTAACTTGGATCATTTTTTTGCTTATCAGCCAATACTCACCCAGAAGCATTCAGGTACATTGTCTCCTGGTGCACAGAAATTAGAACTACAGTGACATATGGTATTACAATGTTATTAAAATATAATGTTACTATCTGTCTTCTATGAAATGAGTTAAAAAAAAGAAAACAAAATAACAATTCTAATTTACAATATAGCAGAGCAGGAACACAATTAAAATAGATCTGAATCTTTATGAAAACACATTCATTTTTAATCACATGCTTAGTTCTTGAATAGGAGGGGACAGGGTGATAATCTAATAAGTTCATTCCACCTCCAACATTCATTATTCTATTATACACAATAATAGTATTACTAAAGTCTCACATCTAAAATTTCAGTTATTTATTCTATACATCTAAATCTTAATACTGTATTATTCAAAGATGCATCTATAAAACAGCATCTCTGTTATTTTCAGTTTTTGTATGTTCATCGAGTTCAACAAAAATGCCAATATTATAATCATCCATTAATTCCATTACCAAATATATTACTTCTAATATAAGAAACAATATGTAAAATGAATGGAAAGCAATCAGCATAGAAGCATTGTTGGTTTGGATTGGTGGTAGTGGTGTTTGTTTTGTTTTCAGGAAATGTCTTCCAAATTAATCTGCAAACCTGAAAAATGAATAAAAAGTTAACCAACCAAAGAGAGCGTTCCAGTTATTTTAGTGTTTTGCTTGTGAAAACCTCTAGCAGCCAGCTGCAAAACTTGTTTCACATATGTTCCTTTAAATCATCTTCCAACTGCATTTCAGAGAATGGACTGTGACAATGGTTTGAAGCTTTATTCCCCTCTGTAGCTACAAGTCATCACAATGCTGACTCTAATCAGGTTACTCTGCATCTGTCTGTCACAAATAACCTAGTAACAACTAAATGGATTGCCATAAATCTTTCAGTTAGAATGCATAACTTTATTAGCACAATATTTTTGAACTGATTGCATTACTTTAAAAAAGAGCTTTCATTTACTCTGTCATTTGGGGGTCAAATGTGTTCAATAGCTGGGAGCTGCATACATATGAACCCTTGCTTCAGCATTATAGTGGCCTCCAGAATTTCTTCTCTTAACACACCATAGCCATACTTGTAAGCCACAGAGGCATCCTTCAGAAAATTCTTTGATCAATGCTGATTGATAAAGCTGATTGATAGTGTGGTGTGTAGTTCTGTAGGTTAACTAAACATGACCAAGTTTCTTCATGATATTGGAAGGTCATAGGCCATATTACCACTTCCACAGCAGTGTCATCTCTCATGTACCCTCATTGTTCTTTGTAAAAATAGCTTGTAATTTGATACGTTTTCTAGGAAATGTTATGCCTAATTTTTGTTTGGGGGTTGTTGAAATCTAAATATAGCAAAACTGTATGTAATTTGAAATCCATGCCAGGACCACATCTCAGCAAAAGGCAACCTATCAAGCTGTATTCAACCGGCACAGTCATTGTGGCTTTAGGGAGATCTGTATCTTGTTTCATGAACTGGGAGAAGAACAAAATAGCATTAACTCAATGAAAATTAGAACAGATTGTTTTATTCCATTACTTTCAGAATGACTCTCTATTTCATTCGCTAACTGTACTGAAGTTGGTGTTTCTCATAGCTCAAACATACAATTAAATATTGTACCATAGAAAATGAGATGAACTGACCAGCTGGATTTACATGATGACAATACTTAAACATTTTAATAAATATACATAATCATTTCTACATACATACAAGCATATACTATAGGTAGAGCAGGTATCAGTATTCTATAGCTAAGGTTGCACAAGCATTTTCATTTAAGGGACCATTTTTGGACTTCAGCATGTTATCCATTCTGGTTGAAATTTGGAAGAATTTTTTTTTCTTTTCTCCTTCTTCAGTCCAGGAACAAATATTTGTTAGAAAACTTGAGGATTCGACGATTTTCAAGAATGAAAAAGTAAAGAGTAAAACCACTTCAAATATTTATTTATTTTTTAAAGTAGTTGCAATATTATTTTGAACAGCTCATCCATGGTAATGGCAGAAAGGTAGAAAGGTGAAATTTGGAGATAGTCCCTACATCACAGATCGCCTGTCAGTGCTCTAGTGAAAATTAATAATAATTTCTCAAAGTTGCAAAATGGACCTTAGCTATGTACACTGGATTCTCTAATGCAATCTCTTAATAGCCTACCAACATTCTTCTGGTGCTCTGCATGTAAATGCAAACAACAAGAGCACCTTTCACCTAGTGTTGTAGGCAGTGTTGGGACTGTTTTCTCTATGATTAGTAAGAAGGGAAGGACAGCTCCTTTCATATAATAAGTGAAGCTGCACGTACACGGAGGCAGTGGTCTGAAGAAGTCCTGCTTTAATTAATTTTTTATACATGCACATACACAGGCTATAGAAAGGTGTATGCAGGTACACTATTCGAGTATGCGGTCTAGCAAATAGCTGAACATAATGGAATGTATGTCGTCATTTTGATTTTTTTTTAATAGAAAGAAAGAAAGAAAGAAAGAAAGAAAGAAAGACCTATATTAAAAAGCAGCACTATGAAGTCAAGAAATAACAAAATTAAGGTCACCTGTGCTATTTTAAAACTTTATTCATATGTGTATGCAATATGATATAGTCTTTTATTACATGGCCACATACTACCTTTTCTACAGGTCCTCTGCTCATTCAGAGCCTGAACCAAAGCTCATTAACTAAAGTGTGCTCTGGATCAGACCCTTAGTTTTCTCTGTTGGAGAAAGAATGAGACTAGACTATGAAGAGAATCAGTCTGGAATCCAAAGCCCCTCTGCCCCGTTCGGTGTATGGTATGTGCCAAATGACACAGGTGCCTCTAACACCCATTCCTTATTGTAGGCAGAAGTTGTACATTGTTTGAGGAGTCAGGTAAGACTGGAAGAGGAAGAATACTCTTGAGTTAAGACAATAGACTAGGAACCAAGGGAATTAAATTCCTTTTCTGCCTCTCACTGACTTTCTGGGGCCAAGCACTGATCAATCGGGATACAAAACCATTATTGAACAGCAGCCTGGTTGATTGGGCACTATCCATCTTGTTCACTGACTGAAAAAGGAGTCCTGCAGAAAATACAGTATGTGATCATGTAATTACAGACTATATAACAACACACACATGAGGGCAGAGTTAAGGTTTCACAGGCAATCTTATCTTTGTTATTTCCTGACTACTTTACTTTACAATTACAACCTTACTGTTCTTTTAATGTATTTTTCTAATAGTGTGTGTGTATATATTAATGTGTGTACTAATTTTATGTATATACACAGAAAAAACAGATACATTCACTAATGCATAATATTGTATAACATATACATATACTGTATATACAAAATCATAATATAAAAATATTATGAAGAAACAGGCACAATCAGCAGACAAATTGATCCCCGGTGTAACACCATTCAAAAATCAATAGAACTACAATATTACACCAGAGATGAATTTGTCCCATTTTATCTTCTGTCAATCCATTTCACAAGCTGTACACTGAAAACACAGGCTACTTGATAAAGCCCATCATACACTAGTGTTACAATAAACCAAAGATCACTTGACTTGGTTTGGTTTATCTTTCATACATATCTCTTTTACAGCAATAATCTGGGAAATAGTATTAGATTGTATAGCCTAGGATTAATCAACTTTATTTGATTCAATAATAAAGCTGTGCAGCAACAAAATAGTTATGAAGGTTATATTAAGGTTTCTGTTCCATACACTGCTTATCATCTTTCCCCACCAGAAACTTGTGATAGATCTAAAATCAATATTCGTGTCATGTCTTAAATTTACCATCTTTTCCCCTTAAAAGCAGCTCCACAGGGGCTCATAAAGAATCAAGTGGTTAAATTTGTTTTAAAACTAGTCAATTATAAAGATAGGCCAATTTATTCATTACCAAACTGCTCAGAGTTTAGGTTCTTGATACAGCACTTGATTCTCTGCTGCTGATTCCCTTCAATCAGCTTTAATAATAAAGTAGCACAGTTCTGAGCAAGCAATTTCCTCTGGCTACTGAAGGAGACCACCACAAGCAGTTTCCATATTTGTCTGTGAAGCAGACAGCTTGCAAAAAATGAAAGCTTGTGTTAGCCGTGGGGGCAGTAAGGTGGGAGGGGTGTTAAGAAAAAGAAAATACAGGACATCCACATTCAATTTTAAATCTATCAGACATGGTTTGTGATATTATGTCACTGGACTGTTGTGCTGTCGAGATGAAAGAACACAAGACAAAATTGTTTTAATACTTGAATGCTTGCAATATGACCAAAATGCAGTGTACTGTATATAGCAGAACAAAGCCCTGGGTTAGTATGGTACAACAGTTTTTCATGCTGCCAGCATAAATGTTAGTTTCAATTCTGTAAAATAAAAGCTTTCTAAGTAGCAAGTTCATTATGCTTCTCACTAAATGGTACAAACTCCTCTGAAGTCAATGGTACTGTGCCAATTTACACCAACTGAGGATCCTGGAACACTAATTTTAAGACTATTGCAATGACCCCAAGATAAATATTTTTAGGCATATTACCTTAGGGGCCTGCCCAGGTTGATTGAAAAGAGGCTATGTGTTTATTCCATGACCCCTAGCATTCTCCTTCACTGAGATTTTTACAATGGACAAACAGTAAATGTTACAAGACAACTTTATAGTATATGCATTTTTTCTTGGTATTTAGGTGGGAAAATATAGGGACAAATTTAGATATTGAGGAGACAAGAGTCATTCATTTATAATAAAAAATTACAACCAGATTCCCATTATAGCCTCAGTTTTCACCATCTTTACTGTTGGAATGTCAACAAAACCAAATCAATCCATCTAGAGTTTTGCATAGCATATCTCTCCGCAGGGTATGGATTTTTGGGGGGAGTTATTAAAGAAAATACACAAACATTTAATTAACCCAGTTTTTCTTTAATTCTCCTTTTAATTAAAGCTACGACTTTTTATCATGTGATTGCCTGCTTTAAAAAGCTTTTTTTTTTTTACTCAAGACCACAGAGCTGTGAATATGCAAAGTACTTAGTGTACCTAAACACCTCATTAGATTGAGCTGTATTATGCTTATCTACTGAGATGGAAAACTAAGAATATTAATATGGCAGGTTTGACATCACAACAATTGATGAAAATTCTAGGGTCTAACTTGATAATTTCTGAAGGCTTCCCCCAGTAAAAGAGCAGAACTATTGTCATACTGTAAGTGTATGTGTATTAGCCTCACCTCATATTTGTAGCAAGGAACTGTAACAAAGAGCTGGAATGCAATTGCTAAACTAAAGTTTACCTGTCAATAAGAAGTTATTTAAAAAAAAAATCACAAGAAATAAGGATTACAAGTTAGAGATTTCAAAGGGACATGTCAACTCAAAAAAGCTAGTCAATATCAAAACTGAGTTAAAAGTAGGTTTCAGGTACTACACGTGCTCCTGAATTCCTCGAGATTATTTTTGTCGTTTTAGAATATTTTTTCCCAGTTTTTTTGCCACTTAATATATTAAAGACAACCCCTACAACAATAAAATAAAATAAAATAAAATAAAACCAATATAAAAACAGAGGAAACTAAGAATCTGCTCCTGAAAACACTTAAGGATGTAAGTAACTTTATGTATTCCTTCTGAGTTAAACGGATGTGCCCAAATGTCGGTCAGATCATAATTAATGGCTTGATTCCACCCACATTTCTACCAATGGGAACAGGATTAATTTTATCTAAGTTATTTATATGACACCTATTACCATAGTATCAGAGCACCTTATTAACTCCAGTGTATGTATCCTTACAGTACCCTTCTGAAGTAAGGTGTTCTCTTCTCCATTTCACAGATTAGGAACTAAAGCATAGAGAGCCCATGGTTGCACAGGAAAGCTGTAAAAGAGCAAGAAATTGAACCAAAATCTCTAGCTAGTGCCCTAATCACTGGATCAGTCTTCCTTGTGATGGAATAGGCCTGGTTATAAATAGCAAATATATATATGAACTGTCAGTTAAATACAAATTAAAACAAAGTGTGATTTTTAAGTTGATGGCAATTCCTTTAAAAACTTAAAATCCTGCAAAATATCCATTTGCGGCAGATAGTTGAACCAAAGCACATGTGGGTGCTAACTTTTATGTTAATGCTAGCAATTAAATTTTAGTTAAGTCCTCTGGAAAAATCAGTCATTTCACCTCCTCCAAAAGCCTCATTCCCCTTTGGCTGTAGGTGACATTAAAGGTTTCAAATGCCATATTAGTTGATGGCTCAGAATTAAATGATATCTTGTATGGAAGTGCTACAGTAAATGTGTCTCCAATGCTGATGATGGCTATTTAAAAAAACCTGTATTTCTTGGACAATGGAAATGTGTGTTAAGCTTGTCTATGAGAGAACTGAATTTAGGTTTGACAGACACAGCTACATATAAAAAGATACTTTCAAAAAAAATGTTCACCACTTCACTCAAATACAACTACATTAGCACCAACAGAGGCTAGAAAGTTGCCATTTCCCCATCTACTAAGGAATGGTCAGAACACTACTGGCATGTTACCAAGACACAGACTCCAATCTACCTCTTTGATGCTAAAGTAACACTTTCCTTTAAAATCTCTATCATCTTAATTTATAAAGATAAATGGGGCAGGGATTGCAATTTACTGCTTGTTTGTCCCATGCCTAGTACAATGGAACCTGATCTGGTTTGATGCAGGCCCGGGTGAGAGGTTCGATACTGTGATTGGAGTTAGACAAGGATGTGTGTTGTCACCAATCCTCTCTGCCTTAGCAACAGTCTGGGTGAGGAAGCAGGCAACAAAAGGCATCATGGATGACTTTACCAATGACACTAATTTACTAATATTATGTGGAACAGAATGATTGCCCTTGCACCAGAGGTAAAAGAGAATGAACTGAAAATAAATGCAGAGAAAATCAAGATGATGAAAGCAGGAAACTGGACAGCAGATGCAAAGGTGTACGTGGGTGGAAAGGAAATTGAACAGGTAGCAGAATTTTGCTATCTGGGGAATGTGATGACACTGGAAGGTAGATGGGACAAAAACATTCATATGAGATTAGAAAAAGCACTATTAGTTTCACCTTCCAAAAGTCATACTATATCATGCAACTGAACTGAACATGCTACTGTACGAAGCAGAGATTTGGCTGAAGACACTGACTAACAAGAATTTGGAGGCTACCCATCACAGATGGCTGAGGAAGACACTACATGTTCCATGGAAAGACAAAACAACAAATGCAAGAGTAAGGGATCTGACAGAGCAAGACAAGTTAGAAAATATCAAAGAGAGAAAGCTCAGGTAGTTCGGATATCATGGCACAGAGGCTCATTGGTGATTCACTATTCTGTGTCAGTAACTCCTGTCAGGCCTCACTACACCCATTTCACTATGATTATAACCTGTATCTTAAAAGTGTCATACAATATGTCATTGGAAAACTAATAACTGACTGATCATTAATACTCTTGAGTGATGTACATATAAGGAGTGTATTAAGAGTTATGGACTTATGCTGCAATTATGCCTAAATTGTGTGTATATCGGGCACATCAGGGGAGTTGGTAAACAGGTCTGCCCTAGAAAAAGGAATGCTTATTTGCTTCTTTGACCAGCTCAGTCATCAGGAAGAGATAATAAAGGTCAATTTACATATTAGGTAAACAAAGCTAATAAGCAGGGGAGGAGAATAAAGTTTCTGGGTTATAAAGACAGGAGGTGTAAAGCAATTGAATCAACTGATGGTACTGTACTATAGCAGTTTACCCAGTGAAGTGTTTTATGAAAGCTAATGACACAATGGTGATTAATATCATTGTAAAATATATGTATTAAGACAATATAAGAAATTATGGATACTCACTGATATTAGGCCTCACAGTGTGTGTCCAAACAAAGGAAGAAACAGGCCTCTCCCAGACAGGACAACTATTTACCTGTCTCCTATGTCAATTAAGCGTGGAAGAATCAAAACAATGGAAGCTCCATTTACATATAGGGGAATGGGAAGCCCAAAGGCAGGGAAAATCAGCATGAGGTCACTGTGCCTCTTGAAACAAGGTAATTGAACTTTGGAAGATAGAAGCAAAGATAGAAGCCATCTTTGGCATCCATCAGTATCTAGATACGAGGGAACAGAGCTCTTGCAAGCTGAGAAAGATGAGTTGAGGTCTCTGGGAACTGACTATAGGTGAGAAACCTACATAGGCAAAGATCTTTCATCTAGAAAGACAAGGGGAGCCAGCATCTTGTACTTCTATAGAAGGTCCTGACTGAGAGAAAGTCAGACAGGGCTGGGAACATAAGAACGGCCATACTGGGTCAGACCAAAGGTCCATCTAGCTCAAGGATCAGCAACCTTTGGCACATGGCCCGCCAGGGTAAGGACCCTGGCAGGCCGGGCGGGTTTATTTATCAGCCTCGTCCGCAGGTTTAGCCGATTGCAGCTCCCACTGGTCACAGTTCTCCGTCCCAGGCCAATGGGGGCTGCGGGAAGCAGTGCAGGCCAAGGCATGTGCTGGCTGCCAGTTCCTGCTTACCCTGGTGGGCCGCATCCCTGATCTAGCCCAGTATCCTGTCTTCCAACAGTGGCCAATGCCAGGTGCCCCTGAGGGTATGAACAGAACAGGTAATCATCAAGTGATCCATTGCCTGTCACCCATTCCCAAAGATGGAATATTGGTGAGATAAACCATCTTGAACAAAGCCTGTACCTTGCTAGATTAATTTTGGATGAGGGTTTTCACTTTTATTTGCTTGTAACACTTTCTATTTTCCTTTTACTTGGTATCACCTAACCTATGTCCTATTGTTAATAATTTTGTTTTATTTTCACTATAAATCAATTCTGTGCATCTTTGAAAGGAAGGATCATTTACCCCCAATTTATAAAGCTCTCATTTATTGCTCCTTTGTTTCTTTAAAGGAGCAATAAAACTTATTATTTCTCAGTCCACTGCCTCTTCCTCAGAGATCCTCACCTACCAGGAGAAATGTCTTCTTGCTCACTCAGAATCTAAACTGGAGGAGACTGAGGAAGGAAGTGCTGATGTGGTAGTGGAGGGATGCACAGGAGCCCCTTTTAAGCTGCTGAGAAAGGAAGCATGATATATTCCCACAGCTGGCCATTTGCACCACACAGTAGAGTTGGTCACACAGTGCAAACTAGACTCACTATACATGGGTGCAGTAGAGTGGAACAGGAGAGGCAGATGCTTGGCTTTCAGTGCTTCTCCTCTACAATGGCCTAGAGGCTAGATAGAGTAAGGTGAAGCAAGTAAAGAAACCTGCACAGGGAGGCTCCTGCTGCTCTTAGGTTGGGAGGGAGGAAACAACTTGGAAGCAGACCCAGGAGGATGAAAAACTGTGCCAAAATCTTCTTTGCCCAGATTACCTCCATGACAGAATGATACACTCCATACCTGTGCTGCCAGAAACCAAACCCAAAAAGAATAAATAATGGCTATGCAGTGAAATCCTTCTGCAATGTAGTATAAGGTCTTAACATACATAATTCAGCCATACTGTGTAAGAATTTAAGGTGAAAGTAAATGATATTTGTAATCCTAAATACTTTCAGTGCTTTAGAAAATCTCCCCTTAATGCAACATAACTCATTTTTGGCATCCCAAACTCTCGTAATTTTAACTGATATAGGAACTGCTGTATAATTGGATAAATAGGGACATGAATAAAGTTCTTAGTGAATTATAGTTCAGCACTGCAGGCCCCAGTCCTGAGAATGATTTGCAGAAGTATTGTGGGAGGGTGCTGTTGGTGGAGTAGATGTTGGGAGGAAAGGGAAGAGGGGCTAATAGCTGGGAACATATAGTCCACACACTGGAGACCAGATACTATAAAGTGTTGATCACCTCACAAAAGTGTGTGAGTGCCCTTGACTCTCTCTGATGTCAGTGGGAATTGAGGGAACTTAAGCCGTTAAACTGGCAAGCAGAACTACAAGTGGCAGAGTTTTAATCTCTTTCCTGGGGGCTCTCTTTTATTGAGTCCAAACAAAAACAAACCACTCAGAAAAGTGGTCCCAACTGCCAGGGACTTTGGCAGCTTTTTTTGCCAGATGAGAGGGAAAAGAACACAGTCTTTTTCCTACATAGCCATGACTACACCACTTCCCCTTTTCCTTTATACTTCCACCTCCTATCATCCATGTGATGGACAGGAGTCCAGGTTAGCTCCTCCCACATGGGAGCTTGTATAGCAGCACTGTTCTACCTTGTCACAAACCTCAGTTCAGGAGACCACGCCTTTGCGGAACAGTACTTAAGAACATGCTCAAGTGCTGTCCCATATCAAGGCACTCAGACCTTAGCAAAAGGCACTAATCACCTTTCAGGATCAGGCTCTGGTACCTTAGCTCAGGCAATTGCCAGGACACTGGGCGGAACATAAATAGACTGGGTTCTGGTGTCAGTCAACGGTGAAATCAGGGATTATAGAGAAACAGATGACTTAATGTTTATACAAATAATAAGATACAAAATATCTTAATTCAAATATATTAGTTTACCAATCTGACAGTGTAATAGAAAAGACAACACGGAAAAATACCAATTATATACTTCCTCTTACTTAAATGTCCCGTTAATCAATGTTTGTGTTAGTGTGGAAGACAAACCAGCTTTAATTCTAAAATTACCATTTAGTTTCTTTTGACATTCTAGAGAAATATTTAAAATATTGGTGAACTGCAACTGAATCTCTGTACAGACTCTAGTGCACAGATTTACTAGTCAACTCTAATGGATGCTTTTGCAACCATGGAAAAAAATGATAGCCTTCTAGTTTCTGTGACATATGTTCTATTAATTCTGAACAAAATGTTTCCAATATCCAGATCCATGATCACACAGGTAGCTGAGCATGTTATTGTCCAGGCAAATGTGTTATGAATTCTCAGATGATGAACTACATTAAGGCCAGATGTCAGAGGTGCTGAAACTGATAATCCATCAGTAATTTTCTATCTGCCGCAATAGCTCTGACTCATTGAACTAAAAAAATATGTTTAATCACCAACTGGTCAACTTATCAAAAAGTGCCACAGGGTAACAGTAGGTCTTGACAAACAGAGGACAGACATTGCCTGAACCATTGCCACAAGCAGGAAAGTAGAAGTGTGCCTTATCTCAGCATCTTATGTTTAGAAACAGACTCAGGGTGAAATCATATTAAGGGGGAAAAAAATTCATATTAGAAAATAAGCCAGTAGGCTAGAGCTCCTATCTGAAATGCCATGATTCTTTTCTATGGTATGTTTTACATTCTGGATTGTTTTTCATATAAGCAAATGAAATTATCTTTTTTTAAATTAGAAAGTCCAATTATTTTCTGAAGAGATCAAAGTTTAAGTAGCTCACAGTACAAGCCGAAGGCTTGATTGCTTAGTGGTGCTGTTGGCCTCTGCACCTTTCTGGATGGAGCCTTAAATGATGTATTACCCATCCCTGGACTACATGTGCCACCAGCTGTGTGACTAAAAAGGAATGGCAGGCAAAGCCTCACAGATATCACATGAGTCTTATATAAACTCTTCCTGAAGTCTGAAAAACAATCACCACGTAGAAAGTGGTACTTTCTCTAGGTGCATCTGTGGTAAAGTGACCTAGCTCCCCCACATCGGGTTATTAGTCTCTCACTTTGCTACTGTCCAGTCTTGGCAGTCATGACAGAAAGCTCTTGAACTTGTTTATTCACACTTGTTTAATCCTGTTTCCACACACTGTCTTACAGCCTGTGAGGCTAAGAAGATGGATGAGGAGAGCCAGGGTCATGAGGGGTTGGGGTCATGATGTCGCTGGATCTCATTAACTACATCACTCACCACACCAGTCACTCCAGAGGTCATCTCAACTGAGGACTCTGGGATAGGTGATGGAAAAATGGCTGGCAGAAATGCATACATTTTTTCCTGCAGCTGATGCAACATATGGAAATAAGTATAGACACTGATACTGGCCTTAAGCTCCAAAAGATGCTGGGCTATTGGGTGACAGAAATATTTACATAAACATTTTCTCACAGATACTATAGCAAAAGCCAGAAAGGCCACTAAATCAGAAAAATCATGATCAGGATGTACAATTAATTTTGTAAGTCTGAATTTGTGGGGGAAAACTATGCTATGTTTCTTTTATTAGCTTTTGCATATTTATGAGACTAATTGGAAAGAGGAAAATAAAGCAAATATACTAGAGATAATATTATATAGTGGATTTTACCAAATCAAATAAAATAGGCTGGAAATCTACCCATCTTATATTGAAATTAAATTGAGCTCACTGTGTTCTTAACAGAGGAGCTTTGTCATAATTTAGAAGCTTGAAGATAATATGAGCATTCCTTGCAGGGTCCAGAGCATGAGAACTTTTAAGGGTATTACTCGCAATTTATGCAGAATTTATATATTGTAAAGTGTGCTGTAAAATAATACTTTTCATGTTTCATTATAACTTGAGGATATTTTTTTTCATAACATTGGCAATAAGGATATTAGAATTATAAATGATATTTTCAGATATATTGTGTACATTATTTGTGCAGCAATTCTGTTTCACAGTTTAAACTTCACTTCAAATAAAACTGTCTCCTTCATCTACCTGTTTGCTGTGACCCTGTTTAGATCTATGCCCTGTGATCAGTCATTCTGTAAAGGCCAAATCAGTTGCAAGAGATGGGTGAAAAGGCTACATTTAAACACCACTGCAGTGCTGGAATGAAAAACAACAGTACATGGGCTTGATAACATGGGCATTCTGATCCTATCTTATATTCACTGGTTCACTATACAGGTATATAATAAGGAAATATGATGCAAATCCATCCTGAAAAAGTTAGAACTGATTCTGATCTCATTTTCCCCAGTTTTACACCAGCAGAGATACTCCCAATTTACAAAGTGAGAGAGAGAGATCAGAGTCAGGTCCATAATCAATAGCTTCTACTCATGAGAGTGCACACTCTGGGACTCCACACTATTAATTCCTCAAAGTGCATATGGGCACTTAGACTGCATTCATAAGGGAAACCATTTGTCCATGATTTTTATGATTTCTTTCCCCTGAGACAACTTATCTATAAGCTATGGTTTATATTGAATATCCCACTGAAAAAGAAAAAAAAATCTCATAACCTTGCCACAAGGTGATTGTGAACAGAATTTACACAATTAGTTAATTCCTTGTAAAAGACATAGAACTTAAGGGAGGCCTCTATTTTACCCATTGTCTTGACATTTATATGTTGCCACAAAATGTGTGTGGTCAGAGTGAAAGAAGAAGTGAAAACAGATTTTGGTTTTTTGTTATGTTTTCAGTGACAGGTAGAGAGTGGGAAGAACAAAAAGATAGATGGTCCTGTGGTTGAAACCTGTCTTCATTTCCTGGCTCTGCAACAACTTCCTGTGTGAATTTGGGCAAGTCAGGGTCTCTCTGAGTCTCATCTGTAAAATGGGGATAATAATATTTTTCTATCCTTACAACGCCCTTTGAGTTAATCTCACTAAACATTTATGAGATGCTAAAATACAACGATTGGATCCACATAAGTAACCAGAAAGAAAGAAGAGTCACTTCAATTCGGGACAGGTAACCTATTGATGGCAATTAAGAAGAGTGTAATGCGAAAAGGGTTCCCCCATCCCTAATTTCTACTCATGTCTCTCAGCTCCACCCATTGAAACGGGCAGAAGGAACTTCTTCCCCAGGAGGCCCTTCCATTTCTGATTTAATTCATCAACTTATAATTTGTATACTGATTTGTGCTGCACAGATTTTTTTTATATTACCAATTTCTTCATATTTTTAACCTGAGAAAACAAAGATTCAACATGTTCTCTACAGAAGACAAAAGAATAAAATATTCAGTTTCTGAACTCTGCATGATACAGAGAATTCCTCCCCCCTACACACACCCCTGAAGATGGTTTCTCTGGTAAAGATGGGGAAAGCGTTTCAGGGATAATTAAAAGTGACCTAATCTTTCACCCGAACCCAGTGCTTTTAACCATTATTTTTCACAATCTCTGTACTTTTCTGATTCCAGTCAGGAGGAGACATGTAAGTGCTAAAATACCCTAATAGCTTTTTCTTGTGTATTTCCATCCTCTTCAATGGACTACATAAAAGCAGTAGTGGAAATCTCACCAGAAAGCTTTTATTTGCAAGATTTCCAGTGTTAGAGGTCGGATGAGTTAGAATAGTTTGAATAAGGTCTAAACTGATAGCCAATCAGCTGAATGCTTATCTAACCAGGAGTAAATCTTGTTTAAGGTTAACCAACTACCACATTAAAAATAAGTAGCATCAGGAAACTACCTATTCTGAAGTAAAACACATTCTGAATTTTCATTTAAATTGCAAACCAAATCTTTTTGAAAATTTGAAAAAAAGTCATTCACTTCTTTTGTCTCCATCTCCATTTTGATGTGTCTGTACACCCTGGTTTCTGCTACCATTGGGGCAAGCTCAAAGATCCCAAAGTCTTTTCTAGTATGGACTCCAGCCCATTTCTTTTTCAAAATTAACACATTTACACATGGTTCAAAACCTTTGGGCACTCATGCACACCAAAGCTTTGCAGTTTCATTCATCAACATAAAAAAAACCTCTATCTATTCAAGAAAATACAAGTATGCACTTTAAATCTGCCAGGAATTTATATTTCTTGTCAGAAGAAATCTGAAGGCTGCCTCAAGGATGCCACTATTGTATTTCTC